>NC_090927.1:1251006502-1251631502 GCF_040938575.1 Ambystoma mexicanum | reverse complement strand
TTGGGAGAACGGTAGGTACTCATTCCCCATTGGGCCCATTCAGGAATTTCCCATTCCCCATTGGGCCCAATGGGGAATGTTCTGCGCTATTACCGAAAATCAGCAAAATCGTGGTGGATTTGCCCCCAGCTCAGAGCTGGGGGTAAATCCGCCAACCCCGTGATTAGGCGGACCCTTAAATGCAACAGTAATAGCGTTACCACCGCATTTAAGGGTTACCGCCAAACTCGTGATGAGGCAGATTTGTCTTTATCTTGTGTTTCTTCCCAACAAATTAATCGTGGATCCAGTTTTTGATTATAAAATCTAAGAGCAAGTAAAATAGAAAATCAGCCAGATAGAAAATCAAATTGATGCAATTGATTAGTTGTTGCTATAAATTATTATCTAAAAGTTGTGTACAGTGATCATTTCTCCTTTTTGGCATAAGCATAATTCCCCAGATATTTAAAACGGTTAACTACTTCTAAATCCTGACACCCAATATTCCATTTGAATATTTTCCTTTTCGTTTTTTCTTGACGCACTATTCAAATTTTGGTTTTAACAATGTTAAAACGTAAGTCCTAGTCCAACAAATATGAGTTTAAACACGCCAAAGACATTTGTAATCCTATCGGTGTCAGATCACAAATAATCATCTGCGTAGTTTAAATAATGGATCTTAGTTCGACCAATACTTGGAGGATTGGTCCGCACCTTCTCCAAACGTTGGTCCTCATAACAAGTTTGCTGGTCCGGAAAAAACGGTGCCGGTAAGGTTATCGGCGCCGTTGTTTGCGGACCAGCAAACTACAAGGCTGCGGACGGGTGCCGTTCTGCACGCCATGCTCAGAACTGGCAGGTGGAACGGCTCCCGTCCGCAGACTTTCACTGAAGCACTGGCACCGTTATTAACGGTTCTAGTGCTTCTGTGGTCCCCACTCCAATAGATTCCTATGGGAATGGGGATCGACATTTTACTGGTGCCTGACTTACTGGACCGTCGGGGTTGTAATGCCCTGGTGTTTCCGGCAAGTCAGGCGCCGGTAAATCATTACGATCCGTAATGAGGGCCAAATTGATCCATATCACAGATGTATACACTAAATAGGAAAGGTGTCAGTCCACATTTAGTGTTAATCCACTTTGTACAGCCCTCTTGTCTATTCAGGCTGATCTTGATTCTTCATGTAATGCAAACAAAATACTGACCAGTGCAGGCGGGTAACCATAAAACAACATTTTCTTCCAAAGTTTGGCCAGATTAAAACAATCAAAAGCTTTAAATATGTCAAGAAATGCTAGATAGGTTGATATTCAATGTGTTCTCAAATGCTTATCTAGTAGAGTAACTATAAAACTGTTCAGGTCAATGTGTTCTCAAATGCTTATCTAGTAGAGTAACTATAAAACTGTTCAGGGCCATCCCTAACTCCTTTCTTAAATTCAGACTGGTACAGATCAAGACAACCAGACTTACATGCCCAGCATTTTCATTCCGACACGAGTATATTCGCAAAAATCTTATTTGAGGAGTCCAGATGGGAAATCGGTCTATAATTAATTGCTGAAATGTACCCCTGACCACTTAACAATCAGAACGAGCACCACTGCTTTCCAAGAACTCGGTTGGGTTATTAAAATATTTTCAAATAAAACCAACAAAATTTTGGAACACAAACTCAAAACAGATTTCAAAGTCAAATTAGACAATCTGTCTGGACCGGGTGCATTGGATGTTTTCTTATTAGAGCAGAAATTTGATCTATGTCCAGTTGGATTACCTCAGCCCAGTTAAAACCCTTCTGTGCACCTATCTCATCCACCTTTGCCATTACATATATTTTAGTGAAATGTTGTATCCAAATATCTGCCCCCAAAGGTTGCACTCGAAGGTAAGACTCAATATTAGAGGGCTTAATCAGATGCCAGAAAGAAGTTGCAGCTATACAGAGAACACAATCCAACAACTTTTCAACATCTTTAATGGATATCAAAAATGTATGGCCCCTTAGCCAGTTTTTAAAACTTGTTTTCAATTTAAGTATATTGCTTACTGGCTGTTGCTTAAATTTACATAACGACTTTAAGTTCACACGCAATTCTCACTTCCGTTCCTGAACACTTTGATCAAACGAGTGAACAAGAGAGCGGCCAACAACCCCTCTTTTAAAACTCTCTGTTAGGAACACCCTTCCCAAGAGGTGTTGCATACTTGGCGCAATACTAGTGGGGTTAGATAGTTGCTGACCATTTGTCTGCAGTTGAGCTTGTGCTAGTGAGCTAAACGCTGAAGCCAACCTGGGACACCACAGCACAGTAGAACCTCTGTGCCTAACTTCCACATTTAAATTAACCAAAGATCTTTCTGCAACTATGGATAAAGAAATTATATACTCAAGCATGTAATGATCACTTTGGTCCGTAGGGCGGACAATAAATTTGCCCCCACCCTAAGCAACAAATCTAGGGAGACAAAAATATAGCCCATGTGGACCTGCCCCAATCATCTTTCCAAGTAAAACACAAAGGACTATCACCACATGTGTTACCATTTAAAGGGGCCAAGTCCCAAGCCTCAAAATCATGTCTTATTTGAACACCTCTGCCCAGAGCCTTGGCAGAAACTGTCGGCCTAGCAGTTACTGCTTAACAAGATAGATCAAGGCATTTAGAGTTGAAGTCACCTGCAATTATGATACTAGCCCCTTCTTCTGAGGTTTCTGCAAGTAACAGGTCCAATATATTTGTCAGAAATTCATTCAGCACAGCATTTGCGGGGTAAAATATACATTAAATAATAAGCTAACAAGCAAAATATAATTTCTTACAACTTCTTAATCTGATGCACAGAGAGTCCTAGGCCCCCTCTGATGGCTGTCAACAAGCAGCCAAATGGTTGGCCCTTCCCTCTACAATTTGCCTTAATGTAGCATATATCAAACCCTTCAATCATGGGTGTATTGAGAATCCAAGTTTCTTGTAGACAGTTAATGGTATAATTCTCAAAAGGTGTCTGATGATTCATTAAATGAGTAAAGCCTCTAGTGTTCCAAGACAATAGAACGAACCGGGGGCCTCATTCGGAAATGTCTTCACTCTTGGATCTCCATTTAATGTGTTAACAATGCCTGGCCAATCATATCTAACTGATCTTGTGTGAGCTTTTAAAGTATAGTCATTATCATTGTCTAGGCATTCATGTTCTACCTGCAACCTTACCGTCATAGGCCTAGACGGTTAGGGGGGGAATACAAATGAACCCTTGAATGTGGGTCACGGGAGTTGGAGTCATACAAGCCCGAATCCTCGAATACTTCATACCCCAACATTTGAAACTCTTCATATTTGGCTAAAATCACTTTTCTCACCATATTTGAGTGTAAGTGGATTTTAACCACGTGCACACAATGCCGTTAACAAATTCAACCTGTAACAGATCTTGCAAAGTGACTAAACGCAAACTAGGTATCTCAAAGAACAAAGACATAATGCAGTGTCGATTTAAAGGTCTTACTATCATTTTCCCAAATAAGTGACCAAAGAATAACGAGTGGGGGTCTGAGATAGGGTGATCATTGTGTCTAGCTTCTTCTTGTTCAGAGATCCTATTACGCCTTGATTCAATAAGTGACCTTTGGCCCCCACTCACCAATTTCCTATCCGTATCTAAGTACTTCTTAATTACTACTTTACTCTCTGGCCGCTCAATGCCCTTCCTCTTCTCCTCCAAAGCAGGGAAGGTGGAAAACAAGTGGGTGGGAATTTTTTGTAACCACTCTTTTGGGCTAAAGGGTGGTGCAGAAGCTTGTAACATACTGCCAACCTTTCCAGATGACTGTGAAGCACTCAGCCTACAGTACTTGGCCTTACCCACTGAAACTTACATCTTGGTGCACAACTATAGCTTTGTGATTTTCCATTAGCAACAATTCCCCAGAATCAGGGTACATTGAGATATTGCACAAGTTAAATGAACAATTGCCCTCCTGTGCAGACTTAAAATAATGTCCAATTGCCCGCTTAACCACAGCTGGGATATGTTTTAACTTACCCTTAGCCTTTTGCAGTTTGCAGTTGGGTCTTGCCACACTGTTAGGCTGTTCAACCTCAAGTCTGAAACTATCCCTTGTGCTTGCTTTCGGATTCTCAAAGTTAAGCTTTAATTTTCCTAAGAACTTACAAGAACCTTTGTTACGCTGTTTTGGGGGGTGCCTTGCAATTTTTAGATTTCCTTTGAATTTTTTCATTTACAGCAATGCGCTTCGAGCAGCCCTGCTCTATCATACTACTGTTTAGAAAATGTGAAGACAACACAGTCAATAACAACTCTTTATCTAATACCCCTTTTCCCACCTCCCCACAAACAGTTCCAGGTACAAGCCTAGGCTCAGGAAAAACAGTTGCATCAGGTATAGGGGCTGATGTCCAATCAATAGGGCCTGGGAACTTAGTGGGCACTGCATGCATAGTATGAACAGAACCTCCACCTTTAGTGGTACCACTAAGGGCCTCCCGTTGGGGTCAACATGCCCCCTGAGGCCCTGACTTGCAGCTGTGATAAAGCCCTCCAGAAAATGTATTTTTGCACACAAGCCCTTTAGTACCAAACGGACATCACGCATTTCAAAACTGAGGATATCATAGCCCCTATCCATAGAGCTTATCAAGTGTGATAAAACAGGAAAGGACATTGCATCCACAATTTGCTCCGCCGACCTGTTACAAGCATGATTACAACCTGGACCATTTTCATCAATGGTCAGAAACTCTGCCTGTGTCAGGCCATTTGGGAAGCATGGGGAGTTTACAGCTTCTAAGATCCTCGACCCATCCAAACTATGCACGTTACCCCCTATTACGCTTTCTGAACTTATATAAATTACTGATATCTGTTTGTACATCGGGCAGTGCAGCAGTACCTTAGTAATGTCATCTAGTTGATGCTGATTATTAGAATTGAAGTCCAAAGATAACCGCACCTGTTTGCCTAATTTGTGCAAAATAATGGGCGCTAAAATTGAAACGTCGTAAACCAGGTCTGCGTGGCCTTCAATGTTCAGGTTCTCTATCTGTAACATGAGCCCCTCTATCTTCAGTCTCCACTACAACCAGTTCTCCAGGAACGAAGAGAGGACACATGGAGGAACTAGATTTTTCGCCCTCCAAAAGTTCCCCTATGCCGCCGAGACTACAACAGCGTATGACCGGAAGTCTGGTGAGCTTCCACCCGATGTATTGCCGGAAACCGCCTCCCTCATGGTGCCTTGGGACAGGCTGTGTTCATTAGCAGGTATGTGAATATTTGTGATTTGTGAGGAGTCAGAAACATTTGGCACTTGCCCTGAAATGACAGCACTAACGTTGGTTAGAGCTGGTGACTTCCAGTAGGCTTACCGGCACCGTTGTTTCCGGACTAGCAAACTACAAGTCTGCTGGCGGGTGCTGTTTCGCCTGCAAGGTCTGACCCTGGCGGGTGGAACGGCACCCGCCAGCAGACTTTGACGGAAGCACTGGCACTGTTGCGCACAGTTCCAGTGTTTCCGTCCTCCCCATTCCCTTTGAGTGCTATGGGACTCGAATGGGAATAGGGAGTAACAATTGCCGTCGCCTGACTTACCGGACCGCCAGGGCTGTAATGCCCCGGTTATTCTGGCAAGTCAGGCGGTGGTCATTCATCAGGAGTCCGGCGACAGCCTGCCGGTTTTACCAGCGGAATGCAGGGCGTCGTCGACTTTGGAGTGCTACGGCCATAAGTGGAAGTGCTTTACTACGTGGTGCCGGTCGTGAACCATGGAAAGGCCTTGTCCAAGGCTTCTATTTCAAGATGGCTCTCCGGCTGCATCATGCACTGCCATCGGTTGGCGAACCGACCGCTGCCTGGCCCCCTGAGAGCCCACTCCACCAGAGCGATCGCTGCAATGACAGCGTTCCTGTCTTGTGTGCCCCTGCTGGACATTTGCAGGGCTGCTACGCGTCGACAGGGATTCCAGGGAAGAGTCCAGAGTCGGCTAAGCAGAGCTACGCAACCTGTTAACTTGAGGTGAGTCTGTTCCAGAGGCAAGAGTTAGTAGCTTCTGTTGAGCCTTGCCACTTTCCGTGGTTGTGTAATGTTGTACTGCTGTGTATTCTTTATTCATGAGCATGTGAATCCATGCCAGACCCCATGCTGGAGAAAGTTTAAGTTACTTTCCAGTATTGTTCTCCAGCATGGGTCTGGCATGGATTCATATGCGAACCCTCCCTCTGGCACCTCTGCGGCTCTTCTTGGTCATACTGCCACTTTACGTGCTTACCAAATCTGAAGATGGCTGCCAGAGGCAGGGCTTAGGGAGAGGACGGTCATTTGATGTGGGCAGTATGACCCAGAGGACAGTGATTGGTTTAGAGGAGAAATACAGTTTTTTTCTTTTTTTCTAATTTATTTTTTATTGAAATCCCGGATCACATAACATTTAATTCAATAACAAGCAAACATAAATCGGTATTGCAGTTTGCCATTCATGTGTCAGGACTTCCTTTTATCTTATTTAACAACACAACTGTTGCTCATAAACTAATAAATTCTTATGAAACGTTTTGAACAAGATCCATTCGCGTTGAGTTTATGTACTATTCCAAGGATATCTAGGGCAAGGGGAGAAAGAAATAAACAAAAAAAACAAAAACAAAAAAGCACATAGGGTCCTCTTTGCTTATTCAAAACATACATTTTATACATTCTCGAATCGTCATCATGGGTTCAACAAGAGTTTTACTAGTCTTGGCTGAAAAAACATATGTTCCCTCTCTGCACATATTCTAGGAAAGGGCCCCATGTTTTCATAAATTTAGGGAGCTTCTTATCAATCGTGGCCGCCAATTTTTCCATGGCAAGTACTTCCCAGATTTTGACCCACCAGTATGCTGTGTGTGGGCTGACTCACCAGTATGCTGTGTGTGGGCCCTCCACCTCCTCCCAAAATTGGGCTCGCGTGAGCCTAGCAGCCATGAGAAGGTGGGAGATTAGTTTGGCTCTGGGGCCCGACAATGGATACACTCCATCATCAGGAGAGTCGCCCAACAACAGGATTTGGGGGTCCATTGGAAGTAGTGCACCGCAAATGTCTTTGATTTTGGATCTTATCTCCAGCCAGAATGTTTGCATAATTGGGCAATGCCACCACATGTGGCTTAAATCACCCCTTTCCCCACATCCATGCCAACACGTGTCTGGAATTTCGGGATTCATTGCGTGAAGTCTATGTGGAGATAGGTACCAGCGGTAACATAGTTTAAGAGCGCCTTCCCTAATCGCTGTGCACCGTGAGGTTTTGTGGGCCCTATTCCAAATCTTCTGCCAGTAGTCTAGGGGGTTTGTAACCCCTAATTCCTTTTCCCATGCGAGCATGTATGGTAATTTCTCTTCCATCGGGGCGTTCTCCAAAAGGCGATAGCAGGTAGCTATTCTATTGGTCTGCTGGCCCTCTAGCACCGTCAATACAATCCCAGTCAGGGGCCTATTAGCTGCTTGTTTCACACTCGGATGTGAGATCCAGTGACACAACTGTAAATATCGGAACCTTTCTGAATCGGGGATCACATATTTCGACTTACATTGCTCAAAGGTCAAGGGTATAGAGTTTTCATAGAGATCCCGTAACCTTAGGGGTATCCCCTCCGACCAGTTGTGATATGCATTAGGTTGAAGGCCCGGAGTGAAAGCCGGATTCTGAGTGATGGGCGATAGGGGACCCAGACCCGTCGGAATGCCTCGTTGTGTGCAAGCTTTTCCCCAGCACTGCAGTGTATTTTTCGTGGTTGGGAGGAGAGAGGTTTGGCGAGTTTGTGCTTCTTTTGGGAGAAATGGGAGGAAGCGTAAGAGTGTGGTCGATTCAGCCTGTTCGATTTCACACCATTTAGGCCAATGCTCAGGTGGCCCTGACCAGCCCAGCAAACCTGCCACCTGTGCGGCTCTGAAGTATCTCGAAATAGAAGGGAGCCCTAGGCCACCCGACGATTTCGCCCTCGTAAGCAGTTTGTGTGGGAGCCTCTGTTGTTTTCCTTGCCATGTGAACTTGCTAATTTCTTTTTGGAGTTCGAGGAGTTCATGCTCAGGAATTGGTATAGGAAGGGCATGGAATGAGTATAAAAGCTTTGGGAGAAGAGTCATTTTGACTGCGTTAATTCGCTCGAGCCAGGATATCCCTCCATCTGTGCAGGGAATCCTTGGCCTCTTTGAAAAGATTGGGAATGTTGGCCTTCTGCAGACCCTCGTACGATGGAGTTAAGCGCACCCCAACATAAGTGATATGTGTGGAATTCCACTGAAATGGGTATGTGGATTGGAGAGCTGCCAAAGTGGCTTGAAATTCAGTCAATCCCATTCCCATGGACTTTCCAAAGTTTATTGTAAACCCAGAGATCGTAGCGAACCGGGCCAAAGAATTTACCAGGGTGGGTAAGGAACTATGAGCGTCTCTAAGGAAGCAAAGAATGTCATCCGCATATAACACGACTTTATGGCATTTCCCTTTATGCTCAAATCCCTTGATCCCTGAATGAAGGCGTATATGCTGAGCTAGAGGCTCCATCGCGAATGCGAAAACTAACGGCGACAGGGGGCATCCTTGTCTGGTGCCCCTGTGCAAGGATATTTGGGCAGACCATTGGGCATTAACCCGCACACGCGTCGATGGGGTTTGAAAGTTTGACAGTATTAGTCTAGAGAATTTAGGGCCAAAGCCAAAACCCCTCAGAACTAGCTGTATATATTCCCAGGACATACTATTAAATGCCCTGTGGGTGTCTAACGAGAGGAGAGAGAGTGTCCCAGGGATTGAAGGATCCAAGGATATTAGGTTAATCGCTCGGCGAATGTTGTCGAATGCCGAACGCCCTTGAATAAACCCCGACTGATTGCGGTCTATAACGAGAGGGAGAATCTCACCCAACCGACGGGGAATAATCTTGCTATAAATCTTTGCGTCAGAATTGAGAAGTGCTATCGGGCGATAAGATGCACATTCCGCTGGTTCTTTACCCGGTTTTAAAATGAACGTGGTGGAAGATTCTGCCATCGACTGCGTGACAGCTTCCTCTTCACATAGGGAATTGAACAACTTTGTAAGGTGAGGGGTTAGTTCAGATTGAAAGGTTTTGTAAAACTTATTGGAGAACCCGTCAGGGCCCGGGGCCTTGCCAGTAGGAAGGGCTTTGATTGTATCGTCAGCTCCCTGGGCTGTAATGGGATCTTCCAATGCAGTGCATAAGATTTGAGGGATTTGAGTGAGTCGCGCTTCTTGTATAAATTGCCTGGCATAATGTGGGTTCCCAACATGGGGAGCCGATTGCTCCCTAATGAAGGCCTCAACTATGCAGAGTTTCCCCTCTTCAGAGAGAATGGCTCTGCCCAGGTGGTCTCGAAGGGAGTCAATCCTGTTCCGCTTAGCCTGTTTTTTAAGCTTCGCCGCCAGAAGCCTATTCGCCTTTTGTCCTTTCATGTAAAAATATTGTTTTACCCGTAGCATGTAGTGTGCCGCTCTAGTAGTGTGGTGCGCCTCTAAAGCTTTTTTCGCTATGCGGAGATCTCTTAGGGATCGGCGTGAGTTCTTGGTCTTATGTATGGTGTCACGCTTCCGACATTCTCCCTTCAGCTGAGCCTGCAAGACCTTCCTAGCCCTCCCCCTCTGCGTCACTTGATAACCGCTTTTGCAGTGTCCCAGACTACCCCAAGGTTTGTGTCCCCTGTATCGTTCTCTTGAAAAAAATGTTGAATAGTTTCAGCTATGTGGGCGTGAATCGCTTCATCCTCCAGTAAGAGGTAATTTAACCTCCAAGGAGGCCTTAAAGGGGGGACTGCTTGGGGGGGAATTAGTGATAAGCGGACTGGTGCATGATCTGAAAGGTTTTCCGGGAGGATTTCAACATCCGTTGTCAATGAAATAAGGGTGTCAGAGAGGAGAAACATATCCAATCTGGAGAACCCCTTATGGACCGGTGAGAAGTATGTATAATTTCGTTCTTCCGGATGTAGGAATCTCCAGGCCTGGATAAGGGAGTGTTCTCGCAACAGAGTAGTAATGGCCAAGACATTTTTCTTATCATTTGCAGTTGGGGGAAGGGTCTTGTTGAGGAGAGGGTTTACCACTGCGTTGAAATCTCCACCTAGAACTATTTCACCCTCAGCGTGTTGCTCTATAGTGTCTGAGAGGGAGGCCAGGAATATGTCCTGCTTGGTGTTGGGGGCATACAGCGAGACCAGGGTCATCTTCCGCCCCCACAGCATGACTACTATCAGCAGGAATCTCCCCTCCCCATCACGTATTATCTTCAGTGTTTTCAGGTGGATGCCCTTACGCACCAGGATGGCGACCCCACGTTTCTTTGTGCCACTGGAGTCTCCGAGGAGGGAAGGCTCAATATACTCCGAAGGAGTTTGCTTACATAATTGGGCAGATCTTGGTCCGAAACTTGTCGTGGTATCCCTCGAAGGTGTATGTTATTGCGTCTAGATCTATTTTCAAGGTCTGCTTGTTTACCCCAGATGTCCTCCAGGTGTTCTTCAATTGTTCGCACCCGCTCCATGAGGACTTCCATATCGTGTTGTTGCTCACATGTAACGCTTTCTACGTCATTAACCCTTGCTTCAAGGCCACCGAAGTGAGTAGTTAGTTCAACTAAAGATTTAGCTAATGAATCTCTTGAGGTGGATATGTCTGCCTTGATCTCCTGGCTAATCTCTTGTTTGAAAGCTTTTAGAATCTCTTCAAAGTCTGTTTTGGAGAGAGCCATCTCCAGGGGAGGGTCTATGACAGGAGGCGGATGAATGTCCACTGTCACTAAGTCACTCTGGGTAGCGGGTGGCACCTGGGGCGTTAGAAAGGTTTTTATATCTTGTGTCTTTTTCTTTGTTATCACTTTGGGCATTGCCAGGGATTCCAGGGACCAGATTGTATTGGCGCTGAAAGGTGGGAGGTAATGGGGCCTGTCAATGGCTCCCCCAGGGTAACTGGAGTGCTCCAGGGGTTCACAATCCCAAGAGAAGCGATCAGGCCAGAGTTCTCAGACCTCCCCCGTACCCACACACGCAGCCGGTGGGCGTCCCAGTTCCCAAAGGTCTGTATAAGGGACAGGGATGGTGGTCACTGCCCGAGAGTAAGTCCGGCCTTCGAGCTAGGAGCAAGGTGCAGAACAAGGGCGGTGTTCACTCGGTTTCATTCACAGGCGCCGCTACATACCGGGTTCTGCTCTCTGTGGCGCGATGAGAGGCAGGAGGCGGAGCTGCGACTCAGGTCTCGCGGGGGGCAAGGAGCTCCCAGGCTGCACACACGTCCGGAGGGGGATCCCACTCTCCAGCCCCAGCAGAGTCTCGCGACCCCGCCGATCAGCGTTCGCGCGAACACCCTGATCAGGAGCTCCCGCGGCAGGGTGCTCCTCCTCCAGCCCCGGAGGTGATCCAAGCCTTGCGTCTTCGGGCTCAGCACCTGACCCGTTCCTGCAGGGGATGACACTCCACGTTCGAGGGACTGGAAAGCCGCCTTCAGGGCACTCAGGCGCAGCTCCGGTTCAGTAGAGTCAAGGGAGGTCTCCGTAGTAAAAGGCGTGCGCCGCCATATTGCCAGCAACGGTCTCGGGGGACTCAGAGGAGCCTCATCAAATTCCACTGGTATTTCGCTCCGATTTTCACTAGTAGCGCTCCGCGGGGGTCCTCCTCCTCCTCCTCCGCCGGCAATCCAGTAAGTTTGCGGTCTGGGTAAGCCTGCAGGATGCGATAATAACGCTGATTAGGGCGACTTTCAGCGGAGCTCACGGCAGGCACATCCGCATAGCGCGCTGCCTAGCCACGCCCCCCGAGAAATACAGTTTTAAAGTGAAAGTGAGCCATTTTTTCTTTTATAGAGGATTCCCAGCCTGACGACAGGGAATATTCATGAGCATGTGAATCCATGCTGGAGAACAATAGTTACAGGTAAGTAACTTAAACTACATTAATAATCTCAGAAACATACAATCAACAGATAATGCATCTCAAGAAAATACAATACCTAATTTCTTATACAGATTTTAAAAAAACTACACTAACATATACAGAAATACACTTAAAACAAAAAAACTCCAATAACATATACATAATACTCTTAAAACATGTTATGTATCTCATTATTTCATAATCTCATTATTTCATAAAAGAATTTGCCCTAAATACAAAATATCTCTTTAAATCCATATGAAAAAAGTTTGTCCAGCATTACATAAATTGATTTCATAAAATGAAATAGTGCAATTATTTAGAGCAGCCATTCATACCACTAATGCATCATTTAAAAACTAATGCATTAAAGAATTAGAAAGCATAACCTCCTGTGCCTGTTCCCAACATGTAAAGTAGAATGTTTGTATCTGCGCATGTTAAAGCGTATCTCGTTTGTAAATTCGAGATGCACTTTAAAATTCACAGAAATGGCTGCCTGATTGTACAATTGCGCAAAGAGGATAAAAACGGCCTCTTAATATGTGCCTATAGATCCAGACATTCAAATGCTCTTAGTGAGTTATGCACAACTTTTGTGACACAAGTGAAGGGGATGCACAGTCACCAAAATGAAGTTTGAAATTAACATGGCTCAACACAGTTTGTGTACTTGCCACAATATGAACACGACCCAAGTCGCCTTTGATGTCCTCTAACTTCTCTGAAAAGAGAACAATGGATTTAACCTAGCTGCATAGTGAAAAGGGAAGATTGGGCAAAACCACAGCTGCATTTAATTGCTGTGAAATCACAAACTGAGGATACTCTGACATTCCAGAAGTCTTTCCTCTACACCTTTCTTTTTTCATTCCTTAAAGTCGAACATGTATTTGTAGGATTCAAGTACTCCTAGAAAGATAAAAAAAATGTCCTGCTTGTCCTGGCCTAATTAAGTATATTGCATGTGTTATCCCATTTCCGCAGCATACTGTTTAAATTGTGTGATGTAGAGGGATAGCCATATATCCCTGTTGCAAATTGCACCATGTTTCCTAAGCAGGTGATCAGCCACCTAGCGATCCATCACCACAACAGCTGCACACCTGTTCATAAATTTAACAAACTACAAAGCCCACGATAATGCTGAATCAGAGAAGTTACCAATGATGCACTGTGACAGTCTCCTCCTGCCTGGCCTTTGATATAAAGGGGTACTTCAAGTCACGTAATCAAGAACACCTGAATAGATTTAAGCTAGGGAATTGTCCTGGGGAGGGGCTATGCCATTATACAAAGTGTTGGTCTATTCATGATGCTGTGGATGTTTGGAGGCAGCAGTCACTGTTTCAGTGACCAGGTCAATCCACATACTCTTCCTTTATGTGTCTGCATTCAATGAGTTCCACTTTGCTAACCCGGGCACCAATTTTAAGCCTAAAAGTTTTATAAGATCTAGTTCCTGAGGGTCTTAGGGCTTGTAGTTTCACATCCAGAGCATATTCTTCTGTTCTCATCAGGAGTTATACAAGAATACTATTTGGGTGTTGGTGTAACATTTTGAAAAAGGTCTATTAAATACATTCCATTTCGTAGTTTGGGCATCACTTTCCTAACAAATCATATCTACTATTTTTCTTAATGCACCCAATCACATAACATTCTATAATGATATTGTACTTGAATATATTTATCATGGTAAACTGTTGAAAAATGCAGAGGAAATTAACAGTTTACATGTAACGTGTAATAGTACATTTCTGAGTTTTTCCTCACCTTACAACCCAATCATGTACCATTTGTGCTCTAAGTGGCAATGATTCTGTCAGCTATTTGTTGGTAGTTAAACTGAATATACACAAGAATGAAGCTACCATGTAGGCCCCATGGACATCAGGCAGTAATTAAAAATCTTATTTCTGCATGATCAAATTCACAAATGGTATTCTCCCCCCCCATTATATTTAGTTATTGTAATGCAAGTTTTGTTGATTTGTCATGACCGCTGTCAGTGTTTTAATCTTAGGTATTTTCTATGAGGAGAAGAGATTCAAGTAACAACATGTGTTTTTTATATTTTAGAAATCTGCACTCATTGCTGGCCTTTACCACTTCAAGTGTGCCATCTGTTGCAACGAGGAAAAATTTGTGAAAGAAATGCTTCGTATGGGTATTCATATTCCTGAAAGGTATTTTGTATTTGATGAAACGCTATAATAATGGCAGAATAGCAATTTGTACAATCAGTGTTTACGAAACCAGATGTTGGCATATAAGTATATTTTCCAACAATGTTTACCTATTGTAAACACCTACCGTGTGTTTACGTGCCGTTGCAATTTATGTGAAGATGCGTTGTTCCTGACATGCTGGGAAATGGATTCCACGGCGTCCAGTGATCGCCAGCTGCTTTGCAGTTGAAATATCAGGCGTGGGCATGACCACGATGTCCTGACAGTTGTTAATGTTAAAGGTATTTGTACCATGCACCGTCACCATCGGAGTGGTCCCCAGGCGCTCTGGCAAATCTGAAAAGAGAAAAGGGTAGGAAGGTTAGTAGAATTGAGCCGGAGAAAGGCAAGAGAGCGTTGATGTTCTGTTGGCAGCCTCAGTTCGGTTTGCACTGTTCGCTGAGCTTAGGTGTGCTTTTTCGGTTGGGAGCCATCCTGTGCTGTTGCGTGAGGCTATGTGTAGTATATTTTGTTGTTACAGTGTGGTGAAGTGTGTGTGGTTTGTTGTGTATTAGAGGTATGGTTGTGTTAGTTACGAGTTTGAGATGTGTATGCAGAGAGGAGAGATTGTTTAGTGGGGTTGGTTAGTGGCATCGCTATTTAGAAGTGACGCATGCTAATCTTCACAATCCTGTCTAGGTGTGATGCAAGCTGACATTCCTAATTCTCCCTAGATGTGATGCAAGCTAATCTTCACAATTCTGTTTAGATGTGACAGAGGCTAATCTTCACAGTTCTCTCTAGATGTAACGCAATGCTAATCTTCACAATTCTGTCTAGATGTGACTCAAGCTAGTATGACAATTTGTCTAGATGTGACACAATGCTAATCTTCACAATTCTGTCTGGATGTGACACAATGCTAATCTTCACAATTCTGTCTAGATGTGATGCAAGCTAGTATTACAGTTCTGTCTAGATGTGACGCAATGCTAATTTTCACAATTCTGTCTAGATGTGACGCAAGCTGACATTCACAATTCTGTCTAGATATGACGCAAGCTACTATTACAGTACTGTCTAGATATGACGCAATACTAATCTTCACAATTCTGTCTAGATGTGACCCAATGCTAATCTTCACAATGTTGTCTTAATTGTGATGCTGGCTGATGCATGCAATTTTTTTTGGACTAGCTAGTACAAAGTATAGTCTACCTAGTTGTGAGATATTGCTAATTAATAGCTAGCTTGATGTGAGACATTGTTGGGCAACACAGTTCACAACTCAGTGAGTCTATATGGGGTGCCAGTTGCGGAATGGAAGTGGGTACATGCACGTTACCTTCTATTTGGTGTTGGGGATAATAGGATAGGAGAGCGGTGGGCCAGTTTTGTGGTTGCAGAGATAGCTGTGCTCCTTTTAGGTTAAGTTATGTTATGTGGATTTATACCACGCAACAATACCACCCAAGGGCAGTCTCCAGGCGCTCACGTGGCTCTGCAAGAAAGAGGACGTTGTTGGTTAGTAAGGGAAGAATGATAGGATAGGTCCAGAACCAGGAGAAACTGATGTGTACTGGCTTGTTGTCTCCATACTGGTAAGGTCCAATGCTTTGGGCGTTTTCTGTGTGGCTGTTGGTCATGTTGGGGTGTGTATGTGTGTTTTATGGCTAGATTGGAAGGTGTTTAATGTTGTGTGCACTGGCTTGTTGTGTCCGTATGTGTAAGGTCCAGTCCAGTACCCGGGTTAGTTGTTGTAAGTCTTTGTTGCTTGTGTTGGGTTTGTGTTAGGGTATAGGTTTGCTAGACCAGTGGGCGTGTATAGTGTTTGGGTTGGTGTGTTTGAGAAGATAGAAGCAGGTGGTTAGTGCTTTGGCTACTCGCTAAGTTCTTCTATGTGGCTAATCTACACCGTGCTATCTGATGTGACAAATGACTAATCTCCATAATTATTCTATCCAAGTGTGATGGATGACTAGACTTCACCTGGACAGAGTGTGAACTCCTAAATTGGAGGCACAACAGTAATTGCAAAACACCTAGATTTGAGATATCTGGATAGAGGGAGAACGCCTAAGCATGGGACACAACAGTAAATAACACCACAGAGCGGTTGATACACAGCAGTGATAGGGGTACTCTTTACTAGCTGGCTAATTTTGGTATGCTATGTTGTGTAGGTAATAAGAGAGGCAGGGCTTTTTGGAATACATTGATTGCTGTACTCCCCCCACCCAGACCACACTTATCTTGTCAGTCCCTGCTGGTTGATGGCTGTCTACTGGCTTCTCGGGCGAACACGGGCAAACACAGTCTGGAGTTGCTTCTTTGTCAGCTGTCCTTTTCCTTGGGGGCCCTTAGCCAAAAGGGGCAGCATGGACAGTCGGCTGCCTTAGGGGGTGTGGTTAAGAGCCTACTGCCTGGAGGGCAACAGCCAATCACGGGCACAGGGAGAGTCACAGAGGTGCAGCAGAAAACTTGAAAAAAGACTGGAAGGCATGTTGAAATGGCTGCCAGGAACAGAGACAGAGAGACATCTGACTGTTCAAACCAATTGCAAGGGGGAGTGTGGGGACAGGAAGAAAGCCAGGAACAAACAAAGGACTACACCCCCCGGGACTGCACCCTCGAGAGGCAGGTCAGCACAGACAACGGGGTGAGAGGCCACAGAAAGCCCAAGATAAACCCACCAGAATAGCACAAACTAGTCAAAAAACGATTGAATACAACACACAAACTCTTCCACAGGAGCACATGAAACAGGCCAAAAACAGAATAAAATCAATGTACAACTACTCACTGAGCATCAACCAGCCCCTAAGACTGCTCCTCAAGTGGTTTCCTTAAAGGATGCTTCTAGATTGCAGTCCAGAAGGCAAGGGCTGCCCGGAACAGAGGCAGAGAGACACTTGACTGTTCCAACCAATTGCAAGGGGGAGGGCAGGAAAAGAAAGAAAGACAGCTTGTGGTCTCGTGCAGAAGAGATGTGGTCTAGCAGTTCGGACTGGACTGCCCCTTTTGGGGTGAGATCAAGCCTGATTTGCATATGGTCTTTCCCCTTCTGTAATGGCTTGGCAGGCGAGGGACGATGGTCTGGAGGGTTGCCCAGAGCACTGCCAGAGGTTAGGATATATTCTAAACCTTCCAACCATCACCTCTTTGTTTTTGCTTGGTCCCAATCCACATACTGGTGCCAGTGTGTCTGACAGGAATTAATGAGTGTTGCCGCCAGTGGTCCTGATAGGACCACTGCTGGGGTGTATGTGTGGGGCAGATCTGTCATTGGCTAGTGGGGGCTGCTGCTCTTACCGGGCTTTTTGGATAAGAGGTGGACCCCTGCAACCACTCTAGAGAGATCCTGGAAGAAACCGAAGGAGCCAAGACTCCTGTCCAGCTACAAAGTGTGCAAGGAGACTGTGAAACCGTCGGAAGAAGGCTTGGCGACCAACTTCTCCTGCTGCCTTGGGAATGCACTGTCCTGTGCAAGATCTCCAGCAGTCCTGCGAAGGTGCTGCAACCTTTGGAGTGGAGCGAACATCCATTCTCGATGTCAGCTTGGAGTCCTGCAAAGAAGAGCCTTCGGAAGTGCCTCAGGACCGCCCTGTGGCTGACCAGCTCTGAGTTAGAGCTACCGTGCTGCAGACACCGCTATTCCGAGTTGAGGCCTGGAACTTAGGGGATCCTCCGCTTGTGCAACAAGACCTAACTCTGCGAAATGTTTTGGTCCTACCATCAAGGGGACCCGAGATAGGAGAGAAAATCTGAACGTGGCAAATTAATCCCTTTGTGTCGCCGTGCATCAGGGGCCGTCATCCGAAATTGCTTACCTGCGTCCATTCCTGTCCCGAGAGGGGCCTTGCATCGAGTTTTACTGAATTCTTCCACTGAGAGTCCTTGCATCAGCATCATACACCGACCAGAGATCTGCTGGAACCTGCAACCCCTGGGGATGAAGGGCTGAGGCTGATGATGGAGAAAGCAACCTCAGACCTTCAACCGACCTGCCCAGTCTCATGAAGAATCGAAGTATGGGGGTGAGTTATAGCGATACTTACCTAAACCCCTAAACTCCCTTTAAAAGTTTGCTAAGTTTTATAAAAATGTTTCTAACATTTGGCTTTGACACTGCTTGTTCACACAAGCACTCTGAAAGTTGGGAAAACATGTTTTAGCTAGTTTAACTCCTCCCCTGATCCTTGGAACTGTTTACTGGAGCCCAGAGACCCTGCCTTCATTTTTTCCAGCTTAACAAACTGCGTGGAACTTTGCTGAACTTTTGGGCACAAGGCTCCATACAACTTAGGGATAGAATTCTGAGGTTAGGGATGATTCTCTGTGGATTTGTAGTATTAACACTAATCTTCTATTGTTAGTATTGAGTGATAATATTACCTGTATGTAGTAATTTTTCACTGTGTTATTTTGGCCATAGGTAAAAAAGTATTTTTATACCTGTTTGTCTAATTGTGTTCCTTGACTGCTTTGCTGTGTGTGCTCGTTTTGGACCCCTTACAAGCTCACCATCTCTTTAGACTTAGCCCAGACCACTCGCCTTGCTACCTTGAACTGGTTTGGCTACAGCTCCCCAGAGTTGTTCCTGTCACAATATAGGTTGTCCTTCTATATATCTATCCACCAGGCCAGAGTACAGAAAATCAGTCCTAACACCAAATATATTTGTTCAGCACACTGGCGTCTTTAGACAGGTGTGTGCTGGCCTGGACACAGAAAATGCAGGCATAGGCGCACTCGCCACAGGGCCCCATACTGAATATCTCACATCAATGGGTAGTGGGGGCCCTAACATTTCCACTTGTTCTCCACTCATCACCAGTGTTATAATGAGGGAGGATCTGCAGGTATTTCAAGCGTGTTAATTTGTGGGGCCTACATGCAGGGCAGCAAAGGATTTAGAAAAGCAGGTCTTCATCCATCCACATCCTTACCCAAATTGACATAGAGCGAATGCATAGCATGCACACATTCCATCATTCCAGAACCAGCCCCATGGCCATCTTACCACACATAACACATTTTATGATTCAGAAATCATGAATGATTTAATTAGTCCACAAAAATCAACTGGAAATACAAGATCCCACAATTAGATACTAGAAATAACTACATTATATTGTTTTCATGGCTGAAAGTAATGCATGTGTACATCTACAAGGACAAACTTAATTAAGAAGCATTAACTAACAATTGCTTTTGACAAACCTATCTGAAAGATCTCATATCGAGACAGTTTTCACTGCTGTAAATGAACAGTTTTTGGCCTTTGCGTATGCATATAGTTTGTTGTAAATGTTTTGTACATTTTCATTATTTATGATTTGAAAATTCAGTGCTAATGCGACTTCTGAGTTCACTTTGCACTTGATAATGTCTTTAAATAAAAAGCCCAACATTATCATATGCTGAAACACAAGTGGCCACATATATTGGTAAAGTTTGACTGAAAAGGTACAAACAAGTCCTTAATTTATCAAAGATTACAAACCTTTTTTGAAAGTGGAGATATTAAGATCCCTGACGGATTTATGCGCTGTTATTGTTACTGTGGCATTGCATCTGCATGATATGTTTTGTAAATAGCTTTCATTACCCAGCTCTTTAATACATATGTTCAGTGAAGTACCTGAGAAACCCCCAACAATGCCAACATGAGCATTGCAGGGCTGAATTGTAAATTATAAGGGGTAACTATTAACATATTCAGTCATTTCAAACGTGTAGTCCATGCATGCGCCTTCATTGGACACACAGAGCCTCGAATTATATGTTTCAGCAATTCATTTAGATGCTCGTTTCTAACATATACATTTTGTAATGGAGGTATATCTCTGTATCATAAATAGCTATTTCATCCTAGAACTCGCATAGTCTGAAGGCATCTAATAGCAGACCAACACTCTCTCCTAAGCGTGTTACTTTCTCTTTAAAATCGATGGATGTTATTCACACGTGATGACCTTTACGTGTCTACAGGGGAGTTGCTAGGTCTGGAAAAGATCCGGGGCTACACTGATGTTGGAACTGTTGGGACTGGGGGCTAGCTAGTCTTTTGGCTGTAGCTCCTGAGATTCTATCCGGGGCTACAACCAAAAGATCAGGGGCTATAGCCCCCTTAGCCCCCCCTAGCAACGCCCCTGCGTGTCTATCACATGACTCTATCGCAATTACGATTATTCTCAAGTGGCACAGGTCGTGCTGCCAGTAGTTTTCTCAGAACACGCCGAACATGCCGTATTGAGGCGTCCGCTAACATTACTAACGGAATTCTCTTATATATTGACCGGGTTTCTTGTACTCAGAGCGGTGACTCTGTGCTCAGGCAAACTGGCACTTGTTCATATATTATAATACTGAACTAGTACGGGTTCGCCTTTTGAAGCGTCACAATGTGATCTAAACGGACACTATAGAATATACGGTCTCTCCGACATTTGACCCGCATCCATCAACATTTGCCATATCGCTTCGTTCAGGCTTCACAGCCAGGAGTTTATGAAACTCAAATTAGATTTTGTTTTGTGGCGTGAGAAAGACCTACGTGGTCAAAACATATGTCGACACTTGGCACTCATGTTCTGTAGCATTTTCAACATTAAATCAGGCACTGGCACTTATGTTTGATTGTCATCATTTATTTATGCTTCTTATTTGACATGTGTCGGTGCATGTATGGTGACTCGATCAGTTGTTAATTCTAATTCACATGCTAGGCACGGGTAGCCTAGTGATTCACCATCTGCAGCAGAAAACACTATAAACTACTAGTTCTAATATCCTGATACAGCGCCCATAACCCCAACCCCCTTTTTTGACATTTGAGTTACCCATTGATAATGAACTATTATAAAAGAACATTGACTAGAAAATTAAAATTATGGTTTGCAGTGTAGAGCTTGATTGTATATATCACTATATTTGGGAGATATATTTCATTCACAACTCAACATGGGAAAGAAATATTTATTATGACTGTTTTTTATTTTTACCTCAGGAATATTCTGTATTTCCAGTGTGGACTGGCAAATAAGAAAGGAAATGTGTATTCAGTAAACAAGAATATCTTCGCAGCACTCCTGACTGTTGGACTAACAAACAAAACGCTAACTAACCTTTTGATTTCAAGCAGCTTTGATCCAGAAGGCACAGTTATGGGCTTGCTTAATAGTTTATTGTATTTTGGTTAATAGTTTTCCTTTGCATTTTTGATTTTCAGTCATTCATTAAGTTTATTTTCAATTATATAATCCATAAAACTCCCAAACATTAGAACAATTAAGCAATACATATGTGCTCCAAATTCACAATAACTTATCAATGTAATACGATACATCATAGCTAATAAAAATCACAGCCAAAGACTAGCATTTTATAACAGCTTTAAAATGCTAACAATGCAAAATGAGCATTCACACTTGTCAGTGGCTTACAATATTTGGACAATAGCCTATTACAATTAAATGCTAAAATCATCTTTAATAATAATCATAAAAAGAAAATAATCATCCAACACAAGGTCCTCTGAGAATTATTCTCAGAGCCACGTTTATACGTTCTTCCTAAACCTCAGTACAAAGCTTAAAAACAATTGTAGTGTCTTAACTCCAATCCTATCCAGAAGCTATTTTTTTTTTTTAAAAAAGGAGTGAGACATTGTGAAGACCCTCTATCCCTGACAATGGGCAATAAATTGCCCCAGGAAATATGCGGGTAGCTTGGGCAGAAAAGAAGGATAGGCAGAACAGCTTCTTCCAAGCTGAACAGGCTAGGCACAAATGTAGAGTTTCTTTACAAACCTGTCAACATGCTACTGTAGCACTAATTGCCAAGAGGCCAACGCACATGTTTGATTGTCATTTCGTTTTAACAAGTAACAGAGCAAACATATAACATAGATACTCACAAGACCTTCTCTTTTCCACTCCACCTAGCCCCCCCTGCACACATTAGCTCTTTATATTGATAGCAGCATTAAAAGTAACCTGTACACATGATATCTAATTGGATCCTAATTCATATAAGACAATAATAAATCTTCTGTAGGGTATTAATGGCATCCCCTCCCTCATGTATATCTACTATTGCTCCTGTCCAATTCCTATCCTAGAAAAAGAGGTTCATCCACCACTGATGATTTATGTTTTCTGTGAGCAATTCTATAGCCTATCTATCCTTTGTTGTAACTTTCCAAGCCACCCTGTAACACTCTCTCCCACACAATGGAAGGTTTGCTCATTAGGAGCATTTACATCGATACTCACAAGACCTTCTCTCTTCCACTCCACCTAGCCCCCCCTGCACACATTAGCTCTTTATATTGATAGCAGCATTAAAAGTAACCTGTACACATGATATCTAATTGGATCCTAATTCATATAAGACAATAATAAATCTTCTGTAGGGTATTAATGGCCTCCCCTCCCTCGTGTATATCTACTATTGCTCCTGTCCAATTCCTATCCTAGAAAAAGAGGTTCATCCACCACTGATGATTTATGTTTTCTGTGAGCAATTCTATAGCCTATCCTTTGTTGTAACTTTCCAAGCCACCCTGTAACACGCTCTCCCACACATTGGAAGGTTTGCTCAATAGGAGCATTTACTTTGTACCCTTATAATGCTTTGGGTGCTTAAACACCTCCTCTGAGTAACTAATCCCCAACAGTCCCGATCTACGATCCAATGCACTCTCTACTCTAGTAATGTTTTTATTGCCCCTAGTGCTACCCTACCTCGCCCCAAAAGGAAATTGTAAGGTTGTCCCACCAGATGTGTAGCATTGTTGCCACAGAGTCTCTCTTCCTGCATCATTAATTTCGATAGTATGTTTCATAAACGATTTAAGTGCAAAGGTGAAAAATACTTCTGATCTAGAATTTTATATTGAGTGACAGACGCCTGTAATGACAGCAGAGGTATACACATTGCCCCATTCAGGCCTTGTCACTAAACACAGTTTCAAAATCATCACCCCATCTCTTCCTTTAGGACAAGTAATGGTTGTATAGGAATAAAGTGAGCACCCTGTAAGTCCTTGGGGCTCATCTTTTGAGTCACAAAAAGCCTTTAGAATCTTCTCAAACATAGTTTTGGCACCCTTCCTTCAGACCATGAAAACGGGTGTCTTAGTTGTAGGTGTTACAGTGTATTCTTTACTCTTACGTCCCGTCCCCTTTCCTCCATACTGCATGGGCGTCCCTCACTAGAGACGGGAGACCGAACCTTTTTCACCAAAAAAAACCTTCTTCCCCTTTAAATTTAGAGGCGCGTGGGGCCACGGCCCTGGGAGCATGCGCTCCCCTGACTCTGCCTAACGGAACCACTCCTCGGTCCCCTTTTCCACGTCAACGGGAACGGGCCGATTTCACCAGCGCTCCTGGGTTTGGCTTCGTCCATGTAATACCACGCACTCTTCCTCGGATACTTTCTTCTATCTTTTTGTCAATCAGATACTTGGTCCTCCGGCGCTGCGCTCCTCCCCGGCACATGTCGACTTCAGCGGGCTTCAGCAGGTGTTCAGCCTGCGAGGGGCTCTTCCCTACATCCAACCCCCACACACTGCCTCTTCTGCTTTGGCCCCGACCACAGCTGGGAAGGTTGTACCGCTTGCAACACACTTACTCCACGCGCTAGCTCAGTGGAGGGAGCTCTCCGAAAGGTCGCCCGCAGAGGATCTGAAAGACTTCGTCAGACTGAGATTGAGGCCAGCTGTTTTCCATTGCACCCAGTTCCAAGGAAGCACCCGAGCTGAAGGAACCTTTCTGGTTCTCGTACAAGCACACGTACTAAGGCTAGTCCAGCTACTGGCCTCACGGGCGAAGGGTCATCAGATCCTTCCGGGCACAGTGCTGGGGGGCCGCAAGGTTCTTTTACCGGGTGTACACCCGAGGGGCAATGCCCTAGTACCGGCCTAATGTCTGAGGGGGCGCCTGCAAGCAGCACTACTGGCGATACTGCCAAGGGCAATACGCCTTCCAGGCCCCGGCCTGATGTGCTTGGTAGGTCTCATGCTCTACCGCCAAGAGTCTTGGAGGAGGCCGGGCCCAGGGAGCCAAACACCATGGCTTCGGCACGGAGCACTACAAAATGCCCGCAGCGCCAGATAACATGGCCATGCGTCCAATGCCTCTCCTAGGAACAGTGCAGGTGGGAGAACGGGTTTCAAGGTGGGACTGGTGTCAACCAGTTACGTGGCCTTCAGTTAATTCATTAGCAGCGCAGGGCAGGTTCCCCCTGCAACCGAGACAGAGTACGCTCTGGCCCCAGCAGCCGCCAGCCACTCCGTGAATATCACCTGCCACCTCTTCAGCCTCCGGAGACAGGTTCTTCAAAAGGTTCCTATCGCTGATGCGAACTCCTCAGATGAGGGCCATCCTTAGGGCTGCTTTCAGGGACATGCTCCCTCCGGTCACTCCACCTACGCCCATAGTCATTCCTCCTATGGCTCCGTCGCCACAGGTCCCAGTGGAGCCCCAGCTGGCTCCTTCGATTACGGCTCCCCTACATCCCACAGTAGAGGCGGTTCCGCACCATTCTCCTCAACATCCACCGGCTCCGGTTCCTACCCTGCAGTCCACGGCGACCAGTACTCCTCCGCCCGACCCTGACCAGCTGGACACCCTGGAGGACATAGATGAGGAGGAGGACCCAGACACGCATCGTCAGCCAAGGCCTTCCACGAATGACTTGCAGGTTTGGCGGAATATTTGGGGCTTCCTCAACTGGAGGTCTAACAGCCAGAGGAAGGGGTTTTGGCTGAAGGCCTCACTCTATGTCCCCCTAATGGAACAGGGATCCCGATATAGAAGTACGTTGTTGCTTTGGCCAAGAAGGGGTGGTTCAAGCCACACTCGGCCCAGCCTGTCAATCGGCGCCTCAACACCAAATATAGGCAGATGGAGGGGGATCCACTCTTACTGTCAGCTCATCCTCAACCACACTCTTCGGTGATTGTTGCAGCATCACTGTACTCGAAACCTCAGTCATCCTCGGCCCCTCGTCCTCGATGCTGCTAGGCAAGGAGGAGAGGATCTTGGAGGCGTACGGAAAAAAGCTGTACTCCAGCGCCTCGCTCCACCTGCGTCAATCCAACACCATGCTGGTAGCCGTTAACTAAAGGCTTTGGCGGGAGATAGCCGACTTCCTTCCAGAGCTTCCGGTGCAGAGCCAAGCACGCTTGAAGGCGGGGCTAGCAGAGAACAAACTGGTGATGCAGGACATCATGGAGTCCACAGTGGCCCACATCGATACCTCTGGCCGGGCAATATGCATTGCCATGGACATGAGAAGGACTGCCTGACTTCTGGCTACTAACTTTAACCCTGATGTCCAGGAGCTCATATTGGGCCTTCCATTCGAGGGTAGTGACCTTTCTCTTTAGCACCAATGAGAAATTACATTAAAAGACCAGCTTGCAAACTGCGAAGTCTTTATCCGAACGAAGGCCACGCCCAAGGCGTACACCCAGTCGCATCAACGCTCCAATAAGAGGTGGGCGTTCGGTGGGTTCTGGGGCTTCCAGGAACGGAGGTCGAGGCAGCCGGACCATTCTCTGAGTCAGCACTGGCTCAAACAACAAAAGGGGGGCGGGCAAGGGCTTTTTCCTGTCGCCCTCCTCCGCCGCAGCCTCAGGGGGAAAGAAAGCATGACGCGTCCCTTCGGGTCCACGTGTATCCGGTGGGGGGCAGGCTTGCCTTTCACGTACATTTTTGGCGCCAGAACTTTTCGGACCCCTGGATCGTCTCTGTAGTCTCCTTGGGGTACCGCCTACCGGTCCCTCCCTCTCCTCCTTCCTCCCCTCCCTCACCTCCTTCCTCCCCTCCACTTCCATAGATTGGGACAGCAACTCTGTTTCTGTTGGTGGAAATTCAGTCGCTCGTCAAGAGCCAGGCAGTGGTAGAAGTCCGAGCCTCTCAGAGAGGATTGGGCTTCTATTCCAGGATTGTCGGCATACAAAAGAAGAACCAAGCTGGCCTGAGAGTTGTGTTGGACCTATCCACCCTCAACCTCTCCCTCCCTCTTAAAGTTCAAGATGGTTACGCCAGCACTCATTGCGGAGACACTAGACAGGGGAGGCTGGATGTGCTCCCTGGTTCTGAAGGACGCTTATCTACACGTCCCACTTTGGCAACCACATCGCTCCTTCCTGCGCTTCAGGATCATGGGCTGCCATTTCCAATACAAGATGCTACCCTTTGGCCTCAACTCAGCCCCCAGGGTATTTACCAGGCTCATGAATGCAGTGGCAGCCCTCCTCAGGGCCCAGGGCCACCATGTCTACCCGTACTTGGACAACTGGCTCGTCAGGGCGAGCTCTCTGGAGACCGTTATCCACACTTCCTCCGCACTTAGGAACGCACTCCACAACCTGGGTTTACGATCAACCTCAAGAAGTGTCCACTGCAGCCTTTGCAGAGCCTGACCTTCCTGGGTCTCGTCTGGGGTGCGAGCTCAGAGAGAGTATTTCCCTCGGAGGACAAGGTCGTGGCCAACAAGAGAGCCACTACTCATTCCCCTACCAGAGCAGTGACCTCGGCCTGGTGGTACCAACACTTATTAGGTATCATGGCAGCGGTCCTACTGGCCGTGCCCCACAAGAGACTCGGGATTAGGAGATTACAGCTGCACTTCGCAGCCTCATGGAATCAGGATAAGGGCTCCCAAGCAGAGCCAATCAGCATCCCTCCACTTGGACCTCACTTGGTGATCCAGAGACTGCAACCTCTGGACGGGCAAGCCCTTCCGGCTGCCGGCCGCGCAGGTCACCATCACTACGGATTCCTCCCTGGAAGGCTGGGGAGCTACTCTGGACAGCGACAGCGTCCACGGAGTCTGGAACCAGCAGGAGCAGGAGTCTCATATCAACTTGCTGGAGCTGAAAGCCATCTGGCTAGCTCTCAAAGCTTTCCTTCCGCTTATTGGGGGCAAGACCCTCCTTATCCAGACTGACAACTCCACCAGCATGTACTACGTCAACAAGCAGGGGTGTACCAGGTCCCCGCCACTGGCAGCCTAGCGGTCAGCATATGGTAATGGGCCCTGGAGAACAACATCTACCTCACGGCCATCCACCTTCCAAGGGAGGCCAACTTGGAGGCGGACAGGCTCAGCAGACTGGGAGAGGACAATTACGAGTGGCAATTGAACAACCAGGTGCTGCTGGAGATCTTCAGTAGATGGGGGCACCCTCAAGTGGATCTGTTTGCCACCTGGGACAACAGGAAGTGCCAACAGTTTGCTTCCTGGCAGGGGCTGGGCCCCGGCTACCTGCGTGACGCATTCCAGATACAGTGGAACGGCATGGCTGCTTATGCCTTCCCTCCCACACTCCTGGTCCACAGGGTGATCTGCAAGATAAAGGAATCTTGTCATCTCAGCACAATTCTGATAGCTCCTTGGTGGCCGGTGAGACTGTAGTTCTCAGAACTTCTCAGCCTCATGGACAGACCACCCATTCACCTTCCGATGGGGCCAGCCCATCTTCTGCCCAGCAGGGGGGCAGGGTCATCAACCCAGCCCTGCAGAAGTTAGCCCTTGCAGTGTGGTTCCTGAGCAGGTCACGCTCAAGCACCTGAGTCTATCACAGGCTAATACAAGACCCCCTTACGTGCATGCTGGATGATGTGCTGTCCTTCGCGGCACACCTTGCACACTCTGGCGTACAGGTGGACACCTGCCGCACATATCTGGCAGCCATAGGGGCCTACAGAAATTCGGAGGAAGAGGTCTTCTCCTCTTCCACCCCGATAGTCAGGAGACATTTGGTGGGCCTGTAAAGGCTCTACCTGCCATCAAGAGGCCACACCCCGTGTGGGACCTCAATTTCGTGTTGGGTGCCTTGGTGGACAAGCCCTTCCAGCCAATGGCGTCTGTGGACATCAGGCCAGTACAGTCTCTTCCGCCAACTATTATATTAAATTGTTATCCCACCTGCGTCCATACATCTCCCAATCCAATGCTGAGACCATCGCCCGAGCCATTATAGGCTCCAAACTAGACTACTGTTGTAGCCTATTAGCAGGCTCCAGTAAAAAAATCATCAAACGCCTTCATGTGGTTCAGAACGGAGCTGTTAGAGTGGTATCAGGTTTTGCATACAGGGTACATGTCTCGGAGGCACGTGGAGCACTACACTGGCTGCCCGTGGAATCAAGAATCTCCTTCAGACTTATGGTCATCACTTTTAAATGCCTTCAGGGCAAGATGCCCTCCTACCTGCAAAGGTACATTGGAACACTCTGCCTGACCAACTGAGAAATTGATCATCCCTGAATACATTCAAGAAGGGCCTTAAAACCTTCCTCTTCAAATAGTTGCCCCTGGTTTTCAGTTACTTTTTCCATTAGATCGTTCAGCCTCTCTATCTCCCCTTTCTTCTATGTTTTTTTGTCTGCGCCCTCACACCTATGAGTTTATGGTCTGCGCCCTCACACCTATGAGTTTATGGTGCGCCATACAAATGCTGTAAAGTAAAGTAAAGTAAAGGCTGGTCACCATTAAAACAGCTTTGCTAGTGGGCCTCACCTCTGCTCGCAGAGTCAGCCAGATCCAGGCTCTGGTGGCCTCAGCACCCTATACCACTTTTCTCAGGGATAAGGTGGTCCTGCGGTTAACATGCACGCCCACGCTGTCAGAGCTAAAGCCACGGCTATTGCATTCCAACGGCAGGTCCTGTGGCAAGTCATCAGCCAGGCGGCCACCTCGGCCACTCTTTCGGCTTTCTGTAAGCATTACTGTTTGGACGCCGGCTCTAAGTCAGACGCGGCTTTCGGTCAGGTGGTTTTAAGGAACCTCTTTGCTTAGGGAGGGTCTCCTGTCCAGCCTGGGGCTACATAATCGCCCATGCAGTATGTAGGAAAGGGGACGGGACGTAAGAGTAATAAATAGTTACTCACCGTAGTGACTAGCATACTCGTAGTCCATAGTCCCCTTTCCTCCATACGTCCTACCATCCTCCCCCCCTAATAATACTGGTGTCATTAGGCAACGTTAAATACTGTCGATGCGTCAGTGGGGTCTAAAGAGTGGCGCCAGTGGGCAAAGTTATGGGCGCGCATGCTCCCAGAGCTGTGCCCCCGCGCGCCTCTTAATTTAAAGGGGAAGAAGGTTTTTCCTGGTGAAAAGGGTTGCGTCTCCCGTCCCTAGCGAGGGAAGCCCATGCAGTATGGAGGAAAGGAGACTATGGACTAAGAGTACATAAGTCGCTACTGGTAGTAACTATTAATTTATGGAACCTCAAATTCTCATTTACATTCCTTTAGGATTCTGGTTTTACAAGCTATGAATAAATCTACAGTCGTAAAAGAATGTCCCCCTTCCTGTGATGGATGAGTTTCCCTAGCTAATTTGGGCCACATTTCAGGTTATCATCAATTAGAGACAAAGGGAGAGTGGAATGAGATCAGGCCCATCTTAACCAAATAGCAAAAATGTTGGAAGCAGCCTCGATATTTACTGTACTTGTACCCTTCAACTCATAGCCACATGCTTTTAAGCCGCCCAGTGAGTGAAATAGCATGACTCTGCAGCATTGGAACTTTCATCGCTTTATTTGGGCCAATCCACTATATAAACTGCTGGCATTTTGATAGTTCAAATAATGGAATGGTGTGGGTGTTTGGAGACAGAGAAGTAGCGAGTTAGAGGTAAGGGTAGTAGTAGACTGAGGAGCAGCAAGAGGAAGGAGACTGGGGAGGGGTTACCAGAAGACTGAAGAAAGAGCTAAGTAGAGGGAAGGTGGAAGGACTATAGGGAAAGTTGGAGTTAATATCCTGGGAGAGGAGGTAACATGTTAAAGAGGAGGTTGGCAGTGACATAAAGGGAAGAGTGTGTTAGAGTGTGTTTAGGAAGAGATTGGAGGTGACATCAAAGATGAGGAGGAGGAACATGATGGGCTGAAGGTTACATCAAGGTAGTGGAAGAGGAGAGGGTTAAAAAAGAGGTTAAGGGTGGTGCTAAGAAAGAAAATAGGGAGACTATTGGGGAGGAGGTTGGATTGTCAGCCAAGAAGTAGAGGAGTGCATTCAAGATGAAGTTGGGAATTACATCTAGGGATCAGCAGAAGACTGTGTTCAGGAGAAGGTTGTGGGACATAACAAGAGATGAGTGGTGGCGGTACAAGCAAGTGGCGAAGTTTGGTGAAGGTGGAAGTGAGAGAAGGAGGAGTGCAGAGAGCGGGAGTTGAACAAAATGTCCCATTTGAATTAGACAGTTGCAACTTCTCTTGCAGGTAAATGAGCACAGGCTGTTGGGCACTAGGGACAGGATCCTAAGACAAGGAGTTGGAGAAGGAAACCGGACCCGGGCTTACCTTGCTATTTTTCAGCCTAACTTCTGCCATTGTCCAGGCCTAATGTGCAAGCAGATGTGGGACCTGAGACTCAGGCAATGGGGGGTTCTCCCAGCAGTCAAAGATGTGAAGCAGGAGGAGACCACCAGGGGGCGCAGACATGATGGCAGCCTAAGCCGGCGTCTCCCTCTCTGGGCATCATAACACGAGAGAAATCCACAAGAAAACGAGCACTTTGAACCCCAAAAACAACGTTCTGTATCATTATCCAGCCAGGCAGCAGTGGGAGAAATTCCAGGCGTAAATGCGCACGCTGGGAAAAGCAATTTGGAACTACGAGTCAAGCCTCCGGACCCGCAACATCAGGGAGAACATGGCGGCCGCAAAGCATGGGCCTGCCTGAGCAAACGCCACACCATCCAACGAAAGGAAACCCCTTCAAAGCCCATCACAGTGTCGGGAGGAAGGCTCCGGTGTGCAGAGCATCTCACGGGCGTAGGACTGCACAGCATTGGGGAGATCCACCTCTGTGCCCCCACGCTGTCTTGTGTGGCAGAAAAAGGGCTCCTGCAAAAGACACTCGCCGGAAGGTAAACTCTGGGAAGCAGGGCGCTTCTATGCACACTCGTATATCGCTGGACTTTGAGCCCCAGAGTCTCCGGTCCGGAACAGTGAGTAGTCCCAGCCCTTCCCGGGGGGGGGGGGGTTAAGACATTTTTTAAAAAAGAAATAAATATTAAACAGAACAATATATGATGAACATAAACAAACATGAGCCCAGACCCTTTTAAGCTGCTGCAAGAAGGACGAGGCATTTTAAAGTCCCTTACCAAAGACCACATTGATAACTGGGACCCTCCCCCCTCCTTGAGATATGATATGGCATTTATAACGCGCCTATACACAACCTACTACCAACAGAGACAAAGGGAAGGCACAAAGTTGGCGCCAAGGTGAACATGTCCTAGGGACTGAGGTGAAGACATCAACACGAAACACCATTTGCAAATAAACATGGATGAGGAATAGCAATACATCCCGCAGCAAACACAATTATCACCATACCGCAGCCGGATTGAAAGCAGCCCAGACAGCACTAGCATCAATCACTGGCCCATAGCTTGAGGTGTAAATAAGTTACCACAACAGCGCGACTGGGACACGGAGCAGGTATTTCACCATTACCCAGTGCACACTACCCAGGAAAATACGAGAGAAGTCCCTACCCCCGCTTGACTCCCTGAAAGGAAAAAGTGAATTGCAGAGTGAAAGCCCTTCATGCATGCTGCACAGGCCCGCACACGTTACGTGCAAGGACAGCACAAATAGTATGAACAGGTGGGCAATATAATTGGCATCAACTAAGAATCAAGCTGGACCCCAACACAGTTGCGCTACTTCAAACGTTTCGCCGTCCAGACCTAGCCATGGAGTCAACAGAAGCTCAAAGTTCAACAGACATTCCAGGAAATGATTTAGATAGTGCCACTAAGTCAGACATTAGGCTGTTGTTGGGGGAGATAAGGTCTATGAAGTCCAGTCTAACTGAAACAGTCTCCGATCTGCAGACCAGAGTGGCAAAAGCCGAGGATCGACTTGGGGCGGTGGAAAACAACCAGCAGTCAGGAGACATAGCTACTATGCAGTACGAGGCATGCTTCCAAGTCCTGGAACAAAAAGAAAGAGACATGGAAGCAAAACTTGACTATCTTGAAAACAGAGAACGTCGATCGAACATATGGATATTGCGGAAGAACAAGGAGAATCTCCAGGGAATTTGGAATCGAGAGTAAAATCCCTTATCCACACCCTCTATGCTGATAGAGACTTACCAAAGCTCGAATTCTATAGTCCACAGAGCATGGGGGCCCACACGAGGTCCACGATCAGTATTGGTTAAATGCCACTACTACTGCCAAAGACAAGACATTTTGCAAAGAGAAAGGGAGAAAGGTACGATTGAATTTGGAAGCTCAAAGGTAACGTCGTATCAAGATCTCTCAGCTATGACCCTCACCAAAAGAAGAGGATACCGTCCCCTCACGGACTGGATACAAGAAAAAGGCACTCGCTATCGATGGGTCCACCCCTTCACTTTGTCGTTCGAATATGCAGGGGAGGAGTTCAGGACCACCACGATAGAAGAGGCGGTCAGAGCTTTGCAACACCTTCAAGGCCCAGCAGAGGACATGGACATGGATTCCCATAGGAGGACAGAGGGACCTTCATCTAACCCAGCGCCAAAACCACCAAGGAGAGGGAAAGTGTCAACAAAGTGTAAGTACAAGCGCCTGAACACTCCATAAGTTGGAATCAATAGCTCAATAACTCTTATGATTCTTTTTTGGTAGGATGAGGGCTGGTATGTGGTAAGTGCAAAGTGCAAAATGTTCGCTACCTACCGATGCGCACCCGCTCAATTCACGATGGGACAGTTCAAGTCCTCCAAATTCTTGGTTAACAAATTGTTTGCGTGATAGTTCTTACAAAATTTGAATGAACGAATATTGCCCAGAGAGGGGCCCCAACAGGGTGGCCCTTTTAGTTTAGGGCGTCTCCTAAGCCAAAAGAGAATGCTAAAATTAGCTTTTCTCAGGGAAAGGGAAGGAGGGGGGCACTTGTTTGGAGCATGGGGTGCATTTGAACCACAGGGTAAAACCACACAAATCAAAAGGATACACAGCAGGGCAATCAAGAATCTACACAAGGAGGAGGACATTCCACTCCTCCGAACTACAAAAACTCAGGGCATCCAGCGAACAGTTAGCAAACTGCAATGTCAAGGGTTGATGGCGTAACTTTCGGATCCCTGAACGTAAGGGGGTAATTCACCACAGAAATGATCAATGCTGGCTAGGCAGTTTAAACAATCCCAAATGGACATACTATTTATGCAGGAGACTAAATATGAACAGGAAGGGGAACGAAGAATAGTGGGAAGAGACATTGGGGATACTCTATGGGCTTCCGGTCCCCACAAAAGGGGTGATGTCAGAATCTTGATCAGGAAATCCTTACCATTTCGGTTAAAGCACATACATAGAGATGTACAAGGGAGGTATGTAGTAGTAAAGGGAGAACTGCAATCCCGCAAAATCCCTCTGTGTTCAGCCTATGCGCCCAATCAGAATCAATCTCACTTCTCTGGCCCTCTACTTGAATTTTTGAGTGAGTGGAAAGAGGGCACCCTGATCTGCGGAGGAGATTTTAATGCAGTAGCAGACAAGGAATTAGACTGGCAATTGATGCGGAAAGTGATGCAACCATCAAGTAATCTTCAGGGAGACCACTTCCTTAGTCAGCTAAAAGAGCACCACTTGATCGACAAATGGCGCGAAACCCATCCCATAGACAGGGGCTACACATTTTTTTCACCCCCACACCAGAGTTTTTCCCGAATTGATTATCCCCTGCTGGGAGCAGAATGTGAGGGAGAAATCTTAGAGGCAACCATAGAAGTAGTCGCCTGGACGGACCACGAGTTGTGCACGCTACAACTGTGTATAGCCCCCCCCCATAGAGCAGAAAGACGATGGATCTGCAATGACTTCCTTTGCAGAGACCCAGTGTTTAAAGACTCCCTTTCAGAAGCCATTGCAGAATTTTTTGAGACGAACGAGGTAGACGGCATGTCACTAAACACAGTATGGGAAGCGGCAAAGGCCACAGTAAGGGGGATCCTGATTTCAGAAGGGGCTTCCTAGAAAAGGCTACGACTACGAAGGGAGGCAGAACTTAAAAAAGAAATTTCTCACCTAGAGCGAAATCTACGCCAACACCCTAAACAAGTAGATGACAGGTTATCAGGTTATCACGAATGAAATGACTGAGAGAGGAGCTTAAAAATATTTGGGGAGGAAAGGCTCTCACACAGTTTAAATACCTAAAACAAAAATTGCACACTATGCTAGCATATCGATTGAGGAAACAAAGGGCTGATAGAGCTGTCTACAAGGTTCGCGATGAAAAGGGAGAAATGCTCACAGACCCACGCAACATAGTAAATTGGTTTTCAAAATACTATTCGCAGTTGTATACAGCAGAAGGGGATAGTACACCTGCATCCATAGTAGAATACCTAGAAGCTCTCCCCCGCCCATCCGTAGCTCCTGAACTTGTAGAACAACTGAATACACCTATAAGAACTGTGGAAGTTCAGACTGCAATCTCCAATCTAAAAGCTAGTTCGGCCCCGGGTCAGGATGGCTACACCCCAGCTTTCTATAAGACAATTAGTAATTCCCTCTCACCGTTCTTGACTAAATTATTTAATTCAATAATGTCAATGGGTTTGGCCCCCAAATCATTTACGGAATCGATAATAATAGTAATCCCGAAAGAGGGCAAAAACCCTCAGGAGTGCACGTCATACCGCCCCATCTCCCTAATTAACGTTGATGCCAAAATCTATGCAAGCATCCTGGCGTCCTGGCTAGCCCTGGTGCTGCCTAAGCAGATACACAACGACCAACTGGGATATGTTAGGGGTAGACAAGGATCAGACAATATAAGAAAAACTTTGGATTTAATGGTAGGTCTCCGCAAGGAAGATAGCGACCCACTGTTACTATCTTTAGATGCAGAGAAGGCGTTCGTCCGAGTAGAATGGCCCTTCCTGAAAGCAGTACTACAATGGGTAAAAGTAGGAATGACATGGTCACAAAGAGCGGGCGCACTATATCACGCAGCACAGGCGAGAGTCTCCATCAACGGCATTTCGTCCGACCCATTTGGCATCACACGCGGAACAAGGCAAGGATGCCCACTCTCCCCTTTGATTTGCGCATTAGTCATAGAACCCTTCACCCAATCCCTGAGGTCAAATTACGAAATACATGGTAACACCCGGGGAAACAAGGAGTACAAATTGGCAATGTATGCAGACGATGTTCTTTTGTATCTCACGCAACCAACCAAATCCATTCCAGTCCTAGTCCAAGAAATAGAAAAACATGGAGCCCTATCAGGCTTTCGTGCTAATCTCCAAAAAACCATAGCAGTCCCACTAAGGGAGGGGGAAGGCTCTCTGAGACCGCTGGGGGAAAGCTAGGGCCTACAAATACAAACCCAATCAGTAAGATATCTAGGGTTGAATATCACCGTGCCCCTCTCAAATCTTTTCAAAGAGAACTATGTTCCCCTATGGAAAGCAATCAGAGACGATGTGAATAGGTGGGCAAAATTAAATCTGTCATGGGCCGCTGGGTTCACCTCAATTAAAATGAACATCTTACCCGATTCCTCTTTCTCTTTCAATCACTTCCGATTGTTGTACCTGAATCCCTTTTGGCAGACATCAAGCGAGTACTACTGGAATTCTTGTGGGTGGGAAAAAAGCCCAGAATCCTCTACTCCACTCTTGTCCTACCCAAAGAATCGGGCGGCATTGCCTTTCCAGATATCCAGGAATATTATAGAGCCTCCCAATTAAGGGTATTAGTCGATCATCTATGGGAAAACCCCGAGAAACAGTGGCTCGCAATTGAGAATCACATTTTTGCCCCAGTCACTGGAATGGCTATGGGTTCCACAGTCTGAAATGACAAGAAGAATATGAGATCATCCTATTTTAGAGGTGTTGTGGACACTTTGGCGCCCTTCCCGAGCCATGCAAGGAGTCACGACTTGGCCATCTCTGTTAAGTTTGAATTGGTCCCCTGCATACAAAAGTTAATCTATGAAGTGAATCAATTTCAGAATTGGTACGAGGGTGAGGTAGTTAGAGCAGCACAGATGTGGAGGGAAGGGGTATATATCACATACAATGAACTATGTGAAATCCTACAGGTGAGGAACATTTCCCACATGCAATATTTGCAGTTGCGAAGTGTCCTTACGGATCACCGTTGGGGTGACACTGTAGCGTCCCCTCACAGCCTTTCATCTCATACTTAACTCCACCCGAACCGCTAAGGGACTCATCGCAAGTATTTATAAAGTAAGTATTTATAGAGGCAATTTGCCCCGCCCTGCATCCGAAACTAAATGGGAAACAGAACTAAATCTAACGGACCAACCCGGAGTATGCAAGGCCATACGGAGCGCTGTATGGAGGTCATCCATTTCGACCCAATACAAAATGTACAATGCATGCTTGCTAGTCAGGTGGCATTACACACCTAAAAGGCTGTCCAACGTGTTTCCAGGCACATCCCCATACTGCTGGAGAGGTGGTGGAGACAATAGTTATTACTGGCATCAATGGTGGGGTTGCGAAAAAGTACAAACATACTGGAAAGAGGTCTTAGGGTGGATACAGGACATCAATGGGATCCCGAGAACGCTCACTCCTCTGTTGATATTATTAGGGGTAGAATCAGACAAGGAAGAGTCCCACGTCACTCTCACTCATATGCCATGGAATCTACTTCTTGCTGCAAAAGTATGTCTGACAATTAGATGGAAATCAGCAGCTCTTCCTTCCAAACGTGAGTGGCTTATTAAAGCGTTTGCAATTCATGAGATGGAAAGTCTTACAGCTGCAATGAAGGAATTGCGTAGAAAAATTGATTTGATCTGGCTACCCTTTAAGGAATACTACACAGAGTACTGGCACCCACTAAGTCATGATGACTGGTGCACCCATCCTGACACCTCTTTCATGTAATTTGTGAAATTCACAAATGCATATGCTTATGGTTTCCGTTTTTTTTTTCCGCCTGTAAGGAAGAGTGGAGAGGAGGCCCTAACCATGACAAACTGGTAAAACCTGATGCGATTTGTGTGATTGTTCAACTGATTAAAGTAGCTGTGCCTTAACCTCAGACGAGTGGGGGGGCAGTGGGTGGGCAGGGTGGTGGGGGGGTTAACACAAGTCTTGAAGTGGGTCTTTATTGCTTATTTTGTTGATATACTAACCATAAGGTAGTTATTTGAGGCTGCACTGGCCACTACATTGAATTAATGCATATAATGTATTGAATTGCTTAAAGAAAAAACAATAAAGACTGTTTATAAAAAAAATATGTGAAGCAGAGTCCCGGAATCTACAGACCAAAGAGCCAAGAAAGAAATGTGCAGACTTTTAATCCCACAAAACAGTGAGTGCCTGCAAATTGATGACCCATCCCAGGTAACAGATCATGGGATTGAGGATTACAAAGTGCAGATACCTATTGCTTAAACTTAAGGAGAAGCCAACCTGTTTATTGTTACAGAGTTTTGCCCAGAACAAATCACCTGGTTGATTCCCATTTTTAGTTACTCAAGGGAGGTTCTTCGGGGATCTGTGAAGTGGTTTCAATGCATGTGTTTATTTTAGTCCACCATTGTAACTAGACTTAATAAACCTTTATTCTGCCTATCTCCATGTATATTTGGTGTTGATCGTTTTTGGGTTTGTGGTAGTTGGTATTAGAAGTGGACTGAACAGGCCATGGCTCCAATATGTCCAACCTACCGCAAGATCCATCCATGTTTTATTATCAACATTTATACCGTGTACAGTCGCCCAAGAGCATAATGACGCGAGTATAGCTAAGGGACAGGACTAGTGAGAGGCAGCATTCTAAAAAAGACAAGTTTTTAGAAGACGATGAAACTGAATGTGATTCTCGACGCGCCTATGGGCGACAGGCAATTCATTCCACAATTTGGCAGCTACGACAGAGAAGGCCCGACCACCGATCCTAGAGAAGTGGAACTTCGGGACCATCACCAAAAGAGCATTACTGAGCGGAGGGTGTGACCCGGAACATAGGGTAGACATTTTTCACAGAGGTAGTCAGCTCCCTGGCCGTAGATTGCTCTGTGTACCAAACGGAGGTCCTTAAAGTCAATCCTTTTAGTAAAAGGGAGCCAATGCAGAGCATAGAGAACAGGAGTAATATGGGCACGATGGGGGGTAGATGTGGCCACCCTAGCCGCAGGATTATGAAGAAACTGTAATCCTCGAACCAGCCCCATAGGTTGGGGTAAAAACAAGGCATTACGGCAAGTCAGTACGACTAAGTACAGCCAAAGCTACCACCAGCTGTTAGGCAGAAACCTGTGCAGTTCCCTTAGGGAACACTGCAAAAGATTTAAGACTACAGGTGTTGGCAGTAAACCCACTTGGTAGCAGTCTGTACCACCCAGATTTACCTGGTAGCTGTGGCTGAGCAGTCAGACTTCCCTCAAGAAGATTTAGGCAGTATGCAAAGTATACTCAATAGGCACTCAGATACAATAATACAAGCAAACACTGACCAGAGCTTTGGTATCAAAGTATATCATTATTTATTTAAAAACACACAGTTGAAACACTCCAGCACTCTTATTGTAAAATATTCTAAACACAGTTACTATTATGATATATACACCCCTTTTTCCCTATTAGATAAATCACAGTATAACACCACTTATTTTCATACAGAGGTGAGCGCTTAACTAGATTGCACTCTAATAAGTTTGTGAGAAAGGGAGGGAAAAAGACAGAGGGGGTCATTACGACCCAGGCGCTAATTGCGCCAACTTTACCACCATGGTGTAAACTATGTTTACACCATGGTGGATGGGGGATTTACCGCCCCATTCCAAGGTGAGTGGGGCGGTAAATCCCCATTTCCCATTTTCCCTTCCCCATTCCCATTTTTGCCCCATAGGGCATAATGGGAGTGGGGAAGGCACTAATAACGTGCATCATGGCTAAAAGCAGCCGTTAAAATCAGAATAGGCGTTAAGGGTTAACGACGGCGTTAACCCTTAACGCCTGGGTCGTAATGAGGCCCAGAATATGAAGAGGTACACCACTCTATGATTCAGGAACACTGTTAGCAAGGCAGAGAGCAAAAAGTCACTGGTGAGCCAAAGTCCAAAGGCTGGGCCCACTCTTAGAGAGAGCAGAGCACAAATGCGCCCAAGATCACACAGTTACACTAGGCTTAGAAAGTCTTGCAGAGGGTTCAAAAAGAGTTCAGAGAGGCTTAGAAAAGTTTAGCCAAGGTGTCCCAGGCTAACCCAGGTTCGAAAGCCGGGGGCTAAATCTACCCCGTACAGTCGGTAGCAAGGGAAGCCAGGCGGGACACGGTACCTTAAGTGGGAAGGATCCTCCAGCGGTGGCAGTTGTTCCTGGTAGTGGGTGCAAGTTGCGTCGTCGTCCAGGGGAAGAGAAGATCTCGACTTGGAGGAAAGATGAAGGTCGTTGCACTACCAGGGAAGAAACCAGCCGCAGAGTTTTCCGATTAAAGGTGGTACCTTGGTTTCGCGGTCTTCGTAAACCGTGGTATTCCGGTTGCCGGGGTGCTTGGCACGGGCAAGGCGGCCACGAGGTATGTCGGGAAAGCGAAAAGACGGTGAAACTGGTTATCCCCACCAGTCAAAGGAGGAAGACTCTCCGGCGGGAGATCTCCTCTGTCGTTGGGAAAAGTGGTGAGGCAGTCCAGCAGGGCCCCACCGGTGGTGGTGTAATGGCAGGTCGGCTCAGCTTCTCCCTCGTCGGATTCTTAGGTCCTGTGGCGACTTCTGAAGTTCCAGTCCCCAAAGCCCTGCTTTTATGCAGCAAACCCCATTCACTCAGCCTAGCTGTCACTCAAACATGCTAAGTGGTGAGCCGGCCGGCTCACCACTTGGGCCAAACAGGATGGAGTGCGACTTGAGTTGCCTAGGCAAATCAGTCCAGGGTGCCTAAATTCCCCTCCACCCCTCCTAAGAACCCCAGACATAGTGGCACCACTTTGGAGGGCTTCTGTGGAGAAGTCCGCCAAAAAGTGGAACAAAGGGCTCGACTTTGGTTGGAGTCACAGAAGAGAACACAAACGCCATTTTTGAATCAAGTTTTGGCGAAAAATACCAACCGGAGAATTAATATTAATTAAATAAAACGGCGGTATGTTCGAGGCTACCGTAAATAATTAAATAAAGATAGTAGCCTAAAACAATGGGAAATCCCATAGGAAAATATTCGCGGTTGAATATAAAAGTAGTATCCACTGCCACCCGCCAAAACTCGATCAGGGGGGGCGGAGACGTGCCCCCTCGACTAACAGACCCTGGGGCAATCGAATTGCCCCAGCCAGTACGTCCACAATATGATGGTTTGTACTGGTTCTGTTCAGAATTTAAGACTAGTAAAGTCAATGGTGACTTTACATGCCCTGGGAGGCAGTAGTCAGTCCCAGGGTATGGAGTCTATACTGGGGGGTCACTAAGACACCCCTGTGTCACTGCACTGAGGGTGCTGTGTAACACACATCACAAAAACACATGAAACCCAATGGAGAAAAAGACCCCATAGCCCATTAAACACTTCTAGGTTCAAAGAAACACACTCAAATCATGTCCAAGAGTGAGGGTAAAAGAGTCTCACTCTTGGCAGGAGAAAAAAATAAACCCCAAAAATCCAGCAAAGCTGCTGGGGGACTCACTAGGTTAGGAAATTCAGCCTAAACAGAGAATTCTCCCTAACACTCGCCCCCCCCCCCAGACTAAGGGACAGGAGGATTTAATCCACTCCTGGATGAACCTCATACCTCTAGTCCATGACATACATCCTAGAGAGTCCATCAGCATTTTGATGGTGACACCCTGACCTGTGCTCAATGGTGAAATCAAACCCTTGCAGGCACATTGACCATCTCAATAGTTTTGGATTTTCTCCCTTCATTTGCATTAACCATCTCAAGGGTTGGTGGTCAGTCTGAATGACAAAAGTAGAACCATACAAGTATGGCCTAAACTTCTTCAGTGCCCACACAATAGCAAAGCTTTCTCTTTCTATTGTTGCCCACCTAGTTTCAGGATCCTTCAGCTTATGGCTGATGAAGCAAATGGGGTGCTCCCTACCCTTTTCATCCAGTTGGCTTAGAACTGCACTTATAACTACATTGGAAGCATCGGTTTGTACAATGAAAGTTTGGTGGTAGTCAGGAGCTCTCAATACTGGAGCTTGGCAAAGAGCTTTCTTCAGTTTGTCAAAGGCCTGATTGCACTCCTCATTCCATTTGACCTTTTTAAGGACTTTTGGAGAGGAGATTACATTCAGTGGAGAAGCTATGGTCCCATAGTTCTCAATGAAATTCCTGTAATACCCAGTGAGGCCTAGGAAGGCTCTCACTTGGGTTTGAGTAGTAGGTGTTGTCCAATTTTGCACAGCTTCAATCTTGCTGAGCAAAGGGCTTATTTCTCCACCTCCTACCTCATGCCCAAGGTAGACCACCTTACTTTGACCTATCTGGCATTTACTTGCCTTGATGGTCAAATTGGCCTGTCCAAGAGCCTGCAAAACATGTCCTAGGTGGTTCACATGATCCTCCCAGGAGTGGCTGAAGACTACAGTGTCATCCAAGTGTGCCATGCAGAAGTCCTCCATCCCAGTTAGAACTTGGTCACCATCCTTTGGAATGTAGCAGGTGCATTTTTTAATCCAAAAGGCATGACCTTAAATTGGTACAAGCCAACTGGGGTGGAAAATGCAGTTTTCTCCTTGGCATGGTCCGTCAAGGCTATCTGCCAATAGCCTGACATAAGGTCAAATGTGCTGAGGTACTTGGCTGCACCAAGTTTATCCACCAGCTCATCTGTCCTGGGTAAAGGGTGGGCATCAGTCTTGGTGACTGCATTAAGAGCTCTATAGTCCACACAGAATCTCAAGTCTTTGGATCCTGCCTTTGGTACTAACACAACTGGGCTAGACCATGGACTAGTAGAGGGTTCTATTACCCCGAGATCAAGCATCTTCTTGACCTCCCCCTTGATATGGGTTCTCACATTTTCTGACATTCGGTATCCTCTGCTTTTGACTGGCAGTCAGTCACCAGTGAGTATCTCGTGCTGTCCCCAAGGGGTCAAGCCTGGTGAGAGTGAGAACAGGGAGGCAAACTGATTTAACATAGATTTGCACTCCTCTTGTTGCTCAGGTGTCAGATCTGAAGAGAGATTGACTCCTTCAATTTTTTCATCTAAAGGTACACCTCTGAGGAGATCAGGGAGAGACTCACTCTCTTCTTCCTCTGCTGCTGAAGCTAGAAGCAAGGCTCCTACTTCAGGTCTGGAGATGTACGCTTTCAGTCGGTTGGTGTGGAAGACTCTAGGAGCTTCCCTGGGTCTGCCCAGATCCACCAGATAGTTGACCTCTCCAAGTTTTCCCACAACTTTGAAGGGTCCCATCCATTTGTCTTGCAAGGCCCTCTGCCTTGTTGGGAGCATAACGAGAACTAGCTGGTCTTGAGTGAACTCAACCATGTTAGCCTTTTGATCATGCCAATGCTTGACCAAAGCTTGTCCAGCTTTCATGTTATCCCTAGCTTCTGCCATCATGTGCAACATTCTCCTTCGGAGACCTATCGCATAGTCAGTCACTCTGACTGGCTTGAGGGGAGGAGCGCCTTAGAGAAGTTCAAAGGGAGAATAACCTACTCCCTCCTGAGGGACTTCTCTATAAGCAAAGAGAAGGCATGGCAGTAGAAGGTCCCACTTTCTTTTCAGAGGTTCCTCTAAGGCACCTATCATGCTCTTCATGGTTCTGTTAAATCTTTCCACCAGCCCATTTGTTTGGGGGTGGTAGGCGGTTGAGAACTTGTAAGTAACTCCACAGGTTTTCCACATGGCTTTCGTGTAGTGGGACATAAAGTTTGACCCCCTGTCGGATATTACTTCCTTAGGAAACCCAACCCTGGTAAAAATACCAAGGAGGGCTTTAGCCACAGCCGGAGCTGTAACAGTTCTCATAGGTATTACCTCAGGGTATCTAGTAGCATGGTCTATTACAACAAGGATAAACCTGTTGCCTGAGGAGGTAGGGGGATCAAGGGGACCAACAATGTCAATCCCTACCCTCTCAAACGGGACTCCCACAACTGGGAGAGGCACTAATGGTGCCACATTCTTGGCGCCAACCTTACCAGAAGTTTGGCAGGAATGGCAGCTCTTGCAGAACTTATCTACTTCGGGCCCCATTTTTGGCCAGTAGAAGTAGAGTGAGAGCCTTTCCTTGGTCTTCTTGAAACTCAAGTGACCAGCCAAAGGAATCTCGTGGGCTTAGTGCAAGAACTGTTGTCTGTTTTCTTGAGGTACTACAAGGCGTTTGTAGTCTCCAGGTTCAGACTCGGTTGGTTCACTGTAGAAGAGGCCATCTTCCCAGTGCAACCTATACTTCCCAGGCTCTTGCCCATCAGCCTGAGCAGCTGCCTGTTGGCGGAGATCCTCCAGAGTTGGACATTCTCTTTGTCCCTTACGGAAAGCTGCCCTGCTGGGTCCACCTTCTGCCAGTAACGACTGCAGCTCAGGATGGTCCTCGGGGTCTAGATCTCCAATAAGTTCTTGGCCTCCCACTAGCTCTTCTTCAGAGTCTAGTTCAACCATACAGGGTTGTACCTCCCTCTCAGCCTCAGCTGGAGGTGGAGTTACAGGTGTAACGGTTGGAAGCACTGGAGTGCTTGCTGTGGACTTCTTCCTAGGAGTCTTGGGTTGCCCCTTTGCTCCTGATTTGGTAGTTACTGCAGTGAGTTGCTCCAGTGGTAAAGGAGTGATCTCTGTCATCATCTCCTAAGATAACCCTCTCAGGGTTTTCTGTCTTGCAGGTTTTGTGAGCTCCTGTAACCTTTTACTAGGTGGTCTGGGGGTATGTGACACAACTCCAAGAGCTTTTAGGTCATTACCCAACAGAACCCTACCTGGCACTTCACATTGTACACTGACAGGTATTTTTACAGCCATGTCATTACACTGGATGAGAACTGGTAACTGGGGACACATCTGCACAGGCCCTTCAGCTAACTTGGTGAGGCATTTGGGTGCCTTAGCAACATCCTCTGCCTTGAAAAATGATTCATCCACCACAGTTATGCTGGCCCCAGTGTCCCTAATGGCAGGAGTCTCCTGACCATTTACCTGGACACTGTCTTTATAATACTCTTTAGTATTATCTGGGATAGAATTATACACATCTAAATTCTGTTGTTCCCACAACCCCAGAGAGACTAAAGAAACACTGGCTGAGACTCCAATGGGTTCATCAGCCAGCAGTAGAAAGTTTCCACTTGCCATAGGGACTTCCTCTTCTGAAGCGAAGGCTAAGGAGGCAAGTTGGATCCCTGAAGGTTTACCCTTGCATCTGGGATCTCCTTTCTCATGGTCAGTAGAGCCACAAACAAAGCATTTACCAAATGCCTTCTGTAATGGAGGCGTGTTCTGACCTCCCTTCTGGTTTTGTTTGGGGCCCTCTTTGGAATTTGCAGTATTAGAATTCTCTTTGGAGTCCTTTTTAGGCTGTTTCCCCTCATCCTTTTTCTGAGTTACCCCAGAATCCTTGTGAGTGGCCCTGTTGGCAACCCACAAGTCAGCAGCCTTAGCTAGCTTTCGGGAATCTAATTCCTTTGAATCAGCCAAGTGCTGTCTGAGCTCAGGAGAGCAGGCATCATAAATTGACTCCAACATAAAAAGATTCTTCATACCTTCATAAGTGTTCACCTTGTAACCCTTAATCCATCCCTCTATGTTTTTCAACCCTTCACTCACCCAGGTAGCCCAAGGGGTACCATCATGCTTTTTGAGGGTTCTAAACCTCTTAAGATACTGGGAAGGGGTCTTCCCAAACCTAGCTATCAAAGCTAGTTTTACACATTCATACTCTTTCCTATCCTCCTCCCCCAACTCCATTACCACATCAGTTGCAACAGGGGGAAGCCTAGAGAAAAACCAGGTGAGTAAGTAATTTCCTGTGATGTTCTGGAGCCCATTATTATATTCAAACAGAGACAACCAATCCAACACATCCAACTTAGGCTCATACATACCAACCAATTCTTTAGGCATCCGGGGTCTTTTAGGACTGGAACTTCTAGAGGAGCCAGAGAGAGAAGCATTTTCGACAGATAATTTCTTCATTTCTAGCTCATGCTTGAGCTCCATTTCCCTTAGCCTTAGTTCTTGATTCATTTCCTGATGTCTCTGTTCAGCCAGAGTATTCAGCCTCTTGAACTCTAGTTCAAGTTTCATTTTCTCTAATTCGAGATATTGAGGACTTAGTGTGGGACTTGGTAAAGGCCCAGTAGGTACAGCAGGTAGAGCAGACAGAGGCCTAGGGGGACAGTCACAGCAGCCTCACCCTCCTCTTCTGACTCTTCCTCAAGATTATCAACATTTGGATCAATATCAATTTCTATACTGTTATCTACATTTTCTGGCATGTTAGGTTCCTCAGACCCATCATCCAGACTTTGGTTAGCTAACAACCTTTCTATTAACTCCATTTTTTTTGCCTTTAGTCAGGAGGTTCTTATGCTTACACAATACGCTTAAACAATCAGCAGTTTTTGTAGCAAGGGACTCTTGACTATAAGTTTCCATAGTTGACATGTTAGAAAGATTACTTTTTCAGTGCTAAACTTTGTGGTTAGTTGCACTAAGGTATCCTAAAGCACTCTAAAGTGTATACTCAATCCAAATCCCACCGCTGTACACCAGTGTTAGGCAGAAACCTGTGCAGTTCCCTTAGGGAACACTGCAAAAGATTTAAGACTACAGGTGTTGGCAGTAAACCCACTTGGTAGCAGTCTGTACCACCCAGATTTACCTGGTAGCTGTGGCTGAGCAGTCAGACTTCCCTCAAGAAGAGTTAGGCAGTATGCAAAGTATACTCAATAGGCACTCAGATACAATAATACAAGCAAACACTGACCAGAGCTTTGGTATCAAAGTATATAATTATTTATTTAAAAACACACAGTTGAAACACTCCAGCACTCTTATTGTAAAATATTCTAAACACAGTTACTATTATGATATATACACCCATTTTTCCCTATTAGATAAATCACAGTAAAACACCACTTATTTTCATACAGAGGTGAGCGCTTAACTAGATTGCACTCTAATAAGTTTGTGAGAAAGGGAGGGAAAAAGACAGAGGCCCTCATTACGACCCTGGCGGATTTTTTCCGCCATCGGCGGACTTTCCAGCCATGGCGCAAAGTCCCTTTACGCCATGGCGGATGGCGGACTTACCGCCCCATTCCGAGGTCGGCGGGGCGGTAAGTCCCCATTGACCCATTTACCCTTCCCCATTCCCATTTCGGCCCCATAGGGTATAATGGGAGTGGGGAAGGAGTTAATTACGCCACCGTAAAATACGGTGGCGTAATTAACACCAAGGTCCCAGAGCGCCATGGATTTTTCCGCCCGCAAAAAGCGGGCGGAAAAATGACCATGGCGCTCCGGGAACTCGTAGTTGGCGGTAAGGGGTCGGCGCAGCTAACGCTGGCGCAGACCCCTTAGCGCCAGGGTCGTAATGAGGGCCAGAATATGAAGAGGTACACCACTCTATGATTCAGGAACACTGTTAGCAAGGCAGAGAGCAAAAAGTCACTGGTGAGCCAAAGTCCAAAGGCTGGGCCCACTCTTAGAGAGAGCAGAGCACAAATGTGCCCAAGATCACACAGTTACACTAGGCTTAGAAAGTTTTGCAGAGGGTTCAAAAAGAGTTCAGAGAGGCTTAGAAAAGTTTAGCCAAGGTGTCCCAGGCTAACCCAGGTTCGAAAGCCGGGGGCTAAATCTACCCCGTACAGTCGGTAGCAAGGGAAGCCAGGCGGGACACGGTACCTTAAGTGAGAAGGATCCTCCAGCGATGGCAGCTGTTCATGGTAGTGGGTGCAAGTTGCGTCGTCGTCCAGGGGAAGAGAAGATCTCGACTTGGAGGAAAGATGAAGGTCGTTGCACTAGCAGGGAAGAAACCAACCGTGGAGTTTTCCGGTTAAAGGTGGTACCTTGGTTTCGCAGTCGTGGTAAAACGTGGTATTCCGGTTGCCGGGGTGCTTGGCACGGGCAAGGCGGCCACGAGGTACGTCGGGAAAGCGAAAAGACGGTGAAACTGGTTATCCCCACCAGTCAAAGGAAGAAGACTCTCCGGCGGGAGATCTCCTCTGTCGTTGGGAAAAGTGGTGAGGCAGTCCAGCAGGGCTCCACCAGTGGTGGTGTCGTGGCAGGTCGGCTCAGCTTCTCCCTCGTCGGATTCTTAGGTCCTGTGGCGACTTCTGAAGTTCCAGTCCCCAAAGCCCTGCTTTTATGCAGCAAACCCCCATTCACTCAGCCTAGCTGTCACTCAAACATGCTAAGTGGTGAGCCGGCCGGCCAATCAGGATGGAGTGCGACTTGAGTTGCCTAAATTCACCTCCACCTCTCCTAAGTACCCCAGACATAGTGGCACCACTTTGGAGGGCTTCTGTGAAGAAGCCCGCCAAAAAGTGGAACAAAGGACTCGACTTGGGTTGGAGTCACAGAAGAGAACACAAACGCCATTTTAGAATCAAGTTTTGGCGAAAAATACCAACCGGAGAATTAATATTAATTAAATAAACCGGCGGTATGTTCGAGGCTACCGTAAATAATTAAATAAAGATAGTAGCCTAAAACAATGGGAAATCCCATAGGAAAATATTCGCGGTTGAATATAAAAAGTAGTATCCACTGCCACCAGCCAAAACTCGATCAGGGGGACGGAGACGTGCCCCCTCGACTAACAGACCCTGGGGCAATCGAATTGCCCCAGCCAGTATGTCCACAATATGATGGTTTGTACTGGTTCTGTTCAGAATTTAAGACTAGTAAAGTCAATGGTAACTTTACATGCCCTGGGAGACAGTAGTCAGTCCCAGGGTATGAAGTCTATACTGGGGGGTCACTAAGACACCCCTGTGTCACTGCACTGAGGGTGCTGTGTAACACACATCACAAAAACACATGAAACCCAATGGAGAAAAAGACCCCATAGCCCATTAAACACTTCTAGGTTCAAAGAAACACACTCAAATCATGTCCAAGAGTGAGGGTAAAAGAGTCTCACTCTTGGCAGGAGAAAGAAATAAACCCCAAAAATCCAGCAAAGCTGCTGGGGGACTCACTAGGTTAGGAAATTCAGCCTAAACAGAGAATTCTCCCTAACACCAGCGGACGCAAATGGAGTAGAGGTCAAATCCCTCGAAGCACCCATAGTAGAAAATGGCCAGTTTTGCAGACAGCACTGACTTGAGCTGACATAGACAGTGAGGCAGAGAGATATACTCCAAGATTTTCTACCAAGGGCACACGGGTAGGAACAGCACCCAAAGCAGTGGGCCTTAAAGAGGCTGACCAGAGAGCAGTGTCAGTCGACTAGATCTGTACCTCTAGGTTTTAGTTTGGGGCGGAATGGGGCTCACCCGATAGCATATTCTCCACTGGTACACGCTAATTCCCACTCCTTAGCCCTGATAGTTTCTTTGGATCCCTATGTCCTACAACTTTTCATCCATTGATGACAGCCAAGAGCTCCACGGGTAGCAGCATTTCCTCAGAGAGGGACATATCACAGCCCTCAGAGATCCCATGGAGAACGAGAAGTAAATTAGCTATCCAGTTTCCTCCGATAACCTGGAAGAATGGCAGAGTCTGTAGGCCAGTGGAACCTAGAATGTAACAGATAGCAGCAGCACATAACCGATGATCTGAGCATTTTGAAACCACTCCGAGATCCAGTTCCTCCTAGGTAATCTCAAACACCACCTGGACCTTTTATCTACAAGCAGTTTAGGAAGAATCAGAGGCTACTGCCATTTATTGCATGAGTTGGTGAAGCCTCTATTACTGGTACCATCCACCGGAAACCACTGGGGCAAATAAACAGGAACTAAAGTGAAAACGGCATTCCCCTATCCAAGCTGTGCCCACTGAAGAAATGTTCCACCTGCCTCAGCAACCAGACCCCAGCCAAGAAGGTGCAATGGAACCATCCTGGACCAGAATGGAGAGTCGACCTCCTCAAGAATAACCTTCTTTGTTGGGTTTAATGTGCAGCCTTTAGATCAATGAGACACAGTGAATAATGTGTTTTCCTTGAGCAAAACTGCCATGACACAATTAAAATGTTATTTTTATATACAATACCTACGTATTTCTATTGCCATTTTATTGCCTCTGAGTCTGCTTCTGTATATTCCATCTATATTTATAAAAGTGAAAAAGTGAATCTTCGACATGGCCTGGCTGGAGGCAAATGGTGGTGTGAACACCATGGTGCTCTAAATCCTTGATCCATTGAATGCTTAGATTTATTTTTGTGCCGTGGAGCCGGCTGTCACCCTGAAGTTGGCGCGGGCCTGGAGACCTGGCTGGAGCGCAATAAACATGGCGGCTGCCTGCAGTGGCACAGCCGGGAGCCCCGTTATATGCTGAACCTGACGGGATTGAGTTTCCCAAAATTAGAGGCAGCAGAGAGCAGAACCTGCCAGCGACCTGGGTGCAGTGGTCTGCGCTCCCCGTTCATCAAAGCGGCGACTCCGGAGCACGGAAGTGCGCTGTGCCCGGACGAGGTTCCCTCTGCCTGCCCCCCGGGAGAGGCATCAGCGGGCCACTGGCCTATTAAACAGCACTGTACTCCCCCACAGGGCACGACGAGGCTTGAGCCCAGGAACGCTCTCTGGCACAGAGCAGCAGGAGCCTGCTGTGATAAGAGGCAGGCACAGGAGGTGGCAGCGTGGAGCTCAGACGGTGCCAGTGCTTCTGTGCGGCGAACCTTCTGCTTTGAGAGGACGAGCTGTGCTCCCTGCGGGCGTTGAGCCCCGAAACAGCATGCTAGCAGAGATGGGCAGCAGGGGAGAGCCCCTGGGGGAGGGGTGAATTTGAGTGGCAGGTGTCATGATGCCTACCTCCAAGGAGCCAGACAGGGCCCGGCACCCTCAGAGGCAGGCAACATGTATACTAGGGAAGTCCCAGCCACCCCAGATAGGGGCTCTTTGGACTCAGTCCTGGCGCCGTTGGCGTCAGGCTCATAAGGGATAACAGTCCTGGCACCATCGGCGCCAGGCTCATACAAGATATGGAAGGAATAGTGTTTGGTGCAAACTTACCTGGCAGACCATGCTGCAATTTCCTTACCTGGCAGATCATTCTACAACTTCCAGATGAAAAAGGAACTACTTAACCACACGGGTGTGGATGGTGGCAGGATACATACCTTCAGTGGAAGGATACATACCTGGGACTACTTGAAAGGCAATTTAAGCCACGCCCAGACAGCAAACCACGCTTCGCGTTGTTCTGCTCATAGCAGCTGGACGCTCACCGTGCCTGCTCCAGCCCTCGACCACGCCTGCCAGCATCCTGGAAACACCTAAGGATAGAAAAGGGAAGAAGAAACAGGTGAAAACAAACCTTACCTGTTAAAGCTGCATTCCGGATTCAGCGCGCCAACGTTCCTGCAAAAAGACATCATTTTAAAAACTCACTGCGTCGCATACATCTCGGCGCACTTCTCTTACCTGCACGTGGCGCCTTCGGCTCTGCGACGCCCATCCGGATCCCCTGCAGCATTCCAGCACCTATGGGGAGACGAAGAGAAGAAAGCAAGGTGAGAAGGGAAAATAACCAAGAAGCTCTTACCTGCCAAGCTAATTCTTCTTTCCTTCGGGTCGATGCCATTCCTTGGGCATTTCAGCACCCCGGGAAAAAGCAAACATCACATTAGTGAATGCAAGAACCGTAGCAAACGAACTATTTAAAACTTATCTGCTTACAGGTCGGACTCAGCTTCTGCTTCGTGCCGGCTCCATTTCTTCGGCATTCTCGAACTCCGGCCTCTAAGGAAAAAGAAACAGGAAAAGACAGTATTGGGCCTACACCAAAACTCACCTGAAATCAGGTTTTTGACGGAAACCGCCCTTAGCCCGGAGTCTTCCATTACCTGCAAAAGAGAAGAGGAACAGTTTAGACTCAAGCTTGCCATAAACATTTACGGTACTTACCGGAACAGACAAGCGAACTCGAACTTACTATCCAGTGACGTAACTGGGCCCCAACGCGCCCCTGCATCAGAAGCAGGATGGAGAGCTCGCCTTTTCAATCCCTAAGGTGAGTCTCCACAGGGAATTACAGAAGGGTTGCAAGGAGGGTGAGAAGGGAAACAGGAGATCTACACAAAACCCACAGAGTATGAACCCTTCCTTTTCGCTCACAGAAGGGTATTCATCCAAGCCAGACAAGCCAGATTTGGGAACCCAGCCCACTCCATCTTCAGGGTGCTGAACATCTCCTTCGAAGAGGCCACTGCCGTCCAGACCACGCCCGCGCCTCCGTGGGAGCCAGGTGAGCGTTACAGAACGCGAAGCCTACCCACAATTACCCACCCAGGCGCCATGGAGACTTCCGAAACAGATCAACTGGCCCAACTATTGGGGGAATTACGGGCGGAAATTCACGCCGCCCGCCAAGAAACCAACGTTCTTCGAAGAGAACTGATCTTGTCCAAAGAACGAACCGATGACCTGGCTAAACAGCATTTGCAGAATCAGGCTGGACAAACGCCATTACCTGCTTCCGGGAGAGAATCCACTCCTATGGCTTCCACTAACCCGGTGCAAATTAACCTTCCGGAGAAAACATGCCAATGACCCTTGTGGATCCAAAGCAGGCTCAACGATTACATGGCATAAAGGCCTATCTCGACAGTGGGGCTATTGGGAACTATGTTGATCTTGAATTGGCTTCCAGGATTGGTCTCCCTCTCCGACCAAAAATCACCAAAGATGTCATTACCACGGTTGATGGGACCGAAATTGCCTCTGGGCCGGTAACACATTCTACCACAGAAATGACACTGGTTGGCCAAGATGGTCATAGGGAAACCATAGTGTTCGACGTAATCAAGGCTCCACAATTTCAGGTAATCTTCGGGATCCCTTGGTTAGAAGCACATAATCCTCGAATTGACTGGCAAGCAAAGAGTATCACCTTTCCTAACTGCAGACAAACTTGTTATTCCGGAAATCCACAAGTGGGTCTAGCCTCAGTAACCTCTGTGTCAGCACAACTACCACTTGAGTATCAGGACTTTCAGGACGTTTTTCAAAAAGAACAGGCCAACACCTTACCACCTCACCGGCCATACGATTGTCAAATTGATCTGGTACCCAATGCTCAACCGCCTTGTAGTAGGATTTATGCCCTTACCGAACCAGAGAATCTTCATTTACGCCAGTATTTGGATCAGTATCTTGCCAATGGGTTCATTCGCCCGTCAAATCACCGGCTTCTTCAGCTTTGTTCTTTGTGCCGAAAAAGGAAGGCGACCTTAGAACATGTATTGAGTATCGCGCCTTAAATCAGATAACGGTTAAAAATCGTTACCCCCTGCCTCTGATCCCTGAACTTCTCGACCAGGTGAAAGATGCCTGCATCTTTACCAAGCTGGATTTAAGAGGGGCTTACCATCTGGTGCGCGTCAGAGAGGGCGATGAATGGAAAACGGTCTTCCGCACCAAATACGGGCTCTTTGAATACCAAGTGATGCCCTTCGGGTTGTGCAACGCACCTGCTGCATTCCAGTATTTTATGAATGACATCTTTCGAGAACTCTTAGATGTTTGTGTCATCATATATATTGACGACATCCTAGTGTACTCTTCCTCGGAATCTGATCACCGAAAACATGTTAAGGCCGTCCTGGAGAAACTACGCCAGCACAAACTATTTGCAAAGCTCGAAAAGTGCATTTTTCACGTCACGGAGGTTGAGTTTCTTGGTTTCGTCCTAACGCCAAAGGGAGTTCGAATGGACTCACGTAAAGTGGACGCAATCCTCAAATGGCCATCCCCTAGTTCTGTGAAAGGGGTTCAGAGCATGCTAGGTTTTGCCAATTTCTATCGAAGGTTTATCCTGGAGTTTTCTCGAGTGGTTCAACCCATCACAGCCCTCTTACGGAAAAACAAACGCTTCGAATGGACTACGGAAGCAGAACAAGCATTTCAGGAACTAAAAACTAAATTCACCTCTGCACCTGTGTTAAAATATCCCCGTCCAGATCTCCCTTACGTTGTGGAATCTGACGCATCTAGTTTAGCCATGGGAGCGGTTCTATCACAGAGGGACCCAGTCTCGAACCAACTGCATCCTGTGGCCTTTTGGTCCAGAAAATTCTCAGCTCCAGAAGTTAACTACCCAATCACAGATAAAGAACTATTAGCTATCAAGTCAGCTTTCAAGGTTTGGCGTCATTACCTTCTCGGCGCAAGACATACTGTTACCGTAATTACAGACCACAGGAATTTGCAATACTTAAAAACGGCCAAAGCTCAATCCTCACGTCAACTCCGTTGGGCCCTGTTCTTTGCAGAATTTGACTTTGTGATCACCTATCGCCCCGGCTGCAAGAATGGCAAGGCGGTCGCACTATCTCCAATAAGAATGGGCGATTCTACCCCAACTCTAGATCCAGTTCCGATTATTCCCGAACAGAGAATTTTGGGGGTGATCTCCTCACAAACTCTAGAGGATATTCAAACTAGAGTTAAATTGCTTTTCGACACTGCAGCCTTGCAAGAATGGAGCCTGAAAGATCCCAGATTTTCAATGAATAACTATTACCTTATTTCCAGGGGCGACTGTCCTTGCCTCAAAAGGATTTGCAAGATCTCGTTATTGCCCATCATCATGAGACACTAATGGAAGGACACCCGGGCATCGCTAAGACTGAAGAAAAAATTAAAAGGCATTTCTGGTGGCCCTCCTGGCGAAAGGATATAAAATCTTTCGTGATGACATGCGCAGTGTGCGCCCAAAATAAAAGTCAAAAGCAAAAACCAGCCGGTCCGTTACGACCTCTGGACATCCCACCGGCACCTTGACACACTTTATCGCTGGATTTTATAACTGACCTACCTCCTTGTCATGGATTTAATACTATACTGGTAATTGTAGACCTCTTCTCCAAGATGGCCCATTTTATTCCCTTGAAAGGGCTGCCTTCAGCTTCCACCCTAGCCAAGGAATTTCTTGAGAACGTCGTTCGTCTACATGGTTTTCCATCCATATTAATCTCCGATCAGGGAAGCCAGTTTATCTCTCGGTTCTGGAAGAGATGTTGCCAAGTGGCACAAGTCGATGTGCGTTTATCTACCAGCCACCATCCTCTGACCGACGGCCAAACCGAGAGAACAAACCAGACATTGGAACAGTACTTACGGTGCATGTTGCATCAATCAGAACATAATTGGAAAGACATTTTATGGATTGCTGAATAAGCGTACAACAATTCTGTGCATTCAGGAATTGGCCAGACTCCTTTTTATACCTTATTTGGCCACCATCCCAGAACTTCGGATCTTGAACCACCTCAAGGACTTGAAATGCCCGCCGTGGATAACTTACATGCCACCATAACCCGAGCCTTCAAAGAAGCCAAGACTCATTTACAGCAGGCCAAGGACAAATATAAGGAAAATGCTGACTTACATCGGAGCGAAGTACCTCCTTACCAAGTTGGAGATCAAGTGTGGCTGGCAACTAGACATCTACCACTTAAAGGCCCACGAACTTTTAACCCAAGATATATAGGGCCTTATCCAATCAAGGCTGTAATCAACCCGGTAGCCTTCAAACTCGATCTGCCCCCCAACATGCAAATCCATCCGGTTTTCCACGTATCACTGTTGAAACCTGTACAACCCGGAAGCAGGCTACTCAAGCCACCAGTAACAATACCAGTAGATGGGGAACTGGAATACGAAGTTAAAGACATATTAGATTCTAAGATGTCCAAGTCAAAGGTTTTTTACCTAATTGATTGGAAAGGATATGGACCTCAGGAGAGATCTTGGGAACCAAGCGATCATATACATGCACCTCGTCTAATACAAAAATTTCATCGTAGGTTTCCACACAAACCAAAGCCTCCGGACAGTACATCCTTGGGAGGGGCCTTGGGGGGAGGAACTGCCATGATGCCTACCTCCAAGGAGCCAGACAGGGCCCGGCACCCTCAGAGGCAGGCAACATGTATACTAGGGAAGTCCCAGCCACCCCAGATAGGGGCTCTTTGGACTCAGTCCTGGCGCTGTTGGCGTCAGGCTCATAAGGGATAACAGTCCTGGCACCATCGGCGCCAGGCTCATACAAGATATGGAAGGAATAGTGTTTGGTGCAAACTTACCTACAGACCATGCTGCAATTTCCTTACCTGGCAGATCATTCTACAACTTCCAGATGAAAAAGGAACTACTTAACCACACGGGTGTGGCTGGTGGCAGGATACATACCTTCAGTGGAAGGATACATACCTTGGACTACTTGAAAGGCTATTTAAGCCAGCAAACCCAGACAGCAAACCACGCTTCGCGTTGTTCTGCTCATAGCAGCTGGACGCTCACCGTGCCTGCTCCTGCTCCAGCCCTCGACCACGCCTGCCAGCATCCTGGAAACACCTAAGGATAGAAAAGGGAAGAAGAAACAGGTGAAAACAAACTTTACCTGTTAAAGCTGCATTCCGGATTCAGCGCGCCAACGTTCCTGCAAAAAGACATCATTTTAAATACTCACCGCGTCGCATACATCTCGGCGCACTTCTCTTACCTGCACGTGGCGCCTTCGGCTCTGCGACGCCCATCCGGATCCCCTGCAGCATTCCAGCACCTACGGGGAGACGGAAGAGAAGAAAGCAAGGTGAGAAGAGAAAATAACCAAGAAGCTCTTACCTGCCAAGCTAATTCTTCTTACCTTCGGGTCGATGCCATTCCTTGGGCATTTCAGCACCCTGGCCCCTATGGGGAAAAAGCAAATATCACATTAGTGAATTCAAGAACCGTAGCAAACAAACTATTTAAAACTTACCTGCTTACAGGTCGGACTCAGCTTCTGCTTCGTGCCGGCTCCATTTCTTCGGCATTCTCGAACTCCGGCCCCTAAGGAAAAAGAGACAGGAAAAGACAATAGTGGGCCTACACCAAAACTCACCTGAAATCAGGTTTTCGACGGAAACCGCCCTCAGTCCAGAGTCTTCCATTACCTGCAAAAGAGAAGAGGAACAGTTTAGACTCAAGCTTTCCATAAACATTTACGGTACTTACCGGAACAGACAAGCGAACTCGAACTTACTATCCAGTGACGTAACTGGACCCCAACGCGCCCCTGCATCAGAAGCAGGATGGAGAGCTCGCCTTTTCAATCCCTAAGGTGAGTCTCCACAGGGAATTACAGAAGGGTTGCACGGAGGGTGAGAAGGGAAACGGGAGATCTACACAAAACCCGCAGAGTATTAACCCTTCCTTTTCGCTCACAGAAGGGTATTCAGACAAGCCAGATTTGGGAACCCAGCCCACTCCATCTTCAGGGTGCTGAACATCTCCTTCAAAGAGGCCACTGCCGTCCAGACCACGCCCGCGCCTCCGTGGGAACCAGGTGAGCGTTACAGCAGGAGCCTCAATTGGTTTTCTCGACATTAGCAGAGCTTATTTGGACTGGCATATTCAACGGGACCAGGCAGCATTTTGGGGAGCCGGAGTAGAGGTGGGGTGGAGCAGAACTGCAGGAACTTTGTATTTGTATTTTATTTATTTATAATGCGCAAACCTGCAGGCCCGGAGGCATCAGGGCGCAATTTCTACAAGGTTACAGAAATGCATATATACAGGAATAGCAAAGCATGAATTTACAAAGGAATAACATTGCATGATATGAACAGGACATAAGGTGCAAATAATACAGTGTGCGGGACTTAAAGCTGGTCGAAAAGCCAGGATCTAGTATTGGCTTTAAAAGTGTAAAAAGACTCTTCAGCTCTGATTGTAGCAGGGATGGGAGTTCCAGAGCTTGGACGCTAGGACCGGGAAGCTTGAACCCCCTGCTTTTTGCAGTTTAAATCTAGGGATGGCTAGACAGTGGGACTGGGCAGTTCTTAGTGGACGGGAGGTCGAGCGTCCACTACTTTGAGTTAGTTGTGCTGCCCATGAGCCAATGCTCCAACATGTGAGAAACCAGAAGGTGTCTCATCCACTAGTCCGCAGGGATCTGTCATCCAGGTGGCCTGGACATGGCAATAGCTTTTGGATCCAGTTCCTGGGGGTGGACCAGTGTCGGAGGGTCGCCTGGGCGAGGGGCCTTCAGGGAGTGGGAGTGGGACACCGGATGGTGAGACGCAGTATCCCCTTTTCTGTAACATTAAGGCAGGGAGAAACCACAGCCGCTGTGCTACCGTCCTTGGATCCAAGAGCAAAGCAGCATCAGTGAAATCAACACAGTCGGTAAGTTGGAGAGACCGATACAAGACCAGTCTGTGTTGAAGCCAAGGTTGCAAGCAGCAATATTGTATGGCGAGTGCTGGAATGAACATTGTTAAAATGCATTTGATAAGAGACGCAAGTAAAGTTGAACTGCTGATGAGTGATTAAACTTTAAAAACAAGATACAATACCTTTAACAGAGTGTTCTGGCGCCGCGTGGTTCTCAATCGAAGGTCTCTGTAAGGTATCCAGCTGTGAGGTGGCAAAAGTGGAAGTGAGAATAAGTTTATATCAAGAAGAAAATGGGTAATTGTGAATTAAAGTGGTGCTGCGACGGGTCGAGCAAAATCGTGCGCAGTCGAAAGTCTTTGATTTTTCTGAAGTAAAGAAAGTTTGGAAAAGTAGATGAATTTGGTCCGAGCACGGCAGAGGAAGACCAATTGAAGGTTTTGTGTTAAAGCGGGGCTGAGCCCGGCGGAAGGGAACCCGGGGTGAACAGTATATTACCCGAGAAGTTGTACATGTAAATTCCTAAGAAGAAAGGAGCTTTAATGTTTATTGTGTTGCATCAGGCCCTCTGAAATAAGAGACTTTCAATGGCAAAGAGACTTTGGCACAGAAGGCCCTAATGTTGAGATGTTGAACTGCATCCTCGTGCTAGAGAAGCCAGAGAGTGTGCTAAACTTGAGTGTACCGCCTTGTCTCGTGCTCAAAACGCTGGGAAGTGAAGCCAACGGCTTGAATATCCTGATATATCATTTTGTGAACACTTTCCTTTTGCATAACATTGTTTCCCACGCTTTGTATTTAGAAGTAAGAATTGGCAATAGGTTTTGTTAGTATAGGCCTTTTTATTTTGTCAAAACACGACTAGGACTGCGTTATTATTATCTGATGTTCGCAGCTTGCTCCCATCTTTAGATTTAGGATTAGATAGGTGTTTTTCAAACCCAATTGAAGTTCAATAAACATCCTTGAACTGTGATCACTTGTGTCTGTTTTACTGTTTGAAACCATGCCTTCCTTACATACACCACCATTAGAGGCACTGGATAGCTGCAGACCTCAGTAGTGAGCACAAGGACTAACTGGATACCTCTCCTCGTATTAGGAATCATTTTATTCTGCACCTGTGAGCCCCCAGAAGCCTGAATCAGAGCTCTGAGCTATTCGGTAGCAGAGAGGGTCCAAAGGAGCAGGGATTTGAGAGGAAGGGGCGTCAGGGGGCCCGGTTGAGGTTGAAGTGAGTTATGCCAGCAGACGATCTTGCAGGACCCTGGGAGCATCCGGTGTGAGTCTTTTTTAGATCACTTACTGAACATTGGATCCTTCTCCGTCCCAACTGATCAGTGAGCACCATGAAGTCTAGTAAGGCAAAATATAGGCCGGTACCTCCATTAAGGAGATGCTCCAGCAGCCGAGACTGGCCTCAGACTCTTCACCAGCCATGGATGAGGACATGCAGCCTGCCACAAAAGGGGACATCTTTCGATTGTTTTCTATACAGAAGGAAATGGCAATGACGCTGCAAGAATTAAAAAGCTCCTTTCAAGAATTAACCCACAATGTGCAGCAGAACAAAACCAGGCTGGGAGAGATAGAGACCACTTTCTGCACCAGGTGAACTCTCATGGCGAGCTCGAGCGACGGGTGGAGGCACTAGAGGCCTATAAGAATATTGCAGAAGAGAAGCAGGAAGATGCCGAAAAATGGTACCGCAGAAACAACGTCTGCATCAGGGGGTACTGAGTGAGATTAAGTACCAGGACCTGGAAGTTTATGTTCGGTGGCGGTTTGAGCAATTACATGGTGACGCAGACGCAGACCTCACGCTTGAACGCATAGAGTATATTCCAACTATCAAGCGAGACAGAATCTCCTCCCGGATGTCCTGGTGAGAGTCCACTTTTTCAAAACTAAGGACCTTATCTTCCAGCGGACCAGGGAAATGCGGAACCAGGAGTACAAGCGGGCTCTCTTCAAGTGTTCCAAGGCCTCTTCCAAGACACTATTTAGAGGCACAGGTTCATGAGGTCAATCACCAGCTGTTTATCAGTGAAAGACGTCCGTACAGGTGGGGATATCCGTTCCAAATTCTGTTCCAATTAGACAGGGTCCAACATCAATTCACGTCCCTCCAGGTGGCTGCGGACACTCTGAAGATACCCAAAGCGGACATATATCTACCTGAAGCAGGGACCCAAGAGGCCCCATCTGCTGCCTGGTCTCAGTCGTGCTCAAGGAAGAGTAGGAGAGAGGATCGCCGGAGGCCCTCGATGGACAGAAAAGAGAGAAGCAGAGACTCTGAGGCTCCCACATGATACGTACCCCTGAGTGACTTTGGGACGTTCTAACTTAAATGTGCTTGTCAGCACGACAGGGATGATGAACACTCTAGGTTTGCAATGGGTGTACGTTACGGAGGTGGTTTAGGCGGCTATAAGCCGTATTAATGTAAGTTTGTTCGCAGTTACATGGGCATGAGGAGCACGCGCACCTCGTCAGGCGATTTGACCTGATCATTACCCCCACATGGGGCTGTTCCTGTTAAAATTCTTATTTTTCGTTCCATTTGTCTTTCTCTTTTTCTTTGATATTCATGTTTATGCCATAGTGCAGCGGGTGGTTGAAGCATTGGAGTACAGTGTCTAGCACTTTGCAGCTGGAAAGGGGATGCACTGGGAGAGTGGAAATCGGTTTGGAGTATGTGGTCTGTATGATGTTGGGGGTTGGTGGTGCAGTCAAAGGGAACTTATACAACTAGGCTGGCTGATGTGAACATTACATCACTGAATGTCCAGGGGTTAAATTCCACAAGGAAAAGGAAGTGTGTGCTGTCTAAGTTAATGGACCACAAGCTGATATGCCCTTGCTCCAGGAGACCCATCTTCTGATGAAGCACTGGCCGATACTACGATCCTGTGGGTTTCAACATCAATACTTTGCCTCTTCCCCCCCAGAAAAAGGCAGGGGTCGCAATTTTGATAGCGATCTCTCTACACTTTAAACTAGGCAGGGTTTTGAAGGATGCCTTCCCAGGGTATGTATATCGGGCTAAATGTACAAATAGCAGGTAGAGACCTCTCTTTGGTGTCTGTATATAAGCCTAATCAGCAACCATATCAGTTTTTTGAACAACTATTCCCACACATAGAGTAGTTCCAACGATGCAAGCTTGTGGTTGGAGGGGATTTCAACGCAGTACTAGATTGAGGGAAAGACAGGACCGACCCGTTCACCCCAGCTGAAGCCTCTAAGACGATTTCCAGAGGGCTATGGTAGACATGCAATTAGTTGACGTATGGAGACATCTCCACCCCCACCTTTGTGAGTACACTAATTTCTCACATGTTCACCGCAGCTACTCCAGAATCAATTTGTTTCTGGTATTCCCGACCCCTGCTTCTGGCGATAGCCTCGGACACCATTGAGATGGCATTAGTTTTAGACCATTCCCCTATCACTTTCCAACTAGATGGGGATAGGCTAGGTGGAAGAAAGTCCACGGGGTGGAAGCTGAATGACTCTCTGCTGATAGATCCAGCCATATGTGCCACCATTTCCAAAAGGATTACCCAGTATTTTCAGGAAAACCTTACGTGGGAGGTTCCCTTGGCAGTGGTGTGGGAGGTTCTCAAACCCACTTTGAGAGGGAAACTAAGTAGTCATGCCTCGGCGCGATAGAAGATTCTCACAGCTCAACATGCTCGGGCTGAGCAGAGGGTTTGTGGATGGGAATCCCAGTATAAGCGAGATGGAATCAGGAAGCTGCAGGTACAAAAGGCGGAGCTAAAGACACTGTGGGCGGATGACATTTCCCATAAGCTGCATTGAACAAAACACTTTTACTATAGTACATCTAATAAGGCGTCCCAAATGTGGGCTTACAAACTCCAGGCCCACCGAAACAGCACTACAATTGGGAGGTTGAGAGATGAGCGGGGTCTATTGCACAATGGCAGGCCTGCCAAAATTCGAATATTATCACAGTACTATACAGATTTGTTCGCCGCAGACTCTCTGAATGGCCCGCGGCTAGAGAGGCCCGTCTCCCCAACATATCTGAAAACAGTAGGCACAAATTAGACATGCTCATAACAGTGAAGAAGGATGCTCGGGCTATTCGCTTCCGCCCAGGTAATAAGGACCCGGATGGGTTCACAGCCCTTTTTTATAAAATGTTTTCAGAGATACTATCTCCTCACATGATGGAAAGATTGAACTCCTTCGCCGCAACAGGATCTTTCACACTGTCTATGGGTGAATCAACGCTCACATTAATAAGCAAACCAGGCAAATACCCCACTCTCTGTTCTTCTTTTAGACCAATCGCGGTCCTTAACTACGATTCCTGCATATATTCAAAGATATTGGCGACGTGTCTCGCTGAAGTGCTGCCTGGGGTGGTAGCGAGGGACCAAACAAGGTTTGTTCCAGGATGCCAGACGTTCGATAATATCAGGTGTTCAGTGGCCATCTTGGCTTGGGTGCGGCAGCATAAGCGGGCAATTACTTTACTGTCGATCGATGCTGAAAAAGCATTTGATCGCGTAGACTGGACCTATCTGTCCAACGTATTGACTGGTTTTGAGTTTGGTCTCATATTTCTTAAACTAGTACATGCTAAATTTGTGCTCCCGTCCACCAGGATTAAGGTAAATGGGATCCTTTCGAACTCAACGAACTTGAAAAGAGGAAACTGACAGGGGTGCCCTTTTGTCCCCCCTCCTCTTTGCTCTGTCAATAGGGCCCTTGGCCTGTCAGGTCCGTTCTTCTGGGAATATACACGGCATAGACATAGCGGGTTATCAGCATAAATTGGTGCTGTAAACTGATGATCTTCTATTTTACATGCGGGATTCCCGAACCACCTTGACCCACATTGTTTCATTGCTAGAAAGATTCCATAAGGTCTCAGGCTTTAAAATCAATCACATGAAATCTACAATCAAACAAATGAAGGCGGATTTCCCTTTCTCGTGGGCCCCTTGATCCCTGAAATACCTGGGTATCCGTCTAACAGCGCATTACGCTGACCTATACGCGGTCAACATTTTACTACTTTTTGCTAGGGATAAGCAAGATATGTCACGGTGGGGGGGATTCAGAAATCTCCTCGTTGGGAGAACAACAGCGGTCAAGATTACTGCATTATTATTATTACCGCATACTGTATTACCGCACCAACTATACTAATTTCAAGCTTTACCAATCTACCAATCTGGATCCCTAAGGCGGTACTAAATGATTTGCAGTCTCAAGTTTTCAGGTTTCTCTGATCTAAGAGGTCTCCAGGAGTGGCTAAGACACCCTCATGGCTGCTAAGGGCTTAGGGCGTCTGCTGGTGCCCAATATTGAAAGTTACCTTTATGCGGCCCAACTAGCACCCATCTTGGAGAGTCAGGCAACTATGCAAAACCCTAAACACTGGGTAGATATAGAGCAGAGCGGTATCAGGTAATATTATCCCCACCAATAATATCGCCATATATATGATCGTGGGGTACAGCCATAGGCGATATTATTAGTGGGGATAATTTATGGATTATTGGGACCGGGGCTTGCAGGGGTGTCCCTCGCAGGTTCCATGGCTTAATATTGCTGTAAAAATATGGCGATATGTTTGTATGGTGATATCTTTGCGGGGATATTAACACATGGAACCGTGCAGAGCACCGTAGGAACCCCCCTTCATTAGCAGTGTGGTGTACCCCGAGGACACGGAGGCGGTTGGAGAAGGGTCTTTCGACATCTAGAGCCACAATGGAATATTGGGACAAAGCTGCACAATGATTTGGTACGACCACCTTTCCGTCTCCTGTGAAAGATATTTGGGAGAACAGTGAATCACCTCCCGGGTTGAGCACAGGACAATCAGTTTGGTGGGCAGCAGGCGGTTTACACAGGCTGGGTCAGTTGTTTCAGGATAATCTTCCTCTCAAGTTTGACCAATGCAAGCAGGCCTACATGGTGGAGGATGCAGACAGATATGGAAAGATACAGCTAAGGCCTTTTACGACTTTGGTGGGAGTGGCTGCTTAGGGTAGGTGGGAAACTACTCACTTTGAGGATCTTTTCATGGGAGATCCCCCAACAACTAAGCTTGCAGTGCTCTACAAGGTGCTGAACTCGGCTAGGTTTAAACCCCTGCAAGCTACATGACCAGGTGGGAGGAGGATATAGGCAGGCCTATAGATGATCTTACCTGGTATAACATCTGGACATGGGTGGGCAAAACATCCCACGCAGTGCAATTTAGGGTGAACAGCTTTAAGCTGCTCTGCCGCTGGTACCTTACCCCTGAGTGTTTACATAGAATGAATCCCGCACTAACCTCCCAGTGCTGGAGATGTGGAGCAACCCTGGGTTCCTTTGTGCATATGTGGTGTGTTTGTCCCCCGATCTGGGTGTTCTGCAATGAAGTGGTTGCCCAGATTAAAGAAATATGTGGGTTTTAGTTGGAGATGGACCCTTTGGTTCTGCTCTTGGGCAATGAGGATTCACAAGCACATTACAAATTGGAAGCCAGAATCTCTAGATTGATTACCCACTTCTTGGTAGTGGTCCGCTTAGTGATAACGAAAGATTGGAAGTCCCAGTTAGCACCCGATATGAAGGTGGGCGCAGGTGTGGTTTGTGGCTGCCATGAGCAAAATGGAGGGGCAATGCACGGGGAACGGCACAATTTCTACCTGACTGGAGCCCACACATAGCGTTTGTGAACAACCACGATCATCCCACCATCCATCCCAGTATCCATCATAAACCTCATGAGATGACAAAATGTTTTCGCTGATATAATCTACAGAATGAGATTGGTAATTTATGCTGATATCTATATCTAGTGCGGCAACTGCACATTGAATTGGCATGGATTTGTTTAATCTTGGATGTATATGATTTGAGTTGTATATGATTTGAGTTTTGTTGGACTAAATTGTTTAAACACTTTGGGCCTCATCACGAGTTGGGCGGTATACCGCTGGGATACTGCCCAAGCTAACACTGTTACTGTCACCCGGTCTGGCGCTATTAGCGCCAGATCAAGGGTTGGGCAGTAATGGGTATTCCCCATTGGGTCCATTGTATCAACCCTGGGGCCACCCCAGATAGCTTAGCAATTAATAGATTCCTTCACTTAATTGACTCACCTGCAACTTCATCCAAGGTTGGAGCCTTGAACACAGATCACTGAACAAAGGCTATGGCGAGCAGTTGGCAAAGCCTTCTATCGGGGCGCCTTGATAAAGGCTTAGAAAGGCAAGCTTATTTTTTCTTAATTTTCCCTTATTTGTGTTTCTACTGCATAATGGCCATAACCGTCCAATTAAGGTCACTGTTCTATTGTGGCTATTTTAAAGAAGCAGTTTGTTTCATCTTGTGAAGTTTTTGTCTACTCCATACAGTGACTTCTTGGCTACTGAGGTTAAGCTTGCACAGGTGGTTTCTCCGCCAAAGCACTGAAATGGGGGGTAGGGGGCATGAAACCCTCAATTATTATAGAATCCTCCCCTTCTCCGCCGGACGTGGCAGATGTGGATGTTAGGGACTGGCACACGCCTCGATGAAGGTACATCTGGCAGCTATTTCCTGCTCCTCGTTCTTTCCCACCGGTGAAGGCTGCTGCCCTGGCATGAGAACTCAGTGTGGTGCTGACGAGGCTCATGGGGGGCCCCCCTTTGAGCCTATGCATCAGGCCCCCCTCAAGTTCTTCTCATGGAAATCGGCTTTCCTGGTGGCCATCACCTCTGCCAGGAGGCTAGGTGAGATACAGGCCCTATCCTGCAAGCAGCCTTACCTGACTTTCCACCAATTGAGGGTGGTGCTGCGGACGCACCCCTCATTCATGCCGAATGTTCCATTTGAATTCCACCTCAACAAACCTTTGATGTTTCCCTTTTTTCCTCTAAGCCTTTGTCACCGGCTGAAAGGGCCTTGCACTCGCTGGAGTTCTATGTGGCACGCATGAAGAGTTTTCGAAAGGCTTCACAGCTATTCATGAATTTTCTTCCTGTGAGCCATGGGAAGGCCTTGTCCAAGGCTTCCATCTCAAGGTGGCTCTCTGGCTGCATTATGCACTGTCATCGGTTGGTGAACCAACCGCTGCCCAGCCGTCCGAGTGCCCACTCCACCAGAGCGATTGCTGCGACGACAGCGTCCTAGTTGGTGTTCCCCTGCTGGACATCTGCAGGGCTGCTACGTGGAGGTCCACGCACACCTTCACGAGGTTCTACTGCATCAACAGGGATTCCAGGGAGGTGTCCAGAGTCGGCCAAGCAGTGCTACGCAACCTGTTTGCTTGAGGTGAGTCTGTTCCAGAGGTAAGAGGTAGTTACTTCTGTTGAGCCTTGCCACCTCTCGTGGTTGTGTAATGTTGTACTGCTGTGTATTCGTTATTCATGAGCATGTGAATCCATGCCAGTACCCATGCTGGAGAAGGAACAAGTTACTTACCTGTAACTATTGTTCTCCAGCATGGGCCTGGCATGGATTCACATGCAAAACCCTCCTTCCGTCCCCTCTGCGGCTCTTCTTGGTCATACCGCCACTTTACGTGCTTACCAAATCTGAAGATGGCTGTCAAAGGAGGGGCTTAGGGAGAGGACTGTCATTGGATGGGGGCAGTATGACCCAGAGGACAGTGATTGGTTTAGAGTAGAAATACGGGGCCTCATCATGAGTTGGGCTGTAGTCCTTAAATGCGGCGGTAACAGGGTTAGGGCCACATTTAAGGGTCTGCCCAATCTCGAGTCTGGCATGTTTTTCCCCAGCACAGAGATGGGGGTAAACACGTCGGGAAAATTCCTATTTTGGGCACAATTACTGCAGGCGGTATTACAGTGCAGTAATTGTGCCCAAAATTTGCCATTGGTTCGAATGGACTCAATAGGGAATTGGGAGTGACAGTTAGCGCCGAACCCATGATCCGGCGGTAATACCGTCGGACGGGTAGGCGATAACGCAAATAAGGTCCCAGCCTTGATACCGCCCAACTCCTGATGAGGTCCATAGTTTGTAAGTGAAAGTGAAACTGTTTTTCGTTTTACTGGGGATTCCCAGCCTGACGACGGGGAATATTCCTGAGCATGTGAATCCATGCCAGAGGCATGCTGGTGAACAATAGTTACAGGTAATTAACTTGTCCCTTTCTCAACACCCCTAGGACTATTTCAGTTCAAACTCCTCCCTTTCTGGAATACACAGCACTCCAGCCACTTTCCAACGACTTATGGACAAAATATTACAGCCCTACTCTGATTTCTGTGGAGCTTATGTTGACAACATTTATAGTAAAACTTGGGTGGACCACCTTTTCCATCTTTTTACTATTATGAGAGCCCCTATAGAGGACGGCCTAACTGCCAATCCACCCAAATGCAGACTGGCCCAGTCAGCCGTGAAATAGCTTGGCTTCTTTGTAGGGAATGGCAGTGTACAACCTCAACACGAGAAATTAAAAGCCATCTTAGATACCCCTAAACCTAAAACTAAAAGAGATCTCAAAGCATTTCTAGGTTTAATCGGTTATTACTGTAGTTTTATCCCAAACTTCTCGGACAGGACAGCTAGGCTGACAGACAAACTAAAGGCCATACTCCAGAAAATTCTTTGGACTGACAAGAATGATATAAGTTACAACAATCTAAAACAAACCCTGTGCCAGAACCTGCTCCTAAAGGTAGTACACTTCTCAAAAGAATTTGTATTTCAAACAGATGCCTTCCTTACACGGTTAGGAGCAGTCTTATCACAAGTCTGCGACAGATTAGAACATCCCATCTTGTTTACCAGTCGCAAACCTTTCCCACGTGAAAACAATTACTCTGCAGGAACTAGAGGCCCTTGCCATCGAGTGGCCCATTATCCTTGTTAGATACTACCGCCTATGAAGAAAGTTCACACTCGTCGCAGACCATTCCCCACTAGTTTGGATTAGCCAACGAAAGGACTCCAAGCCTCGAGTCATGCAATGGTTCTTAGATGACCTGCAACCCTACTGTTTCACTGTGGAGCACCGAAAAGGTAAAGACCAAGGGAATGTAGATGTCCTCTTTCGGTTCCCCTGTGAAACAGATGCGGCTACATCGCATGGGGAAGGGTATGTGAGAAACCTGAAGCTGCCACTTTAGAGCTCTACTCTCAAGGCCTGTTGCTTCACTTCTGATGGTTTGCAGTGTGAGAAACCAGAAGGTGTCTCACCCGCTAGTCCCCGGGGATCTATCATCCAGGTGGCCACGACACGCCCATCCCTATTGGATCCAGATGCTGGGGGTGGACCAGTGCGGGAGGATCACCTGGATGAGGGGTCTTTGGGAAGTGGAAGTGGGACACTGAAGGGGGAGACGCGGTATCCCCTTCCCTGTAACCTTTTCCCCATCCTACCTGGTAGGATGGGGAAAAGTATACCTAGACGCTGAAACCCACCCCCTGTCCTGAAACAAACACTTCTCACTTTCTCACGAACACTTCATTGTGAGCGACAATGGACTAACACCCAAGCCGTATACCTGACATGTGCCAACACAAGGGTCAGGCAGAGTCAGGCAGTTACTGATAATTACACACACCTGACTTCCATCTCACTTCTCCACAACGATAAAAGGCGGAGCACGAAAGCACACTCTGAGCAAGGCAAAACATAAGCAGGAGTTTGGAGATAGCGGTTTAAAACTAGGAGAAAGACGGTGAGACCAGAAAGGGTTGCAAGGAGGGAAGTGCCCTTGACCTTTTCAGACCTTTATTTTCGTGAACCTTGCAAAATAAGAAACCTAAGACCTGGGACTAAAGCTGAAGAAACCTGCATTGTGTGTCGAAGGTGCCCGGGGCTCTCCAGCATCGATAACCAAGGCGGGGAGGAGCGTTTGCCGCCTCAGTACTGCCCTTGGCTCCTACAACAAAGCAGCGCCAGTAAAGGCAGCACACCCGGTGAGTCGTAGAGACTGATACCAGACCAAACGGTAACAATGTATGTAGAAATCTAAAGAGAACAGTGTGTGAAACGTATGTGACGAGTGACACGGATATAATTAAAAACCAGAGGAGTGACTGAACTTTGGAGGCCAAGAAAGATACCGTAGACAGAGTGGTCCGGCGCTATGTGGGTGCTCATTCGAAAGTCTCCGTTAGGTATCCAACTGATGCTAAGTGTTGAAAAGGGAATTTTGAGATCAAAGTGGTCCTGAAACTAGTCAATCTAAATCCAAGACCAGAAAGGGTTGCAGAAGGGAATTGCCATTGGCCTTTTCAGAGGAAGAAAACCGGTACTTTCACGAGCCAAACATAAGACCGGGAATTACAGCTGCAGAAAGGTGCATTGTGTGTCGAAGGTACCTAGGGCTCTCCTGCATCGATAGCCGAGGCGGGGAGGAGTGATTGCTGCTGTGGTACTGTCCTTGGCTCTTACAACAAAGCCGCTTCAGTAAAGTCAGCACAGCCGGTGAGTCGGGGAGACTGATAGCAGACCAGTCTGTGTTAGAACCAAGGTTGCAAGTGGCAACATTGTATGAAGAAATCTGCAAAGAACAGAATGTAAGGCGTATGTGATGAGTGATGCGAATATAATTGAATATCTAAGGAGTGATTGTACTTTTGAAAACAAGGTAGATGATACAGAGTGGTCCGTCGCCAGATGGGTGCTCATTCGAAGGACTCTGTTAAGCATTCAACTGAGAGTTTAAAATTGTGAACTGTTAAATCGAAGTGGTCCTGCAACGGGTCAAGCCAAACCCTGTGCACATTCGAAAGTCTTTGATTACCAAATACAAACTGTAATTGGTCCGAGCCCGGCTGAGGGAGTCTAATTGTGTAAAAGGGATCTGAGCCCGACTGAGGGGGATCCGGGGTGAACCGTGAGTCACCTGAGACAATATATCCTATAAGCATTGGAGAAGAGGATCTGAGCCTGCAAGAGGGGGATCCAAACTAAAGATTGTGGTAGAAAAGGCATCTGAGTCCGGCTGAAGGGGATCTAGGGTGAAGAGTGAATCGCCCTACTTGAATACTTGGAAGGGAACTTTTTTGTTTGTTTGCTACATCAGGCCCTCTGGATCAAGAGACTTTTGATAACTTAAGACTTGGGCATACAAGGCCTTGATGCGTGTAATAGAACTGTGTCCTTGTGTCGAAGAAGCCCAGAAGTGTTCTGTGCTCGAGTGAACCACCTTGTCGCCTGTTGAAAGCGTGGGGAAGGAAGGCCAAGGGCCCGAACATCCTGACTTATCATTTTGTGAACACTCCTTTCTTTTTCATGAGCATTACACCACAATATTTGTAACTTAGTGATAAGGATTGGCAATAGGCTCTTTAGTATAGGCCCTTTTATTTTGATGAGACTCCACAAGGACTGCATCAATTTTTAGTGCCGCAATTGCACATTGAATTTGCATGGATTTGTTTATTCTTGGATGTATATAATTTGAGTTTTGTTTTAATAAATTGTTAAAATGTTTTGTATCTAATAGATAGTACCAATGGCAGTAGCGAGAATTTGGACAAATCAATATAGTTGCAAAGATTCGCTGTCTGTTCTATTGAATGTGAATGTGCATCGGAATTGCTATTGGTACAATGCGAGTTAAGTTTCACTAAAGTCTAAATGTCAACAACAAAAAAGTGAATATGGTATGGTATTGTTTAATATATATAGCGCCTATACACAGACAAGTGCTCCCACACCCCAATCTACTCAACACCTAAACTGCAAAAGTCCAACCAGCACTTGTACAATAAAAAGCACAATCCACCTACAGTTCTGACCGCCAAAAGAGCCCCGAATGCCCCTCATCCACAGATGACCAAGACTGCAACCGTAGCTGAACCTGAGCCACCTACCAGCTTCAAAGGTGCCCTCATCAACGCACGATCACTAGGAGCACACGCAATCGAACTACATGACCTTATAACTGAACAAAACCTAGACCTCCTAACAATCACAGAATCTTGGCTCCACCAAGCATCTGGACCCCTGCTAGCCCTCGCTATCCCACCAGATTACACCATCCTTAGGACTGATCGAACTCACACCCCAGGGGGCGTACTCATAGCCAAGAGCAACTTACAACTAAGATCTTGCTTTTTTGAAGATTTTGCAGGCTATGAACTTCTACTAGGTAAACTCGCAATGAACAAAAAAAACACAATTAACATTGTGGTGATCTATAGAACACCCAGCACCAACAGTCATACTGAAATAGGCATTCCATTATTACTTGCCCCACTCATTAAACCCAATACCAAATGCATCATCCTTGGAGATTTGAATCTAGGTTTCAACGATGACCAAGACCACAAAGCGGAAGCCCTACACTCAGTACTCAAATACATGAACTTCACCCAACTGGTGAATGCTCCCACACATATAAAGGGTAGAACACTTGATTGGATTCTCTCTCTTAACACTAAACTAACCATTGACTCAATCACACCCTTTGGTTGGACGGACCATTACTGTATAAAATGAATCCGCTTGTGTGATGAACCCTGCCCATCCAAGACCAAAGTCATGGCCACCTACGAAGCCAGAAACTCCCGAAAGCTCACAGCAGAGAATTTTACCCCTACCCTCAATAAAGCGTTAGAAGCTAACATGGTCGTCAGCAACGACCCATGCTCCATCGCAGACTCCTACCACAAATGTCTCGCCCATACCATCAACACGGTAGCGCCACTAACAACAAAAACGCGACGTGCCGAAAAAAAGCCTCAGTTCTGGTTCAACAAGGAATTAGTCTTGCTAAGAAGCACTAAACGCTCCCTTGAACACGCCCATAATAAACATCATACCCTTGACTCTGCCAACGCCTTCAAAGTTGCTAATAAAATCTATAAAACAGCTATTATCACACATAAAGCTAATGCCTACAACACTCGCATTAGTAACGCTGTATCAGATTCCAAAGAACTTTTCTCTATTCTTAGAGAATTAGAAAATCCCACCCCAATCAAGGCCTCTGCCAACTCCAGCAAAGAATGGTGCACCACCCTACAAGATGCATTAGCCTCCAAGATCGCTCTGCTACAAAGTAAAATAACTACTAAAAGACAACTATTAGCTGATAAAAATGTCCTGAACAACAATTCCCTCACCAATTCTAACGTAAACACTAACTCCCTATTCTACTTCACCCCAGTCACTCAAGAACTAGTGCTAGACACCATCTCTAAGTTACCCAGCTCAACTAGTCAAAGAGTGTGCACCCACCCTCACCCCTATTATAACCAACTTTGTCAACACCTCATTCAACACTAACAGAGTCCCAGCTACCATCAAAAGAGCCTGGGTCACCCCACTTCTAAAAAAAACAACACTAGACCCCACGGTGCCTACCAACTATCGACCAATAATGACAATTATAGATAAAATAGCATACAAACAAATCCAAGCCTATCTCGAAAAGAACCAACTCCTTGGAAGTAGACAATCCGGCTTTAGGCCAAATCATCGTACGGAAACAGCACTACTGGTTCTGAAAATCCAGGGGGATACTATCAGAGACTCAGGAAAACTCAGCATACCCTTGCTGTTAGACTTATCTGCAGCTTTTGACCTTGTGGATCACAACAAACTATGCTCCTCGTTAGCTAATGATTTCAACTTCTCCAAAGACGCCACCATGTGGGTGAAATCCTTCCTAGCCGAACGCACCTCTAGAGTCTCCATAGGCAAAGAAGCTGCTGATCCCATCCCTGTCCCCATCGGGGTCCCCCAAGGATTATGCCTCTCTCCAACGCTCTATAATGCTTACACAAAGCTTCTCTTCTCTGCATTAGACGACAAGGGTGTCATCTAGTGTCATCTACACCAAATTTGCAGATGTCACCCAGATCCTCATACCCATCTCACGAAATTATGGTCAGGAAACATTGACTATTAATAAAATCTACGCCATCATCCAAAACTGGATGACACTGAATAGCCTCTGCGTTAACGATGAGACGACAGAAGTTCTCAATCTAAAATAGCTGCCCTCGACTCGGACTACTGCTCTATCAACATTGATGGCACGCTGATCCCAGTACTCAAGCAAGTAAAAACATTAGGAGTCTACTTAGACGCCAATCTCACGATGACCAAACACATTAGCACACTCTCATATCGTATACTTCCAAATGAATCGCATTAAGCCGACAATTTCTGACCCCTACCAACTGCCTCACCTTGGCCAGGACCCTGATTTTATCCAAGTTGGACTACTGCAATGTATTACTACTACGGACCTCCAACACCAATGTCAGTAAATTGCAACTGATACAAAAGAAAGCTTTACAGGCAGCATTAGGAATAAAAAAGTCTGACCACATCTCCATGATCAGGAGGGAATCGCACTGGTTATCCATCAAGGCCAGAATTATCTTTAAAACACTATGCATCACGCAGAAATGCCTTTCCAAAAAAGCTCCCATCTAACTCAACAACGCCATAAACAAAAAAGAACCCACCAGATCACTGAGATCCAATGAAAGTCTCCTCTTAGCAATCCCCCGCTATAAGAATACCAGAGTGGGTGGCAGCAGTTTCCAAGTTCTGGCCCCCAAACACTGGGACTCCCTCCCACTCAACATCAAAAAAGAGACATCCTTCCCCGGCTTCCAAAAATTACTAAAAACTTGGTTATTTAACCAATTTTAGTAAAATGATCAACTGCCAAATATGTAAATAATGCCGATGAGCGTAATGTATTAACCATGTTGTAAATAATTCCTGTAACCTCTCTTTGTATTATGTTTTACCCATCTGGAACTATTGAATCAATGCCAAAGCAGTCTGTAACCACGCCATGATACCCCAGGGTCTGGGCGTGTAATAAATGAAAAAAATAAAATGAAAAAAATAATAAATCAATGAAAGTGTTTCAAATCGTTCAAGGAGGGTGGGAACATGGGGAAAAAACAAACAGTCACTCAGAGCCATAAGACGATGCTAGTCTGCACAGGCAAAGTAAGTGCGTGGAAAATACATTTAACAGTTTGGGAGGCAGCAAATAGGCCTGACAGCGATTCCGCAGTTTTAACTGTGCAATTAAGGGGTGAAGATAAGGGAGACAGACAGACGATCTGCAGGCGCAGTGCTTACGGATCGAGCAAGTGCACAGCGGGTCACAGGGGGATGGAGGATCAAGTGCACCCGGTCGGTTGAGACTAGGGTAAGTGCACAGAGAGCCACTCTGTTAGGTTAATTCTCAAGTGTATTGAGTGAGGGTGGGGTGTAGGGCCCTGAGGCATGTGCGAGAGAGGCTGGCGGGGGTGCTGGGGACCAGTGAGACTCTGAGGTACACCCAGCAGCCAGTTAGCATGCTCTAAGGAAGAGGAGGGAGGCGGGAAAAACAAAACTGGGTTAGCAGGGGAGAGGGAGAGAGAAGGATAGGAAAAGAGGCAGCAGGGAGGCTTTTCTAGAGGGAAGCACCTGCTGAGCATAAGGATCTCCCTCCAAATCTCTGCTTGGAGAACCGTCTCACTTACAGAAGGTTGGATGTAGATGAGAGGAGGGCTTGTGAGGGACAGTATTTAGTTAGGCGGCGTTGCAGGCAGGTAGGTAGGTCCCAGGCCCCAGAAAGCCTTGTGGACAATGCAAAGGGTCTTCAATTTGATCCTTGTAGCCACGGGGATCCAATGAAGGGATTTCAGCACCAGAGAGATGCGGTCCCTGGGCTTGAGGCCAAGGATAAGTCTTGCGGTTCTGTTATGGAGGAGTTGCAGAGGGCGCAGGGCAGAAGAAGGGAGGTTGAGGAAGAGGCTGATTCAATAGTCCAGCCTGGAGAGAACCAGGGCTCTGGAGACAGTGAGCCTCTGGGGTAAAGTGAGGAAAGGTAGAGCACCTCTGAGGAGGTGATACCGGTAGTTCAACTTTTTAGAGATGTCTCAGATGTGAAAGGAGAAGGAGAGAGTAGAGTCAAAGTTAACGCCAATGTATCTTGCTTAGTAGGTTGGTGCATGTACATGGCCAAGGCATCCCGGCCAGAGCAGAAGTGGCAAAGCGGGAGCAGGGGTCCCAATGCGAACAATCTCAGTCTTAGTGGCGTTGCAGCACACCAAGACTGAATACCAGACAGTCAGGTATGAGCGAGGAGGAGGTGGCTGAGGGTAGCCTGAAAGATAGATGCGTGTCGTCCGCGTAGCACTGGAAGTTAGAGGTGAAAGTGGCAATCACACGTGCCAGGGCTGCCATATGGACATTGAAGAACCAGGGGTATAGGTTTGATCCCTGGGGAACGCCACAGGTTGAGAAAGTGATAGTTGAGTGAAAATCTCTGAGTTCCACCTGGGATGGGCGGTCGGAGAGGAAGGAGATTAACCACGCCATGGATGCAAGCTTAGGGCAGCTGAGCGGAAATGGAGGACCATGAAATGCAATGATCCAATCAGGCGCTCCGTGTCAACCATATCAATGAGGCGTTCCGGAGCCAACATTCCCCGTTTGTTCGGTAATAATAAGGACAAATAAAGCAGATAAAAAACATTCAGGGCGGTTTGTCATCTGATGAATAGAAGACAGTTTCAGTAAGGGCCTTCCATGCCTCAAAGACAGCAGCAGTGTCTTTGTCGTGTACCTGCATTGCCCCAAGCCAAGCTCTTGTTTCAGCTTCACACCAAATTCCAAGCTCCCTAAACCATATAACAAACTGTGGGCCCCTGTTAAATTTCCATGACACTGCCAAATTTCTTTTAGCAAGTATACATACACGGTCCATGAATTTGGCAATATGTTTATGATTGCGTGATCTGGGATATATGCCCAATAAGCAGTCAAGTGGGTTCCAGTGGTATCTACTGACACCAGCATCCATGCAGGTCTGTTTAATTTGGGACCAGAAACTCTGCACCTTTGTGCATGCCCACATCATGTGCATAAGATCAGCGCCATCCTGATTGCACCAGGGATAGGATGAAGGCTGCAGCCCCTGAGCTTCTATCCGGGGCTTCAACCAAAAGACATGGGCCTATAGCTCCCTCAGCCCCCCTAGCAACGTCTCTGCCGCAGGGCCCATCTGCACGGCAGTCTGCTACTACAGGATTTGAGATAACCAGGAGCATTCCGGCAATACATTTGTAGACTATGCAGGATGTTTCAAAAAGGATCCTTTGCTGTATCGCCAGCCAATGAAGTTTTCTCCGGGTGTCTGAGACATGATCACGTCGTCTGATGCCACAAATGGCTCTAATGGCCCCTTTCTGGGCAACTTGCAATTTCCTGACGTTTGCTTGTGTAGTGCCGGCCAGCAGGCCATTGCAATAGTCAAGCCTGGAATTAATGGTTGCTGCAGCTAACAGAGCCCTGTTGTCTTCTGACAAATAAGGCCTAATTTGCCACAGGAGCTGTGTCATATATGAGCAATTAGAGTTCACATAAGCGACATGCTTCTTAAAATCAAGGTGGCAGTCAAAAAACAGCTGGCTGGACACATGGATACTGTCCCCTCCAATAAGGAAGGCCTCATATTGGGGATCTAGGAGTTTACGTTTTGCTGGACTTCCAACAATTAAAAGCTAGTTTATTTTTTTGTTCAGTGCCATGGAGTTTTTTCCCATCCAGTCTTTGATGACATTGAACAGCCCACTGATAAGAAGCGAATCTGCCCCTTAATCACCAGATAGTTCCAAGATGATCTGGGTGTCATCAGCGTAGTTCACATGACAACTCATATTGTCCAGTACATCAAAGAACGGTTTAGAATAGATGGCGTATAGCAGGAGTGATACGCTAGACCCTTGTGGGATACCACAGCAGAGTGGGACTTCTTGAGATTTACATTCCTCCACGGCTACTTTAGCTCTCCTAGGGCCCACGAAGGATCTGAACCAATTAGCGGCCAATTTGGTGCATTTTACGTCTTTTGTTAGCCTGTGGGCCAGCTTATCATGATCTACCAGATCAAAATCGGCGGACAGGTCTAACAACAGCAGCATAGCTAGTTTGCCTTGATCAACAATTCCAGCAATGGTCGATCTAACTTCCACCAGGGCTGTTTCCGTTCTATGATTCTTTCGAGATCCGGACTGACTGCTGGATAGAAGGTCCCTTTTTCTGACAAATGTGCTGTACTGAGTACAGGCTACCTTGTGGAAGATTTTTAAAAGGAACGGGACATTGGTTATTGGATGATAGTTAGAAGGGTTCATGGGATCTAAGCCCTCCTTTTTTAGTAAAGGTGTGATCCAGGCCTCCTTTATACAGTCAGGAACCTTCACCTCCTGAAAGGACAGATTCATGAGAGATGTCAATGGTGAAGCAATACTAGAGAAAAATTTCTTGAACAATGTGGACGGAAAAGCATCCCCTTTACATTGAGTAGGTTTGATATTAGCAACCAGCACAGTCAGTTGGCTGACTGAGACCTGTTTGAAAGAGAAGGAATCAAACTCAGTATCTGTGTCAAATGGATGCCGACTGTCCATCTGGACTGGGATGGTCTGAGTGTCACACAGTGGCCGACAATGCCAGCCCCTAATGATGCAAGTGTATCATAGCGGTAAGCAGAACAAGAGTTAGAGATACATTTCCACGTGTCCAACAGCCCTTGTATCTTCTACCTAGTTGCACATATTCCTGTAATATGTGTATGTTCAGTAGTTCCCCAGAGTTACTCCTGTTGCTTACAGCCACGTCCGGTAACAACCAAGTTCCCCTCAGGGTCCAGTTGTCTGCCAGCAGTCTGCCTCCGCGAGGATCAAGGTTGCACTGCTCTATTCATTGGTGTTTCCCTCGGGTACTAAGTTGTTGTTTTCCATCCACATATTCACTGCCTCTTGACTTTTAAAAAAGAGTGCCTTCCCATCATATAGTACCTCTAGTCGTGCTGCATACATAAGCATGTAGTTGAGTCCTAAGTGACGGAGCTTCGCTTTGACAGGCACAAACGTATTCCTCTGTTGTTGTACCAAAGGGTTATAATCAGGATACATGCCAATGTTGGAGCTGCCCCTCTGTATCTTCCCACACTCCCTTGAGAACTGTATTATAAGCCGGTAAGATAGATCAGCGGGTTGAGTGCTCGCTGCTGTGATCTGAGCGTGATCTGCAGGTCACAGGTTCGAAACCCGGCAAGGCCAACTCAGCCTTTCATCCTTCCGAGGTCGATAAATGAGTACCAATTTCGGTTGGGTGATATTGTATGTAAATATGTGCTCTGTACAGCGCTTTTGATTAAGGTGCTATATAAATACATCATTATCATTATGATCACCTCCCGGTCCCCAAAATTCAATATCCTGGCTATGATGGGCCGGGGATGCGATCTAGGAGGGATTGGTGCGCTCACTCAACAGCGAGTCCCTGTGATAATTTCCCAGGACCAACTGCCTGTATCAGTAGATTCTCTACATAGGTTGTTGGATCCGGGCCCTCAGTACCTTCCGGAATTCCTAGTAGTCATACATTGTTCCTATGACACTGTCCCTCTGAGTCCTCAACCCTCTGTTCCAATTGAGCATTTCTTGATTCCAGTATTTTCATCCAGGAAACCAGATAATCAGTAGTGGTGGCAGTGTCTTTTAATAGCGATTCCGTTGTTGTCACTCTCTCTGCGAGCGATCGCACATCTTGGTGGAGGAGTTATACAGTCCTCAGCCTTTACTTCCTCTATGTTATTCTCCAGAGAGGATCTCAGGGCTGCTATGGCTGCTAATACTTTGTCTTCCTGCGGGTAAGGTTGTGACGCCTGTGCTACAACTTGTGTAGTGCCTGTACTGGGGCCCGGTGTCTGTGATTTTCTGTCTGACAAAGGATTACATGATTGTGCCTTTATGTTTATTCTTGGTGGGGGACTTATCAGAGGATGCGCACTAATGGAAGCTTGTAGTGTCCCAAACGATGGACTATGGTAACATATGCTGAGGTATGGTGCAATAGCAGTCTGACCAGTGTGATAACCGGGTCAATGATCAGTTCTCAAACAGCTGAGAGTCCAGACCTCAGTCCGACATCTAATGAACGTGTCACTATCCATCTGGGGAACCCCTGCTCTTGGATCCAGTCACTACCGTACACATTCAGGGTACAATTGAGCCACTGACCTTCAGGTAACATCAGGATGCGTGCCACATATCAGCCATCTCAAGTGGTAGTCCTGCAGAAACTGGTACTAGACCTGTAAGTTCCTAAAATGCTGGTAACATATACCAAAGTGTTAAAGTAGATATGCCTTGTTTACATCAACCAATGCTATGTACAACCGGCTAAAGCCTGGTCGATGCAGCTGCAGGGTGTGCAACTGTCTTCCAGACCATGTCACGATATCCCCACGGCAGGTGCAGTAAAGGAACCCTCTATTAATGTGTGGGGGGCTCAACCAGGGCTGAGGGCCTGTTAGTGTCAGCCCTGAGATAGTGTGCGGCAAAAGCCACCCGCAGTCCCCTGCACTCACTGATGCGTGCAAGGCGGTAGGAGCCCCACACTCAAATCATTGTTGCCCAAAGGATCCAGCCTCTACGCACCCAGCATGCTACCCCAATCTGCGGGTCTTCAGCGCTGTCGCTCCAATCAGTCACTGGCCTGCTCCGTCCCCAGCGAGGATCAACGCACCAAGCCTCCTGTCTCCAGCCATGCTTGCAGCTCCAGGTGGAGGGCGGCCCAACAGCCCGAGCCAGTGGCAGTGCAGTGGTCTCTTCAGTTCAGGTTCTCCGCCAAACACCACCCATCCCACGATAACACCAGGGACAGCTGTCCTTTCAGTCCCTCAGGCACAGCCTAGCTGCCACTTTAGAGCTCTACTCTCAAGGCCCGTTGCTTCACTTCTGATGGTTTGCAGTGTGAAAAACCAGAAGGTGTCTCACCTGCTGGTCCCCGGGGATCTATCATCCAGGTGTCCAGGAAACGGCCATCGGTTTTGGATCCAGTTCCTGGGGGTGGACCAGTGCGGGAGGATCATCTGGATGAGGGGTCTTTGGGTAGTGGGACACCGGATGGTGAGACGCGGTATCCCCTCCCCTGTAACACCTTTTCCCCATCCTACCTTGTAGGATACTTAGGAACTTGACTCCCCTGACCCTTTCCCGACACAAACACTTTCTCACGGACAGCTCACCGTAAGCGAAAATGAACTAACACCAAAGCCGTATACCTGACATGTCCCAATACAATGGTCAGACAAGGTCAGGTAATTACTGATCATTACACACACCTGACTTCCATCACACTTCCCCACAAAGATTAAAAGGCAGAGCACGAAAGCACACTCTCTGACCAAGGCAAAGCACACGACGAAGCAGCAGTTCCACAATGGCAGTTTAATTCAAGGAGAAAGACGGCGAGACCCTGAAGAGTTGCAAGGAGGGAAGTGCCCTTGACCTTTTCAGACCATTACTTTCATGAACCTTGGAAAATAAGAAACCTAAGACCTGGGACTAAAGCTGAAGAAACCTGCATTGTGTGTCGAAGGTACGCAGTGCTCTCCCGCATCGATAACCAGGGCGGGGAGGAGCGTTTACCGCCACGGTACTATCCTTGGCTCCTACAACAAAGCAGCGCCAGTAAAGGCAGCACAGCTGGTGAGTCAGAGAGACTGATACCAGACCAGCCTGTGTTAGAACCAAGGTTTCAAGCAGCAACAATGTATGAAGAAATCTAAAGAGAGCAGTGTGTGAAATGTATGTGACGAGCGACATGGATATAATTGAAAACCAGAGGAGTGACTGAACTTTGGATGCCAAGAAAGATACCGTAGACAGAGAGGTCTGGGGCCATGTGGGTGCTCATTCGAAAGTCTCTGTTAGGTTTCCAACTGATGCTAAGTGTTGAAACGGAATTTGGAGATCGAAGTGGTCCTGAAACGGGTCAATCTAAATCCTGTGCACATTCAAAAGTCTTTGATAAATTAATGCAAACTGCAATTGGTCCGAGCCCGGCTGAGAGAGACTAATTGGGTAAGAGGAAGGATCTGAGCCCGGCTGAGGGGGATCCGGGATGAACCGTGAGTCACCTGAGAATGAATATTCTCTGAACATTGTAAAAAGGGGATCTGAGCCCAGAACAGGGGGATCCACAGTAACCACAGTGATATAAAAGGAATCTGAGCCCAGCTGAGGGGGATCCAGGATGAATCACCTGAATTGAGTACCTATAAGAGGAAAGGAATATTGTGTTTTGTTTTGGTACATCAGGCCCTCTGAATTAAGAGTCTTTGATAAATAAAGAGACTTGGGAACAGAAGGCCCTGATGCTGGTAATGGAACTGTATCCTTGTGCTGAAGAAGCCACAGTGTGCACTTTGCTCGAGTGAACCGCTTGTCCCATGCTGAAAACGTGGGGAAAGGAGGCAAACGACCTAAACATCCTGACATATCATTTTGTGAACACTTCTTACTTTTTCATGATCGCTACCCCACACTATTTGTATTCAGAGGTAAGGATTGGGAATATATATATATATTTTTTTAGTATTGTCCATTTTATTTTGATGAGACTCCACTAGGACTGCATTATAATTATTATTATTTGATGGTCGTAGCTTGCTTCCATCTGTAGATTGAGGATTAGATAGGTGTTTCTCATACCCTTGTTGTAGTTCAATAAACACCCTTGAACTGTGGTCACTAGTGGCTGTCTTACTGTTGATACCATGCCTTCCTTACAGCAGGCACCAATTTCTTTCGGGCAAAGACACACATTTTTCTCCAGCTGTGACCCATTGTTACGAGCGGTGGGGGCTATGAGCCGCGTTCATGGTCGCTATGGCAACGTTGGCGGCATCGCCCAACTGTGGGTTTATCCTCTCTCAATATGGCGCCTGTAGTGCAAGGCAACGTTCTAGGTATCCAGGCGGATTCCGAGATTGACACTCCTCCTCCTGTTAATGACTCCAATCAAGCATTCCCACTAAGTCAGTGCCTGGTCTGGGATTGCTCAAGGGAAGCCCTTATTTATATATTTTTATGACAAGTTATAATCTGGATGATGAACCCTTGTATAACTCCCCTCTCTTAGAATCCCCCTGACCCCACTGAGCCAAGAAGTAGGTTTGTTTTTGCAAATTAAAAAAAGAAGTTTATTTGAAAAATTGAACAATAGAGATATATAATAAATTAATATTGATAGCACACTTGTGAATATGAGCAGTAATCAGCAATAGGTAACCCTACAGTAGCACAGTTCTTGGTTACTTATGAATAAGAACAGAGGACGAAGGTAGCAGAGAATGCTTCATATCGTTCAAGGAAATGCAAGGTGGGAAAGAATGCAACACAGAAATAATTTGATATGATTTCAACAAGATATAATGTGATCGCTTTTTCTTTTGACAATTCACTCCCCCCCTTTATGCAATATAAGGAAATGGAAGGAGAGCACACAGTCTGCAAGAATACCAACAAAAATACAATACAAAGTTCCAATTCCCCCCCCAGCAAGCTGAGAGCACCTGGGATGATTTTTAAACACAGGCCCAAAATACTTTAATGTGGTGGCAATTAAGTGAAAACTATGCTAAACATGCTTTAAATTCCCTCTAGAGGTTCAGGGTGAGTGAGAGATACTTTAAATCAGTTCAGGCCAGCCCTATCAATGATTCAGGGAAGGTTATCAGGTTGAAAACGGAATTCCGTAATGGATGCAAAAGACAAATATTTTTACACGTGGCTGAAATGAAACACAATGTCAAATCGCGGCAATTTAGTCGTGTGCGTCGAGCGCAATTACGAAGGAAGTATAAGGAGTAGCAAGTCGACACTTTTACAAGTTGAAAATCGGAGAAGGGACACACGATTCTATGATGCAGTTCGGGACAGGTTCAAATGTTTTGAATCAGATTAATTTAAGCTAAGAGATGGGTTCTGCACAGTTCTAGCTGGGTACTCACTCCTAATTTTGGAAGGAATGGGCCTCGTCACGGATCTGGTCAACGGGATGGACTGGACTCCGGGCGGTTTCTGGTACTGGTTCTCTGGTTCTGGATCTCTGGTTCTGGTCTCGTCTGGATCTCTGGTTCTGCTCACAGCGATCTGGTCTGGGTCCGGTCTGCGGTTCTGGATACAGCTCTGCTTTCTGGGTGTTTCTGGCACAGGGTTCTAGGCCAGAATCCGACAGCTCAGCCCGGCTGTTTGAATAATTTGCAAATGATTTTGAGGCCTGCTGAAAAAGGATTCAGCTTGTGGATTCAGGCCTCTCTGCTACAAGTTCTGGAGTCTTGATGCAAAGTTCTGGTCTCTGGAGATTGATGGATTTGAAGTCTGGAGTCTCCCGGCAAAGCGTCCCGCAAGAAAGTGGAAAGTAAATTAATCCCTACCTGTCCTGCACAGTCTCCTTTTATCTGTTTTGAAAGTGGGTGGGTCGGCTCATTCTGCATGCCCAACTCTCTCAACTTATCATTGGCCAATTCCTCCTCTCTCCCTTGATTGGGGAACTGAGTTGTGTGTCAGAGTGATGAGGTAGGTTTATGGGTCAGAGGGTCCTCCCTTGTCAAATTGCACACAAATCTATATTTGATCCAAATACACATTTATCTATGCACCATTTTTCTAATAATATATGTCCAGTTAACATATTTTCTGTAGCACCAAACCATCTGATCCCTGTCTTTGTAAGATGTCGTGTCACTTTTGACAGAATTCTGCCCTTTTCATCCAGATAACGACCTCTAAACATTTCCAGATTTTACACAAATGTGCACAAGGGATATGGGTTTCAGATGATAAAGTGTCAGATTTCTAACATGCATACATTTGGAGTAACAACCTTATTTTCCGCTTCTACTCCCCAGAACATTCCACAGAGTTCTGACACCTCTTAAAATGTGCACAGAAAAATCACAAGAATGATGATATTATTTATATAATTTTTACAAGTCCGCACTATGAATTATCCATCTTTTTAAAATTATGCTCTGGCCCCAAAGGGATGTGGTTTTCCAAAGCAAATGGTGGAATTTCTGGTTTGTCCACTTCCCCCAACTCAAGTTGCTCACAGATGCAGCGCCCCTCCCATTTCCTTCCAAGAGGAAGCCATTTACGCCCCCATCTAATTTAACATTTTCCTGGGCCAAGGAAGGCCCATTGTTCAGTTTCCTGAAGTCCCCAGGTGACACTCCCTTAATTCAATCAGAGAGGTGTCATCTCCTTTTGGCACGGGCAGCAGAATGCAGCCAGGCCTGGGAACACAGCTGGTGATCAAGTTTCAACTCCTGTCAGGGGTAGTTGTCAGGCAGAATTCAATCTCTTTAAGCCAGGCTTCAGCTAAATGTCACTTTGGTTCCCAGTTTTCTATATTCAAACCAAACTTGCAATTTGTACACATGCAGCTAGAACACTGATTCTAAGTTCAAAACTATGACATTTAAACAATTGCAACCTATGTGACACTCAAAAGTAGGTCACTCGAGAGGCCACCAGGGGACGCACAGGCAATGGCAGCCTGATTTGCGAGCTCCTCCTAAGGCCGGGTCGGTATGGGGTCTGAGCCCCCCCCCCGAGATCCCCCCACGGAGCGCAAGCGAGTCGATCGACGTGGTGATCCCCCAGTGCCCCCGCGGGGCGAAGCAACGGGGTCCGGGGACCGCCGGACGACGGAGTTCAGCGGGCGCGGCGGCTGTGGCGGGATCGTCGCAGGAGGCCGCGAGCACAGCCTGGGGAGGAGCGAGCTGACCCATCGGCGCTGGCCTTCGCCTCCCCCTTCAGGAGGCACGAGCCGGGACGCCTCGGGGTGAGGGGACTCCTGCCCGGAGCGGTCCCGGGGGTGGCCCCCCCGCCACAACAGGAGCACCAAGGGAAGCCGCGGCCTGTCAGGTACGAGACACAGAGGGGGGGCGGACCCGTTGAACCCCCCCCGCTCCCCTTCACCGCCAGCAAGACCCTGCACAGGACGTGGGCAGGACACCAGAGGCCCCCGCCGTTTCATCGGGGGCTGCGGCCCGCCGCCCTGTGGCCGCACAACGCGCCCCTCCCCCCACTCCAGGGGGCTCCCAAGGGGCTCGGCGGGACCCGCTTTCGCCCCCCCCCCGGGTGTGGCCCCCGCTGTGGGCAGGCGGGGCGTGTGCCCGCCCGGGGGCAACTTGCAAGGAGCAACTAGAGCTCCCAGGAGGGGGGGGGGAGGAGAGGACCCCAACGAAACAACACCAGCACACCACCCTGCAGACGCAAGAGCACCCCCCACCCATTCCAGAGGGGGAATATTGTGCGGCAAAAATACAAACGCGGTGCACGAGAGGTGCTGCGGTGGCCGCCCTGGGTGTGGGGCCCCCGCCTGAGGCTGGTGGGGCGAGTGCCCACCTGGGGGCCATTGGTCAAGGACCAGAAAGACCGCTCGGAAGGGGTGGGGACGGCATACCTTGCCAGGAGAGACCCCCAACGAAAAGACAGTAGCATTCCACCCAGCGAAGGCAACGGCAACCCCCACCCCACTCTAGAGGGGAATCGACCTTCTAGAAATAAAATCGAGGTGTACTGGAGGCGCTGTGGTGACTACCCGGGAAGTGAGGCCCCCGCCTGACGCTGGTGGGGCGAGTGCCTGCCCGGGGACAACCGCCAAGACCGAATAAAGGCGCGCAGCAGGATTGAGGGGCCCCACCGCCGGAGGGACACCAACGGTCCAGCGAGGTGAGCCCACGGTGAAGTGAGGTAACTTTCCCGACAGTGTGCCCGGGGGGCCAACCTAATGGACTGGCAGCAGAACCTGCAAAAATATCGATACAGAGACTCGGTCCCCCCCGTTATAGAACCACCCCACGGAGAGGGAATGGCCCATCTGGAACCCCCAGCACCCTCCACGGCCGCAATGGAGCGGGGATTTGCCTCCATACTGCAAGAGATCCGAGATATGCGGGCGGACATTGCCCAAAAGTTTGAAAAAATTGACCACCGGGTCGACAAAGTCGAGGACAGACTCCTTCAGGTCGAATCCAACCAATCTTCAGCGGCCACCCATGAAGTAGAGGTAAACATGAGGCTGGCTGCCCTGGAAAAAAGGGAGGAGGAGAGGTCAAGACAGATGGACGATTTCGAGAACAGGGAGCGGAGAAACAACCTCAGGATCTTTGGGGTCCCGGAGTCGGAGGGGGAGACGGAGAGGGAGCTGACCCGTGTGGTGCGCAACATAATTGCCCTCCTCTTCGAAGAAGAGATGACTACTGAACTCATATTTGATCGGGTACATAGAGCGGGAGGTCGAGCAGGAGGCCCCCGGTCGATTCTGGTGCGGTTCCATTACCACCTGGAGAAGACGCGGGTGTTGGAGGCCTCCAGGAAGGCCCAGGAGATCACATACAACAACTCCCAGGTCTCCATCTTCCAGGACCTCTCAGCATACACCCTGGCCAAGCGGAGGATGTGCCGCCCCCTCACGCAGCTGCTGAAGGAAAAAGGAGTGCGATACAAATGGGGCTTCCCCTTTTCCCTAACATTCGAGTACCTAGGCCAGAGAACGACATTGATTTCGGAGGAAGATATTAAGGGGGCTATCCAGGACTATGTCTCTGATCCAGCGCCCCGTCGGGAGCCACGGGGGCCGGCCAGGGTCGGAGCTGGAGACCCAGGCCCGCCGAGAGAAAGACGGAAAAAGTCAGGAGCGAGGAAATTCAGGAGAATGAATACGCCCTCCCCAAGGAAAGAAGGGCAGCAGAACGACTCTGAGGGGCAGTAGCTGGGCGGTCCCAGGGTGAACGTGGCCTATGGAGTTCCCGGAGGGCACTGGTTTGCCTGAGGGTGAGAAGCCCGGCGAAAGATAGGAGAAGAGGAGGAAACTAGAATCCCCTCGCAAAGCAAGTTGGGTGAGCAAAATCGGGGAGGGGATCGGGGGGGGGGGCTCATGATATTGTGCCTGTTAACGATGGCCTGGCCGAGAGGGGCAGGCTGGTGGTCCGGCCAAAGCGCCAGTGATGGCTGAACTATCTGGCTGGACGCCGGGGCAGGGGGTGGGGGGATGGAAACAAGTTGGGGGTTGTTTGTTCGGGAAGGGGTTTGGGGGTCAGTTGGGGAAACATGTCAAAAGTGTCCATAAGTCAATTCATGGGGAGTTAGAAAGGAGAATTGTTGCGAGGCAGCCATCCGTTAGAATAGAATTCATAGACAATGGCTGATGGTCTGCCGGCCCTGGGGGTGGACACCCTGAATGTTCGGGGCCTGAATACCCCATCGAAGAGATCCCTAATCTGCAGGGAGTTTAGGAGGGCTAAACTGGACCTTCTGTTTGTACAGGAAACACACTGGGCAAGGGGAAAGGAGCCCCGGTTGCGGGGGGGGGGGGGAATCGAGGAGGTCTTTCACGCTTCCCATAGGACCAAAAAGAGAGGGGTGGCCATCTTGGTAGCTAGAGATGCAGGGTTCGAGAAGGCAGATATCCTAAAAGACCCGGAGGGAAGATACCTGTTGGTCCGGGGCACCCTACGGGGCTCCCCCCTCACTCTGGCTGTAGTATATGGCCCCAACGAAGGACAGGCCTTATTTTGGGAAACGGTGAGAGATAGGATCAGACTATTCGTGCGAGGTCCGCTAGTGGTAGGGGGGGACTTCAACATGGTCCTCGACCCGATTATGGATAGGAAAAGGGTAGACCCCCTTACTCCCAGAGCTGCAGAAGAAGCTATGGCACAATCTTTCCAGAGGGTAAACGAGGAACTGGGCCTAACCGATACAATTCCTCTTCCCAGAGGGGGAATCCCTTCCTTCACCTATTATTCAGCTATACACAACTCTTTCTCCCGTATAGACTACGTCCTGGTAGAGGAGGCACTCAGTCCATATGTGTCAGGCTACAGAATAGACCCTGTACCCTGGTCAGACCATGATTTAGTCAAAGTCACAATAGCGATGGGGTGGTGCAGGGAACGCAGAGGGCGCTGGAAGTGCAACAACGCTCTGTTAAAGGATGAGGTCCTCTCTCAGGAGGTCTTGGACTCCATAACAGAGTTCTTTGACCTAAACGACAACGGGGAGGTAGCCACTCACACGCTTTGGGACGCCTTCAAGGCTACCCTGAGAGGGGTCCTCATAAAACTTGGGGCCCAGAAGAAAAGGGAGAGGGAGATACAGGAGAAGGCTCTGAGAGATAGGATATCCCGCCTCCAACCGGCGAGCTCTCCGGGGCGCCCATTAGCAGGTGAACAGGTGGCCGCCCTCGAAGACTGCAGGCTACAGCTTAAAGACCTGCTCCTACATAAGACAGAAAGGTGTCTTCAACTAACTAAACAAAAATACTATGAGAAGGGGGACAGGGCGGACCAAATCCTAGCCTGGAAGTTGAGGGAGGTCCAGAGGAATAGAAGGGTGAGGGAGGTGAGGGACGCCCAGGGGCTTCTCGGCAACGACCCCCCCCATATTGGTGAGGCTTTCCGCCAATATTATACAGCTCTCTACTCCTCAGAATATGATGGAGATGATGCCCAGTTAGACACCTTCCTTGACTCAATACAGATTCCATCCCTCTCAAGAGAAATGGCAGAAGGGATAGAGGGTCCGGTCACGGAGGATGAGGTGGACAAGGTGATCTCTGGGATGAGGGTGGGAACCTCCCCCGGGGAAGATGGCTTCACAGTTTTCTTTTATAAAAAGTTCCGGTCCTCTTTGATCCCATACTTAGTGAGGGTCTTTAACGAAGTGCTGGACGGGGGCATACTCCCCGAGTCTATGATGGGAGCCGTGATAGCAGTCTTGCCTAAGGAGGGGAAGGACCCCTCGGAATGCTCCTCCTATCGGCCCATATCATTGTTAAATGTAGATGTGAAGATCCTGGCCAAGGTGGTGGGGAAAAGGCTGGAAGGCATAATGCCGAAGTTAATTCACGGGGACCAGGTGGGCTTCATAAGCGGGAGGCAGGGCTCAGATAACATCCGCAAGACCCTAGACCTGCTCCACTTTGCCCAATCATCGGAACTTGACGCTTGCGTCCTCTCACTGGACTCGGAGAAGGCCTTCGACCGGGTTGAGTGGCGCTATATGGAGCTTCTCCTTCAAAGAATGGGCTTTGGGACCCACATCATGAGCTGGGTAACTGCACTCTATAGAGCCCCCACAGCGAGGGTACAGGTAAACGGGACACTGTCTGGGTCATTCCCCCTCTCCCGAGGAACAAGGCAGGGGTGTCCACTCTCCCCCCTGATCTATGTCCTTACCATGGAAGCCCTGGCAATTGCGGTCAGAGCGCACCCGAACATTAGGGGAATAAGAAGGGGAGAGATAGAATTCAAACTTTCCCTGTTTGCGGATGACATTTTAGCCTACCTAGTGGATCCGGGTTCTTCCCCCCCCCCCCCCCCCCTCCTGGCCCTGGTGTCAGCATTTGGTCGATTCTCGGGCCTAAAAATAAATACTGCAAAATCAGTCCTGCTCCCAATGCGAATAATAGACCCGGTGCTCGACCCCCAGAATAGGTTCCACGGGATCAAGGTAGAGAAGGTCGCTATACGGTACTTGGGGGTTCTCATCCCCAGAGATATGTCGAATCTGGGCTCCGCCAACTACGGTCCCATGATTGCAGAGATCACCGCGGACTTGAGGAGATGGGGTAAAATGATTCTCTCGTGGTATGGCCGAATGACGGCCGTCAAAATGAATGTCCTGCCACGACTCCTGTACCTATTCACAGCACTCCCGACCAGGGTCCCGGCCCAGAACGTCAAAGACCTACAATCGGGGGTCCGTGACTTTGTGTGGCAAGGCAAAACCCAGAGAACTGGAAGGGCCGTCCTGACCCTACCAAGGGAGGAGGGGGGATTCGGGCTGCCAGACTTTCACCTCTACTTCTGTGCTGCCCAACTGCGTGTCCTCCTGGAGCACATGAAAGAGGGGCTGAGAACGTACTGGTCCTACCTGGAGGACATGGACGCCCATCCCCACAAAGTCCGCGACCTCCTGTGGACGCCTCGCAGGGAAATACCAGGGCGTTTACGGGCCCACCCGACCCTGGGAGTCCTATGGGACATTTGGAAGGAAGGCCCTCAAACTGCTCACCTCTCCACATGGCCGTCTCCAATGTCATCCCTCTGGGGACACCCCATCAACCTGGGAGGAAAAGGGTTCAAACACTCCCAGATCTGGTCAGATAGGGGGATGGAATGGGCGGGGCAGATGTTCAGGGACGGTGAATTCTTACCTTATGAGGAGCTCAGGGAGGCACTGGGTCGTGACTCAATATCTATCTTCGAATACCTTCGCCTGAAGGGCATCCTCTGTGACCCATCTTGGGGCACCAATCTGCGAAGACAGTTGACCCCCTTTGAGAAGCTCCTCGATTTGGCGGCCTCCAGGAAGGGGGCGGTTTCAAGTTTGTACAGGGTCCTAAACACGTACAACCTTCAGGGCAGGAGGAGTTTTCGCTTGTTCTGGGAAGGCCTGGCAGGTGCCGAAATCTCTGAGGATGATTGGGCCAGGATATTTAAAATTGCATTTCACGGAAATCTTTTCACCGCTGACATGGAACATAATTTTAAGATACTGCAGGGATGGCACAGAGACCCCGCAAAATTATCCAAGATGTTCCCGGGAGTGTCACCAAGGTGCCCGAGAGGGTGTGGGGAGACAGGGACCAGAGGCCACATGTGGTGGCACTGTGCGAAGGTTCAAACATATTGGGAGTAAGTGAGGGACTGGATGGAGGAAGTGACTGAGGTCCGCATACCACTTAATCCCCTGACGATGCTGTTGGGCCTCCCCCCAGAGGACACAGAGGTGCACCGATACCCTAGGATGTGGGAAACTATGTTAAGGGCTGGAAGAGTGGCTCTGGCCCAAAAATGGAAAAGCCCGGAGGCTCCCTCGAAGGAGGACTGGCTGAAAAAGGTCAAAAATATGTTTCTAATGGACAAATTGACGGCCATGGTAAATGACAAAACTAGCGCATTCCTCGCGGACTGGTCGGGTGTCCAGCAATCCTGGGGATGGGATGTGCACTGAACCCGTTGAGAGTCCCCCCACCCTGGAGATGAGGGGATTGACCCCCTTTTGAAGGTCAACCGAACTTGGGGCCCCAGGACCTGGGGAATGGCAGAAGCCAGCCAACTGATGTAGTGGTTATGCATCGCAACGACTCTATGACAAGGGAGACGGAGGCATCTCCGCGAATCTCCCAAGATGAATACACTGAACTGGACACGGGGAAGGGGGGGGAATCCAGGGGTGGGGCGGGACGGTGGGGGGGTGGGAGGGGGATCCACTGTTCTTTTTCCTTGTTTGCTTATTTGTAAAATTTAAAATACCAATAAAAACGGAAGTTTAAAAAAAAAAAAAGTAGGTCACTCATTTATTCTAAACATATCGAATTTAGTGGCTTTAAACCCAAATTCACTTAAGCTGCTGACATCCCCAGCTATTTTCAATACATACATTAGACAATTACTTCCTTCCCGTCATTTCAGAATATAGTTTTACATTGTATCCACCTCTTAGCAAGTCTTTCTTTGGCCTGGTTTGGGTTCATTTGTTCAGTTTTACACAAGTGTCTGGAGGTTTTAAAACATCGGCTTTCTGGTAGTGGTGAGCACTAGTATTGCACCCATTTTTTACATTAATAAAAACAGATTTTGAACAGCACTATAGTCCTTAGCACTGATTTCGCTCATGGCGCTTCTGGCCCCTCACGCTAACACTGGTGGGTGGCAGGTCAGGCAACCGTTTTGGTGTGCGCACAAACTGCATGGTTTTCCTGGATTTTGGCGCAAATGTGGGTTTTTCCGCCATCTTGGATTTTCTAAGCCCACAGCAGCAAATGTTGTAGCATAATAACTTGTACGTGGGTCAAGACACCCAACACTCCTCCCTTCCCGGAAGAAGTATATCAGTCTCTGTCTCCTGCATCGCCGCGCGTTGCTACTGTTTATTGCAGCTACGCTCCGTAAGTTCTGACTTTAGGTTTAATTTCCTAAAATAATCGCATTGTTTGTCTGACCTGCATTTTCAACCTCTCTTGTCTGTTTCAGGATTTCTCGCTTGCCTCTCGGATTCACCGTGGCGGCTTCTTTCCAGCAAGTCATTTCGGGCTTTAGGAGGTTCTGTTCTTATGTAGATTTCCATTCTCAAAGATCTTTTCTTTCGGCTTTGTGCGGCGTGATACAGAGATTAACCTTCGGTTCTTTCACCAGGCAAACCACGAACCATTTCCCACGGAACTACAGTTCCCAACTCGCCCCACGGAATCCACAACAAGTCTCCCAGAACTTCCTAGCGAGATCTTCCGTTCCCCGTTCATTCCAGTAAGTTTAGGGCAGAACCAAATCCCTCGTCCTTCCCCTTTCTACCCTACTATAACTTATCTCATATCATTCTGTCTCTCATCAAAAGGCCACTTACTTAGCAGATGGAGCGGATCTTCTATTCCTTCCATCTGTCATCAAGGTTCTTTAAGAGGTACGCCTTCTGACCTAAAGGCTCTTCTTTCTGATTTAACATATTGCTTTAAGTGTCGTATCTCTTCAATAGCCTCCTGCCATTCCCAGAGTCAGCTCTCCCTGCATTCTTCCACGCTCCATCTTCACTCCATCGTCACTCCAGCCTCATCTGGATACCGGCAAGAGCACTCTCTAGCTTCACAGGGTTATTTTCCCCACGAGGGTTTCCCTGGGTCTTTCTCCCTGTGCCTGTCATTATAGGCGTATCGAGGGAGATTCAGGTGAGCCTTTCATTCACCTTATCATACCGAAGAACAGGTCAGTGATTTTATTTCGGTTGTATTCGAGTTGCTACTGTGAAAGCTCTTTAGTGTCTAACGTGCTCCTAAACTATAATACTTAGATAATTTGCATTGGATACTATATAACAGATATAACACCCATTGTCAGGTGTCTTCGATATTGCTCAATCTGCCATTTAGTACCCCAAATAGGATCTTTTTTCAGGATCTCTCTGGGAGCACATCCAAGTCACGTCCTTACTGCATGAGGTCAGGCCACACCCCGAAAGAGGTAATGTCTCAAACCCTCTCGCCCGCTGCTCCGAAGGAAGTTAGGAGGATGGATTGCTTCCACTCTTGAGTCATACCTTTTTCCGGCTACCTTTTGCCAGCTAAACACTAGTGTAGGTATCAAACATTTGTTCCGATTGTTCTCACGGGATACCCAGGCTTCTTGTGGTCACCTGGAAGGCTGGGGTAGAGGGTGAATTAAAGACTCGATTAGTTAAAACAATAACCTAACATAACGAACTAACACAACTAAATACAATAAGCCAACATAAGAAATTGAAAGAACAGCCAAAATAATGGTTAACACAACAAACCACAGAACTGAGTGAACTATGTAGTAGAAAGGAAGGAGACTCTTCGGACTGCTCATTGGGCAGGTTTCTCTTGCTCCCTCTTTTCTCTTCTATGGCCTTGGCCCTCTGGAGTGCGCACCTGCCAGAGCAACATTGCTGCCGCTTTAGTGTTGGAGAGATCAGCCCGGGATGCTTGCTGGTGGCAGCACTGATCTGCGGCATGCACTCAGTTCTGCCATGCCTATGAGGTCCCTATGAGGTCCGCCTTGAGCTCCTGCTGTTGGGCCTATATCCCCTTTCTCCCACAGAGAAACCTCTCCCCACTGAGATATGAGAGGGGGGGGGAAGCTGATGACCTGCTCGAGACCCCTGAAATCCACCAGACTGCACCAAAACTCCCCAAAAACCATGCCGGTGTGGCACCCCTAACGGCCCCTCTGGAACATGTAACCAAGATGGTGCAATCACAGTGCCCGCTGCGCTCGTGGAGTAGTTGTGAAGCAGAGGGGAGGATTTGGCTGCCTCGACTCCCCCCCCCATCACCTGGGAAGTGCTGTGGGGTGGTGGCGAAATGTGGATTGACCCCCGTGGGGTTGGCCGAGGAGAAACCTGAAGGCTGTATTTCCTCTGCATGGCCCCAAACAATGCCTCAGAGTTTTGAACCAATGCATCCACCAATGCAGTCAACTCTGAATTAGTGAATTTGGGCTTTTTTGAGGCAGAGTTCAGTTACCCGGGCCTTCTTGGCCTCTGACATCGCGATGGCACCTTTTGTCGAAGTGGAAGGCAGCAGGAAATGGGAGATTTGGGTTGGATTCTGTGTGAAAGACGGCAGCAGGCGTACTTCCTGTTCCGTCAGTGATGCTATTTCCGGTGCTGGTATTTCTGGTGCCAGGAATTCTGGCAGTTTTGGTGCCAGTGTCAGTGTTACCGGCACGAAACATCCGATAATACTGGCAGATGGTTGCTGACGCTGGTAATACCTGCTTGCCGGAATTACCATTTCCAAGGGGAAATGGTGGGAGTGTTGGTAAGGGCGCATGCATAAGGACTCATGATACTCCGATAATTCCGACAGTCAACCTGCCGAAAACGGTAACGGTAACACTAGCATACCGAAAAACTCATAATGAGCCCCAGTGTATAGTAGTACACTTTCCAGGATACCCAGTTATGGATTGGAAACAAATTGATGTTTAATCTTAGGGTACCTACTTTTAAGAAGATGTAATCCAGGGTAAAATTGGGATCCAACAATTTGAAGTTCTATATTAGGAATATCTAGATGCCACATACTTCGCCAATAAAATGGGCACAGCGTATAATAATGTAGTGTACTTTGGGCATCGGTATGTGAAGCAAAATATTGAGTGCAATATTGAGATAATGCAATTTATTGTCCTACGGATCCCTACATAAGATGCAATGATACGTTACAGTATTTGTTGAAATGCCATGTCTCTTTGTCGGGACGTCTAGGTGGAGGAAACAGTGTAGAGCTTGAAATACAATGACCATTCTTATGGGTAAACCTCCAGATAGTAGCCAGTTATGACTTGTGGCAACAGGGACCTAGACAGTGGCATCTCAAGCCTAGGATAAAGGGGATTATCGTCCCTTACCTGAGTGTAGATGATGTCAGGAGCAGCATTTGGTTTAGGGCTAGACCACCAGGCAACATTGAAAAGGTTGTACAAAAAAAATCCTTCCTTTATCAAGGCTACAAACCTTTTGGTGGAAATTAGAGATTCTTGAATCATCTACAATCTGCAACAAAAGAAAATGATGATAGGTTTCAATGTAGCCCAATTATATTTGATTCCATTTAGAGGACATATGTCATGCACGAAAGCCCGCCGTGTACAAGGGTGCTGCTGTTAGGGCACTGCATCCTTTGCCTTCTAAGCCTAGCTGCCTTTGGGAGGCTCCACAGGCCGCACCCCTGAAAAGAGAGCTGCTAAAGCCCAAGGTAGGCCACCATTGCTGCAAAGCCCTCCTCAGACAAGGGTCCCACTGTTGGGGTATGGAGGCCACCCCCTGGATTGCTCAACTCTCCTATTGCTTAGTAAGGTGCACATCTGAAACACATTGCATCACCTGAAGAGTTAAGGAACCAAGGCATATTATTTCTCCTTCCGCTTGACAACTGACCTGACTTAAAAAGCACTGTACTTTTGATTCTCTTGGCCGAGCGGCGAGCGGAGCACATGCAGCCGCCGTGAGCTCCTACTGCCCGGGGCCTATATCCCCTTTCTCCCACGGGGAAACCTCTCCCCACCGAGATATGAGGAGGGGAGGAAAAGCTGGTGACCTGCTCAAGACCCCTGAAATCCACACAGACTGCAGGAAAACACCCCGAAACCATGCCGGTGTGGCACCCCTATCGGCTCCTCTGGAACTTGTGTCCAAGATGGTCCAATCACAGCGCCCGCAGAGCTGGTGGAGTAGTTGTGAAGCAGAGGGGAGGAGTTGGCTGACTCGACTCATCCCCTACCTGGGAAGTGCATTGGTGTGGTGGCAAAATGTGGATTGACCGCTGGGGGACGAGGGGGCGAGAGACCCAATCTTGACTGCCGCAGAGGGACAGCAGTGCACGGGGCTGTGGCCGTGCATGGCGACAACTCCAATGGTGGACCCCGACAAGTGAGCCCCGCAGCGAGGTGGGGAGCCGGGAGAGCGCTGTGAGAAACCTGAAGGTGTCTGAACTGCTAGTCCCTGGAGATCTGTCATCCAGATGGCCAGGACGCGGCCATCGCTTTTGGATCTAATTCCTGGGGGTGGACCAGTGCGGGAGGATCACCTGGATGAGGGGTCTTCAGGGAGTGGAAGTGGGACAGCAAGGCAAGATGCAGTATCCCCTTCCCTGTTACACCTTTATCCCCATCCTCCAGGTATGATGCCTAGGAGCTCAACCCCTGCCACCTTCCCGACACTGTAACGCCCACCTGGTTCCCACGGAGGCGCGGGCGTGGTCTGGACGGCAGTGGCCTCTTCGAAGGAGATGTTCAGCACCCTGAAGATGGAGAGGGCTGGGTTCCCAAATCTGGCTTGTCTGGCTTGGATGAATACCCTTCTGTGAGCGAAAAGGAAGGGTTAATACTCTGCGGGTTTTGTGTAGATCTCCCGTTTCCCTTCTCACCCTCCTTGCAATCCTTCTGTAATTCCCTGTGGAGACTCACCTTAGGGATTGAAAAGGCGAGCTCTCCATCCTGCTTCTGATGCAGGGGCGCGTTGGGGTCCAGTTACGTCACTGGATAGTAAGTTCGAGTTTGCTTGTCTTTTCCGGTAAGTACCGTAAATGTTTATGGCAAGCTTGAGTCTAAACTGTTCCTCTTCTCTTTTGCAGGTAATGGAACACTCCGGGCTGAGGGCGGTTTCCGTTGAAAACCTGATTTCAGGTGAGTTTTGGTATAGGCCCACTACTGTCTTTTCCTGTCTCTTTTTCCTTAGGGGCCGGAGTTCGAGAATGCCGAAGAAATGGAGCCGGCACGAAGCAGAAGCTGAGTCCGACCTGTAAGCAGGTAAGTTTTAAATGGTTTGTTTGCTACGGTTCTTGCATTCACTAATGTGATGTTTGCTTTTTCCCCATAGGGGCCGGGGTGCTGAAATGCCCAAGGAATGGCATCGACCCGAAGGTAAGAAGAATTAGTTTGGCAGGTAAGAGCTTCTTGGTTATTTTCCCTTCTCACCTTGCTTTCTTCTCTTCGTCTCCCCGTAGGTGCTGGAATGCTGCAGGGGATCCGGATGGGCGTTGCAGAGCCGAAGGCGCCACGTGCAGGTAAGAGAAGTGCGCCGAGATGTATGCGACGCGGTGAGTATTTAAAATGATGTCTTTTTGCAGGAACGTTGGCGCGCTGAATCCGGAATGCAGCTTTAACAGGTAAGGTTTGTTTTCACCTGTTTCTTCTTCCCTTTTCTATCCTTAGGTGTTTCCAGGATGCTGGCAGGCGTGGTCGAGGGCTGGAGCAGGAGCAGGCACGGTGAGCGTCCAGCTGCTATGAGCAGAACAACACGAAGCGTGGTTTGCTGTCTGGGCGTGGCTTAAATAGCCTTTCAAGTAGTCCCAGGTATGTATCCTTCCACTGAAGGTATGTATCCTGCCACCAGCCACACCCGTGTGGTTAAGTAGTTCCTTTTTCATCTGGAAGTTGTAGAATGATCTGCCAGGTAAGGAAAGTGCAGCATGGTCTGCCAGGTAAGTTTGCACCAAACACTATTCCTTCCATATCTTGTATGAGCGTGGCGTTGATGGTGCCAGGACTGTTATCCCTTATGAGCCTGACGCCAACGGCGCCAGGACTGAGTCCAAAGAGCCCCTATCTGGGGTGGCTGGGACTTCCATAGCATACATGTTGCCTGCCTCTGAGGGTGCCGGGCCCTGTCTGGCTCATTGGAGGTAGGCATCATGACAGTACCTCCCCCCAAGGCCCCTCCCAAGGATGTACTGTCCGGAGGCTTTGGTTTGTGTGGAAACTTACGATGAAATGTTTGTATTAGACGAGGCGCATGTATATGATCGCTTGGTTCCCAAGATCTCTCCTGAGGTCCATATCTTTTCCAATCAATTAGGTAAAAAACCTTTGACTTGGACATCTTAGAATCTAATATGTCTTTAACTTCGTATTCCAGTTCCCCATCTACTGGGATTGGTTCTGGTGGCTTGAGTAGCCTGGTTCCGGGTTGTACAGGTTTCAACAGTGATATGTGGAAAACCGGATGGATTCGCATGTTGGGGGGCAGATCGAGTTTGAAGGCTACCGGGTTGATTACAGCCTTGATTGGATAAGGCCCTATATATCTTGGGTTAAAAGTTTGTGGGCCTTTAAGTGGTAGATGTCTAGTCGCCAGCCACACTTGATCTCCAACTTGGTAAGGAGGTACTTCGCTCCGATGTAAGTCAGCATTTTCCTTATATTTGTCCTTGGCCTGCTGTAAATGAGTCTTGGCTTCTTTGAAGGCTCGGGTTATGGTGGCATGTAAGTTATCCACGGCGGGCATTTCAAGGCCTTGAGGTGGTTCAAGATCCGAAGTTCTGGGATGGTGGCCAAATAAGGTATAAAAAGGAGTCTGGCCAATTCCTGAATGCACAGAATTGTTGTACGCGTATTCAATAACGAGATCTTGCAAATCCTTTTGAGGCAAGAACAGTCGCCCCTGGAAATAAGGTAAATTGTTATTAATTGAAAATCTGGGATCTTTCAGGCTCCATTCTTGTAAGGCTGCAGCGTCGAAAAGTAATTTAACTCTAGTTTGAATATCCTCTAGAGTTTGTGAGGAGATCACCCCCAAAATTCTCTGTTCGGGAATAATCGGAACTGGATCTGGAGTTGGGATAGAATCGCCCATTCCTATTCGAGTTAGTGCGTCCGCCTTGCCATTCTTGCAAGCGGGGCGATAGGTGATCACAAAGTCAAATTCTGCAAAGAACAGGGCCCAACGGAGTTGATGTGAGGATTGAGCTTTGGCCGTTTTTAAGTATTGCAAATTCCTGTGGTCTGTAATTACAGTAACAGTATGTCTTGCGCCGAGAAGGTAATGACGCCACACCTTGAAAGCTGATTTAATAGCTAATAGTTCTTTATCTGTGATTGCGTAGTTAACTTCTGGAGCGGAGAATTTTCTGGACCAAAAGGCCACAGGATGCAGTTGGTTCTGGACTGGGTCCCTCTGTGATAGAACCGCTCCCATGGCTAAACTAGATGTGTCAGTTTCCACAACGTAAGGGAGATCTGGACGTGGATGTTTTAACACAGGTGCGGAGGTGAATTTAGTTTTTAGTTCCTGAAATGCTTGTTCTGCTTCCGTAGTCCATTCGAAGCGTTTGTTTTTCCGTAAGAGGGCTGTGATGGGTTGAACCACTCGAGAAAACTCTGGGATAAACCTTCGATAGAAATTGGCAAAACCAAGCATGCTCTGAACCCCTTTCACAGAACTAGGGGATGGCCATTTGAGGATCGCGTCCACTTTCCGTGAGTCCATTCGAACTCCCTTTGGCGTTAGGACGAAACCAAGAAACTCAACCTCCGTGACGTGAAAAATGCACTTTTCAAGCTTTGCAAATAGTTTGTTCTGGCGTAGTTTCTCCAGGACGGCCTTAACATGTTTTCATTGATCAGATTCCGAGGAAGAGTACACTAGGATGTCGTCAATATATATGATGACACAAACATCTATGAGTTCTCGAAAGATGTCATTCATAAAATACTGGAAGGCAGCAGGTGCGTTGCACAACCCGAAGGGCATCACTTGGTATTCAAAGAGTCTGTATTTGGTGGGGAAGGCCGTTTTCCATTCATCGCCCTCTCTGACGCGCACCAGATGGTAAGCCCCTCTTAAATCCAGCTTGGTAAAGATGCAGGCATCTTTCACCTGGTCGAGGAGTTCAGGGATCAGAGGCAGGGGGTAACGATTCTTAACCGTTATCTGATTTAAGGCGCGATAGTCAATACATGTTCTAAGGTCGCCTTCCTTTTTCGGCATGAAGAACAAAGCTGAAGAAGCCGGTGACTTTGACGGGCGAATGAACCCATTGGCAAGATACTGATCCAAATACTGGCGTAAATGAAGATTCTCTGGTTCGGTAAGGGCATAAATCCTACTACAAGGCGGTTGAGCATTGGGTACCAGATCAATTTGACAATCGTATGGCCGGTGAGGTGGTAAGGTGTTGGCCTGTTTTTTTTTTAAAAACGTCCTGAAAGTCCTGATACTCAAGTGGTAGTTGTGCTGACACAGAGGTTACTGGGGCTAGACCCACTTGTGGATTTCTGGAATAACAAGTTTGTCTGCAGTTAGGAAAGGTGATACTCTTTGCTCGCCAGTCAATTCGAGGATTATGTGCTTCTAACCAAGGGATCCCCAAGATTACCTGAAATTGTGGAGCCTTGATTACGTCGAACACTATGGTTTCCCTATGACCATCTTGGCCAACCAGTGTCATTTCTGTGGTAGAATGTGTTACCGGCCCAGAGGCAATTTCGGTCCCATCAACTGTGGTAATGACATCTGTGGTGATTTTTGGTCGGAGAGGGAGACCAATCCTGGAAGCCAATTCAAGATCAACATAGCCAATAGCCCCACTGTCGAGATAGGCCTTTATGCCATGTAATCGTTGAGGCTGCTTTGGATACACGAGGGTCATTGGCATGATGAAATGCGAGGTCAAAGAGTTTGTCTTCACGCTCGGCAAGCAGATCTCTACGCTTGTCGGGTTTGATCGTTTCCCGAATCAGATTTTGGAAGGTTTTGGTCTGTGGCTCCAACCACCTTCTTGGGTGGTTTTACCGGGCAATTTCGTAGAAAGTGTCCAGACTCTCCGCAATAGAGACATAACTGGTTTTGCCGTCTTCTTTCTTGTTCTTTCTGCGTTAGGGGTCCTTTTACTCCCCCAATTTGCATTGGCTCCGAAGTGTCAGTACTCTTGGGGTTTGCGTGGGTTTTTACCAAAGCCCAAGTTTCAAATCTAGTCCGATCACTCTTTCTATTCTGGAGTCTATGATCAAGTTGGATCACTAAATCAATGTATTCCTCACAGAGTTGGGGTGGATTCACAATTTGAGCCAGAACGTCTTTTAGCTCTCCTCGAAGTCCTCGATGAAACAAGGTGATTCTTTTATTCTCAGGCCACCCAGTTTCCAGGATTAGTCTGTTAAATGTGGCGATATAAGATAGGAGGTCTTGGTTCCCTTGACGCAAAGACAGAAGTTCGTTATCCAAGGCCTCACCCTGGGCGTGCCGGGCAAATAATCTCTCCATACTAGCCTGGAAGCGTTGAAAGTCACGAAGGATAGGATCGTCTTGATTTACCAACGGACTAGACCAATCGGCTGCACAGCCGCTGAGATACGATAAAACAAAAGCCACCCTAGTTTGGTAATTAGGGAAGGCCCCAGGTCTACATAAAAAGTGTAAACGACATTGGTTCATGAAAACAGCGTATTTCTTGGGGTCCCCCGCAAAACGTTCAGGTGGGGCCAAAGGCATGTTTTCCGGCAGGTTAATTTGCACCAGGTTAGTGGAAGCCATAGGAGTGGACTCTCTCCCGGAAGCAGGTAATGGCGTTTGTCCAGCCTGATTCTGCAAAAGCTGTTTAGCCAGGTCATCGGTTCGTTCTTTGGCCAAGATCAGTTCTCTTCGAAGAACGTTGATTTCTTGGCGGGTGGCGTGAACTTCCGCCCGTAATTCCCCCAATAGTTGTGCCAGTTGGTCTGTTTCGGAAGTCTCCATGGCGCCTCGGTGGGTAATTGTGGGTAGGCTTCGCGTTCTGTAATGGTCACCTGGTTCCCACGGAGCGCGGGCGTGGTCTGGACGGCAGTGGCCTCTTCGAAGGAGATGTTCAGCACCCTGAAGATGGAGTGGGCTGGGTTCCCAAATCTGGCTTGTCTGGCTTGGATGAATACCCTTCTGTGAGCGAAAAGAAAGGGTTAATACTCTGCGGGTTTTGTGTAGATCTCCCGTTTCCATTCTCACCCTCCTTGCAACCCTTCTGTAATTCCCTGTGGAGACTCACCTTAGGGATTGAAAAGGCGAGCTCTCCATCCTTCTTCTGATGCAGGGGCGCGTTGGGGTTCAGTTACGTCACTGGATAGTAAGTTCGAGTTCGCTTGTCTGTTCCGGTAAGTACCGTAAATGTTTATGGCAAGCTTGAGTCTAAACTGTTCCTCTTCTCTTTTGCAGGTAATGGAAGACTCCGGGCTGAGGGCGGTTTCCGTCGAAACCCTGATTTCAGGTGAGTTTTGGTATAGGCCCACTACTGTCTTTTCCTGTCTCTTTTTCCTTAGGGCCTGGAGTTCGAGAATGCCGAAGAAATGGAGCCGGCACGAAGCAGAAGCTGAGTCCGACCTGTAAGCAGGTAAGTTTTAAATAGTTCGTTTGCTACGGTTCTTGCATTCACTAATGTGATGTTTGCTTTTTCCCCATAGGGGCCGGGGTGCTGAAATGCCCAAGGAATGGCATCGACCCGAAGGTAAGAAGAATTAGCTTGGCAGGTAAGAGCTTCTTGGTTATTTTCCCTTCTCACCTTGCTTTCTTCTCTTCGTCTCCCCGTAGGTGCTGTAATGCTGCAGGTAATCCGGAAGGGCGTCGCAGAGCCGAAGGCGCCACGTGCAGGTAAGAGAAGTGTGCCGAGATGTATGCGACGCGGTGAGTATTTAAAATGATGTCTTTTTGCAGGAACGTTGGCGCGCTGAATCCGGAATGCAGCTTTAACAGGTAAGGTTTGTTTTCACCTGTTTCTTCTTCCCTTTTCTATCCTTAGGTGTTTCCAGGATGCTGGCAGGCGTGGTCGAGGGCTGGAGCAGGAGCAGGCACGGTGAGCGTCCAGCTGCTATGAGCAGAACAACGCGAAGCGTGGTTTGCTGTCTGGGCGTGGCTTAAATAGCCTTTCAAGTAGTCCCAGGTATGTATCCTTCCACTGAAGATATGTATCCTGCCACCAGCCACACCCGTGTGGTTAAGTAGTTCCTTTTTCATCTGGAAGTTGTAGAATGATCTGCCAGGTAAGGAAATTGCAGCATGGTCTGCCAGGTAAGTTTACACCAAACACTATTCCTTCCATATCTTGTATGAGCCTGGCGCCGATGGTGCCAGGACTGTTATCCCTTATGAGCCTGACGCCAACGGACTAAGTCCAAAGAGCCCCTGTCTGGGGTGGCTGGGACTTCCCTAGTATACATGTTGCCTGCCTCTGAGGGTGCCGGGCCCTGTCTGGCTCCTTGGAGGTAGGCATCATGACAGACACAAACACTTTCTTACTGACAGTTCACTGTGAGCGACAACGGACTAACACCAGAGCCGTATACCTGACATGTCCCAACACCAAGGTGAGGCAAGGTCAGGCAATTACGGATCATTACAAACACCTGACTTCATCACACTCCCCCACATGGATAAAAGGCAGAGCATGAAAACACACGAGGAAACAGCAGGTCCAAGATGGCATTTTAATACAAGTAGAAAGATGGCGAGACCGGAGAGGGTTGCAAGAAGGGACGCACCCTTAACCTATAAAGACTGTTACTTTCAAGAGCCTTGGAAAATAAGAAACCGAAGACCAGGAACTAAGGCTGATCAAACCTGCACAGTGTGTCGGAGGTACCCAGGGCTCTCCCGCGTTGATAACCAAGGCGGGGAGGAGCGATTGCCCCCATGGCACTGCCCTTGGCTCCTACATTAAAACGGCGTCCAAAAAGGCAACACAGTCGGTAAGTCGGAGAGACTGATACCAAACCAGTTTGTTTTTTTAACCAAAGTTGCAAGCTGCAACATTGTATACAAAGAACACTGTGTAAAGTGTTTGGAATGAGCGATGCAACTGCAATGGAAAAGATACCGTAGACAGAGTGGTCCGGCACCACTTGGGTGCTCATTCTAAAGGCTCTGTTAGGTATTCAACTGACGCTGAGTGTGAGAGAAATATTGAGATGGAAGTGGTCAAGCAATGGGTCAAGATAAACCTTGTGCACATTCGAAAGCCTTTGTAAGTAAATACAATTGGTCTGAGCCCGGCTCAGGGAAACTAATTGAACCTTGTTTTGGAAAGGGATCTGAGAATGTTTGCATGTTGTTTCTAGTACAGCAGGCCCTCTGGGTCAAGAGTCTTGTGAGAAGTAAAGGGACTTGGACACAGAAGATCTTGAACTGGGAAAGTGGAACTGTATCCTCATGCCGCAGAAGCCATAGTGTGCGCTTTGCTCGAGTGAACCGACTTGCCACTTGCTGAAAATATGGGAAAGGGAGGCCAACGGTTCAATTATCCTGACTTATCATTTTGTGAACACTTCTTTCTTTTTCATGAACTTCACCCCACACTATTTGTAACTTAGTAGTAAGGATTGGTGATGGGTTTTTTAGTATAGGCCCTTTTATGTTGACAAGACTCCACTAGGGCTGCCTTCTTTATTATTTGATGGTTGTAGCTTGCTCCCATCTTTAGATTAAGGTTTAGCTAGGCGTTTATCTCACCCTTGCAAAAGTTCAATAAACACCCTTGAACTGTGGTCTCTTTTGTCTGTCGTACTATTGCCACCATGTGTTGCTTACAGTGCGCACCCTCTCTGTGCAAGACTCCGACACGGGAACCGCGCAGTGTCTGCCTGGAGCAGGGGGCTGAGCCCGGAGACCTTGTTGTTAGGGGCTGGGAGCCCCACACGGCCTCGGGAGAACACCCGGCAGGGTGTCAGTGATCATTCCTCTCCCCATTGTGAGCAGCGGTGCTAGGGAGAGGAAAGCCTGAGACAGGAAGTAGCCAGAGAGAGCTGACGCAACCAGAGTGTGGTGCTCGGAGCAGAGGATGCAGGGCAAGGACACATAAGTGAGTTGGGGTGGAGGCACCCGGGCTCCGTCAAAGGACTTCCAAATCCTCACCTATCCCCAAGAGCCAAAAAGCTTCATGGAGGACGCTTGCTCGGCTGGCAGCTAGCGGAGAACGCCCAGCCGGAACTGCCCACAGGAGAGGCAAGTTATTTGAGGCGTGAGTCAGAGAGCTGGCAGCTACTTCACTGAGCAGTCTCCCCTGGGGTGGATCACCCCACAACTTTGGGTGGAAGGCAGCCCTAAATGGGCACAGAGGAAACCCAGAGCGGACAGTAGTCAACCATGTGTTACAGAAGGTTGCCCAATAGTGGAAGTGTGCCGACCCCCGGTCAGTGGTTCAATCATCAGGTGGAGAACATGGCGTTGGGTGGAGGGAAGCCCAGAGCACCAGCCTCGGGGAACATAAAGCAAATGCTAACAGCCCAGGAGGGAGCAGCCAAGAAACCACAACAAGTCAGTATGGAGGTTCACGCACCGGCTAGGGGAAGGAGGGCCGATCTGGAACACCAACCACAAAGGAGGATATTCAGGCAATGCTGATGGAGCTGAAGAGGGATCTCACCCAAGAAGTACAGGGGTGGATCGATAAGCTGGCGGGAACAGTGGAGAACTTAGAATCCTGCACGACTGGAACGGAGTCTTGCATAATTGAATTGGAATCCTTAGCAATGGAACAAGCCCACGAACAAGCTGTGCTCTCATAGGAGATGGAAGCCCTAGAGCAACGACTAGAAGCATTGGCATTCAAGCAGGAAGGTGCCAGAAATCGATCGAGATCTAACAATATCAGAATACAAGGCATCACCAAGCAGGTACAACATCAGGAACTACCTGCATATGTGGAATCCCTGCTGTGCAGCATATTGGAGTTGCCGGAGGGGGAGGACCTCGTGCTAGACCGGACGCACAGGGTATACACAGCGTTCCAGATCAAAAACACTCTGTGTCCGGATGTATTTACCATAGTCCACTTCTTTGGGCAGAAAGAACGGGTGATGATGGAGGCCCGGAAGCAGAGGTGGTGTATTTTCGAGTAGTAGATTTACAGCTGTCCCAGGACTTATCCCAAACTGCACTTTTCAGACGTAAGAAATTGAGCGTGGTAATGTCCTGGTTGTGTGACAGGGGTATCCTCTACAGGTGGGGATTCCGATGAAAGTTATTATTCGAGATGAAAGGAGAGAAGTACGTAGTAACTAAGGAGGAGGATGCAGCAAGCCTGATGGGAGGAGACAGAGGACAGGAGGGAAAAGACTTAGAAGACTGCATAGATCTGTCGCAACCTCGGGGTAAAGCAACCACGGCTATGTGGGCACCAGAGGAGAGCCAGGGCGAATGAACAGGAAGCCAACATGAACGCTGCAACCTGAACTTGACAGTCTTACGGCCATAGTAAAAGGGAGGAGGGGGGAGGCAAATGGGAACCTAATACGGAACCGGGAGAGGAGCCCGAAAGGGGTATGGTTGATTTGTAATGTTGTGTCAAGTGTGAGAAACCAAAAGGTACCTCACCTGCTAGTCCTCTAGGACTTGTCATCCAGGTGGCCAGGACAGGCCCATTGCTTTTGGATCCAGTTCCTGGGGGTGGACCAGTGCAGGAGGGTCACCCCCAGGAACTGGATCACCCCCAGGAACTGGATCCTTCGGGGAGTGCTGTGAGACCCCCCCCCCTTTTTTTTACACAAACACTGGGTCGAGGAAGAGGGTGACTGAGAGCAACCAGACTAACTCTCTCACATCGTATTGGACATGTCCCGTTAATCGGGTCAGTCCAAGTCAGGCACTTTACTCTAAGTGCATACACCTAATACCAATTAGCTCTCCTCACATGAATAAAAGGCAACACCTTACCACACACTCAGAGCAAGGTGGAACATAAGTTCGAGCAGAACTTCTGGAACAAAGGCACACCTACTGGAGCTCAGCAACAGACCAAGGGACGAGAGCATCGGGTCGAAAACCCCATGAGTACCCTATTGAAGTTTGTTGTCTCCAACAGGGTGCTAAAGACTAGTGGAGAAGGCCAAATCCCACAAGTGAAGATTGCCTTGTGTTTCAAGGACGCCAGCGACTCTCCCAGGGGAACGGCAGGGTTGGGGAGGCGAGGCCATGCCTGTGGTACTAACCTTGACTCATAAATTGGAAATAGCAAAAAGAAGAAAGAGACGCACACAGCCAGTGAATTGGCAAGCGAGAGACAGGTGTATGTTAAAGCGAATGAAGTAGCAACATTATGTCGCACGTGAAGGCTGCACGTGTGTGAATGAGACACAAAGAAAGACAAACCTTTGAGTGAACTTTGAAACCAGGTCAGGTATGAGATCAGTGATAACTAAGTAATAGAGTGGTCGGCGAAAGGAAGTAGCCCACTCGAAAGTCTCTGTGAAAGATACTTTGGGCCTCATTATGAGATTGTCAGTACGTTTTCCTAGTTTCCATCATGCTACTGCCACCTTTTCCACCAACCGGTGGTTCCGGAATCAACTGATGATTACCGGTTGTCGGGCATGCACATTACGGCAAGCCGGAAACGGCGGCACCAACATCACGGAAACACTGTGAAAACTCACCAAGTGACAACACTGTTGTTCTTGGTGCCGGTGCCCAGGAATCCAGCATCGCGAAGCCTACCACAGCGGCACCGAAAGCTGTGGTGCCGATATTACCGTGCCCGGAAATAGAGTTATCGCCGGAACAGGAAACTGGCTGGCGGCCATTACAAAAACACAATTCATTGCAATCAGCAACTCACAGTCAACATCCACCCCTCCTGACAAAATAAATATCACTATGAGCATGTCATCTCAAGTCTGTGAGACCCGCAAGTGTGACCCACGCTTCTCGGAGCCAGAGCTCAACATGCTAGCAGACAACATTGTCCATCATGCAGGGGAGCTATTCTCCAATGACCAGTGCTGTCAGGCATAGCTGCGCAAGAAGAGCATTTGGGAGGAGGTGGCACAGAAGGTGTTGGCAGTGGGGACAACACCACGCATGGTGAGAGACAGCCACAAGCGCTGGGACGACCTCTGCCTGAGGGTCCAGAACCTCCTCTCTGCACAGTGGAGGCAGGGCATGGCTGCAGGTGGAGGGAGCTCCTCACCACTACACCTGATGCCCTGGGAGGAGAGGTGCAGCAGTCTGCTGCACCTGGAGTCAATAGAAGGGGTTGGCGCTGCGGATACCGGAGCTGGAACACCCGAAGAGGCTGGTGAGTACACATAACCCCAATGTAATGATCAACAGCCCTGGCCACCATGCTCCCACCACTGTACCAACATATCACTGAAATGGGAATTGAAGCGTCCACATCCCCAAAACAGTCTACATGAAAACACCCCCACACAAGAACCAACATCCAGGGTGCATACATGGACATACACCCTGACAATGGCCCATGCCTGAAATACATGTTGAACACTGCACCGGCAACCTGGATTGCTAAGTGTCCACGCATCTGCCCCCACACAGACACACATCACCCAGCCACATCGTACTACATGTGTGCCCGCCGTGCTTCCACTGGGACCAGAACACAGTAATTCTGACACCCATCTCCACCCACACATGACTACCCTCGCACACAATGGCAATGACATGTGTCCCCCTCGTCCCAGCCAGACCGATCCCTGATCCCAAATGCCGTACTGGCCCTGCAACTGGGTCAGGTAGTAAACCTGCAGCTCAGTCCGCATAACACGAGCATGTGTGCACCATGCCATGTACCACGATCACTATCAACATGCCTTTCTGACTCCCTCAGGCACATCATCTGACAGTGAATAAGGCCAAGCAAGCACTTCAAGGGGCAGCAGACGTTGCTGCCGCAGGACAGCACAGACCACCACCATCCAGGACACCGCTGACACAACTGCCCCACCCATCCAGGCTGCTCCACTTGCCATTTTCACCAGTGCTGCACCCATCCTGGGAGCCCCACCTGCCATTGCCACCACTGATGCGCCCATCCAGGCAGCCACACCTGCCACTGTGACTACTGCTGCGCCCATCCAGGCAGCCCCACCTGCCATTGTCACCACTGCTGCGCGCATCCAGGCAGCCCCACCTTCCATTGTCACCACTGCTGCGTCCAAACAGGCAGCTCCACCTGCCATTTTCACCAGTGCTGCACCCATCCTGGCAGCCCCACCTGCCATTGTCACCACTGATGCGCCCATCCAGGCAGCCACACCTGCCCCTGTGACTACTGCTGTGCCCATCCAGGCAGCCCCACCTGCCATTGTCACCACTGCTGCACCCATCAAGGCAGCCCCACCTGCCAGTGTTGCCACTGCTGCGCGCATCCAGGCAGTCCCATCTTCCATTGTCACCACTGCTGCGCCCAAACAGGCAGCTCCACCTGCCATTGTGACCGCTGCTGCGCCCATCCAGGCAGCTCCTCCTGCTGTTGTCACACCGCCACAGAAGCCATATGCACGTGGGCAGGAATCAAGTGCTGATGACATAGCCGACAATGCTGAAGACAACACAGGGGAGACCAGCAACCACACAAGCTATGAGCCTGCTGAATTCAGCCCAATCAACCTCATGAGCTCATGAGCCCACAGCGCCCGTCTTTCCCCAGTGTCAGGGAAATGGACTGCCGACTATGCCGTATTTCGGAACAGCAGGATGCCTTAACTGCCCTAGTGCAGCAGCACCTCGAAGAGGCACAGTTGATGAGGGAAAGTGTGCAGGCAAGTGGCCGGCGCAATGCACGTGGCTTTCGACGTGCCACAACTGCCATCATCCTGATGGCCAGGAGGGTATGCAAGGGGAATAGCATAATGTCCTCCATTGCTTAGACCATGGCAATGTCCCTTCAGGCGTCCCTGGATAGACGGGACACTGAGCAAACCCACACGCCACCCACGAGGTCCACGCCCGCAAGTTCAGTGCACAGCAGCCCAAGGCATAGGTCAATAAGCCTGTCATCCACACCATACAGTTGCATGCCAGATGGCAAGCGGGCAAGCCTGTAGGCCGACAGAAAACATGTGCCCTGGATGTGTCTTTTGCAGGGACTACATGCATAACGTGACACAAGTTGTGGAGGGATAGTTGGGAAGAGGGAGTGGGGAGGGAAAGTTAGGAAGGGGAAGCGGGGAGGGGGAGTGGGGAGGGATAGTTCGGGAGGGATAGTTCGGGAGGTGGGTGTAGTTCCATATTTGTTTTGCTTTTCATTCATTACATTACACTTGTTGCATAGAAAGCATGACTGGAAATTCATTTTTAGTGTGAGTGAGTGTTTAATTTCCTGTACAGTGCAGACTGCATTAGCTGTCCTAGGCCATGTGCTTCTGTGATATGCTCAGAAATAGTGGTTAATCAGTGCATCGCGTGCATCACAGCCATTGATGGCATCCCTGTGATGTGGCAATGCCAGTTCGTCATCACTGTCATTCTCATCCTCCGCCTTTGTTGGGTGCATGTCCATGTCCGGGGGAAATGGGCTGTTGCACCTGATATACATGTTGTGCACTATGGCACATTCCAGGACTATCTTGCCCACCTTCACAGGGCTGTACATCAGTGCCCCCCACCCCAATCTACTCAGATAGCAGAACCTTGCCTTTAACAAGCCAAATGTCTGCTCGATTGTGCACCGTGTCCTGATGTGAGCAAGGTTGTGGCCCTGCTCGTGCTGGTTCTGTGGTTGCCTGATGGGGATCATCAACCATGGCATCAAGGGGTATCCAGCATCACCTGCACGAGAGGGACAGAAAGGGGGCACAATCATTGTGGTGCCAGTATCGTGATATTACAGTCTGTATGTTGTTTACACATGAAAGTTATTACATGCGATTGGCTGAAAACATAGCAAATGTCACAGATGACCCTAGTATCCTGTGCATTGTCAATGGGAACTGCTGTTTCTAAATTGTAAAGATAGTTAGGCGCTGAATCAGTGATCTGACGGCTTTCTGCCTGCATACATACATGTCAATGGAATGAAGTGGTGGAACTGGTAATTTTGCTTGTCTGGATGAAAGTGTGCCGGTGGGCTTACCAGGAGCATTGTTTCCAGGCCGTCAAAATACAATTCTGCCTGCCGCAGCCGGTTTGCCCGTCAAGTCTGACCCTGCCGGGCTCCGCAGACCTGGTAGGCAGACTTGTCACAGGAGCTAAGGTTTGTTAACGTGCACACATTTCATTTTCATTTATTTAGGGAATGACTACATGCTTGCAGTCATACTTGCATTTTACATTTCATGATATGCTGCATGGGAGTGGTTGATGATCATCTAAGAATCATGTGGATGTATACACAGAAAGGTACAAAAATGGATTTGTTTTCATTGAGAAGGAGATGGCAGGATAATGATTGACATGCAGGCAATAGCCGTGGCCCCTATGTGAGGTTTCCCATTGCCTATTCACATCTACCTTGCCCCATACCCCTATGCCTACGCCCCCTTCAACTTTTCCCAATGCGTGTGCCAATTTGGGTTCCATTTGCATGTCGTACGATGTTCATATCACATATCCATTCATATGTCCCACTATTTTGTTGCATTTCATGTCACATGCATATGGGTATGTGCACTTGTAACAGTCAGGTGAACTGGCTACATGCTCTGGGGTGCGCTAATGGTGGGGAGGTGGGGTGGCGGCGTGCATTTGTATGACTTGTCCGTGCTGGAGGCGGTGGGGTTGTGTTCAGTGTGTTTTTGCAGGGGTGTGTGCCATTGGTGTGATGCATTCTGGTACATGTAGTGAATTGTATGTGCCAGTCTAGCTTTGCTGTTATTATGCTTGTGCATGCTGTGTCTGGCCATTTAACACAAGCAAGCCATGCCCTTCAACTCATGCATGCAATTTGTGTGTATGACATTGCATTACACACATGCACTGGTGACAGTTATCACCCCCAATACCACAGTGCACATGCTTTGGTAATTAAACTCACCCAGCAGCCAGGTCTGGTCTCCGCTGTGACGTGCCATGTACCCTGGCAGCGTGGAATTCCTCAGCACCATAGAATCCTGTGTTGATCCCAGAAATCTTGCACAGCAATGGGTGATGAGGTGGTGTGCATCACACACAATCTGCACATTGAGGGAGTGGTACAGTTTACGGTTCCTGTAGACTGCCTCAATGGCATGCCTTGGCACAAGCTCCACATGTGTGCAGTCCAATGCACCAATCACATTGGGCATGACGGCCAGGACATGGAATGCAACTTTGGTGGCATTGACCTGCTCAGATGTTCTGATACAGCTATGTGAGCAGACACGTGCCACAGGAGGGCATACAGAACTTAAAAATACCCTAGAAAAACAGGGTTGGGATAGCCCATGTAGCTCACCCACAGTGTGTTTGTAGGTGCCGGTTGCAAGAAAATGTAGCACAGACTATATCTTGAGCAAGGGGGGGATGGCAGTACAGATCTGGATGAGGCTGGCGAGGTCATCATGGATCAGATCCACTATGGAGGTGATGGCGTCCCTATCTAGCCGGTGCAGGATGTGGATCTGTGTTTGGCTGAGGTTGAAGGGTGTGGCCCCTATGCGAGGCATGGGTGGCTGCCTGCAGGGTGCTACATGCTGGCCATTATTATTATGCATGGCCATGATGATACTCCATCTCCTCCTGCTCCCCTGCCACCTCCTCTCCCTCTCCAGTTGTATCCCTGCATGCAGGGCCTCCAGCTCCACTACTGTTACTGCTGCTGCAAGCATGGTTGTGGTGGAAGGGGTGTGGGGTGTTGGAGTGGTCCTTTTGTGCTTTAACAGTGCTCATGGTGTGCACCTAGGCTGATTTTGGCCATCTCTGTCCTGTTCCTGCACACCTGACACTGTTTAACGGCAGGTCCGCAATGCCAGTGTTTCCAGCGCAGTCATCACGGTGCCACAGCCAGTTTTATGCCAGTGTTTCCGTGAAGTCGGTAAACGGAATGTGCCCATACTACCGCTGTGCCGTGTTTCAGGCACGGCTGACGTGTCATTCTGCGAATTCCATTCACGGTGCTGCCGGACACGGTAGGTCACTTGCAGTGATGTGGTTGAGTATGCCGGCCTGGAATAAGGTGCCAGTACGGTGCGACCGGCACCGCAATTTCCATACCGGCATTCCTGTAATGAGGCCCATTGTTTGTAACAATAAAGCGGATAAACAGAAAAAGTGAAGTAAGGAAGAGTAAATGTGAACTTTCAGTCGAAGTGTTCCTGCGTTGGTTTATAAAGAATGCCACGCACATTTGAAAGTCTTCGATGTCAGCAAATGGTCCAAGCCCGACAGAGGGAGAGCCGAAGTATAATAAACTTGGGGAACAGAGCCCCCTTGCAAGCTTGTGTTGAACTTTGATATGAGAGGTCTGAGCCCGACAGAGGGGGACCTATGTGACCTGTGTGGTGAGAGGTCTGAGCCCAACAGAGGGTGACCTACGTAAATTGTGTAGTGAAAAGTCTGAGCCCCGCAGAGGGGGACCTTTGTGAACTTTGTGTTGAAGTCCAATTTGTGAAAGACAAGAAAAGAGACTTTAACGTGGAAGGCCAGGCGGGCCTCGATCCACGTTTTGGAACTGTTTATAGTGTTGGAAACCGAGGCAGAGTGTGTCATCCTACCTACAAGAACAGCCTTCATCTGTGAGGTATAAAGTGAGGACGAGATTTTTCCTTTGCATACATTTATCCTCTTCACTGTTTGTACAAGAGATAGGGCAGGCATTAGGTTTTGTTAGCATAGGCCATTTTGATTTGACAGACTCCACAAGGACTGTTTTGTTAATCGTTTAATGGTCAAGACTACTCCCATTTTAGCTATAGGGCAAAGTAAGAGTTTCTCTATTGCCAACATTTTCAATAAAGGTTTTACAAATTGTATGCATTGTGTCAGTGTCATACTTGTGATACCATGCCTCCCCTACATATGGTGTCAGCAGTGGGATCTGACTCAATTGATAAAAATTGAGAACCCATACTGGTAATTGTCATCCCACCAAAAGGAGAGAATAGGATTATTGAAATCCTTGATTCTGATCGAATATCCACTATTAAGGAGACCTTGTTCTCCCAACTTCAACTCCCAGTTAACCAACAGGATTTGTTTTTCAAACCCCAGGTGCTATTAGACACCCTACTTATCAATTATCCATTATCAAATACAACAGTAGGACCGAATAGTCTTAAAAATAAGACCCTGCCATATATTTATTAGACCTAGCGCCTTAAACCCACCTTTTCCCGAACCTTTTGTTTTCGGTGTTAAAACCCCTTCATCAAACTCAAGTACGGAAGTGTCAGATGATTTTGAAACCTTCTCTAAAGTGACGAGGTTAGTCGAATTACATGCAAGACCCCTATTACCTCAAGGGATTTTACAACCCTACCAGAAAGGAGAAGACATAGGGAATTTCTTTTTTGAATTTGGAGAGATTAGCTGAACAACTGGGATGGGGAGCGAGAACCGCACAACCCACTTCTCTGTGTAATGCCGAAGTCAATATCTACCTGTCTTTTTAGGTTCTCTTGTAACCATGGACCGCAGCTGTCTTTTTATGTTGTAACCAAGTAAGCCTTCCTCAGCGCCACGATGCCCAAGGGCTGTTTGTGCGCTTTATAAATGTAAAAAATAAATAAATATTTTAAAAAATGCTACTTGGGACCACTGCTAAAAGGCGAGTTACAAACTGCCTATCAGTTGCTTAATCTAACCTTGGGAGCCACCTTCATATCCATTAAGGAAGGACTCGTTAAAAGAGTAGGTTAGACAAGTATTTTTTTTTTTAAATCTTTATTTAATTCTGACAAGGCATCTGAGAATTAAGCAGGTGAAATACCATTATACATTTAATGAAACAATAGTAACATGAGCGTTATTGCTTGTGAAACGGTTCTATAACTCTTAATCAGTAAAGTCTTTTTAGTTGTCCTCCTCACCGGAGCTTGCTTCTTGGGCTTGTAGATATGCTCTGAATGGGGCCCATATATCCTTAGGTCTGGAGTGGGACTGTGAAGCTTGCACATACATCTCCTCGTGTTCATGTGTGATGGCCAACTGTCCGAGCCATGCTTTGAGTGGTGGGGTGGGAGGTGGATTTCCATTTTAGTTGTATTTGTCTCTTTGCAACTGCTCCTGCCACTGCAAATAGTCTGCGTACCTTGGTTGTCACCTTTCCAATATCTCCAAATAAGTATTTTTGTGGGGTTGCCAGTATGTCGCTCATTTTCTCTGCCACCTCAGCCCAGAACTGATGGATCGGAGGGCAGCTCCAATACATGTGCAATGCATCTGCTTCTGTTGTTCCACATTTGGGGCACTCTGGTTGTTTGGTAAGGTCGAATTTGGCCCTTCTTTTTGAGGTGATGTGTAGTTGGTTCAGGATCTTGTATCAGACGGAGGTTAGTGTTAATAGAAATAGTCTTAGTATAACTGCAGTAATGAGTCCATTGGCGCTCACTGATCTGAGTATCCAATACTTTCTCCCACTTGGTTTTCATTGTGTTGATTGAGGGGGTATGGGCTTGGATTTTTTTGCATAATTCAGGGACACCATTGTTGAATTCTTCTGGTGTAAGAACATCTTGAGGAACTGGTGTATTGAAGGCCCCACCGGGAATGATGGCCAGAGTTTTCTGCAAGTTGCTTTCAGCCGCTGATACTGTAGTGTTGGGATCAAACCACTATCTGTTCTTGCCTGTAGCTCTGGCATTGTGATGAATTGACCTTCGGGAAAAAGGTCACCCAGCCTGACTCCTCGCTCTGGATTCCAACGGTTCTGCATAGTGCGATCTAGGGTTGGTTCAAGATCAGGATAAGACCACATCGGGATGTGCGGCCAGTAGGGTGTGTCACATTGAACTCTTTTCTGGATCTGCATCGAAGCTCGTACCGTAGTTGACACTGGGTCCGCAATCGTCTTCTCTTCTTTGACTTTTGTGAAAAGCATACCTTGTAGGTTGTTTGGGGAGGCAGCAAACTCTTTAGCATGTATATGAACGTATTGTTCGGTGCCCTGGAACCAGAATTTAGCGAACTGGGCTTGTGCTGCATAGTAATAAAGTAGATAGTCCGGCGCCGCCAGGCCCCCCGTGTTATAGTGCTCACATAACTTGGTCCAGCTGGCCCTGGGCGTGACTCCCCCACCATACGAAGTGCATACTGTATCTCTGCAGATTTTCGAAGAATTTACGGCCTGGCCATATGGGAATTCCACTAAAAAGGTATAACAGTTTAGGGACAATAATCATTTTCAATAGTGATATCTGGCCATACATAGACGGAGGAAGTTTCGCCCAGAGGGTAAGTTTGGCCTCTATTTGTGTCAGTAATGGTCCATAATTGTTTGCATATAATGTACTTTTATCCGTGGCTACAATAATTCCCAAATATCCAGCGGTAGTAGGTGACCACCGGAACTGCATTATCGATTCTGTTTGTGAGACTGCTTTAGTTAGAGGTATAATTTCAGATTTGCTCTGATTTATTTTGTACCCAGAGTACGTTGCGAAATCCGCGATGTCATTCATAATCGTAGGAAGGTGTGTCTCTGGTTCCCTAATAAATAGCATTATATCGTCCGCGTATAATGAGGTGAATTGGGGTTTACCCATGATGCCTATTCCCCTCCAGGCATGTTTGGTTTGCAGAAAAGCTGCCATACCGTCTATTGCAAGTGCAAATATTAACGGGGACAGAGGGCACCCTTGTCTCATCCCTCTCTGCAGATGAAAGGTGTCGGAGACAGTTGAGTTGGTGCTGACTTTGGCTGGGGTTAAAATATAGTGTCGGTATACTTCTGATAAATCCTGGGCCAAATCCCATTTTTTGCAGGACTGCGTACATGTATCTCCAAGAAACAGAATCAAACTCCTTCTCGGCATCAAGAGTTACTGCAACAGTCTTTTTCTGGGGATCCATCTGCGATGAAATAGCAAAGAATCTGCGGAGATTCAGAGCCGTGGAACGGGACGGGGTGAAACCGGATTGATCCGGGTGAATTAATTTACTCATGTATGGGTTCAATTTGTTGGCAATAGCTTTGGCTATAATCTTTGTATCCGAGTTATTGAGGGATAGGGGCCTGTAGGAGGAAGGCTCGTGGGGCGTTTTATGCGGTTTCAGCAGAACTGTGATTATGGCCTCTCGCAAAGTCAATGGTAATGTTCCCCTCTCCATCGATTCTTCCCAAACTTTCAAAATTCTTGGTGCTAGCTCCGGGGTAAATGTTTTGTAAAAATCTGTCGTAATGCTGTCTGCCCCTGGTGCTTTGCCCATCTTCAGGTCTTTAATGGCTTGTATAATGTCTTCTTCAGAGAGTGGTATGTCCAGAGCTAATTTGTCCTCCTCAGTGAGCCGTGGGAGTCAGTAGGAGTCCAAGTGTTGTTGTAGCTCCTCGGGTGTCCTCTGGTCTTTGTTCCGGTATAGTTCCTTGTAGTACCTGAGGAACACTCCACTTATCTCTTTCTCGCCCGTAAGGGCTGCCCCATGTTTTACTATAATGCTGGTTATTTGCTCTTGGTCCCTTTCCAACCTAAGTAGATAGACTAGAAGTTTTCCCGATTTGTTACCCTCGCCATATTTTCTGGCTCTGACTGGGTGCATCATATAATGCACCTCTTGGTCTGAAAGCTTGTTTTATGCTTCCGTGGCTGCACGTAGCAGTTCCAGTGTGCTCTGTCCCGGGGTTTTGCTTCTTCAGCCTCCTTTATGTGGGTTTCGCATGGCTCAGATTTGTTCTAATTTCCTGCAATTTACCATGTACCCTAGCAATCAGTATACCTCTCAACCATGCTTTAAATGTTTCCCATACTGTAGAAAAAGATTGCACAGAACCTTCATTTTGCTCCAAAAAAATTGCTATTTCCGTACAGAGTGTCTCCAACAGTTCTTCATCTTGAAGGATTTGCGGCGGCATCTTCCACATTTGCGGGGCCCATGGGGTACAGTCCAGTTAGTGGTCTGACAGGGTCCGGGACAGTATAGTGCATTCCTTAGTGTTTTGGATACAGTTCGTGGAGCACAGCCAGTAGTCTATGTGGGAGCTCGACCCATGCACGTACGAGTGGAATGTGTACTCCTTTTTGTGAGCGTGAAGGACCCTCCACATATCAGATAGTGGTACTAGTCGCAAGGCCAGCGTGATAGTGGTTGCTGCCTTCGTCTCCTTCCGATTTCCTGTGGTAGTTATGTCCATCCCGGGGTCTAGGATGGTATTGAAGTCCCCACCCCAGATTATTTTCTCCTCTCCTACTGGTAATATTAGCGTCAGAATCTGTTGGTAAAATTCCGGGCTGTCCACATTGGGACCATAGGTGTTGAGGAGTATCACATCCAGCCCGCGAAATGCTCCCCAGACAATCACGTATCTGCCTTCAGGATCGCATATAGTTTTAGTTACTGTGAAGCCTAGCTTTCGGCGACAAATCACTTGTGTCACTCCTCCCACAAGTATAAGGCAAATATTAAAATTGAAAGGGACCTACTTTAGGAACTAAATCATTATGATTATCTGGGGGATAAGATTCCAAAAAGATATAAAACGGGCTTCACAATGTAAGGAAAGTGAACTCATATTAAAATGGCCTTCTGGTGCACTGAGCTCCTTGAACCTTCACCTGGGAAGTTGATCACCTCTGACAATGTTAGAAGTTTGTAAGGCTGAAGCAGTCCCAGCTGCACTCTATTGCAGCGATCTCTAGGGGGAGGAAAGACTGGATCATTTAACAATAGTGAAAAATAAATTTGTGAAACAAGTTTTCAGTCTACTCTCTGGTACCCCAACTGTTTAGCTGTTCATGGAAGCTGGGATGTAAACCTCTTTCACTGCTGTACCTACATAAACTCGACTAATTGAATCATTACAAGGAGATGTAATGCATTCCCTGGTGTGGGGCATGAAGGGGGGTATATCCTGGTAATGGTGTATAGATATAGGGCCTCATCACAAGTCTGGCGGTAAACCTTAAATTTAGCGGTATCGGAATTAGCGCTGCCAATACCGCTCCGCCGGATCATGAGCCAGCACAAATACCGCTGACTGTAAATTCAGCGGCGCTATTACAGCCAGTGCAATTACAGGTGATGCTATTACAACCAACGCTATTACAGACGGCCACACGAGGCGCGAACACAGCGCATCAGTAGACCATGTTCGGCTGTATTAGTGCCGAAAACGGCAGTTACCTCCAGCTGGAGGTAAATAAACGCAGCTGCCTGAAATGAAGCCACAGGTGATCCCAATCCAACCCAAAGGGCTACATAAGGCACACCCCTACCCCAAACACTATTTCCAACTCCATGCTGCCACTTGCCATTGTGAGCTGAAACAGGCAGCTGCTCATTCTGTGCTTGGAAGTAGAGAGGCTGGACAACCAGGCCAGCGCTTGGGGAGTAAAGGCGGTGGGAGCAGGAGGAAGAGGAAGAGGAGAGCCCAAGCAAGGCATGTTCCGATCCCCAGGGCCAGGCCCTCACCTTGGACCCTCACTGACAGCCAGTTGTTCACCCTGTTCTGCCTCAATAGGGAGACAATAACAGAGCTTTTCACCACAATACAGGACGACATAGGGAGCAGGATGAACATCCGGACAGCTGCGCCCCTACTGCTGAAACTAGTGTCCGTCCTACAATTCCTTGGAACTGGCACCTTCCAGCACTCTTTAGCCATGATGCACGGCATGGCACAGCCCACATTCTGTGCAGTGCAGGCCCAGGTGCTTGAAGCCCTCCAGCGGCAAGTGCAATACCACATCTCACTGCCTACCACCCCAGCCCAGGTCAGTGTAATGAAGGCACCGTTCTATGCCATTGCCCAAATGCCAAATGTGATTGCTGCCCTGGACTGTATCCATGTTGCGCTGGTGGCCCTCCAGGCCCACAAAGCAGTGTACAGAAACCGCAAGCACTACAACTCCTTGAGTGTGCAGGTGACCTGCGTCCCCAACCTCATCATCACCCACTGCTGTGCCTGCTACCCTAGTTCCACCCACAATGCCATGGTCCTACGGAACAGCACACTGCCAGGATACATGGAGAGGCACAGAGGACAACGGACCTGAATAGTGGGTGAGTAGAAAAGCTAGCACACATGCGCAAATGACCACACAAAGGATGGCATGACAAGCGAATGCGAAATACGCACTTGACCACCTCCCGCACCAACGTCACAGTACAGACCACAGAGCCTGCACATGGCAGACTTGGAGAAGCAGTAGTACACATACAGTATCAACCAAACACACCAACATGACTACAGGTACCACAATGCAACATGCACCTACCAATGCAATGCAGGCAAATGGCCAAATTGCCACACAGAACAAAATCCCTGTCTGTGCTACGGCCATGCCACCATGTGCGGCCAGCCCACAATGCCCACCCGCTGCCACCAGACACCCAGGGAGCGACCATGGGGAACTCAGCATGCCACATGCACAGTGTAATTATAAAGTCACATGACAGCCACCATGTCCGCTGCACATGACACCAACAGACACCTTACGTAACATATGCTGCAAAGGAACAGGGTGCATGCAAAGCACAAACAATGCATGGCACGCATGATACTGAATGCACAGACATAGAATAGACACATGCCATGAAATGAAGTCACATCTGCATGCACAAGTAGTCCATTGACCTGATTTTGTGTAAGTTCATCCCCACACCTTACACCATGGTTAATGCCTGTGCCTCCACCCATGCAGGTGACTCCGGATACCCACAGCTGCCCTGGCTAATGACTCCTGTGCGTGATCCACAAACTCTGCAGGATATTGTCTACAACCACGCTCACAGCAGGACTCGTGTGTGCATCGAGCGTACCTTCGGCCTCCTGAGGGCACGTTTCCACTGCCTCAACCGTACCGGTGGAACCCTGATGTACTCTCCAGAGAAAGTTGGCCAAATTGTGCTTGTGTGTGCAATGTTGCACAATATCTGCCTGAAGAGAAATGTTCTGCTACCCCCTGATGTGGACAGGGCACCGCCAGAGAATGAGGATGCAGTGCCTGTGGCAGAGGCAAATGTACGCATTGCCAGAGATGATGTGAGTGGGTCAGTTAGCACAGTGAGTAGCGCGCTCGCTTTGACATTTGTGCAGAGTCCGGCGATGCAGGTTTGAATCCTGCAGGGCCAAACTCAGCCTTTCATCCTTCTGAGGTCGATAAATGACTACCGCACACCGTGGGTAATAATAAGCAGCGCTCAGATGCCTGAGGGTTCGTAGTGCTACATAAATGCTAAATTATTATTATGGCAGAATGGCATGCCAGGCACTGATAGACAATTTCTTTTGGCACTCTCACATGGCACAAGCCATGCAGCACTGTATGACACCATCCGATCAATAAACACGACAATGACACAATCAGGAATGTCCTCACATTGATGAATTTGAATGGTTTTTATGGGCTGAAGTGCCCCAACTATCCTTTCTCCCCCTCACATCAGCAACAACCCATCACACTAAAACCCCACCCACCACCAACACCCCATCACACTATCCACCTCCCACCACCAACACCCCAGCATGGCCACTCATGGCAATCAGTGTTCCAGAGTATTTCTTATCCGTGGCCTCTCCCCTCCTTCCACCCGCCTGCCGGCCCCTGGTGATTTTTGGAACAGAAGGCACTATGACTGTTGCTGTGGCGTGCCCTGCTGTGACCCCTCTGTGGGTGTGGATGGGACTGAGCCTGTCCCCAGGTTTCGCTGCTGTTGCACCTCAGTGCTCTGCCGGATGGCCTCTGCCAGTGCAGAGACGCCTTCTGTCATTTCCGTGCACGTTGGGCGTACATTGTAATGGTGGATGTGTTGGCTGTCGTCTCGGCCCTGTTCCGCGCCATGGCACGCACACCCTTGCGGGTAACCCCATTGATGCTGGCCCTGATGGCCTGCAGGTGTGCGTGTGGCCAATCTCATCTATCTCCCACTGTCTGCACTCCATGTCCTAGAGCCTCTGCTATGTGGTGTAGTGTGCTGTGTGGGTGAGGGGCTCTGCACTGGCCCAGGGCTGAATGCAGGGGAGCCATATGTGGGAGTGTCCACGTCCGGCTCTGGTGTCTGTGCACGCTGTGTCTGTGTACGCTGGGAGCGTGGAGGGCTCTCTGAAGAGTGTTGGTGCTGGTGGCGTGAAGGTCTCTCCGGGGAGTGTGGCTCCTTTTTAAAAATTGTATTTGGTTCATACAAAACCTTTACAACGTGTGTGGCCCTTTGGCAGGTGATGTCACCGGGCTGGTGCCCCCCTGTAGCTCCTCAGTTGCCCTGGCAGCAGGTGTGGCCTCTGTGTCTGTGCCTCCGGCTGTGGGTGTGGGTGCAGTGTGCCCTGCACTGCTCCCTGATGGGCCTGCATACTCCTCCTCCTCTTCTGATGCCTCTGGTAATGCGTGAGTGCCTTTAGGCGACATAGGAAATGTTGTCAAGTATGGTTCCCCCACGTGTGTTGGCATGCAAGGCTCAATTTCTATGGTACAGCGTGTGACCCCACATTGTTGGATGCATGTGGGCCCAGCGTCATGGGGTTGCTTGTTAAAATGAGTGCGTGTCCCATGGCCTGTTGGTCTTTGGCCTGTGTATGGGTAGGGCAGGGTGTCCATGCTTGGGCAGCTTACGCCTGGCATGCATACTTGTGCTCCTTCATGGCCTCACATCCCCTCCTCAGGTGGGACTGACATGCTGGGGGTGGCTTAGTCCATGGCACTGTCATGGCTCTATGGGGCGCACTGCACAGCCAGCAGGGCTGCGTTGTGGTGCACAGTGATTGGCAGGCTCGGCACATATTAGTGTGTGGGACGTGTACTTCCCTGTGGCTTGTCTGCCATGCTGACATAGGGCAAGCCTAGTGGGCCCGCAACATGCTGGTGAGAGTGCTGGACGGTGTTGTGGTCGCTTACGCACACCAATCCCGCGGGTAAAGGGTGCACCAATAGGGGTGTGGTGCTCATCGCGGTTGTTTGGTTCACTTGCCTGCCCTTCACGCTTCTGATCTGGAGGGTGGCTGATATGCCAACCCTTCACTCTGCCCTGTTGGCATGCCCAGCTTCTGGGTCTGCTGACTTGTGTCCTTGTCCAATGGAGCATTTTATGCGGGGCTGTCATTTGTGCATGTATTTGTGTTGGGAGGGCGAGGGGTGTTGACTCACCTCATGGCTGCTGGGACCCACCTGCGTACTGCTGACTCCCTCTATCCCTTCAAGGTCCACCACCGTGCTGCATTTCTCCTCCCAGGCAGTAAGGACTAGTGGCACACAGTGCCTCCTGTAGTCGTCAGGAACTCCTGGCGGTGTTGGGACAGCAGTCCCTGCACCCTGACCCTTGGGTTGTTCCACCGCTTGCGGCAGTCATCTCCATCACCGGGTGGACTAGAAACTGCTGTTACCTTCTGAGAGAAGTCCCGATGGCTGTCCTGCTCTGCCCAGTGGTCTTCCGTTGGTGTCTGCCATATAGTTCCTCACAGTGGAGATGACCTCATCTGTGAGGACCACCAACTCCCCGTCGCTAAATTTGAGATTCCGCAGGCGATGTTCGGCCACGTTTTATCTTATTCTCCAAGAGACATTTTTGCTGCATACCAGGACGGGATGGCTGCAGGAAATGGAGATATGTAATGGATAGTGTTTTTCAAAATGGCCGCACGTTGCTTCCCGTCCTGGCCGTGACACAATTTCCGCCAGAGTCGGGGCGCATTCACGCCAGGTCGTGATGCTGCACTGATTCCACTGCACGACCTGGCGGTAAAGCTATTTCTGCTCAGAGATAATTGCGCCGGATTACCACTGGACTTGTGCCTTGCTGGGCAAAATAGGTTTTACATACTTAATCAATAAGGACACAAAAATGACTGACGAAACATACAGGGTTGTTAGGCTTAAGTTAGACTCCTTGTTTGTACAGATGAAATTGTTAGGATCAATGAACCAGTCAAGGCTTCCAACCAGCAATTGAGTACTGTACCTAAAGTTCTGGTTATTTGTATAGATGGTCCCATAACCCTACCACACCCTCTCTGTGACTGAATCCACAATCCACTTCCTTTTGGACTGCTCTAAGCAAGGGATGGCTGTCTGAGATGTTTTATAACAATGAGATTAGTTTGCTTCAGGATGTATTTGTGTTTTGCAAAATGACATGCCATGACAAAGTTGTACTTGCAGTACTGAGTTATTTAGCTAAGGCTTTGTGAATCCGAAGGTAAACAACTTGGGTTTGAACTGTTGAAAGTAACAATCTATCAGGCAGTCATATTTGTATATGGTCTTATTGACTTTAATTGTGTTGATTTTTTGGATAATGTATATTATGCTGTGTATTTATAAAGTTTGATCTGATATTTCCCTTATGAATTGTATGACATTTTCTAATGCACTTTTTTGGGCAGGTACCCGAAATAAAGAATGTCTGAATCTAAAACGATGTCATGCACAACTCAACAGGACAAAGAAACAATGGTTGTGACTGTTTTTTTATTTGTATCATGGGAGTATTCTGAGCCACCGCTCTAAGAATTCTCCTGAGAGGCTGGCACATGTACCTTTCCCTACCCAATCCTCCACCCCAGAGGAATGGGAGAACTTCCACCTTAAGATGCTAGACTACTTTGCCAAGGCGCTAGCAGCTCTGGCCTCAGCACCTGTGGCTCAGCCAATAATGCTGTCATTGTTACGCTCACCTGGTATCCACGGGGACACCACCCAGCCCTGGTTGGATGATTTGCACTCTCGAACCCTCTCCCGGTCCCTTGGTAAGGCCTCTGGTTAAAGATGGGTCTGCAATATAGTAGAGCTGGATTCAATACCAGATTGTCTTTATGTTTTCCCACCTCCCTTGGCCTCAAATCCTTCCTCCCCCTCCAGCCTTCTCCTCACCTTAATATTGTAAAAGGTGTATTCTCCGTCCTGCTCCTCGTGACAAGGGCGCGTAGATGTGGTGGGCGAGCAGCGACCAAGTTACTTCACTGGTTCAAGCCCCCCTGTGGGAATCCAGGCCTGCTGCAACTCCATAGGTTTGCTGCTTTAAAGTCTTTATATGCAGTTCTTATGTTCCTCTTAGTTCGAATAATAATGTCTTGCTTCTTTCCTTTTAGGTATGGAAAGGTATTTTGGTGTTGTCATGCAGTTTGAAGATGAGCATGGGCCGCTAGGCGAAAGCGCGGTGTGCGCGATGCTGTCCGGTGAGTAATGCCTTTTACATTGCTAACCTGTGTCTTTTCTCTCCTTGCAGGTTGCGATGTTCCTCGCCGAGCGCCGTAATGTTCCAGCAATGATACTGACCAGGAGATGACTACCCAGGTAAGAATTGTGTGGCTTTCTTCATCTGGGAGGAAACGTGAGTAAACGCTTACTAATGCTGTCTTTCTTTCTCCTCTTTCCAGGTTATGGTATTCCAGGATGCATGCAGTGTTGGATGATGGAGTTCGTACCTTGAGGTGAGTGGAACTGAAGTCAACGATGGATTGAAGACAGGATACTGTTCCAGGTAAGTTTTGTAGTGTTCTTTCTCTCTCTGCAGGTCCTTGGTTTCAGGTAAGCTGGCATCAAAGAACTGGACACAGTGAGCGTTACACTGCCCACAGCAGAATAACACAAAGCATGTTCTGCTGCTGGGTGTGGTTTAAATCGTTTCAGGTAAAGTAGTCCAGGTAAAATAGTCCCAGGCCTGCCACACCCAAAGTAGTCCAGGTGTAAAGTAGTCCCAGGCCTGCCACACCCAAAGGACTAGACCGCATAGTTCAGTTCCTTGTAACTGAGCTATGTGTGTGCCTCCATGTTGGCTGAATCCCCCCAAGTTAAATAGTCCCAAGTAAATAGTCCCATTCTAATGTTGGTCTTCATGATGGTTATGAGCCTGGCGCCAAAGGTGTCAGGACTGACTCCAAGAGAGTCTTGGATGAGTTTTTAAGACCTTTGACCTGGCCCTAACTGGAAGGCTGACTTGCCAGTCAGGGCCAGGGGCAAGGGTCATGACAGTACTCCCTTCCCAAGGCCGCTCTCACGGTGGCTCTTCTGCCTGATCCTGGTTTGGCTGGGTAATTCTGATGGAACTTTTTAATTAAGCGAGGTGCATGGATGTAATTCACTAGGTTCCCATGATCTGTCATGAGGGTCGTATCCCTTCCAATCAACTAAGTTGTATAGTTTGGATCTGGTGCATTTTGAGTCTAGGATATCCTTTACTTCAAACTCTGGTTCTCCGTCAACTAATACTGGTTTTGGTGGTGTTGTAACCCGAGTACAGGGTTGTACCGGTTTCAGGAGTGATACGTGAAACACAGGATGAATCAGCATAGTGGGTGGTAGGTCTAATTTAACTGCCACTGGATTTATTATGGATTCAATAGAATAAGCTCCTAGATATTGGGGACGAAAGGTCTGAGTCCCTTTATGGGCCCATATTTTGATGCTAACCAGACCTTGTCTCCAATTTGATAGTGAGGGGTTTTACTATGATGTTGGTCAGAGAATTTCTTTTGTCTGTTCTTGGCTTGGAGTAAACGTTCTGCTGCTTCTTTGAAGGCCTGGGAAATAGTCATATGTAGGGTTTTAACGGCTGGCATTTCCAAAGGGGTTGGGAGATCCATTTCTGAAGTAGTGGATGTCTACCATATATAGTGTCGAAAAGGGTTTGGCAGGTGCTGGTGTGTAATGAATTATTATAGGCATATTCAGCTATCCATAACAACTCCTTCCAATTTCTTTCCACTTGATGTAACATGCAAAGTAAGTATTGCTCGAGGGTTTGGTTTGTTGTTTCTGTTTGGCCATCTGTTTGAGGATAGTGACGTGTGGATAGTGAATTGTCAATTTGGCCCATCGAACAGCATTTCCTCCAGAAGTTGGATACGAACTGACTACCTCGATCTGAGATCAAGACCGATGGAAAGCCATGTAGCCGTACGATTTCCTCCAGGAATACCTTTGCTAAATTGGATGCATTTGGAAGACCCTTAAAAGGAATAAAGTGTGCCATTTTAGAGAACAAGTCTACAACTACTAAGATGGTGTTGAATCCTTGACTGGGAGGTAGATCTGTAATGAAATCAATGGACAGTGTGTGCCATGGTGCGGGAGGAATTTCCAATGGTTGGAGAAGACCAGCTGGTTTCTGCTTTTGGGACTTGTTTTGTGCACACACGCCGCAAGATTGGATAAATTGTATGACGTCTTTATGCCATGTGGGCCACCAATAGTTTTGTTTTACTTTTGCTAGAGTTTTGGCAATTCCAGGATGACCTTCAATCAGGGAGTCGCGATAACCCGAAATAACCTGCTCTTGTAAATCTTTACTTGGCAAGTATAGACGGCTCCTAAAATATGGTAACTGGTCTTTAATGGTGTATTGTTCTCCTTGAGTACACCACTCTTGTGAGAAAGTTGGATCCATTAAAAGTTGGATCTTGTTTTGGAGTTCACCCTGTGTCAATGTTGTCGTAAGACCCAGGAGTTTGTCTTCTGGAATGATGGCTACTGGATCTGGAGTTATGTATACCTTTTCATCAACACCCATGCGGGACAAGGCGTCAGCCTTTCCGTTTCTGACTCCTGGCGGTAGGTGATCACATAGTCATATTCAGCGAAGAAAGGAGCCCACTGCAGTTGGCGGGATGATTGAGCCTTTGCTGTTTTTAGGTATTGCATGTTTCGATGATCAATTATGACCGTGACAGTATGTCTAGCACCAAGGAGATAGTGTTGCCATGCCTTGAAAGCTGATTTTATAGCCAAGAGTTCTTTGTTTGTGATAGCATAGTTCAGTTCGGGAGGTGAGAATTTTCATGACCAGAAGGCCACAGGCTGTAACTGGCCTGTTCCTGGGTCCCTTTGTGAGAGAACAGCTCCCATAGCCATGCTAGAGGCATCTGTTTCAACTATATAAGGGAGGTCTGGGCGAGGATGCCGTAGAACTGGAGCAAGGCCTTCTCTGCTTCTTCGGTCCAATGGAACTTTTTATTGTTTTTTCTCAATAGTGATGTATATGAATGCACTATTTGGGAAAAATCTGGGATGAATCGGCGGTAAAAGTATGCAAAGCCCAACATACTCTGGATTCCTTTAAATGAAGTTGGTGACGGCCAGTTAAGAATGGCATCTACCTTGTGCCTATCCATTCTGATACCTTTTGGTATGAGGATAAAACCGGGGAATTCCACTTCGGTGACATGAAAAGAGCATTTTTCGAGTTTAGCATACAGTTTATGTTGGCGGACATGCCTGACATGGTCTTCTTTTGTAGCAGAATACACTAAGATGTCATCAATGTAAACCAGGGCGCAAACGTTGATTAACTCCCGCAAAACATCATTCATAAAGTACTGGAATGCAGCAGGAGCGTTGCAAAGTCCAAAAGGCATTACCTGGTATTCATACAAGCCGTATTTGGTATGAAAGGCGGTTTTCCATTTGTCTCCTTTCTTCACTCGAACAAGATGGTACGCCCCCCTAAGATCCACTTTGGTATAGATTTGGGCGTCTTTGACTTGATCTAATAATTCGGGAGTAAGGGGCAGTGGATAACATTTTTTACTGTGATCTGGTTTAATGCTCGATAGTCGATGCAAGTCCTCAAATCTCCTTCCTTCTTTGGTACGAAGAATAAGGGACTGGCTGCCGGTGATTTAGATGGACGGATAAATCCATTTGCCAGGTACTGATCAAGATAAGATGTCAAATGGAGGTTTTCTGGTTCAGTAAGTGCATAGATTCGACCACAAGGAATTTGCACACTAGGTATGAGGTCGATCTGACAATCGTAGAGCCTATGCGGTGGTAGAGTATTGGCTTGTTCTTTCTGGAACACGTCTTGAAAATATTGGTATTCATTTGGTAGAGTACTAGTCACACCTAGTACAATCGCCACCATACTCGGATTAGCAGATGTACATAAGTCAGTTTTCAACTTTTCTTGGTAATAACAGGTGCGAGTACAATCATCGGAAAAGGCCAACTTCTTGGCATGCCAATCTATTAGTGGGTTGTGGGCTACCAACCATGGCATCCCTAAGATTAGTCGAAACTGAGGAGCTTTAATGAGATCGAATGTAATAGATTCTCGGTGTCCATCCTGGCACAGTAGGGTTAGTGCTGCTGTACATTGGGTTACTTGTCTGGCAGCTATTTCTGTCTCATCAACATTAGTAACTTTTTCAGTAGTCGACTTAAAGCCTATGGGAAGCCCCATCTCTGCTGCCAGATCTTGGTCTACATAATTCCCAACTGCTCTGCTGTCTATGTATGCTTCAACAGCATGAATCCGAGACGGTTGTTGGTGATTGATCAAAATTACTGGTAATGCAAAGTGTGAGGTCTGTGGCTCATCCTTCTCGCTCGACAAGCGGACCTCTACGCTTGCCAGGCTTGGTAGTTTTCTGACTCCTTGTTATTATCTTCCTTCTCTGTGGCTCCTGCAGTTCTCCTTGGTGGTTTCACTGGACATTCTTTGAGGAAGTGGCCTGATTTTCCAAGATATAAGCATAATTGCTGTTGCCTTCTCTTGTCTCTTTCAGTTAGTTAAAGGGGGCCGTACACCTCCGATTTGCATGGGTTCTACCGTGTTTTCCAAAGTACGTGGAACATTATCCTTTGATCGGACATACACAGCTCGAGTGTCTAACCTTATCCGGTCTGCTTTTCGCTCTTGTAATCTGTGATCTAATTGCACCACAAGGTTGATGAATTCTCTCCAGTCTTTATGTGGGTTAACCACTTGAGCAAGGACATCCTTTAGTTCCCCTCGTAGACCCCGATGAAATGGTGTGGTCCCTTTTTCCTCAGGCCACCCAGCTTCAACGGAGTGACAAAAGTTTGTTGTCTAATGCTTGGCCTTAGGTATGACGAGCAAAGTGTTTTTCCATTTCCATCTGGAAACCCCCAAAGTCATGTAACAACGGGTTATCCTGACTTACCAATGGTACCGACAAATCTGTAGCACTGCCACTCAGATATGACAAGACAAAAGCAACCCGCGCTTGGTCGTTAGGAAAAGCCCCAGGTCTGCAAAGGAAATGAAGACGACACTGGTTCATGAATGTTGCATACTTCTTGGGGTCCCCTGTAAATCGTTCAGGTGGAGCTAAAGGAACTGCCCCAGGAAGGGTTATTTGTACTGGATTGATGGAAGAAGTTGGTACAGGTGCTGGCGGAATGTTACCAGGCAATGGGGTCAGTCCTGCCTGTGATTGGAGCAATTGTCTACTTATTTCATCGGTACAATCCTTAGTAACAATCAAATCCCTCCTAAGAGCGTTTGTTTCTTGCCTGGCTGAATGTACTTCAGCGCGTAATTGTCCCAACAACTGAACTAACTGGTCAGTCTCTGAAGTCTCCATGACGCCCAGGTGGATAATATTATTGAGGCTTTTTGTTCTGTTACGCTCACCTGGTATCCACGGGGACGCCACCCAGCCCTGGTTGGATGATTTGCACTCTCAAACCCTCTCCCGGTCCCTTCGTAAGGCCTCTGGTTAAAGATGGGTCTGCAATATAGGAGAGCTGGATTCAATACCAGATTGTCTTTGTTTTCCCACCTCCCTTGGCCTCAACTACTTCCTCCCCCTAGGGCCTTCTTCTCACCTTAATATTTTAAAAGGAGGATTCTCCGCCCTGCTCCTCGTGGCAGGGGCGCGTAGATGTGGGGGGCGAGCAGGAACCAAGTTATTTCACTGGTGCAAGCCCCCCTGTAGGAATCCAGGCCTGCTGCGACTCCGTAGGTTTGCTTATTTAAAGTCTTTATATGCAGTTCTTATGTTCCTCTTAGTTCGAATAATAATGTCTTGCTTCTTTCCTTTTAGGAATGGAAAGGTATTTTGGTGTTGTCATGCAGTTTGAAGATGAGCATGGGCCGGTAGGCAAAAGCGCGGTGTGCGCGATTCTGCCTGGTGAGCAATGCGCGATGCGCGGCGCTGTTTCGCCTTTTATATTGCTAACCTGTGTCTTTTCTCTCCTTGCAGGTTGCGATGTTCCGAATTGCTGGAACATTATGGCTGAGTGCCGTAATGTTCCAGCAATGATGCTGACCAGGAGATGACTACCCAGGTAAGAATTGTGTGGCTTTCTTCATTCGGGAGGAAACGTGAGTAAACGTTTACTAATGCTGTCTTTCTTTCTCCTCTTTCCAGGTTACGGTATTCCAGCATGCATGCGGTGCCGGATGATGGAGTTCGTACCTTCAGGTGAGTGGAACTGAAATCAGCGATGGATTGAAGACAGGATACTGTTCCAGGTAAGTTTCGTAGTGTTCTTTCTCTCTCTGCAGGTCCTTGGTTTCAGGTAAGCTGGCATCAAAGATCTGGACACGGTGAGCGTTACGCTGCCCACAGCAGAATAACACAAACCATGTTCTGGTGTTTGGGTGTGGTATGAATAGTCTCAGGTAAAGTAGTCCAGGTAAAATAGTCCCAAGCCTGCCACACCCAAAGTAGTCCAGTTAAAGTAGTCCCAGGCCTGCCACACCCAAAAGACTAAACCGCATAATTCAGTCCTTGTAACTGAGCTATGTGTGTGCCTCCATGTTGGCTGAACCCCCCCAAGTTAAATAGTCCCAAGTAAATAGTCCCATTCTAATGTTGGTCTTCATGATGGTTATGAGCCTGGCGCCAGAGGTGCCAGGACTGACTCCAAGAGAGTCTTGGATGAGGTTTTAAGACCTTTGACCTGGCCCTAACTGAAAGGCTGACTTGCCAGGGAGGGCCAGGGGCAAGGGTCATGACAGTCATCTCCGGCTGCAGTGCCGAGAATTTCCACCACGTCTGCATCTACCAGCAGGGTACCTGCTGGGGACCTCTCCCACATGCCTACAGTCTCAGGCCTGGACAACAGATGGCCGAGGTTCCTCTGTGCCAACAGGCCCCACCTTCCGGTGCCATTCTGACTTTATCAGTGCCAATCGGCGTCATTGACAACGCAGCTCTACAGGAATACTCTCCACTCCCTTTGGACACTTTAATGTCTAGGGTGTATGACATTACGATGAGGAGGGTGACCAGGTTCCCTTTGGGTTAAAACCCCTCGTGTCTAGGAAAGTGAGAGATTTCCTGGAGCAGTTATATGGGGAAGGTGAGGATGTACCAGGACTGGCCGTAGACCTGCAGGTTGCCACTGGCCTTGGTACCACCCCGTATATGGACATTCAGCCAGCTCGCACTTCAGGAAAGCCTCAAGCCGCTTTTCAGAGATTGATGGCTAAGGTGGCCAGTATTCTGGGGCTTTTCAGCTCCTTCCAGATCCAAGGTTCAGTATGAAGAATGCAATATCTTGGATGATGCCCCCAAGAAGGAGACACTGGTGCTCTTCAATGTGGCAGTAGAGGCCCCCGTGCTGGAGGTGTGGGGAAAAACTGCCTCTGTTCCGGCAGTGGAAAGGGAACTGACAAAGAAACACTCTGTCGCCCCATTGTATTCAGTGTTTCTCTCCTCTCATCCCTCACCGGAGAATTTGGTGGTTCAGGCCGCGATGGCTAGCCTGAAGACCTCCACCTTCCATTCCCTTCTGCCAGACAAGGAGAGTAAGACACTTTACACCTGGGGTAAGAATGTGTTTGCGTTGGGATGTTTTACCCTGCTTTCCAGGAATGCCTTTTGTGCCATGGAAAAGTTCTCCTTCAGCCTTTTGGCAGCTGTGACCAATGCGGCCGAACATGTCCCTAAAAGAGATGAGGGACGGTTTTCTGTTCTTAGTTACTGATGATATTGCAATCTGGACGCTGCAGATTTTGCAGGCCGGTCCATGACCACAATCACTGTGGTCAAACGCACGTCTTGGCTGTGGACATCAGGATTTGCGACAGATGTTCAGGCCAAACTGTTGGACATGCCTTTTGATGGACAAACCTTTTTGGAGTTAAGGCTGATGACGCCCTCCAGAAGGTCCAGTCATCAAAGGCAATGGCCATGCCTTGGTGCTTGCCATGCAACAACCCTGCGCACATCGTCTCGGGTATGGGTTTTCGTCTCTCCCTGCCTTTGCCCCAAGAGGCCGGGGTCATTCTGCCCGACCCAGGAGGAATGCAGAGCAGGCGCTTCCCGATAGGTAGAGATGCCCAGAGGTGTGGCATGGCCACAGCCACCATCCCTGCTGCACCGCAGAGCAGAAAAAACCTCAGTGACGGGCTATGCCACTCAACACCGGTGGGGGGAGGTTTTCCCTGTTCAGTCCAGAAGAGGAGGTTTGTCCGCTTCTGTCAAAATAACATGACCAGGCTGGTACTGCGCTTGGAACGAGGCAGGTGGGGTACACCACATATTTTCTGGTGCCTAAGGAGGACAGAGACTTGCGTCTCATTCTGGATCAGTGTCTGCTAAACATGTTCCTGTGCAAGGACAAGCCCAAGATGGTTACAGTGGCTCAGATCCAGCAAGCCCTCATTCGAAAGAACTAGTTGGTATCACTGCACCTTCATGGTGCCTACTTCTATGTGCCAATTCATTGAAAGCACAGGAAGTTCCTGAGGTTCATGGTGGGCAATTATATAGCTACCATTTCAAAGTCCTGCTACTCTGTCTTTCCTCACCTCTCAGGGTTTTTACCAAGCTGCTAGCATTGGTGACGGCTCACCTAAGGAGGGAGGGCATTCATGTCTTTACCTACTTGGACGACTGGTTCATCCGAACTTGATCACCAGATCTAGTGTCAAACCATTTACTCCACACATGCATTCTATTGCACAGCCCAGGCTTTTCTCTGAACTTCAGAAAGTCTAAGGTTTCGCCTTCCCAGTCCCACCGATTTATCTGAGTGGTCTTCGACACGCCGCTTTGCATGACTTTCCCACCCAACCTCCCGCTCCCCCTAAACCTAGCTCAACCTGCACAAATTGGCTGTTTATAGTGAAAATACCTGTAATCAGTTAACTGGGTACCAGCATTAAAAGTAAATTTTATACACGATATCTAGCTGGAAAATCCTGCTTCTTGTGAAGAGTATTAATGGCATCCTTCTCTCGTGTATATCTCATTAGTGCTCCTGTCCAATTCCTACACAAGAAAAAGAAGTTCAAAGGTCAAAGGATTGCTGTGAGATCTGACACTTTATTATGCTTAGCCAGATCTGACACAATTCATGACTATTGAATCCTATATTTCCTCCACTGATGATTTACGTTTGCCATGAGCAATTCTATGACTTCCTTATTTTCTGTAACTTACCAAGCCACGTTTAAACACTTGAACCAGCTCACTCTTGCAATGCAAAGTTGGGCCAATAAGTGCAATACTTTGCAACCTATGACCCATTGGGTGTTTAAACACCTACTCTGAGTCACTAAAATGCAGCAGTATTGATCTAGGATCCGATGCAATCTCTACTCCAGGACATGTATTTTATTGCTCCTAGTACTACCTCCACTGCCCTAAAAGGACATCTGAAGGTTGTCCAACCAGATATGTAGCATTTTAACTCCTACGCCCCATCCCTTTTTCTCCATACTGCATGGCCGTCCCTCGCTATGGACGGTAACGCAAACTTTTTCATCAAAAAAACATCTTGACCCCTTTACATTTAGTTGCGCGCTGGGGAATACCCCCGGGAGTATGGGCTCCACGACTCTGCCCTCCGGTGCCACACCTCAGTCCTCTTTTCTGCGTCGACGGGAGCAGACCTGCTTCACCTGCACAGTGGTCGAGACCCTTTTTCTCCTCATAATTCCATGTGTTTTCTTCAGTCTTCCCCTGGGATCTCGGTCCCAATTATTTCTCTAATCCATTCTAAAATGTTAATTTCCACCGGCCTCTGGTGCCATGCCCTCTCTGGCGTATGTCGGCCCAGGCCGGCTTTAGTAGGTGCCTTTCCTGCGACGGATCCTTTCTGACTTCAGACCTGCACGCACTCTGCCTCCGCTGCCTAGGAGAAGACCATGGCTGAGACGGTTGTTTAGAATTACTCCCCGGGCACTCAAGAACCGGCTCGCTAAGTGGAGGGAGCTTTTTTGGAGATTTCCCCCAGAGTAGATCAAGGAGTATGTGCGCTGGAAGACAAAGGCCAAGGTAGGTATTCTGCTCTCCAAAGCACCCCGGAGGGGTGTTTCCTTCTTCGGGAATCAACCAAGCAGGAGGGGTCAGCCAAGCCCAGTCACCAGCTAGAGCCCCGAGGATCACCCAGCTACCGGCCTCACAGCTGAGGGGTCGACAGATCCTCCCGGTCCCATGGCTGAGGGGACAGTCAGCTCTAATACCGGGAATACACCCGAGGGTCTCAATAAGACCATATACAAGTATGACTGCATGATAGATAGTTACTTTCAACAGTTCAAACAAAAGTTGTTTTCCTTCGGATCCACAAAGCCTTAGCTAAATAACTCAGTACTGCGAGTACAACTTTGCCATAGCATGTCATTTTGCAAAACACAAATACATCCTGAAGCAAACTAATCTCATAGTTATAAAACATCTCAGATAGCCATCCCTTGCTTCGAGCAGTCCAAAAGGAAGTGGGTTGTGGATTCAGTCACAGAGGGGCAGAAGAGTCTGGTAGGGTTATGGGACCATCTATACAAATAACTAGAATTTTAGGTACAGTACTCAATTGCTGGTTGGAAGCCTTGACTACAGGGCCTATGTCCGAGGGGGCGCCTTCACACAGCTGCACTATCGGATCGATGTCCGGGGGGCGATCAGATTACCAGGCAAGGGCCTGAGGTGCACAAAAGGCACAAACCTCCATGGAATAGTAAACAAGTGGCGGCCAGATCCAGTACGGGGTCAGACACGGACATGTTGATTCAAGACAAAATGGCGGCGCAGCACGACAAAATGACAGCACTTGTGGATACGCAGCATTCTGAAGAGTGCAGTGGTCTCCCATGACCAACCCTCAGGTAACCTGGTGCACAGCATACCCGGTGCCCTCTGGACCGGGACGCTACACAGAGCCCTATTACACACAGGGCAAGCAGGGCGCGGGAAGATTTCAGCCCACCACGACAGTCACTCTATCCTGGTCGGCGCATGAGCGCTCATCCCCAGCCTGTGAAGAACAATTTTTCAACACATTCCTCGAGCTGATGAAATCTCCACAGATGGCCAGTATACTCATGTGGATCATTAAAGTGATGCTCCCACAGAGATGCTCCCACGAACTGCTGCACAGCTGTTGGCTCCAGTACAGCTGCAGCTGGTTACCCATACAGTAGCGGTGGAGCCCCCGCCCATGCCGCTACAGTTGCCCACGCAACATATCATCACGGCACTGTCTCCACCACCCACTACCCCCAGGCCACAGTGCTGCTGGCTACACCACCCACATACCCTGTCGACCCTGCGGGCGTTATGGGTCGGACGGACATGGAGGAAGAGGAAGACCCTGACACATGATCTTCGGCGAGGGCATTCCATGACAGGCTACCCGAGTTGGCAGAGTATCTGGGCATCCCTCATCAGAAGGGGGGTTTCTGGCAGAGGTCCTGACTGTCTGGTCAGCCACCAGATCTTGCATACTGTTAAAAAAGGATGAGGATGCCCTGGCAAAGAAGGGATGGCCAAAGCCTCACTACACACAACCCACCACCAAAAGGTTGGCCGCGAAGTACAGGCAGGTGAAAGGCTATACCCTACTCTTATCGGTAGACCCACAGCCACATTCATTTGTGATAGCAGTGGCGTCCATGTATGCCAAGCTCCAAACATCTACATCTTCCTCCTCTACTTCCGCCTTATTAGGCAAGGAAGAGAAGGTGCTAGAGGCCTATCTGAAGAAGGTCTAGTCCAACGCTGGTCTCCAACTGCGTGAATCCAAAGCTGATTCTATGCTGGCCACGGCTAATCAGAGGCTTTGGAGGGAGATTGCAGCTTTTCTTCCGAATCTCCTGGTTCACAAGCAAGCCTCCTTCAAGGCAGGATTGGCTGAAGCCAAGATATTGGCACAGGACAATATGGAGTCTGTGGTGGGACATATCGATATGGCCGGCAGTACAATCTGTGTGGCCACAGACATGAGGAGGACGGCTTGGTTTAGGGCCACCAAGTTTAACCCTGACGTCCAAGACAGGATCCTTGATCTCCTGTTTGAAGGGGGATCTTTTCCATTCCTCCACTGACAAGGACCTGGATAAGAAGAAAAACTGTTCCCAAACCGCCAAATCCTCAGCTATTCTGGCAAAGCAGGCACCCAGGAATTCAGGCAGGGACAAGCCTGTTCCGATAAGGGAAGGATCTTCTGCGGAATTAGGTGCATACTGGATCGCAAAGCGAGGCAGCCCGATAGGTCTCCCAGCCATCACAGGCGAAATCAGCAGCGCACATACAACACTGGCTTCTTCCAGTCTCCCTCTCAGGCACCTGCCTCAGAGGCAAAGAAGCAATGACGACCCCATCAAGGTCCACAGTTCTCCGGTGGGGGGCAGGCTGGCTCTCTACATTCAGTCCTGGCAGACTCTTTTTACGGATCCATGGATTCTATCAGTAGTTTCCCATGGTTTTCGTCTACCTCTTCCTCTGGAACCACCTTACTCTCCTCTCCTCCCTCAAATCAGGACACCAGCACTCCTTGTGGAGATCCGCTCATTTGTACAAAGTGCGGCAGTTGAGGAAGCTCCCCTCTCTTAAAGAGGCTTGGGGTTTTACTTGTGGATTTTCGCGATACAGAAAAAGAACCAGGCAGGCCTGCGAGTGGTAATGGATCTGTCTTTCCTGAACCTATCTCTGCCCTTCCAAAAGTTCAAGATGGTTATGCCAACTCTGATAGCAGAGTCTCTGTGTGGGGGAGATTGGATATGTTCCCTGTACTTGAAGGATGCATACGTACACGTCCCTGTTCGGCAGCCCCACCGCTCCTTCCTACGGTCTGAGTGATGGGTTTGCATTTCCAGTACAAGGTACTACCATTTGGACTCAGCTCCACGGGTATTCACAAGGCTTATGAATGCAGTGGGGGCATTGCTAAGGTTAGAGTGATACCCTTACCTGGCTAGTCTGAACAGAATCCCCAGGTGAGGTTTGGAATTCATCCTCCAGACTCATGGATACCCTATACAAATTGGGGTTTTCCATCAACCACAAGAAAACACAGCTTCAGCCTATCCAGACCTTAGTCTTCCAGGGTATGTTGTGGGATACAAAAGTGCAAAGGACTTTCCCCAACACAGAAAAGGTGATGGCTATCAAGACGGCTATTGGGTCACTTCCTCAGCAGGACGATGACTTCAGCCTGGTGGTACCAACATCTATTGGGAATTACGGCGGCCTGCCTGCTAGCAGCCCCGCATACCAGACTCAAAATGGGGAGAGTGCAATTGCACCTCTTGGCCTCTTGGAACCAGACTGTTAGTCTGAAAAAAACAAATCCCTAACCATCGCCTTGCCCCCCCCCCCCCGGGCAAGCATGCTCCGGTCTCAGACAATCTTTGACAATCCCCTAGGGGGTTATGGATCACTATATCCCCCCTGGCTGCATTCGTATCTCAGGCCCTATGTGCACTGTGTTACTCCTAGATTACTTCTAGCAACAGAATAACATAAGACACAACACAAAGATAACACATGAATCGATTCAATTATAACAACGAAATACATTTATTTATGATCACACAGAATACAAAGCATAACAATGCAGGCAATCCTAATGCTATGTCTAATTTGCACTTTTTATGCTTCTGGTGCAAAGCAAATCTACCATACAATATTTATAAGCCATACAGGTTTTTAATGCAAGCCTGTGCTGCAAGTGTGTGGTTCTAATGCAAGCGCTCCTTCATGCAAAATCAATCCATACCAATCCACACCAATCCTTCCCACTCTCACTCTACACAATCCCTGTCTGGTTTCCCCTTCTCCCCTTATGTGAGTGTATGTTCTAATCAATCAGTCAGTCCATACAAAACCATACTTCCCATTTGCATGTGTTTCCAGCTCTGTCTTTGCCAGCACGACTCTGCAATCAGCCAGTCAGTGGCAGGCTTCAATTCTGGTAACTGCCAACTGCCAAGCACTCGATCTCATCAGAGCCAACGGATTCTGCTGCACCAAGACACCTCTCTCTCTCTCTCTCTCTCTCTCTCTCTCTCTCATCTCGTCTTGTACCATCTCCAGCCAACTCTCCCGAACTCCCCTTCAGCAACCAACAACTTCGCAACACCTCAGCAACTCTCTCTCTGGCTCTCTCCAACTCTAATGGGCTTTCCTCTCCCCCTTGGTTATAGTCTCCCATGACGCACATATCTCTATGGTTACATACATTCTATAAGCTAAGAATGTCTCTCTGTCAGCGTTTAGCAAAATGCCTGCCAGACTGTGTTATGTGTTCCTTTCGTGTCCTGTCACTGCGTGTGCTGTCAGCGTGACATTTGGACCTCATATCTCTCCCATGGCCATCTGAGTCTGCAGTGTAAAACACCATCTAATTCCATCTATTTCATTGTTCCTGTACTGTTGGCATCACAAAATGCTCTCTTTGTCCAGGCTCTCTCTCATGCAAAAGCACTCCCTCTATGTGTCCATGTTGATCCCTGGCGCAGCCCCCACCCTCGTGTTGTCTCCGCGAAGCTCAGAGCTCAAGCTGATTATGCTCCCTTCTTGGACAAGGGTTCAAGTTATCTCTGTCTGCCAAGCAAATGTTTACAAATTCCTTGTTTCAATGTTAATTCAAAACAATCTTTGCACAGAGTGGCGCTTCTGTGTCTCCATGAGAAATGGCTTTCATGATCCTTAGCCCTCGTGCTAAATGCTTCCTAGCGTTTACGATTTCTCTCACAATGCAAAAACTACAAAATGCAAACTCATTCTAAGTGCATACATACATACATACATACATACATACATACGTGTCAAACATATCTCTACATATATAACTACAAAGCATACATACGTCATCATACTAAATGGCTCTTCATGTCATTTCAAATATGCCTGTGTGTGTTATTTCCAGGCCTACTTCGTTATCTTCTAGTGCAAAAAATAAGTTTCTCTCAGCCTAACCGCTATTTCTAATGCAAACATAGATGCACAGCAAATCATGATGCAAATATACCGTGTCTCTAAAGCACAATCATGGCACTTCAAATATGTGCAAGTGTCATTCTATTGCAAATGGCAAAGTGTCTAGCCTGTTTCTCTCCTAATGGCAAGCACTATATGCAAACATGTCAATCTGTAAGCAAATTGCAAATGCATACAAAGGTGGCAGTCTAATAATGTGGATAGTGTCTACTTCAGCAATGTACTAATCAGAACTAAACAGAATGCAATACTGGAATAGCAATAATGTAATAATTCCATAGCAAAGAGTAATGATTGGCTAATGGTTCTCTACAGAGAGCACTGATTCTAATGATGGGTCTTATGATTCTTCTAATGATAACAATCCAGGCTCCTCATTTTCACCAATTCCACAATTCTCGACTTTTATCGTTAGATAAATCATAACATAACAAAACATAACATATGTCATACATCACATAGCAAAAGTGGCAGTCTAATACCAAGCAAATTGCGAAAGGGGAAAAAGCATTGTTCATGATGCAAAAAACCCTTAGAGTGAAATGCTTGCATTTAATTTTTTTATCAGTGGCAAGCTAACATATCAAATGCAAAACTCCAAATGTGTCAAAAATCAGAACAGCATAGCCAAATGTCAAAGGTCAAAGGTCAAGTCAAGAAGTCTCTACAAGCCAAAAGTGTGAAAGTGTCTCTACAAGCAGAAAACAAAAATGCAATGCATAGAAACAATGCACAAGTACTGTGGATACAGGTGTTTCCAATTCAAGCACAAAATATGACAATCACTTTCACAGGTGTATACATTCAAAGTATTGGTCATATAGGCCAATTCATTTATATTCCAGTCCAAGGTATTTCCAAGCTACTCATGAGGTATGTGTGTCCTCACAACCGTGCACAGTTCCATGTCAGTACTAATCAAGTCTAATGCAAAAGGTTTCAACCAAGGAATGTCAACAAAGACGCAATGTCAACGAAGCAAGTGTTCACAAATAGGAATACTGTGTTCACTAAGAGCATATCAGTGTGTTCAGCAAAAGGTTCAAAGTTCAGGTTGCAACGTTCTCCACAGCATCAAAGTGTGAAGCATCAAAGTGTTCAAGCCAATAGTGTTCAGGCAGCAGGAACGTGTACAAGCCAATTCAGGCTGGCCTGCTGATAAATGGCAGCAAGCTAAATGAGATTTTGCACAGAGCTCCAAAAAGCAAGTGCCATATGTGCCCCACTTGTCCCCATGGGGTGATCAGCACATGCCCTTTCACTTCAAAGGTAGCACTGGAAAAACTGCATGTCAGGACTTTCAATTGATGCAAATTGAACCATACGCTCTCTTTTCCCTAGGCCTTAAGCACAGGTGCACTCATTCAGAGTGTTTGCAAGATGGTTACTCTCCAGTGCAATTCCATGCACATTGCAATTTCATGCACATTGGCCCTTGGCAAAGGCCCATCTCCAGCTTCAAATCTCTTCTCTTTCGCCAGGTCATGCTGTTGCCATGCCATTGCCATGCCAGCCAGTCCCATGCTCTTCAAATGAGGGGCAGCCAGTGTTGAATACAAGTGCAAATGCTTTCAAAGATCAGTGCTCGGTCTCTTTCACTCAAGAGAACAAAGCTTCACTGCTTTCAAATGTGGATCAGGCAAGAAATGCGTTCAGAGCGTGTATTCCTGCTCATTCCTTCATTTTTCTCTTTCTCTGCTCAGGCACAAACTTGTCTTGTGCAAAAGGTAAGGCATTCCAAATGGATTCTCTTCTCGCTGTAGATTACAAAAGCTGCTCACAAAGCAATTCGAATTTCTTCTCTGCTTCTCTGCTGAACAATTTCTCACTGCTCTTTCTCTCTCACTTGGCACAGGATGCTGCAAGGTGTATTCTCTCTGCACAGTCGGTCACGATCTTCACTCTCCATGGCAATATGTGTCATGCCACAAAGTCTCTTTAGTCTGGGTAGCAAGCAGATTATCTGGGTACATTCTCAGAGCACAGCCATTGGACAAGGCCACACCCTAAGGCCTCAAATCGGTCGGTCGGCATTCCCCAAAAGTGCTGCTGAAAAGCATCAAATGTCTCATCATTGCTGCAAACAAACAGCCATGATGCAAAGTCACATTACAAGGTGACAAAAGCCAGTCTCTTTCTGGTGCTGCAAAGTCACAAGGTGTCAGCCATCATGTATCTTGTCGGTCAACAAGGTCTGGTCATTCTGGTCTGGTCATGCCGGTTTCAGGCGTCATGCTGCTCCCTCATGGTCTGGTCATTTCATACGGCGATGCCATCTGGTCTGGTCATCAATGCGATCTCGGTCTGTGCGATCTCGGTCTGGTCAAGGTGTCTCCAGATTTCATGCAAAGAAAACAAAAGTGCACGTATCAGTCTAAATCAGTTTCAGGTGTTTTCAAATCCAAAAAAATAAAACAGCATTTCTCATTGTGCGTTGAAGTGCACATCTAGTTCTCTACACTTTCCCATGTCTCTCAAAAGACACCCATGCTATCTCCCCTGTGTGTTCTATCAATGTTGTTAGTGCATCTAACTACTGTGCTTGTCTCTCCATGCCTCATAATTCATGCATGCTTAATGCATGCCTCCTGCAGTTCCATCCCTAACTTTTTAAAAAGAAAACAATCAGTTTCACATACTCCAAATGCTGCACATTCAAAAATGTCACAACTGCATTCTCTGTGTCACTTCCATGTCTCCTAGCCACAACACTCTCCCCATTTTTCATAATTAAGAATTCACAACGTTGAATTACTACATGCTGGAAAATCAAATCTGTTTTATTCAAACAGCCTCGCTCATATATAATGCAATTCACATTCACAGTGCATTCCTGCAATCCTGGGAGAGATGCACTGCTAACTGGTGCTTCAAATACACAGTATGCCAGTCCAGCGCGATCTCCAATGTCAACAAACTTGCTTCCCATGCACACATTAAAACTACAAAAATTCCAGGCATGCAAGCTTTCAAAACATCCAAATCTAGCACGATTCCCTTTATCAACGTTCTCCTGCAATGCTGTCAAAATATCTATGTCATTCGACAATATTTTTTTTCCACTCGAAAACATAGGCAAACTACTGATGCAAAAACTGTCAGTGCTATTTCTATTCAAATCAAAGATCTTCACATAACTACCTTCATGCACATAACTCTTTTCATGCAGGCATCTCTCTAATGGCACAGTTTCACAATGCCTCAAATCATTGGCAATCCCTCTATGCATTCCTCTAGCCAATTCTCTAGGCACACTGCACATGTCTGTCAAATCTGTACTATCTCTCCCATTATTCTTAGGTAACTCTTTCTCCCCACGAACAACATGCATTAGTATAGGAACTGTATTCCCGCCCATCACTGCTGATGAAATTGATTTCAATGGGTCTGATTTCAATGGGACATTTTCTGCTGCTGCTGCTGGGACATTTTCCCAGTTACTAATCATATCTCTGAGACGATATATTACTGAATGCAAATCAACAATATATGGGCTCCTCTCTGTCATAGCTATGTCACTTTTCACTTTCAATACAGTTCATTCCTGTGATACATCCCAGGCCTCATGCATATTTTTAAGCCGATTTCTTATTGCCTTCAGGTCACTAAAAAATGAACTCATTCTGCAGATTCAAGTATTTCTAGTACCACGAGCGTCTTCAAGAAAAAAAACGGTTTCTCTCACTCGGTGAATCAATGTACATTTGTTCATAAAACATTGCAGTCATGAAATACTGCTCTCGGTCAATGTCAATCAAATGTCAACTAATGTCAACCAATTCCGGCAAAAAGTCAAACAATTACGTTCCTCTTCCCACGACGAATGAAATTTCAGACAGAATGCTCAATAACAATAACATAACATCCCCAAGACAGACAAAACATGAAACAAAAAAATCTCTTTTTTTTTTTTAAATATATTTTTATTTTATCTCAACCAAACAACATTAAAACGAAACATAAATAAAACACATCAAACAACAAAACCAAACAAACAAAAAATAAGGCACTGCAATCCCCATCCCTCCCCCCTATGAGCCTGTAGAGTGTCCGCCATCAGTGTCCGTTCCGTGCGGTGGGGCCTCATCGCTCTCAAGTCCAGCCAAGGCCGATCCCGCACCAAACAGCTCAGTTAACAATAACTTCCATGCCGTGAGAGAGCCTATTTCTTCCTCATCCCCTGCCATACTGCCATCTTGCCACACTGTCGTTTCGGCATCCGCCCATTTTTGGAGATCTCGCCACCAGTCCCCCACTCGCGGCTTATGACATTTCTTCCACCCCATGGCTATCCTACGTTTGGCAAGCACATAGGCCAGATCTTTAAGTTTCTCAACATGTCGAAGCTTACGCGCCCTGGGATACCCTCCCAGCAGACAAGCCCAAGCCGAATCCACCTTAAGTGTGATACCCCTCCCTGCCAGCCTCTGCGCCACTTCACCCCAGTAGGTTGCAATCACTGGGCACGCCCAGAACATGTGTATCATGTCCGCATTCTCTTCGTTACACTTGGGGCACGCCTGGCGCCCACTATCCAGAAATTTGGAAATTCTAAGGGGGGGTCATATATGCCCTGTGCGTAATATAGAGCTGTATCTGCTTGAACCTGGCGTTCCTCGATACCTTTTTGTGGTGCCCCAGGGCGCGCTCCCACATCCCATCCGACATCGGGGCCCCCATCTCCACTTCCCACTCCAGTCTCAGGTGCCCCAAATCCTTCCCAACCTTTGTCATCAACATCTCGTACAACCTAGAGACCTCGTGCCCACCCTCTGATGCGTCATACATTGTTTCCAGCGTGGCGTCCGGTTCATCGGCCAAAGTAGTTTCGGGCCACGTGCTCCGGACCTCCCGGACCACCCTATGATATGTTACATATTGACCCCTGTGTAGCCCCGACCCTGCCTCCAGTTCATCGAACTTCATCAGAGTCCCATCCTGCCAGATGTCGCCCATAGTGATCAACCCCACTGACTCCCAATATGTCCGGATAATAGCTCTCAGCTGCCCGTCTTCCTTTGCCAGGGCGACCAGAGGTAACTGCGGCATACACGGCAAGGGGTCACCCATCATCCGACAGGCATGCCGCCATATGTTCCCGCCAAGGGCTAGCATTTTAGGACGCTCTCTCATCCATGAACCAGTCACCCAGATCACCTCCCGCAAATAGAAGGGGGAACAGTCTCTCCCTAGCAGCCTGTGTTCGGAGGTCTCTTCATCTGAGAGCCACCTGGCCACGTATTGCAGTTGCGCCGCAATATAATAGGCCTCAAAGTTCGGCAGCTTCACGCCACCTTTCTCGTAAGAGTTCTGCAATTTCCATAATGCGACCCTGTTGCGCGTGCCGTGCCACAGGAAATTCCTACACACGCTATGTAACTTAGCGAAAAACATCCTAGGTATCATATACGGGATGTTATTAAAGTAATGCAGGAGCCTGGGCAGCACCACCATTTTAAGCATAGCTCCACGACCCATCATCGCTAAAGGCAATCTTTCCCAGAACCTCATGCACTTCTCAATCTTTCCCACAGCTAGCTCAGTATTATGCCTGTGTTCTTCCTCGGTCGTGTGATACACGTCAATGCCCAGGTACCGGAAGGAGCTCGTCGCCCACGGGATCCGCAGCACTGGCAACCTCTCCACCGGTATCCCCACATAACTGCCTAGCGGGAATAGTGCGGATTTCTGAGGGTTGACCGCTATGCCGGACACCAGGCGTACCTCTCCAATACCTCCAAGATATACTGCAAATTCTCTTCCGGATGTTTCAGGTATAACAGCATATCGTCTGCATACAGGGATATAAGATGGCACTCCCCTCCCACCTCTATACCCACCGGGTCATACTGCTGCCGGAGGTAGATTGCTAAGGGTTCGAGGGCCAGTATGTACAACATTGGGGACCAAGGACACCCTTGCCTGGTGCCTCTGCCTAACTGCCATCTATCTGACACCACTGCGCCCGTACGGACCCTAGCCAGAGGCGCACTATATAATAGCTCGGCCCACCTCATGTAGCCTGGTCCCAGTCCAAACCGCCCCAAAGCCGCCAGCAGCCACGGCCATCGAACAGAGTCGAACGCTTTAACCGCGTCCAACGCCACTATCGCCATTTCGCTGTCCTCACTGCCTCCCCATTCCACCACCCTGTGAAGGCGTCTGTGATTGTGAGTAATATTCCTGTTCGGGACATAGCCCGTCTGGTCAGGATGGATCAGCTTGCCTATTACCCTCCGCATTCTGGCCGCCAGGACAGCTGTTAGGATCTTGCTGTCCTGGTTCAGCATCGACAGGGGCCGGTAGGAGCCACAATCATGTCCCGGTGTATTGGGTTTGGGGAGCGGTACTATAATCGCCTCCATGAGTGATTCCGGCAGCCGCCCCACCTCGAACGCTTCATTAAACATCTCCAGCATGGGCGGGAGCACCTCCTCTCCATACGCTTTATAAAATTCACTGGGGAACCCATCCGCTCCTGGGGCCTTGCAAGTGGGTAGCTGCCGCACAATCTCCTGCAGCTCCTCCAGAGTGATCGGAGCATCCATCTCCTCTCGCTCTTCGTCACTTATCTTGGGCAGGCCTATGTCTTCAAGTACTACCTCTATCTCCTCCCGGCTTCCCCCCTCTCGATCCTCATATAATGCTTGATAATATTCTGCGAATGCTCCATTCACCCCTTCCTGGGTGTCCTCCTCCACTCCCTTTTCAGTGATAACTGATCGGATCGGGGATCTTGGGGTCTCGCTCTTATACAGCCAAGCAAGAAGCCTGCCCGTCTTGTCTCCCCCGGCATGCAACCTCTCAATGTACTTCCTGTAATTCAGATTACAGAGCCTGTCCCAATGTTCTGCGCACCTCTGCTGCAGATTAATGACCTCCTCCGTGTCCGTCCCACCCTCCCCCAGCTCTTTCTCCAACTCAATCTCGGCTCTACGCAGATCTGCCAGGACTCCTCCCATTAATCCCTTGGATTTCGCAATGGCAACCCCCCTCATTACAACCTTAAAGGCCTCCCACAAAGTACCAGCCGACTTGACACTGCCTGTGTTCGCCTCAAAGTAAGCAACTATCTCCTCCCTCACGTCCTCTCTGAAGACTGGATCCCTGAGCGCTTCCGCCCTAAGGCGCCATGTTGGAATTCGCGCACGTGGGGGACAAAGCTGCCAACGCATGACCAGGGGCGAGTGGTCCGAAAGGACTCTCGCCCTGTAGTCTATCTGGTCACACTCCGCGACAACGTCCGGAGTGGCGAAAAAGTAATCCAGCCTTGTGTGTAACTGGTGCGGGGCCGAGTAATGCGAATATTGCCTCACGCCAGGGTGTCTCGTCCTCCACACATCTGCCAGGCCAAGGTCTACCAGCAGCGCCTGCAGTACCCTAGCCGCCGGGCTGGGCCTGTCCACCCTGTCATCCGACCTGTCCTCCTTGGGGTTTAGTACACAATTAAAGTCCCCTCCCCAAATCACCGGACCCCCTATCCCTTCACCCAGTCTAGTGATCAGTGTCCTAAAGTATGTCGCCGTGTCACGGTTGGGAGCATAAGTATTTATAATACACACTACTTTATTTTCCACAAGCCCCCTTACCATGACCAGCCTCCCATCAGACTCCACAACTTCCCCAAGTAGCTTAAACGGGACATGTGGTGCAACCCAAATCAGCACACCTCTAGCATAGGCAGAATATGTAGATCCAACTACTGTCCCTCTCCACTTTCTCCCCACCAGTTCCAGTTTATCCCGTGTCAGATGTGTCTCCTGTAACAAGGCGATGTCTATCTTTTGCCTTTTCAGGTACAACATGACCTTGTTACGCTTAAGGTAGCTGTTAAGCCCCCTAACGTTCCACGTTAGTATCCTAAGGTCCCCCATGATGTATCAGTGGCTTCCATCTCTCTCCCAGGTCCACTCGCCTCCCCCCTACCTCAAAGGCCCCCATTCCCAGTTTCTCACCCAGGCTCATATAAAAACTGACCCACCCCACCCCCCTAACCCAACCAACTGCCCAGCTCCATCCCTGGATCTCAGGCATCCCTGTGTTCGGTTCTCTCTGGAACCCAAGTAGAGAACCCGACAGGGTGTCACCCCACACACAGTGACTAAACTAAACTCAAACTGGGGTACAAAGAACAGCCCCCGGAGGCTCCCCTCCCGCACGTCCGTATCCGCGCACACGGACCATGTTTCAAAGTCCTAACGCATACACCAACAAACAAAGTCACACCGACTATATTCCAGTCCCAATATTCATAGCCCAACCGGGCCCGCAGCGTCACTTATCTCTTCCCCTTCCATCCGCCGTCCGCTCATCTGGCTCCTGAGGACAGTTTTGTGCATCGAGCCATTCCATGGCCTCCTCCGGAGTGTCAAAGAACAGCATCTTAGTCTTGAAGAAAACCTTCAATCTGGCCGGGTAAAGCAACATATACTTGTACCCTGCTGCCCGCAATCGCCTCTCGACCGCCCCAAAGTTCATGCGACTGCGCTGCACTTGCAAGGTGTAATCGGGGTAAGCAGTAATCGTCGCCTCTCCTCGCCGTATGGTGCCCCCCTTACGAAAGTGCTCAAGGTTCCTTTCCCGATCCCGATAATTGAGGATCTTGGCGATCACAGGCCTAGGTGGGTTCCCCGGCGGTGGTCTTCTGATCAAGGCCCTGTGCACCCTCTCCACCGCAAACCCCTGCGACAGGGCTCCCCCAGTGATCTCCTGCAGCAGCAAGTTCTCAATAAACTCTGTGGTATTCTGGCCTTCAGCCCCCTCCGGCAGGCCCACGATGCGAACGTTGTTTCTCCGGGCACGTCCTTCCGCCTCTTCAGCCCTACTTTCCAAGTTGCCCACCCGCTGCACCAGGGCATGGATATCGCGCTTATGTGCAGTGCAGTCCGCCACAGTAGGGCCCATCTCCTTTTCCAAAGTTTCTGTGCGCTCAGCCAGGGCTCGCACATCCTGCCTCAGGAGGTTCACGTCCTCCTGCACCGCCCCAACCTGTAGTTCCAACGCAGTTTTCAGTTCGGCCACAGCAAGTTGGAGCTTGGTCTCCCACGTCGCCTTCAGGTCCGCGATCGCAGCGAGGACCTCCTGGTTCGCACCACCGGCGGCCATCTCCTTGGTCTGAGCCTTATCCTTGCTCCTGGCACCCTCCAGGCCGGGCGACGTCTTTGCGTATTCGTCGAGCGTGGGCTGTTCATTCTTCGCCCTCAGAAGCTTGTTCGACATATCTCCAGTCAGGAGCGTCCCTCTGGCCGCGCTCCGGTCCAGGCCAGGGAGGCACTGTGCCCATACACCACGACTCTGTTGAGAGTCACAGCTCGCCCAACAGTCTCAGGCACCGCTGTTGTCCGGCGCTCCCCCCAGATGGGCAGGGTCGCGCTGCCCCCTTCGTACCGCTGAGAGGGCGCACGTATGTTGTGGTCCCAATCTACCGCTCCTTTGTCCCCTCGTCAAGCGGCGGCGGCCATTTTGTCGTCCGTCGAGGTCTCGCCGCCAGTGCTTCATTCGGCTCTTAAGTATCCGTGCGCACTACGAACCCGTGTAAAAATGTGTCCTCGCGTGCAGCCAGACTTCATGTACACAGTCTTCCGATCTTCGCCAAATCACAGCGGTCCTTGCGCGGTATCAGTCGGATTATGTACGGATCAGCGGGAGCTCCCGTACAGGCACGTCTTTTCACATGGCTTCCAAGCCACGCCCCCAATCAACAAAAAAATCTCTTCCCACGACGAACTAACAGAAAAAACAACACAAAACACAGTTGCACGAAATGTTCAAACTTCGACCGCTGCAAAACCGATAAGTGTATCAACAAACCAGCTGCAAAACATCTTATCAGTAAGCATTTAGTGAAGAACCGGGTGTCTCCTCCATTTGTTAGTCTGAAAAAAAAAATCCCTAACCATCGCCTTGCCCCCCCCTCCCCGGGCAAGCATGCTCCGGTCTCAGACAATCTTTGACAATCCCCTAGGGGGTTATGGATCACTATACCCCCCCCCCCCTTGCTGCATTCGTATTCCAGGCCCTATGTGCACTGTTTTACTCCTACATTACTTCTAACAACAGAATAACATAAGACAAAACACAAAGATAACACATGAATCGATTCAATTGTAACAACGAAATACATTTATTTATGATCACACAGAATACAAAGAATAACAATGCAGGCAATCCTAATGCTATGTCTAATTTGCACCTTTTATGCTTCTGGTGCAAAGCTAATGTACCATGCAATATTTATAAGCCTTACAGGTTTCTAATGCAAGCCTGTGCTGCAAGTGTATGTTTCTATTGCAGTCTAATGCAAGCGCTCCTTCATGCAAAATCAATCCATACCAATCCACCCTAATCCTTCCCACTCTCACTCTACACAATCCCTGTCTGGTTTCCCCTTCTCCCCTTATGTGAGTGTCTGTTCTAATCACTCAGTCAGTCCATACAAAACCATACTTGGTACATTTACATGTGTTTCCAGCTCTGTCTTTGCTAGCACGACTCTGCAATCAGCCAGTCAGTGGCAGGCCTCAATTCTGGTAACTGCCAACTGCCAAGCTCTCGATCTCATCAGAGCCAACAGCTTCTGCTGCACCAAGACACCTCTCTCTCTCTCTCATCTCGTCTTGCACCATCTCCAGCCAACTCTCTGCAACTCTCCCGAACTCCCCTTCAGCAACCAACAACTTTGCAACACCTGAGCAACTCTCTCTGTGGCTCTCTCCAACTCTAATGGGCTTTCCTCTCCCCCTTGGTTATAGTCTCCCATGACGCACATATCTCTATGGTTACATACATTCTATAAGCTAAGAATGTCTCTCTGTCAGCGTTTAGCAAAATGCCTGCCAGACCATGTTATGTGTTCCTTTCGTGTCCTGTCACTGCGTGTGCTGTCAGCGTGACATTTGGACCTCATATCTCTCCCATGGCCACCTGAGTCTGCAGTGCAAAACACCATCAAATTCCATCTTTTTCACTGTTCCTGCACTGTTGGCATCACGAAATGCTCTCTCTGTCCAGTCTCTCTCTCATGCAAAAGCACTCCCTCCATGTGTCCATGTCGCTCCCTGACACAGCCCCCACCCTCGTGTTGTCTCCGCGAAGCTCAGAGCTCAAGCTGATTAGGCTCCCTCCTTGGACAAGGGTTCATGTTATCTCTGTCTGCCAAGCAAATGTTTACAAATTCCTTCTTTCAATGTTAATTCGAAAACAATCTTTGCACAGAGTGGCGCTTCTGTGTCTCCATGAGAAATGGCTTTCATGATCCTTAGGCCTCGTGCTAAATGCTTCCTAGCGTTTACGATTTCTCTCACAATGCAAACACTACATAATGCAAACTCATTCTGAGTGCATACATACATACATACATGTGTGTCAAACATATCTCTACATATATAACTACAAAGCATACATGCGTCATCATACTAAATGGCTCTTCATGTCATTTCAAATATGCCTGTGTGTGTCATTTCCAGGCCTACTTCCTTTTCTTCTAGTGCAAATAATAAGTTTCTCTCAGCCTAAGCGCTATTACTAATGCAAACATAGATGCATAGCAAATCATGATGCAAATATACTGTGTCTCTAAACCACAATCATGGCACTTCAAATATGTGCAAGTGTCATTCTATTGCAAATGGCAAAGAGTCTAGCATGTTTCTCTCCTAATGACAAGCACTATATGCAAACATGTCAATCTATAAGCAAATTGCAAATGTATACAAAGTTGGCAGTCTAATAATGTGGATAGTATCTACTTCAGCAATGTACTAATCAGAACTAAACAGAATGCAATACTGGAATAGCAATAATGGAATAATTCCATAGCAAAGAGTAATGATTGGGTAATGGTTCTCTACAGAGAATACTGATTCTAATAATGGGTCTTATGATTCTTCTAATCATAACAATCCAGGCCCCTCATTTTCACCAATTCCACAAGACGACGGGCTCGCTGTCAACATTAATCTCCATCCTGGCGAACCTCCACCAGGAACTGATATGGTGAAGGCAGGACAGCAATCTCATGGTGGGCAGACTGCTCGGGCTCTCCCCTCTTACATGTACTATCACAACTGACTACTCCCTCGAAGGGTGCAGAGCCACGCTGGGCAACCACAGCGTACATGGCACATGGACAAGGGAGGAACAGAAGACTAACATCAACTTCCTTGAACTGAAGGCCATTCAATTGTCCCTCAGGGACTTCTTAACGGTAATCAGGAGCAAAGTAGTCTGTGTTCAGACCGACAGTTCCACTTCCATGTTCTACATTAACAAACAGGGGGGCACCAGATCACCTTCCCTGTGCAGACTCACAATTGAAATATGGCAATGGGCCATTGCCCAAAACATTTGGCTGTTGGCGATACACCTTCTGGGAAAAACCAAACTGGAGGCGGACAGGCTCAGCAGATTGGGAGTAGAAAACTACAAGTGGCAGCTGGACGTACATGTCCTATCACATCTTCAGGAGATGGAACCAGCCTCAGATAGACCTTTTCACCACATAGCAGAACCAGAGATGTCATCAGTACGCTTCATGGTTGGGCCAGAGAGAAGGCTCTATGGAACAGGATGTGGGCCTATGCATTTCCACCGACACCCCCCAATCCACAGGGTTGTAGGCCAGATCAGAGAGGTTTCACACCTGAGACTAATCCTGATAGCTACATAGTGGCCAGCTAGGCCGTGGTTTTCAGAACCTTATATGGTTCTCGGCACAGTGTCCGATGACCCTCCCTGTGTAGGGGAGGACACTCTTCTCCCAGCAAGGAGGTGGGGGCAATAGTTCACCCCGCCCCGGAGCGGTTAGCCCTAGAGCAGCCTGGTTCCTGAGCACGTAACCCTAGAACATCTTCATCTATCGCAGGACAACCTGAAAATAATTAAGTCAGCAAGAAGCAACTCCACCAGGAAACAATACAAGAGCAAATGGACCAGGTTTTTCTTCTGGCCTAGGAAAAGGGCATAGACCTGTTAAGCTGCACAGTGGATCAGGTGCTATCGTTCTCAGCACATTTGGCATGGTCAGGGGTTCAGGTGGACACATGTCGCTCCTACCTAGCCACAATAGGTGCATATATAAATTCATACAACAAATCATTCCCCACTTCCAACCCGGTGGTCAAAAGGCATCTAATGGGGCTGACATGGCTCTACCCCCCCATCAAAAGATCGCTCCCGCTAAGTGATCTGAATATGATGCGGCGCATTGACGCATAAATCATTTGAGCCTGTGGCTTCCGTGACTGGTCACGTTCAAGACAGCTCTACTGGTGGGCATCACTTCAGCGCAAAGGATGTGCGAAGTTCACGCCCTGGTGGCGTTGGAACCCTATACCATGTTTCATCGTGACAAAGTGGTGCTACGCACCCACCCTGCGATTCTTCCCAAAGTGGTGTCATCGTTTCATCTCAATGAGGAGATAGCGCTAGCGACTTTCTTTCCTAGCCCAAAGGACGGGGCAGAAAGGCTATTGCATTGTCTAGATGTCAGGAGGGCTCTTAAGTTCTCCCTAGACAGGACTAGGGGCTTCCGCAAGTCAGAGGCACTATTCATCACCTTCGGCGAGTCTAGACCAGGCAGTCAAGCACCAAAGGCCTCCATAGCCAGGTGGATGGCTGCAGCCATTCAGGAAGCATACAAGTGTCAGCAGAAGGAAATTCCAGCAAATCTCCATGCTCATGCAGTGAGGACCAAAGCAACAGTGGTCGCATTTCAGAGGCACGTGCCCTGGCAAACGATCAGCAGAGGAGCTATCTGGGCTACCCCTTCAGCATTCTGCAAGCACTATTGCCTAGCTGGCAGCACAAGATGAGGCGCGATTGGGCAATCGGCCCTGAGGAATCTGTTCTCTTAGACTATAAGTCATCTCACCTCCCAGGGGCATAAATCAGTGGTAATCGCCCATGCAGTATGGAGTAAAGATGAAGGGACATAGGAGTAATTTTAAGTTACTCACCGTAGTGACTAATGTACTCCTAGTCCATCGCCCCTTTCCTCCATACATCCCACCATCCTCCTTCATTAAAAAAAGTTACATAGTTAAGCAGTTTAATATGGCCGACGTGTCAAATGGGACTGAGGTGTAGTGCCGTAGGGCGGAGTCAAGGGAGCCCATTCTCCCGGGGCCACAATCCCCAGGCGCAACTAAATGTAAGGGGTAAAGACTTTTTTCTGGTGATAAAGGTTCCATTCCTGTGCCTAGGGAGGGACTGTCACGCTACGCTCGCGCGCGCCACTTACCTGTTCTGGGGTCCCGGTTCTTCGGCCACGAGGGTCTCCCTCGTGGAGACTGTATCCGCGCTGGCGTCTTCCCTCGCGACGCCCCGCGGTCCGGGTCGGCTCCATGGGCGCGGCCATCTTGAATGTTCTGCGCATGCGCGGATCGTCAGTATCCGACGTTCCGCGCATGCGCAGTAGCGGGAGCTTGCGTTCCAAGCCTCGCCTTGGCCCGGAACTTTAAAGAGGCTCCGTACACACGGAGACTTGCGTCTCAACGTGATTCTTCCGTGTGTGCGCTGCTGGAGCCTTGCTTGTCTCTGCCTCCAGTTCCCTTCCTGATTGTGCTTACCTGCCTAGCCTGCTTCTCTGTATTCTTCTTGGGTCCCCAGTCCCAGTCCTTCCTGCCTACTGCCCTTCTCCTACCCCTTGCCTGCCCCCTGATTCTATTACTGGGGTTCTAGCTGGCCTGTCTGGGTCTTCCTTCCCCTGCTCCCTCTTCTTGGAGTTTTCTTCCCTGGGTGGGCTGTTCTTCCTGCCTCCTCCTGCCTGTGCTGTGCCCTGCCGGTATCTGTGCTCTACCTTCCGGAGGAGTTCTGAAGACTCGCTTTTGGATCTGCTTACTGGACTCTGCTTGGCCTTCTCTGTCAGTGGTAACACTGTCTCAACGTCACGCTAATACAGAGAAGGACCCCTCGTGGCGTTGGGAGCTGATTCAGTCCCATCCTCTCGTTAATCGTCAGGAGGGGGTTGGGTCGGTTCCTAGCGTTGCACTTTCCTCGGCTGTGATTCATCGACATACTGGCAGCCTCAACTCAGCGCTCTCCAGTAAAGAAAGGTAATTTAAGCTCTCGTGACGCATCTTATAACAGATTGAGACGCCTATCCACCAGTCTCGACATGGATGATCTGCGAGAAGTACGTGATGAGATGCGAGCCATGCGTCTTGAGATGACTGCCCTTCGACAGGAGAACGACACCCTCCGTCAGGCGATGGAGCGGGGTGTGCATGTACCTCCCCAACCCGAGAATTCCATGGCCTATACAACCCCCATGAAGTTCGATGGTGATCCACGTCAAGTAGCAGAGTTTTGTACCCATTGTAGGATCCATTTTCAGTTCCGGTCAAGTCATTTCAGCCAAGACAAGGCAAAGATTGGTTACATCCTTGGAAATCTGACTGGCAATGCTCTTGCCTGGGCCGCTCCTCTGGTTTCCTCCAACAGTCCCTTGTTAGGGGATTTCGCTGCCTTCGAGAAGGCCTTCTTGGATGTTTTCAAACCGCCTAATTTGGCAGCCATGGCCCAGAATCAGCTAATGGACATTAAACAAGGATCTGGAGACATAATACACTACATTAGTCGGTTCCGACAGTTAGCAACTGACTCTCAATGGCCTGAAGTCACTCAGAAAACGTTATTCCGCCGTGGACTACGAGATGAGTACAAGGACGAACTGCTACATATACCTGAGCCAGAAACATTACCCGCATTGTTGGAACAGGTCCTCCGCATTGATCACAGGTTGGCCGAAAGACGTAGTGAACGTCGCCGAACGGACCGATACCACCCGGGGCCCTCGGTACACCCTTCAGGATCGACCTCCACCACCGACACAGGACCCGAACCTATGCAACTGGGAGCCATTCGTGGACCATTGTCTGAAGCGGAAAGGAAGAGAAGGCGCCGGCAAAACCTGTGTTTATACTGTGGTGGTTCCGGCCATTTCTTAAGCATCTGTCCACTGCGTCCTTTGAAGAAGCAGGAAAACTGACAGGCCCGCTGTATGGTGAGAAGGCAGCGGCGGGCCGTTCTTTTGGATCAGACCTTCCTCCTATGCAGTCAGTGCCGTTATTGGTCTTAGAAGTAGGCATCGCCTGGCAAGGAAAATGCTTGAAGACTCGGGCTCTTTTGGATTGTGGTGCATCGGGTAATTACATCGATGTCTTGTTTGCAGCATCCAACGGGATCCAGTTGCACCGCAAGGAACAACCTGCGGTGGTAGAGGTGATTGATGGTACTCCCTTGTCCTCTGGCCCGGTGTGTCAACATTCCGATCCTCTATGGCTATCAGTGGAAGGGCATCTAGAACGGATCTCATTTGATGTCATCAAGTCTCCTTCTTTTCCGGTGGTACTCGGTCTACCTTGGCTACTCTATCACGACCCTCAAGTCAATTGGACTTCCAGAACCCTAGTCTTTTCCACTTCCCGTTGTCCTCGGGATTGTCGTCTTCTAGAATCCTTTCCAACAGCCTTGGGGTCTCCAGCTCTTACGACTACCTTTGATTGTCTATGTGTCACTCAGTCTGTACCGCAGGAATATGTTGAATTCCTTAAAGTGTTTTCAGAACCAGAGAGCATACCGCTACCACCTCACAGGCAGTTTGACTGCTCCATTGACATTCTACCTGATGCAGTAATTCCCCATGGCAAAGTCTACTCCTTAACGCAAACTGAAAAGAAGGTTCTACATGAATACATCCAGGAGTGTCTCAGTAAGGGCTACATTGCACCGTCTAAATCCCCTGCGGGTTTTCCACTGTTCTTTGTCAAGAAGAAGGAGGGCACTTTGCGCCCTTGTATCGATTACCGGCAATTGAACGAGATCACGTGCAAGGACAGGTACCCCCTACCTCTCATCAGGAACATCATTGAGTCTCTAAGATCTGCCCGGATTTTCACCAAGTTGGATTTGAGAGGGGCCTACCACTTGGTGAGAATAAAGGAGGGTGATGAGTGGAAGACGGCCTTCAAGACTCCCTTTGGACACTATGAGTATAGGGTAATGCCCTTTGGACTTTGCAACGCCCCGGCCGTCTTCCAGCGATTCATGGATGTTGTCTTTTCGGATCTTGTTGGAGTTTCAGTGTGGGTATACTTGGACGATATATTGGTTTTTTCCTCTACCCGCATGGATCATGTCACGCACGTTCAGGAAGTGCTACGAAGACTAGCCGCCAACCATCTGTACGCCAAGGTTGAAAAATGTCAGTTTCATCAGGAAAGCTTAGAGTTTCTTGGCTATGTTATCAACAGCACTGGAGTACGAATGGACCCCACGAAGTTACGGGCCATACAGGAATGGAAACAGCCCCATGACATAAAATCGCTACAACGATTCCTAGGCTTCGCAAACTTCTACCGACGCTTCATTTCTAATTTCTCTCATCTTACCACCGTGCTAACTCGCCTGACTAGCAATAAGGTTCCCTTTTTCTGGGATTCTCTAGCTGAAGCGGCTTTTCGAGATTTGAAGAAATCCTTTACTACGGCTCCAATTCTAAAACATCCAGATGATGAGAGACCGTTTGTAGTGGAAACCGATGCTTCAGACTTTGCAATTGGTGCGGTCCTATTACAGCATGATTCGGACACAGAGACGGAACATCCTGTGGCATATTTCTCACGGAAGCTAACACCCAGCGAAAGAAACTACGCTGTCATCGAGAAGGAACTTCTAGCAATAAAAGCAGCCTTCGAGGAATGGCGCCATCACTTGCTGGGAGGTAGATATTCAGTGGAAGTGCGCACAGATCACCGTAACCTTCAATTTTTACGTTCCCTGCAATGCAGAACCTCCCGGCATGCTCGTTGGGCCTTTTTCTTCTCTCAGTTTGATTTTGTGGTGACATACATACCCTGTTCACAGAATATAAAGGCTGACGCCCTGTCTCGTTCTTTGGAGAAAGACATCGAAAGCGCCAAGAGCCCAGAACCCTTGATTGCCTCGAAGCACTTTTTGTCGATGCTGACACCTTGGCTCCATCAACTACAAGATGCCACCCAGACGGATCCCTCCAGGTCTAAGATATTGCAACTTGCTGATGTCAGTGAACGTAACGGTTGTTTGTTCTTTAAGGATCGCCTGTACGTTCCCACGTGGGACCTCCAGAGGATTGTCCTACAAAATAATCACGACTCCGTTGTTTGCGGTCATCGTGGGGTCAAAACCACTCAAGAACTGGTTGCACGGCAATTTTGGTGGCCCGGATGGGCCAAACTGGTCAAACAATACGTGGACTCCTGTCCGGTATGCGCTCAAACCAAGATACCTCGCAAGAAACCTCTTGGTCTTCTACAACCCACACCTGCACCGCCTTACCCATGGCATACTATAGCCACGGACTTTATAGTCGAACTACCACTCTCGGGTGGGCATACGTGCATCATGGTGGTGGTAGACTGTTTCTCCAAGTTGGCTCATTTCGTTCCCTTTCCTAAACTACCCTCTGCCTCTCAGATGGCGCAACGTTTCCTCCATGAAATATACCGTCTTCACGGCCTTCCTGAGAAGATATTGTCGGATCGTGGCTCTCAGTATATTTCTTCTTTTTGGGATCAATTGTGTCGTCATTTGAATATCCAGCGAGCTTTGAGTTCCGGTTATCATCCCCAAACCAACGGGCAAACCGAGCGGACTAATCAAACCCTAGAGCAGTACCTACGATGCTACGCAAATGCCACTCAAGACAACTGGTCGGGTTGGTTGGACACCGCTGAAGTGGCTTACAACAATGCTGTCCATTCTGCTACAGGACTCAGCCCTTTTTTTTGTTCTGTCGGTTTGCATCCCAAGTTGCTTCCTGTTCGTCCTACACTTCCCAGTGCGGTTCCGTCGGCTGATGCCATGGTGTCTCTCATCCACGACCAGCATCGTCTAGCGGCCAGTACCCTGGCGGTGGCACAAGCACGCATGAAGGACCAGGCCGATAAACGGCGGAGGCCTGAGCCCGATCTTCGGGTGGGGGATAGGGTATGGCTCTCTTCCAAGAACTTACCAGTTCGCAATCTGCCCGTGAAACTGGCTCCCCGCTTTTTTGGCCCATTTCGCATCATTGGGCGGATTTCTCCTGTTGCCTTTCGTTTGTCCCTGCCGCCTTCTTGGCGGATTCATCCTGTCTTTCACGTTTCGCTCCTGAAACCCTGTATTCCTGATGTTTTGGGGCGTCCCTGTTCCCATCCTGCCCCGGTCTTGGTTAGGGGTGTTCCTGAGTTTGAGGTACAGGAGATTTGTGATTCCCGGATCAGGCGCGGGGTGCTACAATTTCTGGTCGGTTGGAAGGGCTATTCGGCTTGTGACCGCACTTGGGAACCTCGTTCCTCTGTGCATGCTCCACGCTTGGTTCGGGACTTCTACCTCCGTTATCCCTGGAAGCCTGGTGCCCCTGGGTTGCCCGGGAGGGGGTGTGGTGTCACGCTACGCTCGCGCGCGCCACTTACCTGTTCTGGGGTCCCGGTTCTTCGGCCACGAGGGTCTCCCTCGTGGAGACTGTATCCGCGCTGGCGTCTTCCCTCGCGACGCCCCGCGGTCCGGGTCGGCTCCATGGGCGCGGCCATCTTGAATGTTCTGCGCATGCGCGGATCGTCAGTATCCGACGTTCCGCGCATGCGCAGTAGCGGGAGCTTGCGTTCCAAGCCTCGCCTTGGCCCGGAACTTTAAAGAGGCTCCGTACACACGGAGACTTGCGTCTCAACGTGATTCTTCCGTGTGTGCGCTGCTGGAGCCTTGCTTGTCTCTGCCTCCAGTTCCCTTCCTGATTGTGCTTACCTGCCTAGCCTGCTTCTCTGTATTCTTCTTGGGTCCCCAGTCCCAGTCCTTCCTGCCTACTGCCCTTCTCCTACCCCTTGCCTGCCCCCTGATTCTATTACTGGGGTTCTAGCTGGCCTGTCTGGGTCTTCCTTCCCCTGCTCCCTCTTCTTGGAGTTTTCTTCCCTGGGTGGGCTGTTCTTCCTGCCTCCTCCTGCCTGTGCTGTGCCCTGCCGGTATCTGTGCTCTACCTTCCGGAGGAGTTCTGAAGACTCGCTTTTGGATCTGCTTACTGGACTCTGCTTGGCCTTCTCTGTCAGTGGTAACACTGTCTCAACGTCACGCTAATACAGAGAAGGACCCCTCGTGGCGTTGGGAGCTGATTCAGTCCCATCCTCTCGTTAATCGTCAGGAGGGGGTTGGGTCGGTTCCTAGCGTTGCACTTTCCTCGGCTGTGATTCATCGACATACTGGCAGCCTCAACTCAGCGCTCTCCAGTAAAGAAAGGTAATTTAAGCTCTCGTGACGCATCTTATAACAGGGACGCCCATGCAGTATGGAGGAAAGGGGACTTTGGACTAGGAGTACGTTAGTCACTACGTTGAGTGAATTATAATTTTTTTCACTAAGTTTATCTTTTTCTATCATTAAGTTAGATTCATCTTTTGCAAAAGATTTAAGTGCAAAGGTAAAACATACCTCCTACCAAGAATTTTATTTTGAGTCTCTTTGTGATGGACGACTAGTGATTCCAGCTGAGTTGTACACCTTGCCCTCACTCAGGCCGTACCTTTAAACTGTGTATCCAAATCATCACCCCGTCTCTTCTAGTACGACAAGTTGTTGTTGTAGAAGGATGAAGTGGGGTCCATCTCTTGAGCCATAAAAAGCCTTTAAAATTCTCTTGAACACAATATAGGGCATCTTGGCACCCTTAGTTGAAGGCGCAGCAATGTAATTTTTTATGTATCTTCCAATTCTGACTTAAATTCATTAAGGATTTTGCTTTAACAAAATGGGAATACATCTGCAATCCTAATGCAATTGCCCCCTTGTCATGACGAAGAGTTCCCCTAGCTAACTTGGGGCCAAATTTCAGATTGCCATTATTTAGAGCGAAAAGGAGAGAGACAGAGGCCCTCATTACAACCCAGGCGTTAAGGGGTTAACAGCGCCATAAAAGGTGGCGGCGCTGTTAAACCCTTAACGCCTGATTACGAGGTCCCTTTGCAGGTGGCACTTTAACGCCAGCTTTTAGCAGGCGTTAAAAAACCAACCCGCAAAGGGACCTTGGTGCTAAGTACGGTGCCGCAATTTGCGGCACCGTACTTAGCGCCTTCCCCATTTCCATTGAGCCCTATGGGGCAAAAATGGGAATGGGGAAGGGCCATGGCGGCATGGGGAATTACTGCCCCGCCAACCTCGGAATGGGGCGGTAATTCTCCATTCTGCCATGGCGGAGTCGGTAAGTTACCGGCATGGACCATGGTGCTATTAGCTGGTCTCTATGGTCCAATGCCTGGGTCGTAATGAGGGCCAGAGTATGAAGACTTAATGGAATAGTAAAAATGTTGGGTGTACCCTTCATTTTTATGGTGCTTGAACGCTTCAGATCTTAGCCACATGCTTTTAAGCCGCACAGTTAGTGAAATGACGTTAATGGGCCTAATTAGAAGTATGCAGTAAATAATCCCAGTTTCCGGCATGCCACTGCCATCGTTTCCAGCAACCCGTGATGCCGGAACCTCCGGAAACGGCAGTACCGGCATCACAGAAACACCATCAAAACCCCCCAAAACTGGCAACACAGTCGTCCTTGGTGCCAGTGCCTCCAAATCTGGTAACACAGTCCCGGACCCACCGTTACCGGTAACAGCAGTCCCGAAATTATCGTGACCGGCAAAGAAAGTAATCACCGGAACAGAAAATCGGGTGGTGACCATTAAAAACACAATCCAGAGCCACCAGGGGGTGCAGAGATGTTCTAACGCAACTCTGTGGAGCACCTCCACTGGACTTCGGTTTCAGGACCTGAGCACCCCCCCTGTTACCCCCAGGGGTGAAGTCTTGACCCCCCCTGGGAGTTGCCTGGTCGCTCGGAGGGCTGAGGAGCCGAGTCCGGGTCGCAGGGCGGCATAATTCCACAGTTCTTGCCTGGGACTCCTGAAGCCGGAGTTCTCGCCTTCTGCTAGTGGCACTGGGAGTGCGGCTGTCATGCAGCCGCAGTGTGGTGTGTGGGTCTCGGCTTTGCCAGGGCTTGCCTGGCCCCATTGAGTTGTTGGCCCGGGGAGGCCGCATTGGAGGAGGGAGCTGCTCGCACTCCACGGGCCCACGGAGGACTGCAGTGTGCCGGCTGGAGAGCGAAGAGTGTGTCTGCGCCGAGAGTGAGGGGAGCGCGGGCTGCACCGTTGGCCATGGTGTGCCCAGAGCCCTTTGCTGGAGACCCTGTAGACTTCGTCGGGAGACCAGCACTGGGCTCCAACCCGCTCGCCGGGGCCCGTGGACTGCTGTTCTCCGCATGAGAAGGGGGGAGCTGTGCTGGGCCCGCGGAGGTCTGTCCAGCAGCCCTGGCGGTGCGCCGCGTGGAGGTTGGCGCGGGGCGCCCGCGTCGGGAATGGAAGGGGAATAAGCTGAGCTGCTGGACCCGGTGTGTCCTGTCCCCCCCCGCGCAAGCCTGTTTGGGTCCTGTGGACCGCCGTTCTGTGCATTACCCGGGGGCTCCGGGAGTGAGGGCCTTCCCTGGATTAAGTGGTGGACTTTGTCTCGGGGCCCTGGGGCTCCCTACCCCCAGGGCGCTTTTGGTGCTCCCAGCTCCCGCAGTCCCATCTTTTTGGGGGCCACTCTTATGGACCTCAGGGGGTCAGTGCCCCTATTCTGGACTCTGAGGGGGCTGGCTTCGGGGTCGGTGGATTCTGGGGGCAACGACTGGTACAGGGGTGTGGTATACTGCAGGCCCCTTTCTCTCATCTGAGAGGCGGTGCGCATGCTGTCTCAGCCTCTCTGTCTCCTCGGCCTATAGCAGGTACAGTGTTGGGTGGGCTGGGGGAGGCCGGATCCCCCCCAGCACAGAAGGAGGGGGAGTCCCGCTTGGAGGGATCAATAGCCCCTGTGTTTCTTCTCTTCATCCAGTAGCGGACCCTGTCTTTGCACCTATGCTTTCGCGCCTCTGCCCCATGGAACCCCGGCGGCCTCTGAGGTGTGACTGAGGCGAGTGGAGTTGGAGTCGCCGCTGAGCAGGGGAGGCCGCTGTGCAAACGAGCTCCTGCCCCGGCCCCCTGTACTGTTTGACTTGATCCCCTTTCTGGGTTTGGCCTTTTGGATCCTTGCTGGGGTGTCTGCCCACCCCAGGTGCTCATGAGCTGGGCCCAGTCATTGCAAAAGTTCTGCCACTCTTCGGACAGCGTTATGGAGGCAAGCAGTGTCATGAATCGCCACTTTCGCCCCATATGGACTTCATGGTCCATAATGCACCGCAACATCGGGTCAATAATCCTTCCAACATGGCCGCCTGCACAGGAACGCCGCTCTCTAGCGTTTACACTGGACACGCTGCATTCTAGAAAATAGGCACACCCCTGCAGCTCTGCGCGTCTCGACGCTACTGTTCTGTGTTGTTAGCAATTGCTGCTCCCTTTTCGTCAGTGCCCTTTCCAGTTTCTTCTGCCCTTCCCTTCCAGGCTGCCCCCCTTGAACTGCTCTCGCAATTACTTGGCTCTTTCCTGCTTCCATCCCGGAACGCGTCCTGTGATCCTGTGCTAGCGTGTTCCCTGCTTGCTCCAAACTCTGAATCTACGCTCCTATTCATTTCCTGGATTCTGCCGCAGTGCTTCCTTCCTGGATCCTGAACTCTACCCTGCTTCCTGAGGCAGACAGCGAACCTCACACTGGACCCAGACCCAGAGGATACGCGCCCTTACCTGTACAAGTCCAGAACAACCAGGAAGAAGGAAAGATCTCCCAAGGAGACTCAACCCAGAGAAAAACAGGTGAGAAAAAGGGCTGAGTGTAACAGTTTGAGACGCCCAGAACCTGATATTGAGCCTAACATGGAGGCTGAAGTCCAGACCTCATGAGAGGAATGCAAGAATTAACTACTGAGGTTCAAAACCTCAAGGCGGAAAACCCCGCCCTAAAACAACTTGTATTGTCCCGGGATTCGGCATTCAGGGAAAGTGCCCTGGTAGGGGGGTATAGTGGACAAGTACGATGGATCTTCCAAATCCCTGCGTTCCTTCCTCGATTCCTGCCTGGTACATTTCACGTATAAACCCTACTATTTTTCCACACCTAGGGCTAAAGTGGGGTTTATGATATCACACCTTTCTGGCAATGCCTTAGCCTGCGTAACCCCCTTGGTGAACGCAGGAGACCTACTCCTGGACAACTACGATGGATTCATAGAAGCCTTCAAAGCCATGTTTGATCGGCCAGGACTCTTTTATAGCGCCCAAGAGAGACTGCTGGAATTACAACAGGGAAATCAAGATATGCTTACTTATGTGACTCGTTTCAAGCAACTGGTTAAAGAGGCTGATTGGTCCCAGGAGGCTAGTTTCACCCTGTTTCAAAGAGGTTTGAATGATGTAGTCAAGGGCGAGCTAGCCAGAGTGGCCCGTCCAAGTTCCTTTCAGGCCTTGATGGATTTGTCACTACAGATCGATTTCCGAATCCAGGAAAGAAAGGCTGAGAAAAGAAAAACAAAAACCACAAACCGAAAGCCAATCGTGGAGTACCCTAGCCCCAAGGAAACACCCACTCAACCCTCTTCGGATCCAGAACCTATGCAGCTGGGCTCCTTGCGGGGTCCGAACATGGCTTTGACGACCAGGCCCCCGTAGACTGTTACCCCGTCAACGATGAGGGAGAAATCCAGGGTATCGCTACCCCCAAGGCCCATGACCATCACGACAGCCACGGCCATGACTGCTACCTTGTCAACTAACACTCCTCAGTTGATAAAGGCACTGATGGTGTCTTCTGCTTTGAAGGAGGTCAAGACCAAAGAATCTGTTGCCATCAACGGATTTTTTTCCCAGACTGTGGGTTAGGTCGGAAGGAGGTCGGGAGTGGCCCATTCATGGCGATCTACACACGTTCTGAGGAGGAAACATTGCAGGGATGCCTGGACACGGATGGGAACAACTGGATAGGCATGCAGGCACCAAGGCATACTAGCCCAGTGAGACGTTTTAGCCCTCTGCCAGTGCTTCTGCCTGTGCCCCCCCCCCCCCACAAGCCTCTAGAGACATGTCTCAAGATATTTTCACTGTGCTTAGTTCTCTGGTCTCAGAAATTCAACAGCGGCTTCTGCCAATAGCAGCCCCATCAGGGAGCAACCCCAGATACAGCCCTCCAAGGCCTCCACACAGGCATCAGTCGGCTACCCCGAGGCGACCACCAATACCACCTCCCATCTCGGCAGCACCAGCAGGGGACACACCGCAGACAGATACTGCAATGGACACTGATACCGGCACCACAGACACGGATGAGTTGGACGACTTTATTCCTGCAGATGGGGACCCAATAGGTGACAATGATACCCTGAGGGCTTCTTCCCCAGATGTAGTGGGGTCGTTCCATTCCATGATGTCAAGGGCATCTACCCTTTTCAACTTAACACCTGAGGAAGAGAAACAAGGGTTTCCTTTACCAGAGGCGCACATCGGCCAGGAAGATCATATTGTCTGTCCCTTTGCTTGACCAGGTGTGGGGGGAATGCCTTGCGCTGATGAAGACCCAAAGCTCCGCACCAGCTAAACGGAACAATCGAGAGAAGACATACAGGGTGCTAGAGTCAGCACCCAAGTGCCTCAGATCACAGCCATCACCGAATTGCATGGTGTCAGCCGCAAAAAGCAAGTGGTCTGCTTACCCGCCTTCCAAGTCTATGGTTCCACCAGGCCAAGAAGAAAAAAAGCTGGATGCAATGGGGAAGTGTGTCATATACACTGCAGCATCAACCGTCAAGGCCACCAACGCTCTGGCCATTCTAGCCAGGTATAGGAAATTGTGGTTTGAGGTGGGCCCACTCCTAAATATCTTGCCGGATGACAAAAAGACAGAGGCTCTCCCCCTTTTTCAGGAAGGAGAGGTGGCCTCGACCGCTCCATCACAGTAGCCATGGAGGTCACAGATTCAGGTTTTTGTCAGATGGGTAATGGTATGGCCACCAACTTTAGACCTGACGTCCTGGCCAAGGTGGTCGATATGACCCTCTTTGGAAAGGTAGTGGATGAGACGCTAAAGGCGATAAAAACAGACACAGAGATGACAAGATCCCTAGGGATCCTGCAACAGCATTGGTTCTCTTCTCTTCCTTTCTATCTTCAAGGGGAAAGTTCAGCAGATCTTCCAGAGGATACGCCTCTACCTCCTACCATCGGCCCTCCCTCTCCACGGCGCAGGAAGCATACAGAGGCTGATTGCAGGCCTTCAGAGGAGGGTTGTAACGTTGCCGACACCCGCAAGACAAGACTCAAACACCCAAGCAAGCCTGACTCGGCCCAATGGCCGGGAGCCCCACTTTCGAACCCCGGTGGGGGGGTCGTCTATCAAATTTCATTGATGCGTGGAAGGACATCACCACCGACGAATGATTGCTGGACATACTTTGTCTGGGACACATCCTGGAGTTCAAACATAGGTGCCCTCGTATTCCCTCTGTAGCGAGGGAGGAGCTACACATGACCGAGCTGCTCCAAGAAGTGCAAGTCATGCTGATGAAGGGGGCAATAGAACCTGTTCCCCTGTGCCTCCGGGGCTCCGGAGTATACTCCAGGTACTTGTCCAAGCCATGCTGATGAAGGGGGCAATAGAACCTGTTCCCCTGTGCCTGCGGGGCTCTGGAGTATACTCCAGATACTTGGTCCGGAAGAAATCGGGAGGGTGGCGCCCGATTCTGGATTTGCAACGCCTCAACAAATACCTAAAATCCCAAAAGTTCAGATTGGTCACATTGCAGCAAGTGCTCCGCCAACGGGAGGAAGGGTATTACATGACAGCCCTGGACCTGGAGGGTGCCTACTTTCACGTCCCCATACACACAAAGCATCGAATGTTCCTGCGCTTTGTAGTTCTGGGACGTCACTACCAGTTCAAGGCTCTGCCCTTCAACCTAAAATCGGTGCCAAGGATTTTCCTAAAAGGCTTGTCCCGGTGGTGGCTCATCTACGCCTCAAAGGCATACACCTTTACCCTTACCTGGATTACTGTCTCATCAGCTCGTGTTCACAGCACCTGGCGATAGAACACACCGAGGGGACCATGCGCCTACTGACGGAGCTTCTCCATCAATTATCCGAAATCCTGCACAGTGTCATCGCAGGGCGCTCTTTTTATGGGTGCCCTCCTCAACACTGTGGCATCCTTGGCATACCCCTCGGAGGAGAGGGTGGTGACCATCCTGGTGAAAGTACATCGGCTATCCACGATGGGATCCATAATGATCCTAGTGATCATGTCTTCTTGCATCCATCTGATCCCGTTCTGCAGGCTTTAGATGAGGGCTCTTCGGGAGTTTCTGAACGCCAGCGGGCACCAGGTTACAGGGAAATGGAGAGACAAATTCACCCTCAACCTGGAATTCAGGCAGTCCATACAATGGGGGTGGGTACACTCACACCGTAATCGGGGTTCCCTGTTTCAGATTCCACAGGCAACAGTAACTACGGATGCCTCTCTGGACAGATGGGGCTCACACCGGTCAGTCCCACACGAGGGTCCTCTGGCTGCCCGGAAGAGAAGAATCTGAACATCAATCAACTGGAGCTATGGGCTGTGTTCTGAGCCCTCAAGTTATTCCTACCTCTTCTTAAAGGTCTAGTAGTGAGTATCTTCACAGACAACACCACTACAATGTTCTACATCAGGATGCAGGGTGGGAACCGATCCCCTGCTCTTTCATTGGAAGCTCAGGCCTTGTGGCACTGGGCAATTCTTCAAAACATGTTCCTTGTTCCGTTTCACCTGGCGGGCGTCAAGAACACTGTAGCGGATGTCCTCAGCAGGGAGCTATGGTCCGACCATCAATGGGAAATGCAGCAAGAACAGGTGTCTCACCTGTTCAGCCAATGGGGCAATTCCCAGAGCGATCTTTGCGCCACAGCAGCAAACTCGAAATGCAACGACTTGCCAGCAGGTCCCCCAACCGGGGAACCTGGGGGACGCCTTCTCGCTCAGATGGGCGGGTCGCTTTCCATACGCCTTTCCCCAAATTCCACTCCTGCGGAGGGCCATCCACACAATGAAGCTGCAGGATGATACTCATCGCCCCAGCGTGGCCCCGTTAAATCTGGTACCCGGACCCGCTCCGCCTGACAGGGGCTCCAGCCATCAGGCTGCCCCCTTTTCCCATCCTACTCTCCAGAGAAGGTTTGACATTCTGTATCACGACCCGGAATCATTAAATCTCACGATTGGCTCCTGCAGCCTTAGAGTTTGGCCACTATGCCTATGGAATGGCGAACAGTTCTTACCAAGGCCAGGGTGTCGTCTACTGTGTCATGCTACGGTCACAAGTGGAAACGCTTCACAGTGTGGTGCAGGTCACAGTGCATTACACCTCTGATTGTCAGGGCCCCACAGCTCCTGCCATGCCTGCTGTCGATTACCAAGGCTGGTTTGGCCCACGCCTCCATCAAGGTACATCTGGCAGCTATCTCTCGAGACACCCGCTCGCCGGGCAGGACATCCTTATGATCCCACAGACTTGTCAAAGAATTCATGAAGGTTGAAGGGTCTTTTCAGATCCTTCCCTCCAGTGAAGGCCCCTGCCCCGGCATGGGAGCTCAATGTCGTTCTCACCAGGCTCATGGGGCCACCTTTAGAGCCGTTACATCAGGCTCCCCTGAAGTATCTTTCTTGGAAGACGGCGTTCCTGGTAGCTTTCACCTCGGCCAGACGGGTCAGGGAGATTCAAGCTCTTTCCTGCAAACCCCCTTACCTGTCGTTTCATGGGTGGTACTTCGTACTCGTCCTTCTTTTATGCCTAAGGTTCTGTCTAAATTCAACCTTAACAAACCTTTGGTGCTTCCAGTCTTCTTCCCAAATCCTGCTTCAGCTGCTGTACGGTCACTGCATATGCCTGACAGTGCATGTGCCTTAAAGTTCTATGTAGCCCACACAAATGTTTTTCTGAAGACTTCTCAACTTTTTGTGAACTTTGGACCTGTCAATCAGGGGAATGCCCTGTCAAATGTGCCCACATCCAGGTGATTCTCCGGCTGCATCATGTACTGTTATCGTCTTGTCAACAGACCACTCCCAGGCTGGCCTAGAACCAACTCCACCAGAGCCATGGATGCAACCTTGGCGTTTCTCTCTGGGTTTCCCCTGCAAGACATCTGCAGGGCTGCTATGTGGAGGTCTACGCACACCTTCACGAGGTTCCACTGTGTCGACTGGGATTCCAGGGAGGAGTCCAGAGTTGGGCAACTGGTGCTACACAACCTGTTTACTTGAGGTCAGTTTGTTCCAGGGGTAAGTGTTTGTATTTCTGTTGAGCCTTGCCACCTCCCATGGTTCTGTATGCGGTTACTGCTTTATAATCGTGTTCATGAGCATGTGAATCCATGCCAGACCCCACACTGGAGAGAAAGAAATTACTTACCTGTAACTGTTGTTCTCTAGCATGGGTCTGGCATGGATTCACATGCAAACCCTCTCATGGTCCTCATTGTGGCTATTCTGGGTTTATACTGGCACATCACCTGCTTCGAATCTGAAGGTCAGCCAGACGGTCAAATCTTTATACTATCAACTGAGACTCATAAAGCCTGTTGTGTCTCTCATTGCTGAGAAGGACCGCTGAACGGCAATAGGCATACTTACCAATTGCAGGTTAGACTACTGTAATGCCCTTCTTATGGGGGCAGGCACATTTCAAATGAAGAGATTACAGGTTGCTTTTTTTTCAAATAACTTATATTTAAATGAACATGTTGTGAGTACAGAGACACTCTTAGCTTTAAATACAGTACAATATACAATTTTGGGGAGGCGACCCCGGATTACACGAAATTCGCTGTGTCACCATTAGACACTGTTAGGGTTAGAGTACATCTCAGACCGGCTCACAACAGGGAAAATTGTTGCAACATAGGGGGTTTAACAACCATAGCGGGGTATTTTTCAGCAAAGTCAATGAACGGGGCCCACACTGAGACATACCTTGCATAGCGTCCACTGGCACAGTGCTGTGATTTTGTCTGCCACCAGTATGTCCCAAACCCTGACCCACCACATCTGCGCAATCAGCCCCTTAATCGTCTTCCAAGTCCAGGCGATGACCAGTTGTGCTGCTAATAGGAGATGCCCAATCAAGGTAGCCAGTCAGCCGGTTAGGGGGAACACCCCTCCCCCCCACACCCCTGTATCCCCCAGGATCACCAAGTGGCAAGGTCCAACCCCATAATCTCCTTTATCTTTGCCAGCACTTCCTTCCAGTAAACCCACCTTGGGGCACACCCACACCATATGAAACAGCAGGCGGCCGAGTACCTTCCGTCCATGTGGTGTAGCCTCTCACGGGTAAGGTACCACTTATAGCAGAATTTATAGGAACATTCCCCCATATTCGTAACCACTCCTCATCTTCCCATTTAGACATATACGGCAGGCGCATCACAGGGTCACTTGTGTCCAGAAGCTTATACAGCCTAGATACCCCCCCCAACAGTGCCATCCTGTAGTGTCAGCTCTCTATTTCCCATCTACAAAGCACCCTTCCTATGCAGTAGAGAATACATTTGGTTTTCGCAAGCAAGGAGAAGTCCCCCTGCTGTCCCAGGTGTCTCCCCTCCACATAAGGCAGCCCTGCCAGGTCAACCAGTGACTGGGCCTGTTCGATAACTTCAGAACTAAAGTTTGCATTTTGGCGGTGAGGCCTGTCTACTCCATTTAAGTGCATGTGAGATCTGAGTAGCTAGATTGTAACGGAACACGTCCGGGACCCCCAGTCCTCCAACCCTTACCAGGCTTCATTAAAACCCTCTTGGATATCTGGGCCCTTTTGTTCCCCCAGATGAAGCCTAACATTTTCCCCTGCAGCGTGCAGAGGTCTGAGTCCAAAACCCTCACTGCCAAAATCGAGCTCACGTAAAGCAAGCGTGGTATCAGGTTCATTTTGAACACCGCTATGCGGCCAAACCAAGAGATCTCTTGTTGTCGCCACCTCCCCAAATCTCCAGTCAATTCCCCAAGCAGAGTAGGAAAGTTGGCTCCATACACCTCTGAGAGTCTGCTCGGGATGCGGACCCCCACGTACGGGATAGAATCCCGAGACCACCCTATGGGGATGAGAGCTCCTATAGATTCCCTGTCTCTGGGCCTAAGAGACACGTTCAGGCCATGTGATTTGCCGTAGTAGACCCTGAAACCAGTGGCCCGACCAAACTCATCCAGCTACCCCAACAACGCCACCAGGGAGTTGGCGGCATCACTCAGTATAAGCAGAACGTTGTCCGGGTTGAGGGACACCTTAAAGTCTGTGGCCCGTACCCTCACACCCTTGATTGTCTCTGCTGATCGAATGCGACTGGCAATCGGATCCATACACAACGGAAAAATTAGGGGGGATAGCGGGCAACCCTGCCTTGTACCCCTAGTTATGTTTAGGCTGACTGATGTCCCCCATTCACTTGTAGGTGTGTGAATTGATTCTGGTAGATCGCCATGACCGAGTTGGTGAAATTCGGCCCAAACCTGAAGCATTCTAAGACCCTCCTCATATAACGCCAGTCTACTCTATCAAAGGCCATGTGGGTGTCCAAGGCGATTATCCCCAAGTCTAGGCCCAATCTCACACCCAACTCCAACAGCCCTAGTGTAGGCCTCCCATTGTCCTGCACACCCTGACCCAATATAAATCCTGTCTGGTCCCCATCTGTGATCCCAGGCAGAACCCCCCTCATCCGATGGGATAATATTTTAGAGAATAGTTTCTAGTCCACATTGGTGAGTGTAATGGGCCTATACGAACCACACATGGTTGTGTCCTTCCCTGGCTTAGGCAGAAGGGCCGTCGCCGAAGCGCCCATGGACGGAGTGACCCTACCAGAGGCCAGGAAAGAGTTGAATAACCCACCCAGCGGGGGGACCAAAATGCTGCTGAATTTTTTATAGATGGGGCCGAAAAGCCTTATGGGACCGGGGCTTTATTCTTTAATGATCTCATAGCCCACTCCACTTCTCCAGGTGTTATTAGTGCTCCGAGGCCTTCTTGATCCTCCTGCATTAACCTAGGCAGATGTGCCTCCACAAGTAACATACTTGAGCCTCCTCCAGCGGGATCTCCCCTTAAATACTGCAGAGAAATGTGCCTCCAAAATTCCCATTTTAGTGGTCTCATCCCGTTGTATCTTCCCTTCCCCATTCCGCAGGGCCTGAATCGAGTTCTGGGTTTGAGGTTTAGGCGGTTTGACCACCAGCAGCCGATTAGCCCGGTTTCCCTTTGCATAATAGTATTGCCTAGTTTTCATTATTGATTGGGCCGTTCTATCTGCGAAGTGTGCTTCTAGCTGTTTCCTTGCCACCCTCAGCGCTTGCAATGCTCTGCGTGACCCTGAGTTCTTGTGTTCCTGCTCAACTTGGTCGACCCCCCCTCAAGCCTCACGTAATCTCCTTGCTCTAGTTTATGCTGCAGTCCTGCTGAAAGTTCCCCCCTTACCACTGCTTTCATAGCATCCCATACTGTTTCCTGCGGGCGGCCGGACCCTTTGTTCTCCTTGAAGTAGTTGGATATTACTTTCCCTATCTCCCCAGCCAGGATAGGATCGCTGAACACCGGGTCATAGAGTTTCCATGGGCGCCTGGGTCTGACGGGTCTGTCTGCGACTGCCAGTGTTACTGATACGGGAGCATGGTCGGAAAATGCACGTATACCTATATTATCCTCACGGGTACACGGGTACAGTGTGCTAGGTATCAGTATTAAGTCCAGTCTTCAGAGGCCACCATGAACATGTGAGTAAAAGAGAAATCCCTATCATCCCCATGAGCCAACCTCCATACATATACTAGCCCCAGCTACCAGAGGAAAAGGCAGAAATCTGTGGAGTGTTTAAAGTCTAGCTTAGTAGGTGGAAGTATTTTATCCTCCATAGGGTTTGGGACCAGGTTAAAGTCTCCCCCCAGTAGGATCTGCCCCTCCACAAATGATAATATCTTGAGTATGAAGCCTTCCAGGAAGCCATCTTGCCCAATGTTTGGAACATACAGGGACACCAGGGTGAATGCTCGATCCCCAAATAGACCCTTAACGCAGTGATACCTCCACTGTAGGTCTCGGAGAACCTTGATTTTTATGATTGAAATTTGCCCGCTTATCAAGATAGCCACCCCCCTCTTTTTCTTCCCTCCCGAGGCGAAGTATTGGTGCGAAAATTCCCTATTTCTCATGGACCCCTCCTCTTGGGGCAGCAGGTGAGTTTCCTGCAGGAACACAATAGACAGTGCCATATCCCTCAGTTTGCCCAAGACTGACTTTCTCTTATTTGGAGTTCAGACCCTGGACATTCCATGTGCCCAAAGCTATGGTGTCCTCCATCCCATTTGCCCTCACTACATCAACAACCATGGACCACTGGTTTTGAGTCGCCATCTTGCCGCCCAATTCCGTGTGTCATATATCCCACTCCCCCACGATGATGGTGTCTGCCTCACACACACCATTTCAACGTTCAATATCCCCAACCCCCAAACAAGCTCCAACATGAGCATCTGTCGAACATTGGGTAGAACCATCGAGGGCCCGACTTGGAGGACGGAAGAACTCATCTTCCATTGGCATCCCACACCTCTCCAACACCCCAACCCAGCCTGCCGCTACATATCCAACAGTGGGAACCTCCCCCGCTCCACTCCAGCCATCCCAACTCCTCAAGCACCATCAAGGACCCCAATAGCGAACTTCCATGATCTCAACCCCCTTAGGTCTTCCTATTTGAACCCCTCAGTTGCTTCCCTCTACCCACCTTTCCCCATTTCTGGAGGGACCCCGGCTCCGCCTCTCTATCAGGCTCTCCCCCTCCCCCGGTATTCACCCCAGAGCTCCCTGGATTCAGCTTCCCCTCCGCTTCTGCCAGGGAGCACCCCAACCATCGCCTCCCCTGGTGGGTGAAATGCCTTGCGAAATGCCAGTGGGCGTAATGCCTTGCGTTTCATTGGGGTTGCTGCCGTCAAGTCTTGGTACAAGGAAAACGACATATTGCGAAAGGTGGTAGTTGCTGTGGGTCTAGCTGAGTTCATTATGTGCTCCTTTAGTTGGAAGAAATGGACCCGAGTCCGAACGTCCGCAGGCCTGTCCTGAGTCGGGGCAATGCAAGACCTAGTGCGGTGCATCCTGTCCAGCTCCATGTCCTGGTCTGCCGGTGCTTTGAGAATAAAGCTAAATATGTCTGCTACAAAGGCTGGTAGTTCCTCATCCCTCACTGCGGCAGAGACACCCTGAATGCTAATATTGTTCCTACGGGAACGATTTTCCCCCTCCTCCAGCTTTTCCTCCATGGTCTCACATCGCGCCCCCAGAGTTTCTAGGTGCTTGGAACATCCCTCCACAGCATATGAATGCTCACAGAGTGTGTCCTCCACCTCAGACACCCTGTGTTCTGCTTCAGCAACTCTCGTATCAAATGCCAGGATTTTGTGGGAGATTTCCTCCATATTTTTATGTATCTCCATCCGGATATCAGCCAGCAGGTCCTGCAGGTCAGCTTTTGTGGACATCTGCGTGAGCATGGCGGGCAAGGGGTCCATATTGTGGACCTGTGCTGTCACCGTTTCCGTGTGCTTGCACCTGTCCACCATCTGCAACATAGTTGAGTTGTCCCCCTGTTTACCACTCTTCTGGGTTTTGGCCATTGCAGATGACATGAGAGCCGGAGCTCCGGGCATCTGGGTGTCTGCTCAATCTAGCTAACTTCTCTGCTGGTGTATGGGGCCCCAACAGGTGGGCCCAGCTTCAGGAGTCTCCACCAGATGCTCAAAGTGTCGGCGCAGTGCCCCCCAGCCACTTCCGCCAGTAGACTGTGCTGAAGCCCCTTTTACTGCTCAAGGCTCTCCTTAGGCAGGCTGTGCTCGAGGTGTCAATACGATTCTGCCATTGGGGGTGACCCCCACAGGTTAAGTCATAGACTCCGGGGGCTGCTGGCACATAGCACCAATAAAAAGCCTCAGACCTCACGCTACACCTGTGTGGCTCAGGAGCTTCCCACACTCTTACTCCCCTTCAGGCTCCTGTTGTCGCTACAGGCCGGTCGCAGGTGGTGCATTATGTTTAATGCCTATGGAGGAGCCCCATGCTGGGCTGGTGTGGAATAGTGCCGTGGCCCCAGAGAACAGCTATTCAGTGCAGGCTGGTGACTGCTCCCCTGCGCTTGTTGCCTCTCTTTAATCGTTGCCCCAGGGAGCCATTATGCTAGAGTGCATGTCCATTCCCCCCCCGCTCACCTCTCCCTCTCGGGACACCATCCTGCCCTCGCCAGTGCCTCCGCCGCACTGCTCTGCCCCTCAATGCTTTTCCACTCCAGGCCCAGCCAGCAGAGCTCAGCCCACTATGCTGCTCCTTTGAACAGCGGGGGGGGGGCCTCACCGTCACCCACACCTCTCACCCGGAGGGGCTCCCACCGCTCTCCTCACTGCTCCAGATATGGGCACTGGCCTCCTCTCTCCCTCAGCCACCGGGCTCTCCTCCTCACCACCGGCACCCATGGCACTCCGGCTAGACCTCGGCAGACACGGCCAGGTATGCCCCAGCGCAGGATGCCAAGCTCAGCTCCCGTCGGGCCTCATCCAGCAGGAACCTCAGTCCCTCAACTACCACCAAGCACTCACACCACACCAGAGACGGCTCTGACCCGGGGCATCAATTGGCTTGCGTCTTACTCTGCTGTCTGGTGTGTTTCCTGCAGGAACACAATAGACAGTGCCATATCCCTCAGTTTTCCCAAGACTGACTTTCTCTTATTTGGAGTTCAGACCCTGGACATTCCATGTGCCCAAAGCTATGGTGTCCTCCATCCCATTTGCATTCACTACATCAGCAACCATGGACCACTGGTTTTGAGTCGCCATCTTGCCGCCCAATTCCATGTGTCATATCTCCCACTCCCCCACGATGATGGTGTTTGCCTCACACACACCATTTCAACGTTCAATACCCCCAACCCCCAAACAAGCTCCAACATGAGCATCTGTCGAATTTGGGGAGAACCATCGAGGGCCCGACTTGGAGGACGGAAGAACTCATCTTCCATTGGCATCCCACACCTCTCCAACACCCCAGCCCAGCCTGCCGCTACATATCCAACTGTGGGAACCTCCCCCGTTCCACTCCAGCCATCCCAACTCCTCAAGTACAATCATGGACCCCGATAGCCAACTTCCATGATCTCAACCCCCTCAGGTCTTCCTATTTGGACCCCTCAGTTGCTTCCCTCTGCCCACCTTTCCCCATTTCTGGAGGGACCCCGGCTCTGCCTCTCTATCAGGCTCTCCCCCTCCCCCGGTATTCACCCCAGAGCTCCCCGGATTCAGCTTCCCCTCCGCTTCCTCCAGGGAGCACCCCAACCATCGCCTCCCCTGGTGGGTGAAATGCCTTGCGAAATGCCAGTGGGCGTAATGCTTTGCGTTTCATTGGGGTTGCTGCCGTCAAGTCTTGGTACAAGGAAAACAACATTTTGCGAAAGGTGGTAGTTGCCGTGGGTCTAGCTGAGTTCATTATGTGATCCTTTAGTTGGAAGAAATGGACCAGAGTTCGAACGTCCTCAGGCCTGCCCTGAGTCGGGGCAATGCAAGACCTAGTGCGGTGCATCCTGTCCAGCTCCATGTCCTGGTCTGCCGGTGCTTTGAGAATAAAGCAAAATAAGTCTGCTACAAAGGCTGGTAGTTCCTCATCCCTCACTGCGGCAGAGACACCCTGAATGCTAATATTGTTCTTACGGGAACGATTTTCCCCCTCCTCCAGCTTTTCCTCCACGGTCTCACATCGCGCCCCCAGAGTTTCTAGGTGCTTGGAACATCCCTCCACAGCATATGAATGCTCACAGAGTGTGTCCTCCACCTCAGACACCCTGTGTTCTGCTTCAGCAACGCTCATATCAAATGCCAGGATTTTGTGGGAGATTTCCTCCATATTTTTATGTATCTCCTTCCGGTTTTCAGCCAGCAGGTCCTGCAGGTCAGCTTTTGTGGACATCTGCGTGAGCATGGCGGGCAAGGGGTCCATATTGTGGACCTGTGCTGTCACCGTTTCCGTGTGCTTGCACCTGTCCACCATCTGCAACATAGTTGAGCTGTCCCCCTGTTTACCACTCTTCTGGGTTTTGGCCATTGCAGATGACATGAGAGCCGGATCTCCGGGCATCTGGGTGCCTGCTCAATCTAGCTAACTTCTCTGCTGGTGTATGGGGCCCCAACAGGTGGGCCCAGCTTCAGGAGTCTCCACCAGATGCTCAAAGTGCCGGCACAGTGCCCCTCAGCCACTTCCGCCAGTAGTCTGTGCTGAAGCCCCCTTTTACTGCTCAAGGCTCTCCTTAGGCAGGCTGTGCTCGAGGTGTCAATACAATTCTGCCATTGGGGGCGACCCCCACAGGTGAAGACATAGACTCCGGGGGCTGCTGGCACATAGCACCAACAAAAAAAAGCCTCAGACCTCACGCTACACCTGTGTGGCTCAGGAGCTTCCCACACTCTTACTCCCCTTCAGGCTCCTGTTGTCGCTTCAGGCCGGTCGCAGGTGGTGCATTATGTTTAATGCCTATGGAGGAGCCCCATGCTGGGCTGGTGTGGAATAGTGCCGTGGCCTCAGAGAACAGCTATTCAATGCAGGCTGGTGACCGCTCCCCTGCGCTTGTTGCCTCTCTTTAATCGTTGCCCCAGGGAGCCATTATGCTAGAGTGCATGTCCATTCCCCCCCGCTCACCTCTCCCTCTCGGGACACCATCCTGCCCTCGCCAGTGCCTCCACCGCACTGCTCTGCCCCTCAATGATTTTCCACTCCAGGCCCAGCCAGCAGAGCCCAGCCCACTATGCTGCTCCTTTGAACAGCGGTGGGGGCCCTCACCGTCACCCACACCTCTCACCCGGAGGGGCTCCCACCGCTCTCCTCACTGCTCCAGATATGGGCACTGGCCTCCTCTCTCCCTCAGCCACCGGGCTCTCCTCCTCACCACCGGCACCCACGGCACTCCTGCTAGACCTCGGCAGACACGGCCAGGTATGCCCCAGTGCAGGATGCCAAGCTCAGCACCCGTCGGGCCTCATCCAGCAGGCACCTCACTCCCTCAACTACCACCAAGCACTCACACCACACCAGAGACGGCTCCGACCCGGGGCATCAATTGGCTTGCGTCTTACTCTGCTGTCTGGTGTGTGGTCGCCATTGTTGGCCCGCCATGCAGCTCCACCAGGACGGCTCACAGCAGGCGAGTGCCGGCCCCCCCCCCAGGGCCAGCAGACCCAACAATATGCATCGGGCTACGTGCAGAGGATTATTCCACCATTTATTTCAGGGAGCAGATACCATGAAGGGTGTTTTTCCTCCTCTTCCACCCTCTCGACGCCGGACCCAGGCCAACACCTTTTAATAGTCCCATTTGTGAGAACAACTACTTGGGGCGACAGGCGGTTCTTTCCCGTTGGTCCCCAGTCCTAGAACTCCCTTCCGTTGAAACTTCAAGGGATTAATTCACTGACTGCCTTTAGGAAACAGTTTAATGTAAACATTTCCAATAACTCTGTAAGCTCATGAGATAAACCTGTGCAATTCCTTCGAATTTGTATTTTGTCTACATCATCGCCTAGAAACAGTCTATGCATGGTCCCTTCGGGGTACGCGCGTTACAAATATTTAAATCAAATCAAATCGAAGATGGCTGCCGGGGGCGGGACTCAGGAAATCGATTGTCATTGTATGGGTGCAATATCACCGAGTCTCCACTAATTTGATAGGGAGAGAAAGACAGTGTGCCTCATTACGAGTATGTCAGTCTGGTAACAACCGTGCCGGTAAGCCTACTGGCAACGTTGTTACCAGACCAGCACACTCCGAGTTCTGTGAGCGGCTGCTGTCCGCCCGACAGGTCTGACTGGCGGGCGGAACGTCAGCCGCTCGCAAACTTTCACGGAGGCACTGGCACGTTACTTATGGTGCCGGTGCCTCCGCGTTCCCCATTCCCATTGAGTCCTATGCGACTCAATGGGAATGGGGAATACCATTTTTCAGGCGCCTGACTTCCCGAACCGGCGAGGTTAGATGTTACCGGCAAGCCAGGCACCGGAAAAATTCACAAGTCTGTCAGATGCCTGCCAGTTTTACTGGCACGGCTACCACTGGACTCGTAATGAGGCCCAGAGTTCAAGCTTTTAAAGCAAGACTGCTTCTCCAGCATGGGGTCTGGCATGGATTCACATGCTCATGAATATTCCCCGTCGTCAGGCTGGGAATCCTCGGTAAAGAAAAAAACAGTATCAGTTTCGTTTCTGATCTGTCTTTCGTAGTAATAACCAATCACTGGTCTCTGCGTCATACTAACCACAGCCAATGACTGCCCTCTACCTAAGCACCGCCTCTGGCAGCCATCTTCAGATTTTTACCGCACGTTCATGTGTTGGGATCCTCGTGCTATTGCTCTCGAGCGTTAGTGCTATTTTTTCACGTTTTTTCTCAAAAACTTCGGGTTTTTTTCGGTCAAAAGAGCCTCAAGCTCCACCGACTCTCCATCCGATCAACGGGGACCCGTGTCGGATTCGTCTGCGCCCCTCAAGGGTGAAGATTTCGTCGAGCTACGCTTTTGGAGGACTCCAGAAGTTTCTCAGGCCCGGACATGGCCCAGGAGAAGGGAAGCTCGACGCCCGGAAAGCTGTTCAGGATCTGCCCTGGATGCCAGCTGCAGAACGTCTTTAAGGAGGATGAACACTCCTTTTGTCTCTACTGCTTACATGAGGACAAGACGCACGTGGAGAAGGACTGTGCGTTTTGTGGCAACATGTCGGAGCGGACCATGAAGGACCGCCATCAACGTCTCGCCAACTGGTTGGAAGGGAAGAGCCCGTCAGGCGAGAAGAAGAGGAAGAAATCCGAGCGGTCTTCTAAGACCTTTGAGGACGCCCCGGCGACGGGGGTCCAACACAAGGCCAAGCACCGCGAGTCCGCTGGCACCGGGAGCACCGAACGGTCGGGCTCTACGGGCGCCAGGCAGGGCGCACCCTCCCCGCCACCTTCAGCCACGAGCCAACGCTCTGGGTCGGGTAAGAGGAAGGGCGAGCACCCGGCGAAGCTCCTGGAGAGGCCCCGTCGAGCTCGAAGGCCCCATCGGAGGGGGAGCGAGGCAGTGTCCCCCCCTCAAGGATAAGGCGGTGAGCGCACCTAAGGTGGTGAAGGCCTTAATCCATCCGGCCAAGCCCTCTATCGATACTGTCGCGGCGGCCCTGGCTCAGCCTGTGGAGGCTACACCAGTGGTGGCGACCTCGGGGCTCAGAGTCTCCCTGCCACCTCGGAGGGAGTCCTCTTTTGTGCCCATCGATAGGACCCCCGTGAAACCCCCGGCGGGCAAGAAAAAGGGGGGGCAGGGCATCGTCATAGATTCGGCCTCAACCTCAGAGGAAGAGCTGATTGAGGTCTTAAGCCACGGCCTTGGCGTGGAAGAAGACCGGCCCGTCGGGATGGATCCCGACGCAGGCGACGACAACATTGTCGAGGGTGCCGACGGGGCCCCTGATCGCCCGTCGGATTCCCCTCTGCCAGTGCCGCAAGACAACTCGGCGGCCATTTTGTTGGCTATACAGTCCTTATGTTCAGAGATAAGGACGAGACTACCGTTGCCGACGGAGGAACCTCTCCCGTCGGGGGATCCTGAACCGGGACCTTCTGGTGCTCCCCCGCCCAAGAAAAGAAGGATTCACCCTCCACCTCCTTTTCAGCCGTCGCGCCCCGTCCAGCCCTCCTCCCCGTCCATCCGAGGGGATGATACGGGGACTGACACGGCAGCGAGGGGTACGGACGACGAGGTGTACGACGAGGATCTACCGTCGTCACCTCCCACCAGGGCTTCTCCGCCCGACGAGATTGGATCGTTCCACTCCATGATCGCCAGGGCATCCGAGCTTTTCCAACTCTGCCCTGAGGAGAAGAAAAAGGAAGGATTCCTTTATCAACGGCGCGAGGCCAAGAGGAAGACGGTCCTCGCGGTGCCTCTACTGGACGACATTTGGGATGAGGGCCTCGCCCTCCTCAAGAACCCTTCCACGACGCCAGCTAGAAGAGACCGGTACGAGAAGAAGTACCGGGTCCCGGACGCGGCCCCCCTGTGCCTCCGGGCGCAGCCTACCCGGGACTCCGTCGTCTCCGCGGCGGCCAGGAAGAAAGCGGGGGGGGTGCGGCCTCCACATCGACTTCCCCACTGGACGGCGAGGGAAAGAAAATGGACGCTATGGGACGCAGGGTCATCTCGTCGGCAGCGACAACGATTAAAGCGGCCAACGCCTTGGCTATCGTGGCCCGCTACGACAGGGAGTTATGGTACAAACTGGCTCCCCTGCTGGACTTCCTACCGGACGACAAGAGGGCGGATGCCCTGGAGATCCTACAGGAAGGCGAGGTGGCGTCGGACCACGCCATCACTATTGCGACGGACATCGCCGACACTGGGTTTCGCCAGTTGGGCAACGGCGTGTGCCTTAGGCGGCGTGGATGGCTCAAGGCTACGGACTTCCGTCAAGACGTACAGACCAGAGTCCTGGACATGCCGTTCGATGGGAACAACCTGTTTGGGAAAACAGTGGACGATTCCCTCCAGGCCATTAAAGCGGACACTGAGACGGCCCGGGCCCTTGGGGTTCTGCAACGACGGATGCCCTTTCGGAGCAGCGGAGGCAAGGGCGCCTCCAAAGGTTCCGGCGGCGGTTTCTCCACCTACCGTCAAGCGGCCCGCTCGTCGTCTCAGGAGGCCTACAGAGGACGAGGCAAGTCTGGCGGACCCCGCCGTCGTCGCCAAGGAGGTCAAGGCGGCAAAGCCTCGTCGAAACAGGATTGAACCGGCCGTGGGGTCGGGCCCCCACCGAAGCACCCCGGTGGGAGGCCGGCTGGCGAGCTTCGTCAGCGTGTGGGAGTCCATCTCCACCGACCGTTGGGTGCTGGACGCCTTAGCCCGGGGCCACGCGCTCGAGTTTCAACGAAGGTGCCCGCGCGTCCCCCCCGTGGCCAGGAAAGAGCTTCACGTCCCTCAGCTTCTCCTGGAGGTAAAGGCGATGCTCAGGAAGGGCGTCATCGAACTCGTCCCAAAGAGGCTTCGGGGCTCCGGAGTTTACTCGAGATACTTCCTCGTGAAGAAGAAGACGGGAGGATGGCGCCCCATCCTAGATCTGCGACGGCTGAACAAGTTCATCAAGGCGCAGAAGTTCCGGATGGTCACCCTCCAGCACGTCCTGGGGCAGCTGGAGGAAGGAGACTTCCTGTCGTCGTTGGATTTGGAGGATGCCTACTTCCATATTCCCATCCTAAAGGGGCACCGAAAATTCCTCAGGTTTGTGGTCCAAGGGCGTCACTACCAGTTCAAAGCCCTCCCCTTCGGACTACGGTCGGCACCCAGGGTATTCACCAAGTGCCTTGCACCGGTGGCGGCGCAGCTGCGCCGCGAGGGGATCCACGTCTACCCATACCTGGACGACTGGCTCATCCGAGCCAAGACGAGGGAGCTCGCCGTGGAGCACACGGCAAGGACCGTCCAACTTCTCTCGGACCTGGGATTCTCCGTGAACTACGCCAAGTCCCACCTGGTACCCGCGCAAAACGCACTGTTTCTGGGAGCGAAGCTCGACACAGTGTCCCTTCTGGCCTCCCCGTCGGAGGAAAGGACCAGGTCCATCCTGGGCAAGGTACAGCGGATGTTGCTTTCCGACGCGGCCAAGGTGAGGTCCATCAAGTCCCTCCTCGGAATGATGTCTTCTTGCATCTACCTCATTCCCATGTGCAGGCTCTGGATGCGCCCGTTGCAGGAGTTCCTGGACGCGCGCTGGATCCAAACGACGGGCGGCTTCGAGGAGAGGATCACACTCGACGAGAGTTTCCGCCGAGCGGTCCCGTGGTGGGGCAACCGCGCGCATCTGACGGCGGGCATGGACTTCCAGACCCCAGACCACCAGGAGACAGTGACCACGGATGCCTCCCTGGAAGGGTGGGGAGCGCACACCGAAAAACTGCACGCGAGAGGCCTTTGGCTCCCGACGGAGAAGTGCCTCCATATCAACGTCCTGGAGCTCCGTGCAGTGTTCTGGGCCCTCAGGTCCTTCCTTCCGTCCCTCAAGGGCAAGGTGGTGAGGATCTTCACCGACAACACCACCACCATGTTTTACATCAGGAAACAGGGCGGAACCAGGTCTCCAGCGCTGTCCAAGGAGGCGCAGGACATGTGGCATTGGGCCGTCGCCCAAAGGATGTTTCTGGTGCCGTTTCATCTGGCAGGGATAAAAAACACCATCGCCGACTCACTCAGCAGGGAGCTGCGCTCGTGCCACGAGTGGGAACTACGGCAGGATCTAGTGGATCGCCTCTTCCGACGGTGGGGCACACCCCAGATCGACCTGTTCGCGACGGCGACGAACTCCAAGTGCCGGAGGTTCGCCAGCAGGTTTCCCCAGGCGAGGAGCATGGGCGATGCCTTCTCGTTCCCCTGGGAGGGCCTGTTCCTCTACGCGTTCCCTCCTTTGCCACTGCTAATCCGGCTCGTCAACCAGCTCAAGAGGTCACGGTGCAAGATGATCCTCGTCGCACCTGCGTGGCCGAGGCAGATATGGTTCCCGGACCTTCTGGACTTGTCAGCGTCCCCGCCAATCAAGCTGCCGGTGGACGCGGATCTACTCTCCAGGGAAGGAGGCGCCATCCTCCACCACGACCCGAAATCGCTGAACTTGCAGGCCTGGCTCCTGCAGCGCTAGAGTTTGGAGGATACGACATACCGGCCGACTGCAGAGAGGTTCTTGCAAAGGCCAGGGCGTCCTCGACTCTTAAATGCTACGGACACAAATGGAAGAGGTTCTCTGTCTGGTGCCACGCACAGAAGATTAACCCTCTACGGATTACGGCTCCCCAGGTACTGCCGTACCTGCTGACGCTGGCCAAAGCTGGACTGGCACACGCGTCCATCAAGATTCATCTTGCTGCGATCTGCCGATACACCAGAACCACGGGCCGGACGTCCTTGTGGTCTCATCGTCTGGTGAAAGAGTTCATGAAGGGACTGTTCAGATCGTTCCCGCCGGTGAAGGCGCCGGCCCCGGCGTGGGAGCTCAACGTGGTGCTGACCAAGCTCATGGGACCTCCGTTCGAGCCTCTGCACTCGGCCCCGTTGAAGTTTCTGTCGTGGAAAACAGCGTTTCTTGTGGCCATCACCTCCGCACGACGGGTGGGAGAGATCCAGGCCCTTTCCTGCAAGGCCCCGTACTTGACTTTTCACGACACGAGGGTAGTGCTCAGGACGCACCCCTCTTTCATGCCCAAGGTACCGTCGGACTTCCATCTCAACGAACCCTTGGTGTTGCCTGTGTTCTTCCCGTCGCCTTCGTCGCCGGCTGAGAGGACTTTGCACTCGCTGGATGTGGCTAGAGCGCTGAAGTTCTACGTGGACCGCACGAAGTGTTTTCGGAAGACGTCACAACTCTTTGTGAACTTTGGACCTGTCAATCAGGGGAAGGCTCTCTCGAAGGCTTCCATTTCCAGATGGCTCTCCGGCTGTATCATGTACTGTCATCGGTTGGCAAACCGACCGCTGCCTGGCTGTCCGAGAGCCCATTCCACCAGAGCGATCGCAGCTACCACGGCGTTCCTTTCTGGTGTGCCCCTGCTGGACATATGCAAGGCTGCTACGTGGAGGTCGACGCACACCTTCACGAAATTCTACTGCGTCGATCGGGATTCCAGGGAGGAGTCCAGGGTCGGCCAAGCAGTGCTGCGCAACCTGTTCGCCTGAGGTGAGCCTGGTGAGGAGGTAAGATTGCTTGATGTTGAGTTTGATGTAATGCTTAATGTTGAGCCTTTGCCACCTCCCGTGGTTGTGCATGTGTGTACTGCTAGGTATTCTTTATTCATGAGCATGTGAATCCATGCCAGACCCCATGCTGGAGAAGGAACAAGTTACTTACCTGTAACTGTTGTTCTCCAGCGTGGGTCTGGCATGGATTCACATGCGAACCCTCCCGCCTACCCCTCTGCGGCTCTTCACTTGGTCATACTGCCACTTCACGTGCTTCCAAATCTGAAGATGGCTGCCAGAGGCGGTGCTTAGGTAGAGGGGAGTCATTGGCTGTGGTCAGTATGACGCAGAGACCAGTGATTGGTTATTACTACGAAAGACAGATCAGAAACGAAACTGATACTGGTTTTTTCTTTACCGAGGATTCCCAGCCTGACGACGGGGAATATTCATGAGCATGTGAATCCATGCCAGACCCACGCTGGAGAACAACAGTTACAGGTAAGTAACTTGTTCCTTTCTTTTTTTTACCAAGGATTCCCCTTCTGACAGTGGAGAATATTCATGAGCATGTGAATCCATGCCAGACCCATCCTGGAGAACAACAGGTACAGGTAAGTAACTTGTTCCTTCTCAGATGAAGGAAGGAGAACGAGAACTTTTTGTCCAACATAAAACACGTATTTGTAAAGCGCACGTTCACCCCCAAGGGGGCATCTTGGCACTAATAACATGTTTATTGTTACCCAACTTAATGGTACTCATTTTATCGACCTTAGAAGGATGAAGGGCTGAGTGTACCTGCCGGGATTCAAACCTGTGGCCATGAAGTGAAACACAGGCCCCTATAGTGGATGCATTAAGCCACTGAGCCACAGACCCGGTCCAATGGAAAAGGACCTAAGCAACGTTTTTTTTTATCATGGTAGGTCTATTGATTTTCTTAGGCCTTAACCATGTGAGCTGGAACTACAGTTCTGACAGTAGCCATATGTTCCTTTAACCTTTGGGCAGTTTGGGAAAGGGGCATGGTGGCTTTCTCCTGCTTTTCCAAGTCTGCTGTAACATGTCATGAACATCTCTTGGCTCGCGGCCGTATAACAACCTTGAATGGAGAAAATCCTGTTGAGGATTGGGTAGTTTTCCGGACGGCAAAAAGGGACCATGGTGTCATGATAGCCCTCCTCTTGCCATCTGCCTCTACTCACTTCTTTAGGACATGTTTCTGGGCTTTATCGAATTGTTCCAAGTTTGTGGATGATAAACGGAAGTCCTAAGAGAATTGACCTAACCGATGCTGAGACTTTCCATACACATAACAATTTTTGAATAAGACATCAGCCCCATATTGTTCTGATCATAGCCAATAGGGCAGTCTCTTCTTGCTTGGTAAAGCTTCACAGATTCAATAATAGATCTTATGTTGCTTAGTGACAAGCTTATGCTCAAAATGTTTTGTTAAATTAAATGTGAAGATTACGCTTTACAAACTGTGTTTCTAATAATTTTCTTTGAATGCTAGTTTGTACTGTCTTGACCCTTCACACGTTCACCTTTCTGAACTATCTGACTTTTGTTTCTTGTCTTTTTATGAAAAATGCTTTAACCTGTTTATACAAAATTTGTTGATATATTTTCTTTTACAAATAATAAATGTGAAACCTACACAAGTGCTAGGACTCAGCCCAGTGTGTTACAGCTCTTACCTAATAGAGAGTCAATATGAGGACACTACACAAGGTGTAAATTATAAATACAGTGTATGCAGTCCCCACTTTTGAGATAACCTACAATGACTCAACCCACTGTTAAATTGTATAAATGTCCCTGTCGGGACAAACCCCTTTTTGCCTTTAGCTAAGAGCTTTTATATACAGGATTTCCTTCACCTCTGCCATGAGTCGACTCATGAAGGTAGTTCCCTGGTCCGTTAGGATCTCCTTCGCGAACCTGACTCATGAGAAAAATGGAATCAAATGTTTGAGAATTTGTTAGGTCGTATTATTACGTAATGGGAATGCTTTAGGATATTAAGTTGCATAATCCACAATTACCAATATGTATCTATTCCTCAATTTCGATTGTTCAAGGGGCCCAACTATGTCCATGCCTATGTGGGAAAAGGGCACACCAATTATTGGTAAAGGCTTTAAGGGAGCTGGAGGAGGCATCTTAAAACTGGCCTTTTGGCACAGGGCACAAGTAAGCATAAAGTTTTTCACATCGGCATACATTCTTGGCCAAGAAAAACGCTTAACATCTGTGCCTGAGTCTTGGCTGTTTGTAACGCTCACCTGATTCCCACGGGGGCGTCGATCAGAACTGGACTGTTAAGGTCTCCACTAGCGTTATTCGTAATGCAGAGACGGCTGACTGGACCGGCCTTCCTAGCTTCGTCTGCTTGATTCGTAAAAGTAGTTTCCTAAAAGCAGGAGGTGGGGAATTAGCCACCCAGTGGATGCAAGGAACCACTTGTTTAATTTGTTCCCTCTAAGCACCCCGATATTCCCCTTTTGTTGTCTCACCTTATTGTTTGTAATGATGAGCTCTCCATCCTGCAACGAGCGCAGGGGCGCGTAGAATCCCAATTGCTTCACTGGTTTGAAGATTTTGGGCGAGTTCCAGACGTGTTGGACTCCGTGGTAAATGGCAAGGAGCCGTAAGTATAATGTCTATAGAGTTCAATTGTCTGTTATACACTCGTTTTTTTCCCTTTGTATTGCAGCTTAATCCGAGAAGAGTTCACCTGAAGTGCTACAGGTTGCGCGTGGGTAAGAGTCTGTATTACCCAGCGTTGTCCGGTAAAAGCGAAATAAATGTCTTTAACAAGTGTTCTTTCCTCCCACAGGTGCGGCGTTAAAGAGGTGTAACGCCGATGAAAGATGCCCAAGGTAGCAGTAACTCTGGTGAGTATAATATGGTTGCTTTGTTAGCTCCCGTTATTTCCGGCGTGTCTTTTCCAATTCTCAAGTGTGGCGAATTCGGGAACAGATGAAAATGAAAAGGTAAGTTCTTGTTCTTATTTCTCTTTCTTCTAGGATGGTGTCCAGGTTCGAGGTGGGCGTGGCAGAGGACTTTATGCTGCAGGCACGGTGAGCGTCACGCTGCTGAAGTGCAGAATAACGCAAAGCATGGGCTGCTGTTCGGGCGTGGTTTAAATAGCCTGCAAAGTAGTCCCAGGTAAGAAGTTCCCCAGAACCACAACCGAGTAAAAAATAGTCCCTGTAATAAAATAGTCCCATCCAGACCTCACGTGGGCTTTGATTCATTTGCAGCATGGTCTTCAGGAGGTAGGTAATGTCTATGAGCATGGCGCCTATGGCGCCAGGACTGATGTCTATTATGAGCCTGGTGCCTAAGGCGCCAGGACTGAACCCAGATAGCCCCCAGCCGGGGCTGCTGGGGTCTCAATAAATGTCTGGATGCCTGCTCCCGAGGCTGCTGGGCTGGGTCCGGATGCCGGGGGTAGGCATCATGACAGCACTCCCCCCCCAAGGCTCCTCCTAAAGTTGTTCTTCCCCCTGGCCCTGGTTTGTCTGGGAAGTTCCGATGGAATTTCACCAATTGAGGCGCATGAACGTGGTCACTAGGCTCCCATGACCTTTCTTGTGGTCCGTAGCCCGTCCAGTCGATTAAATAAAAAAGCTTTGATTTAACCATCTTAGAGTCCAGGATGTTTTTAACTTCGAATTCAGGTTCCCCATCTATGAGGACGGGGTTGGGTGGTTTGGCTAATCTAGTCCCAGCTTGAACTGGTTTTAGAAGTGAGACATGAAAGACAGGGTGAATCCGCATGTTAGAGGGTAATTCCAATTTGACGGCCACCGGGTTGATAATGGCCTTGAGGGTGTAAGGTCCCAAATATCGAGGATTAAAAGTTCGAGTTCCTTTCAGAGGTATGTGTTTTGTAGCCAGCCAAACTTGATCCCCAATCTGGTATGGTGGAGTGTCACTTCTATGTTGATCGGCATTTTTCTTGTATTTTTCTTTTGCTTGTTTCAAATGTTTTGATGCCTCTTTAAAGGGTTGTGTAATAGTAGAGTGCAGGTGAGTTATTGCCGGCATTTCTAAGTGTTGAGGCGAGTCGAGTTCTGAGGTTCGAGCATGATGCCCAAAGATAGTATAAAAGGGGCTCTGTCCAGTTCCTGAATGTACTGAGTTATTGTATGCGTATTCAGCAATCCATAAAATATCCTTCCAGTTGCTTTCAGTTTGGTGTAGCATGCAACATAGGTATTGTTTGAGAGTCTGGTTGGTCCTCTCCGTTTGACAATCGGTCTGGGGATGGTGACTGGTTGATAACCTTACGTCGATTTGCGCCAATTGACAACATTTCTTCCAAAATTGCGAAATGAATTGACTACCTCGGTCTGAGACCAATATGGAAGGAAATCCATGGATTCGCACAATGTTTTCGAGAAATTCCTTGGCCAAAATTGAAGCGGAAGGTAATCCTTTTAAAGGAATAAAATGGGCCAACTTGGAAAAAAGATCCACGATAACTAAAATGGTGTTGAATCCATTGCATGGAGGCAAATCGGTAATAAAGTCTAAGGACAAAGTGTGCCATGGTGTAGACGGAATATCCAACGGTTGTAAAAGGCCAGCTGGTTTTTTCTTCTGACTTTTGTTTTGGGCGCAGATACCACAAGACAGCACGAACGACTTTACGTCTTTTCGCCAGGTGGGCCACCAGAATTGTCTTTTAATTTTAGCCTCGGTTTTTGCGATACCAGGGTGTCCTTCCATCAGAGCATCGTGATAATTGGAGATGACTAGTTCTTGTAGTTCCTTGTGAGGTAGAAATAAACACACTTGATAGTAAGGTAGATAATTGATGACAGAATAGTCTTGGCCTTTCTTTACCCAGTCCTGCAGGGCTGCTGAATCGAAAAGTTGTTGGATTTTGAAATGAATGTCTTCTAAAGTCTGTAGCGTAGTTATGCCGAGGATTCTTTGTTCTGAAATTATAGGCACCGATTCTGGGTTGGAATATGTTTCTCCCATTCCTGTTCGGGATAATGCATCTGCCTTGCCGTTTTTACAACCTGGTCGATAGGTGATCACGAAATCCAATTCGGCAAAGAATAATGCCCATCGAAGTTGACGCGACAATTGGGCCTTGGCTGTTTTTAAATACTGCAGATTCTGGTGATCTGTGATTACAGTAATGATATGCCTGGCACCGAGAAGATAATGCCGACAAGCCTTAAAGGCTGATTTGATGGCTAACAATTCTTTATCGGTGATCGCATAGTTCAATCGGGTGCCGTGAACTTTCTAGACCAAAATGCTACTGGATGAAGTTGACCGGTTTCTGGATCCTTCTGGGATAGGACAGCTCCCATGGCTAAACTGGATGCATCGGTTTCCACTATATATGGAAGTTCGGGGCGTGGATGCTTTAAGACAGGCGCAGACGTGAATTTCAATTTTAATTCTTGGAAGGCTCTTTCAGCCTCTGCAGTCCACAAGAAGCATTTGTTCTTTCTCAAAAGTGCTGTGATGGGGTGTATGACATGTGAGAAGTCTGGAATAAATCTGCGGTATAAATTAGAAAATCCAAGCATGCTTTGTACCCCTTTAACTGAATTGGGTGATGGCCACTTGAGAATTGCGTCCACCTTTCGAGAGTCCATTCGGACCCCTTTCGGAGTCAGGATGAATCCAAGGAATTCGACTTCTGTAGTATGAAAAACACATTTTTCCAAACTTATGCTGGCGTAGTTTCTCAAGGACTGCACGAACGTGCCTAACATGGTCTGATTCTGAGGAGGAGTACACTAGAATATCGTCTATGTATACAACAACACAGATGTCAATGAGTTCACGAAGGACATCGTTCATAAAATACGGGAAGGCTGCTGGTGCATTGCACAACCTGAAGGCCATCACCTGATATTCGAATAATCCGTACTTGGTGCGAAAGGCAGTCTTCCATTCATCGCCCTTCTTTACACGTACCAGATGATATGCTCCTCGGAGATCTAACTTGGTATAGATGCAAGCGTCCTTTACTTGTTCTAGTAACTCGGGGATCAGAGGCAAGGGGTATCGTTTTTTTACCATAATCTAATTTAACGCGCAGTAGTGTATACACGTTCTAAGGTCACCTTCCTTTTTAGGCACGAAGAATAAAGCTGAGGATGCCGGAGACTTGGATGGCCGAATGAAGCCATTAGCAAGGTATTGATCCAAGTATTGTCGTAGGTGAAGATTTTCGGGCTCAGTAAGGGCGTAGATCCTACTGCAAGGAGGTTGTGCACCTGGTAAGAGGTCAATTTGACAATCGTATGGTCTGTGAGGCGGTAATGTGTTTGCCTGTTCTTTTTGAAAAACATCTTGAAAGTCTTGATATTCCTGAGGTAACTGCGCGACTGGGGTAGTAACTGTGGCCAGGCCTTTGTTCAAAGGTTCTTTCCGGTAACAGGTACCTGCACAATCCGGGAAGGTGACTTTCTTCTCTCGCCAATCAATACAAGGGTTATGTGTTTCTAACCATGGCATTCCCAGAATTATTTGGAACTGCGGGGCCTTGATTAAGTCAAACACAATAGCTTCTCGATGCACGTCCTGACCCAACAGTGTCATCTCTGTAGTGGAATGAGTTACGGGCCCTGAGGCTATTTCAATTCCATCGACTGTGGTGATGACATCCGAAGTGGTCTTCTTGCAAAGAGGTAGATTCATCCTTGAAGCTAAATCGTGGTCCATGTAATTTCCTACGGCCCCACTGTCAATATATGCCCTTACTGCGGGCATACGTGATGGCTGCTTTGGATCAACAAGGACCATTGGTATGATGAGGTGCAAGGTCTGAGTGTCCTTCTTCAAGCTCGGCAAGCGGACCTCTGTGCTTGTCGGGCGTGGTCGTTTCCCGAATCGGGTTCTCTTTGGCCTTTATCAGCAACTCCTACCACCTTCTTGGGTGGTTTTGCAGGGCAATCCCATTGAAAATGTCCTGAGATTCCGCAGTACAGACACAATTGCATCTGGCGTCTCCTTTCTCTTTCCTTTTGCGTTAAGGGTCCTCTAACCCTCCCGATCTGCATAGGTTCAGATGCTTCAGTCCCTTTGGAGACAACATTGGGTTTAACTAATACCTGATTCTCGAACTTGGCTCGGTCAGCCTTTCTATTCTGGAGTCGATGGTCTAGCTGGACCACTAAGTATTTATACTCTGCGCAATCCTGCGGTGGGTTCACATCTTGAGCCAAGACGTCTTTGAGTTCTCCCGAAGTCAACGATGAAATAATGTAACTCGCTTTTCCTCAGGCCATCCGGTTTCCACCAACAACCTATTGAAAGTTGCGGTATAGGTTAACAGATCCTGGTTACCCTGTCGTAAAGATAAGAGTTTGTTATCCAGGGCCTGTTCCTGTGAATGTCTGGCGAATAGTTTTTCCATGCTCATTTGAAAACCTTGAAAATCCCGGAGAAGGGGGTCATCCTGGTTGACTAGTGGAATGGACCAATCTGCTGCGCTGCCACTAAGATATGATAATACAAAGGCTACTTTGGCTTGATCACTCGGAAAGGCTCCAGGTCTGCATAAAAAATGCAAGCAGCATTGATTCATAAACACTGCAAACCTTTTTGGGTCCCAAGCAAAGCGTTCAGGTGGAGCTAAAGGGATAGTTCCTGGTAAAATCACTTGCACAGGATTGCTCGATGAAACAGGGGTTGGATTCCCCCCAAGTCCAGGTAGGGGTGTTTTCCCAGCTTGGTTTTGCAGCAATTGCCGAGCAAGATCATCAGTGCGCTCCTTTGACACAATCAGTTCTCTCCTGAGGGCATTAGTCTCTTGACTGGCGGAGTGCACTTCCGCTCTAAGTTCCCCTAATAATTGGGCCAGTTGGTCAGTTTCTGAGGTCCCCATAACGCCCGGGTGGGGATTTGCAGATGGGCTTCGCGTTCTGTAACGCTCTGCGGATTCCCACGGGGGCGTCGATCAGAACTGGACTGTTAAGGTCTCCTCCAGCGTTATTCGTAGTGCAGAGACGGCTGACTGGACCGGCCTTCCTAGCTTCGTCTGCTTGATTCGTAAAAGTAGTTTCCTAAAAGCAGGAGGAGGGGAATTAGCCACCCAGTGGATGAAAGGAACCACTTGTTTAATTCATTCCCTCTAAGCACCCCGATATTCCCCTTTTGTTGTCTCACCTTATTGTTTGTAATGATGAGCTCTCCATCCTGCACCGAGCGCAGGAGGGCGTAGAATCCCAGTTGCTTCACTGGTTTGAAGATTTTGGGCGAGTTCCAGACGTGTTGGACTCTGTGGTAAATGGCAAGGAGCCCTCAGTATAATGTCTATAGAGTTCAATTGTCTGTTATTCACTCGTTTTTTTCCCTTTGTATTGCAGCTTAATCCGAGAAGAGTTCACCTGAAGTGCTGCAGGTTACGCGTGGGTTAGAGTCTTTATTACCCAGCGTTGTCCGGTAAAAGCGAAATAAATATCTTTAACAAGTGTTCTTTCCTCCCACAGGTGCAGCATTAAAGAGGTGGAACGCCGATGAAAGATGCCCAGGGGAGCGGTAACTCTGGTGAGTATAATATGGTTGCTTTGATTGTCTTTGTTAGCTCCCGTTATTTCCGACGTGTCTTTTCCAATTCTGAAGTGCGGCGAATTCGGGAACAGGTGAAAATTAAAAGGTAAGTTCTTGTTCTTATTTCTCTTTCTTCTAGGATGGTGTCTAGGTTTGAGGCGTCCGTGGCAGAGGACTGGATGCTGCAGGCACAGTGAGCGTCACGCTGCTGAAGTGCAGAATAAGGCAAAGCATGGGCTGCTGTTCAGCGTGGTTTAAATAGCCTGCAAAGTAGTCCCAGGTAAGAAGTTCCCCAGAACCACACCCAAGTGAAAAATATTCCCTGTAATAAAATAGTCCCATCCAGGCCTCACGTGGGCTTTGATTCATTTGCAGCATGGTCTGCAGGAGGTAAGTAATGTCTATGAGCCTGGCGCCTATGGCGCCAGGACTGATGTCTATTATGAGCCTGGTGCCTAAGGTGCCAGGACTGAACCCAGATAGCCCCCACCCAGGGCTGCTGGGGTCTCAATAAATGTCTGGATGCCTGCTCCCGAGGCTGCTGGGCTGGGTCCGGATGCCCGGGGGTAGGCATCATGACACTGTTCCTATGTAACCACTTTTTAATTTCTAACACCACCCCTTTGTGCCTTTTGGGAACCATTATCTGAGATCTGGGAGTACCAGCTGGATTAAAGTCACCCCTATATAGCAGTCCAGCTTTTAGGGAAAAAATAGCCCCCCTTTCTCTCTGCCCTCCTCTTCAGGAAAGCTTCTGCGAGCAAGGAATCATTCCTTTGGGTGAATGCAAGGGCTGGAATAATCTCTGCTTCATCCCCAAGGGCTTAAGGTAGTACTGATCTGATGTAGTTGAGCGATCTGCATCTGCCTCTCCAAAGCATGTGCTCTCACTTTCAGTTTTATCAAGGGTTTTAACTTCTTCTGCTTTGGGAAACAATGCCCTCTCCAGGATCCTCTGGACTATCCTTTCTCCTGCCTTTACTTGCTATGCCTCCTTCCCATTGTTCTGCATCAATATTTTTATATCACCTCTATAATCAGGGTCTATGACGCCTGCTAATATGTCCAGGTCATATCACCAAACTAGGCCTGACTTAGAGGCAACACTGATGTAAATGCCTGATGAAGGTAATAAGACCAGGTCAGTTGGTATTTAGGCCCAATCTCCGGCCTGTACTGTTTCCCCTCAGTTACTACACAAATCAAATCCTATAGATTGCATGTAGCTACTGATGGATCAGAAGCTCTATTGCTAGGTTTTTTAAACCTGAGGGTCCGCCAGTCTGTGTCAACTGCGCCCGATCCCACTCTGACACCATATGATAGGAGTTAGGAATGAAATTCGAACACCAGGGGTTCATGGTTTTGGTCAAAGACTTTTATTAAAATAAAAGAGGTTGGGAAAATGCCTCACTGTCCCTGCACTAGAGGAGTTTGCCTACCTAAAACCAAAACTAAGGATCTGTCAGCTGTCAGAATGTCCAAAACAAAACGTCCTGTGTCCAAATTTATATTCTGACCCTCACATTCTAACAAAGCAATTCCAAAGGAAAGGGAAAATGTCTTTTGGGCTTGAGTGATGCATACATGTTCAAAAAGAAAATGCATATCTCCACCACAAAAATTTCCAAAGGATAGAGTTCCTTTCTCCAGAGGGTGATTCCCTTTCCCTGGATTTCTCTTCACTCTGGTTTGCATTCAGGATTATCAGTCTGTTGCGTATCAAAACAACTGGCGCATAAAATAATTTGACTCTTGTACTTTGTCGTGTTAGAGTACTTGGTATACTCTCTGGCCATGTTTCCTTTCACCTTTAATACATTTCCTCTGCCTTTTCCTGATGTGCTATGATCAGGATTTCTTGAGTTCATTTTGTTTTACACTTTATTCATCTTCATGACTGATATGTTTTCCTGTCAGGGCTTTCTCATAAAGACACATGTTTACAATTAGCATCCACCTGGTAGGTATACTCTCCTGCCAGGGACTTTCTTTTGTGAACACTCTTACATCTTGCTTCTGTCTGGTATACTCTCCTGCCAGGGCTTTTGTTCCATATGTACTTTCTTGCACCTTCAAACACACCTTCAAATTGCCTGGTTACTCTTATGACAGGGCTTTCTTATGTGGACTTGTGCACATTTCCAATATTGATAGTCTCTTATATTAGCTTTTTGTGGTATTGTAATTGCCTGATATACTATTCTGCCAGGACTTCTTTTACATGTGTATAGCATACACTCACACGGTTGTAAGTCTCTTGGTCTGATTACTTTTCCCAGTTTATAACAATGTTCACTTGCATATATTATTTCAGGGGCTATTTTGTTCATTAACAGTGTTTGGCATGTCTGCCGATACGCCCCGGTGTCCCTGCTTTTCTTCCGTGGACTCACTGTTTTTTCCCGGCTTATTGTATCTCTCCCACGGTAAGCCGGCAACAAGCGTTTAGCGTCCTGCCTGCCGCTTCAGTTTCCCGGCCCCTCTGCTCTTCGCAGTGCCTGCAGAGCTCTCTGGCGTCTTGCCGAGCTCCACTAAGGTGGAAGTGACCTTCTAACAACTGCAAACGCCCAGACATCTTCTCTCAGCTTCTGGTGTCTCTGCAGCATGTTCACGGTCTGCGCCCCTTCTCCTTCTTGTTGAGCCGGATGGCTCCATGGAACGCCTTGTAGTCCCTCGGTATCTATCGCTCGGTCGCTTTCGAGAGATGCAGTCTTCTCCCGCAAGCAGCTCTCTTTGGTCAGCTCCTTCAGCTGTTTAAATATCCCCACTGTAGGCAAGCGCTCATAACAACTAGAGTGCGACTTTCGCTCTTGGCTTTGGGTGATCTGTATTACTTGATCCCTCTTCCTTACCCCGATATTCCCTTGCCTATGGGAATGGAAGTCCATTCTTGATGACTTGCATATGTAATTTGGGCAATCGGTCTTAGTGTTTTTCAAAGGCAAGTCTTCTTTGATGGTTTGTATACAGATCTGGTGAAAAGGTTTTCAACAATCGACCTAGATGGATGGGAGGAGGTGTAACAATATGCCATTAAGGCATTAGGTATGGGTGGTATATCCGCAGAAGAAAAAGGGGGATAACATATGTCATCCAATGAGGCCAGGACAGTTCTGCAGAGGTTGTTTCCCTCCATGTGATCCCATCTCATATAGCCAGGGTCAGGATCAGGTAGATGCTGCTGTTCCCTGGCCACATGAGGGGAGGTCACTGCCGGGAAAGCAGTGATGACACCATTGGATTCATCACGCTAAGGAATATTTCTTGTGACTTGGTGTCATCTTACTACATCACTTTACTTACCTCTTATTGCGTGTTGTGAGAAATTATTACCTGCTTGTTTCATTTTTAGTGTGTGTTAGAAGCCTAGAATAAATACAGTATTTGTATACATTCCTGTCTAAATTGAATTATTGTGTGCTTCACTGTGTGGACTCATTTTGGACCCATGATCCCACTCCCACTTTCCCGAGTTGACTGCTATCTATTGCTACTTTAACCTCTGAGAGTTCCTCTGTACACTATAAGTAGGGTGGCTTCCTAAAATCTGTCCCCCAGGCCAGATTCTAGAAATCCATCTTAACAATACCTAACCTATACTCTGTTATTTTCCTTCACTCATAGGAGGGAGTCTGTTGGCATTCCTCCTACATTTTCACCTGACTACCTAGCCTGCAGGGGCCTTCTCTGCTGGGGAGGCTGACAGAAGGTCTTGCTGTCCTCAAGGAGCTATACTCCTTAGTGCATCCTGTTATACATTTTTGGTGCACTGCCCCCCTCTACTCCAGTTAAGGCAAGTTTTGTAATGGTTTAGTTTGTGTCCTGCTCCCTCCCACCATGTTAGTCAAGTAGCTGCTTCCTTGCCCAAGCTATCCCTGCCAAGGTTAGGGGGGAATTGGCCCTCCCGAGCCGGCACTATGCCTGGCAATGATTGTCCTTTCTCGATTTGCTCGTAAAGACACGGAAGGTGTGGTTCATTACATGTGCCACGCGTGAGTGCTTGATTTCAGTCTCTGCCGTGTATTTTACTTGGAGGCTGGCTCACAATCCATGTCGGATTTTGTCACTCGATTTGGGCTCTGCTGATATCCCTGCTTTGTATACAGACCTGTGACCCCAGGGCCGGCTAAACTGTTTCATATCGTATAAATATACCTGTGATAGAATAGCTTGATAATCCAAAGTTAGTTATACGACTTTCATGCTTATTGACTTTGACAGTTTTAACAAACACATTGAATGATGCACAGCCACTTATGTGTGTTCGGACCTATTGGATTTTACATGTCTTACCATTATTAACCCTTTTCAATGGTATTTGACGCTGGTTAAGTAAACAAGTGTCTGCTACAAATGACACTGGTAAGTGCTGAGATATTTTTTTCTAAGCCGCCTGCACAGAGCAGAAGAACTACTAGAGGCTTCATTTATTCTTGTATTTCTCATGTACGTATTAACATCATTCATGTTTAATGTTAAAATGACTGCAAGCTGAACAAATGATATCAGCTGTTTTCATTCTTTTTTTAAAACAAGAATAGCACAGATTCAGAAACAGCAAAGCTATTTGATGAATAATGTGTTATTTTGAAAGGCGTCATTGCACACCGAAGGATGCAGTGTTTACATTCTCTCGCAGAACATCTCCCTGGAATTTGTAACAGTTAGTTAAATATTTCTCATTTTAAAAGTCCACCATCTAGACAATCTGATGATATGAAAGAAAAAAGTGCTTAGCTATAGGTGTCAGTCATATGATACAAATGCTAATTGGCTACAACTATTAGAAGCAGGCGTATAAGCACTAATCTCAATTTATAAAGTAAAATGTTTTGCACATTCTATGTTATTCAGTAGCACACCGAACCTTGCGGTGACGTAAAACTCATGAAGGGCACCTGACAAATCTGTAGTCGGGCAGCACCTTTTCTTGCGGGCGTAACCAAGACGGACGTCATTTCAAATGTCAAAAATATATTGCAAAAACCTATGTTGTTCTATAGGTCGCAGACCTTAGCGCCAAGGGGAGCTGTTCAAAGCTAGTGATTTAATGAACGACGCCCTCAGTTCAGGATTGACTGGCAAAGGAATAAGGGTGGTTTGCATGAGCTAAAGAGGTGGGTTCTATACTATATAGCTAGCTGCACACAACAGCAGTGACACACAGACTACAGATGCAGCTGGAGGCCATATTCCTGGAAACTCCGGATAGGGCAGGGATGGAGAGTCTAGCAGATTCAGAGCTTGACAATCTGAGTAAAAACATGTAAATAGCTATCCTAATGTATGGGCCATGACAATAGTTCTGTCTATAGGCCTAGAATTGGCACTTAGCCACCTTTTCCAAATTCTAATTGGTATGCTTCCTTCAGAAACTTGGAAGCAAAACTAAACTACTAGCATTAACTGCTTTGATGAGAAGAGGCAACCCGCTTTAAAATGCCTTTTCCATGATACAGTAAATCTGCACAGGGGCATAAAACGTTACACTTTGTCAATTTCTCCAAATTGTTTTTTTTTTTCATTGTTTTGACATTTCCAAGATTTTGGGGGACGATATACCCTTTATTAGCAATTTTTTTCAGCATATTTGTCATGTCCATTTTTATTACGCCATTAAGAGACACGATAATGTATTTTTGTCAGGTAGACTTTCAACCATCCCTCTGCTGGTAACACACTGAGCTTATTGTGATACTCAGTTTTAGTACAGTGCATAACATCAGCCTGTGCTACCCCTCTTTCTTTGGCCGGGATATGTAGCTCCATCAAAGAACAGAGGACAGAAGGTGAATCCTCGCAGTGGGTTTTAAAATGATTCACCTGTAATTTTTAATCCATTGCTTTTTAGAAGCCTTGGGGCCTTAGTACAAGTTTGCCAGTATATAGTAAAAGTGCCAGTAAACCATTTATCAGCACTTTTACCAGTCCAGCCAAGTACGAGTTTGCCGGAATACAGTTGCCGCAATTACTGGCACCGATATCACCACCCCCGGAATTACCAGCGCCAGTAATACAGGCAAAGAAAATACCAGATGGTCTGGAAGCCTGTGCTGGTAACACCAGCACAGTGGTATCACCGGCATATCACGAGATTGGAGTTGCCAATACTACCGGCAAATATTTGCCAGTAATACCAGCAAAGCCTAGGCGTAGATAACACCTCAGAGCAGCAAGTAAATGGACACAAGTGAATGAAATTAGGCCACAGGTGTAGTCAATCCACCCAGGTGCACCAAATGCACACAGGAAGAGTATGAAAGGGCCACACCTTCCCCAAAAACACATCCCAACACAACCATGCTGCCAGTCATTTCTGCAAACATGGAGCTAGAGGCTCTGCATGCCAATGTGCAGGTGCAGGGCTGGAATACCTGCAGAGACAACAGAGAAGAAGGAGGAGGAGGAGCATGATAATGATGGGATGCCGGTGGCAAGGCAGAAGCGTGCAGTGATCCCTCACACAAGGGCCACACCCTGGGCTCTCACTGACAGGTAGATACTAACACTGTACCGCCTAAAATGAAGATCATACTTGACCTCCTGACCCACATCCAAGAGGACATTGGGAGCAGTATCGGCATCAGGTCAAACTGTATACTGTTTGGCTGTACTATTTGTAATGCTTATATCTCTGCAAGATAATGAATACAGATAATTGCGAGAGAAGAGCGTGAGAGCATTCTTAATATTTTTCTATTTATGAGTACAAAAGACACGATTGCAAGTGTAAGTACCTGTTGGTTTAGCAATACAATTGTGTAGGGAAGGTATTTTAACAGTTCATGTTTATCATACAAACAATTGCAATAAGGATTGGTTCCTAGGTACTCTGCAATTAGACCCCTGACAATATCACTGTGCAATATTAAGCTGCCAGGTGCTCAGACGAAGTAGCTCAGAGATCCAACTCTCCAGAGCCTTGCATCGGGTACAGCACTGTTATCTCCTGCAGAACTTTCCACTGCCCAACAGGGGCATTTAATCCACCTACTTTGTGGAAAGAAGGGTATGATGGTTGGCACCCTAATGTGTTTTGGTTATTGGGTGCCATGACAGTTGGCACCCATTATGTGTAAAAGCAGTCTTGGGATCTGGGTAGCCATGACACTTGGCACCCATTACCTAGAATAATAATTTCTAGAGCTTAAAATAAGAAAGAGGAGGAGGTCAACTCGATGAAGGAGTTGGGTGGCCCTGTTACCAACCTGCGGCGGATGGGTGCCCCACAGAATGGCCTGCAGAGTACCTATTTGACAAGCACACGCTTGAGTCCAGCTACGTGCAGCATGGCCTCCCGTCTGGATTTTTGTCCTGCTTTCTTTATTCTGAGTGTACAAGTCTTCTGTTTTGTTTATTTGATGAAAATATATTTACCAATCAAGCTCTGTTTCAAACATTTTGCATCCCATAAAGTGTCTGGGTTCTGTTTTTTGGTTTTTTGAATTAATAAAATAAGAAAAAATACTGTGTTTTTCTTCCTAAAAACCTTGTTAGTCAAGAGAAATATATCTATTAGAAAGATAGGATGAGTAACCCACCACAACATATTGATGTTCAATGCCTGCTTAATGCCGATAAATCCTAACACTAATTTTACATTGACCGTTTCTCTGTCTTTCATCAGCAATGTGTGTGTGTGCGTGTGTGTGTTTGTGTGCATGTTTATCCCATTTACCAACTACAGGGGTCACAGTGAATGTGGCTGCCTCAGTCCCAAAGCATTCTCAAGTCTCCATTTCCTGGTGTACACTTAGCACTGTCATAGATGGCACAAGAATCACTCCAGTTTTCAAAGACAAATGCAGTTCAAGGGTTTTTATTGAAGAATCAATGGGCATTAGGGGCGTCCCTCAATCGTCTACAAGCACCTCATCCCTAACCCAGTTTGATTTAGCTCCAACTGCTTTATTGCTAATATTGGGAACTGTATACTGTTTGGCTATACTATTTGTAATGCTCATCATATCTCTGCAAGATAATGAATACAGATAAATGCTAGAGAAGAGAGTGAGAGCATTCTTAATGTGTTTCTATTCATGAATACAAAAGACACAATTGCAAGTGTAAATACCTGTTGGTTTAGCAATACAATTGTGTAGGGAAGATATTGATAACAGTTCACATTTATCATACAAACAATTGGAATAAGGATTGGTTCCTAGGTACTCGGCAGACATACCTGTTATACCTGAAAATATTACTGTCCAATATTAAGCTGCCAGGTGCTCAGACAAAGTAGCTCAGAGATCCAACTCTCTCCAGAGCCTTGCATCAGATACAGCACTTTTCTGTCCTGCAGAACTTGCCACAACCCAATGGGGATATTTAATCCACCTACTGTGTGGAACGAAGGGTATGATGGTTGGCACCCTAAGGTGTTTTGGTTGTTGGTTGCCATGACAGTTGGCACCCATTATGGGTAAAAGCAGTCTTGGGATCTGGGTAGCCATAACACCTGGCACCTTTTACCTAGAATAATAATCTCTAGAGCTTAAAATAAGAAACAATACCTTGTTTTTCTTCCTAAAAAACACTCTGTTATTATTCAAGAGAAATATATCTAGTAGAAAGATAGGATGAGTAACCCATCACAACATATTGATGTTCAATACCTGCTTAATGCCGTCAAGCAGTAAATAAGTAGTTCACAGACAGAGGTGCTTGATCTCGAAGAGAGGAAAGCTCTAGTTTTGGAGCATATGAATTTAGAAGACAAATATTTCTCTTTCGTCAAATAGTGTTTTACTGCTAGTTAGTTTAATCATTGCCTTTTTTCTTCTCTATTTTTCTCAAAAGGAGGCATTAGTGGTAGTGGTGGGATCTGGGGTTAGATCTGGGTACATGAATTCCTGCAGAAATGTGCAGAAAAATGCAGTTTCCATTTAATGGTGACTTTTTTCTTGGGGGAATCTGATCTGCCTACCTGGGAATCCACAGGGCTGGCCAAGGTCCACACACGTTTACTCATCAACAGATACCATGGCCAAGCTAATGTTAAGGGGCTAAACTGCCCATCTACAAGGGTGCAAACTTTGATTTGATTAGCAGCAATAATCCCACATAAGACATTAGTGCAAATGTAATATTTTACACTAAGTACTACCACAGATGGGACAAGAATCACTCCAGTTCCCAAAGGCAAATGCAGTTCTGTCAGTCTAGAAATACGGATACCTCTACTTTGAGACCGCAAACGCATTTTGGTGGCCGTGGGCCAACCGTCTCATGCACGATGTTGCAAAATATAGGTTTTCGAGTTTGCCAATTAACGGTCATTTTGATGTAACAAGAATCGCCATTTTGTTTTCTAACCATTGCTCGTTGCTTTCTGTTCCTATTGCTTCACAGTATATTTTCCGCTTACACTGCTCGACTGTGAAACCTTGTTTTCTGTATGTGAAAAGGACAAGGCCGCAGGGCCGTGAGGATAACAAGAGTTCGCTGAAACACAAACGTAGGCAGCGCCAGGAAGAATGCCTGGCTCCCTCCTGAATGTAGCCTTGAAGCAGAGCTGCAGGGCATCTAATCATTTCACAGCTGCCAGCCAGTCTCGTTATATGGTAGAATATGTTAGAATAATACTGCTGAAGGCTTGAATTATGCTTTTCTTACAGCCCCCCTTTGCTGAGCCCGCTAGAGCATGTCGGCTCCCAGGACGCAAATAGCACCTGATAGATAGCAAGGTCCGGAATGCAACTCCCCCCCGTATGTAGTTCGCTTCCAAGAGCAGAAGCGCTGTGTTCTATTCAACAACTGAAAGATGCCTTCACACTCACAAATTGCAAATTGTTACTAGAATAGATGTTTGAAGGTGTCATAGTGGTCGGAGATGTCCATCATCACACCAAGTTCAAAGAAAGCCAATAAAGGGGGGTGTTAAACATGTCATAGCTGATTGTTTGATACGCATTTTGTATATATGTAACTGATGTACGTAATTCACTCTCTTGCGTCCCTCGAGGTCTAGAGATACACGTCGCGGGGCGTGAGACCGAGTTGGCCAACTGAGACTTTTGCTTTGCAATAAAACCCTAGCTTTGGGAATACAACCTCGTGTCTGGCGCCTCTATCGTGTGTGGTGACTCGCCTTGTTTCCATAGATGTCAGGGTCCCCTAGGAGCCCGTTTCAAGATGGCGCCCGAATAGGGACCCTCTCCCACTTGTTCCATCGCGTAACGTTGTAATTGAGTAAGGCAGAGAACGGCGAGGACGGGACGATCGAGCCGGGATCAAGAGGTGTTCGGGGCGCCCTGTAAAAGTGATGAGAGACTCCCTTGCAGATCTGCACACATCTGATCCCTGATCGACGTGCCTGGCTAGAGAACAAGGAGACGAGGGTCCCGAAACAAGGTGGTAGCCAAGAAACGCAGACACGACGTCCTTTGGTGCGTCAGTATACAGACGACCTGATTTATCAGGTGAGTCATTCCCCGATTCAAAGTATCCTGATATTGGTTGAGAGTTGACTTTGCAAAATCAAACGCCCTAGGTAAGGTTAGATATTTGTTCGCGTTCACATTAGGAGGACGATCATTTACATTTACGCCGATTCCGCAAGGTTACCCGGAAAGTCCAACTATTTACATTAGAGCATTAAAAGAGCAGCTAGACATGCTGGAATTACCCGTGGGTTGTGTACTCTTGCAATACATAGACGATATATTGCTAGCTGCAGACACCGAGGAGATTTGTAAAGAAAGCACTGTATTACTACTGTCACACCTAGCGGCACATGGCCATAAAGCTAGTTTGAAGACATTTCAGTATAATCGAAAGGAGGTGGCTTATTTGGGCTACCTACTTTCGAAAGGAGGGGAAAGACTAACGCCAGAACGCATAGAAAGTATTTCTTGTATGCCTATTCCAAAGACACAAAAAGGAGTCAGAGCCATAATAGGCATGGCTTCATATTGCCGACAATGGATTGGTAATTTTGCGTTAATTGTGAAACCATTAGTGAATTTAACTAGAAAGGATGCGGTTATGCCTTTGCAGTCGGATGAGGAATGTCAGAAAGCATTTGATGGATTAAAAACTGCATTATGCTCGGCTCCAGTTTTGGGTACGCCGAACTATGAGAACATTTTTAGACTATTTGTGTGTGAAAGTGAAGGATGTGCATTCGTGGTTTTGACACAGGAACAAGGTGGAAGAAATAGGCCGTGCGGCTATTTTTCTTCTGCGCTGACCCTGTAGCGCGCGCACTGCCACGATGTTTGCGATCTGTCGCGGCGGCTGCTGCGTCAGTGAAACAAACGGAAGGAATGGTATTGGGGCACACTTTAATTCTGATGGTGCCACATGCCATAGACGTTCTATTTAATAGAACACAGACGCAACGCCTCTGCTAGATTGACAAAATATGAGATTATCTTGTTTGCGCCCCATATCCAAATTATGAGGTGTAGCGCTTTGAATCCTGCAGAAATAATGCCACTAACCATAAAAGAAATTGGGGAGAATGAATCACCCCCCCACGATTTCTTAATGGTCACTGATGAAGAAACCAAGGGAAGAGTTGATTTAAGTGATATTCCACAGAAAGAGCCGGATGGAGAGTTATTTTGTGACGGCTCATGTTTTAAATTACCAGATGGCACGACAACTGCCGCATACGCTATCACTACTCTAGAGAATGTTGTAGAAAGTAAAAGAATTCCCTATAATTCAGCACAAGCCGCAGAAATAATAGCATTGACCAGAGCCTGCGAGATTTCTGAAAATTTGAATGTGAATATATATACTGATAGTCAGTATGCTTTTGGAGTGGCTCATAATTTTGGTCAACTCTGGGCTGAGAGAGGGTTTCTGACATCACATGGCGCCCGAATTCAACATGGCCCTTTGATTGTACGATTGCTGTCTGCACTCACGTTTCCAAAGCGCCTAGCAATAGTGAAATGCGAGGCACATAAAAAAGTAACATGCAAAGTAGGAGAGGGAAACGCGTTTGCAGACAGAATTGCGAAACAAACTGCCACTGATTTGAATACCAGAATGATGACGGTTCAGACAGAGGAAGTACCCTGTATGATAGAAGATGGAGTTGCCACTGTCAAAGAAATGCAGGCCGAGGCTACGGCCGATGAAATACAGGGGTGGGCAGAGGGATCTGCTGAGTTGGATCTGGAGGGTTGTTGGGTGGTCAAGGGAACTAGAAACTGGATGTTGCCAAATTCGTATGTGACTGCAATGGTCACAATGGCCCACAGCCCTACGCACATCTGTGCGAAGAAAATAATACAGCACCTTTCTACAGTTTGGCAGAATGTAAGCATAAAAAAGAATGCAGAGAGGTTGGTGCAGAACTGTATCACGTGTTTGCAACACAATGTAGGGAAGGGAACAGTGACTCCAACAGGCAGTTTTGGCCCGCCCTCCATGCCATTTTAGGTAATTCATTTTGATTTCATAGAGATGGAGAGGTGCCAAAACTTAAAATACGTCTTGGTGGTGATCTGTGCATTCAGTAAGTGGGTGGAGGCATATCCTTTGAAAGGCTGCACAGCAATGAGTACGGCAAAAGTAATGTTGAAGGAGTACTTTTCCAGATTTGGCTTACCCCGAGTCCTATGGTCTGATAATGGACCGCATTTTGTGGGTGCAGTGGTATTACAGATATGTGCTGGTCTCCAGATTGATAAGAGATTCCATAGTTAAAGGCATCCGAGTTCTGCCGGTCTTGTGGAGAGGCACAACAGAATTCTTAAATCAAAGATAAGCAAGATTTGTGCGGGAAGCAGGTTGAGTTGGGTGGATGCATTACCAATAGCACTATTATGCATGCGTACATCTGTGCAGGCTAAAACTGGGCTCTCCCCGTACAAAATCGTAATGGGGGGCCGGCATATGTTTGGTGCGCTCCTCAGCCAAAGCGACTTAGTGAGATAGAACATCCTGTGCTTAGTACTTATTGTGGCCTTTTAATGCAGAAGTTGCGTTTGATTCATCAGCAGGTGCAGGAGTCATTACCAGTGAGATACACCGGTCCGGGGCATGCGCTGGAGCCAGGAGACTGAGTGCTGCTAAAAAACTTTGAAAGAAAGTCTTCATTAGCACCCAGGTGGCGCGGGCCCTCTCAAGTACTTTTGGCGACGCAGACGGCATTAAGGGTGGATGGAAGGAAGTCGTGGATCCATGCCACCCATGCCAAGAAGATTCCAACTGCACTGAAAGACTTGCCTGACAGTGATGACCGGAAAGAGACAGCGGTCCCAGAAACAAAAGAAACTATTGCCAGTGAGCAGCCACCTAATCTGCCAAAACGAGAAGTGAAACTTGAAACAAAGCCTGAGATGATTGCCAAAGAGGGGAAAGGCAAAGAGTGCCCCAACGTTGTCCAGCAGAATCGACATCACTGCTGACCGACGCAAAATCTGCCTTGCAAATACCAGCAAAAACAAATCGTGTACCCCTTTGGCACCCACCAGCACTTGCCAACATGCCAAAAAACGGATCTGCATCATTGGCGCGGCACACAGCAGCACCTGCAGTAGCGCCACAGGCTGACTTCAAGCCAGAATCTGGAAGTGCACCGGCACTGTTCACGGATCATACGATACCAGGAGCAAGGCGATACAACCTGCGGCCTCGGATGACAAAGTGATCCGCAGTTCTTTTTGGTGTATATATCAACCTCTGGTTCAGCTCATGGACGGAGAAGGAACCGGAGGTGTAGAGGAGAGAAGCGTGAAAATTGTGCAAGTCGGACTATTGAAGAGTCGCGGCTCCTCGGTGCGATCATAAAAAGTACACGTGTCCTGAACCAGAACGGACAAACTGGGCGCACATGGTACTATGGCAATTGAGATAACCGATTAACAGTACATGTGTCCTGAACCAGAGCGGACAAGCTGGGTGCACATGATACTAAGGCGATAAGATAACTGATGGAAGGTCCTCTGAGCAGTATAAGAGGGTACACGTGATCTCGCCTAAAAACAAATAATCTAATCCAGGCTAAAAAAGAGACAGGCAGAACTGAACTGTGACAATTCCATTGAACTTATTAACATCAGAGCAAGCGCGACGAAGAGAGATATCCACAACGAACTGTGATAAAAAACAAGAAGGACAAGAAACATGCCGGGACCGGTTCCAGCCTCCTCCTGCACCACCACTGCTGAGAATGAGTAAATTATAAAGACTATAAGCTTAAGAAAAATGCATGGTAAAACAAATTGTATGCTGGTACTAACGATAATAATGTGCTTTATGAGCATGGTAGCACCAATATCGACAGCCCTAATGTTATGGTGGGTAGAAACAATACACCCATTAGAAATGTTTTTACCAATAAGTAATATATCCACTACTGAAAGCCCGGTTCAGGTGATCACTTATACCCTACCCCCAATGGAAGAAAAACACAGGGAAGGTTTTGGAAATAACACCTTATTGCTGATAATGAACATGACACATGCAATCCTGAAGAAAACAAACTGCTGGTTATGTGCCCATTTACCACAGCATGCTGGGAAAGGACTAGGGTGGTATGTGCAGCCATTACCATTAAGTTCTGCATGTATTACATCTTTAGGTGCAATGTTCTATGGGAAATGGAATGAGAGCAATACGGGTCAATTAGACAGAACGAACATGAATGAGTTTGAGGAGATCATAATGAAGCCTGTGGGTTGTTCCATTTTTATAAAGCACAAGTAATAGCCTTAGAGCCCACGAGGAAAAGTACACGAAAGATAACACAACAAAATAGACGAGATAGATTGTCCCCACCAGAAAAACATCTGTAATGACGTTTCGTGTAAGAACAGAAGGGAACAAAGATGCAATTCCCCCATCTTACACGGTGAATTATAGCCCAAGAACTGTCCCTTTTTGTCTAAAAAAGAAAGGCTCTTTTTCAGTCGGAACATATGCTGGTTGTATGAATACAGTGGTACTAAAATGGGAAATAGAACCAGTATACGGAGGTGATCCAGTTTATTTTATATATGGAGAGAAAGCATACCCTTGGTTGCCCAGAAACTGGGGAGGAACATGTTACCTAGGGCTACTGTTCCCAGGAGTATTCCTCTTAGAAACAGCAGCCATGGCCAGATTATCCAGAACTAGAGTCAAAAGGACTGACAAAGGTGTTTTAATAGCAACTGATGTAGCAAAATCATTAATTCCATTCTTAGGGCAGATAGTGAACTCCTATAATATAAGGCAACTGTCCAGAATCCTAAACAATACAATAAAAACAACAACAGATATATTATTTAACATGACGTTGGAAGAAAGAGGAATCAGGTTAATGACGCTGCAAAATAGAATGGCTCTCGATGTGATCCTGGTAGATCGTGGGGGAATTTGCAAATTAGTGGGATCAGCATGTTGCGTTTATGTTGATGATTATTCCCCCACGATCTTTGAAGCAATAAAGAAAATGCACGTCCTAAGCTCTGAACTCCCTACTGGAGAAGGGAGCTGGGGAATAGGATCTTGGTTTTGGGGAATACTACCTTCTTGGGGATGGAAGTTGATCTCAATATTAGTAATGGTGTTTGGAATATTCCTAACGTGCTGTTGTTGTATACATTGTTTACCCATAGTTTGCGCTGAGGTAACTGAGGGATGTACGGAAGGATGTATGCATATGATAACAAAGAAAAAACAACCTCATGATCGAACTGGCCCAGACCCAAATGAGATGAGAGCAGTAAAAAAGTTGATGGCAATAGATATTGATGAAGACAATGATGTCCACAATAGCATGCAAGACTCAGACATAAGTACTTCAGATTCATCATCACTAGAGGAGGTTTCAATAAATAGATGAGACGTTTGGCATACGGCCAAAGGAGGGTTTGTCAGTCTAGAAATACGGGTACCTCTACTTTGAGACCGCAAACGCATTTTGGTGGCCGTGGGCCAACCGCCTCATGCACGATATGACAAAATATAGGTTTTTGAGTTTGCCAATGAATGGCCATTTTGATGTAACAAGAATCGCCATTTTGTTTTCTAACCATTGCTCGTTGCTTTCTGTTCCTATTGCTTCGCAGTATATTTTCCGCTTACACTGCTCGACTGTGAAACATTGTTGTCTGTATGTGAAAAGGACAAGGCCGCAGGGGCGTGAGGATAACAAGAGTTCGCTGAAACACAAACGTAGGCAGCGCCAGGAAGAATGCCCTGCTCCCTCACGAATGTAGCCTTGAAGCAGAGCTGCAGGGCATCTAATCATTTCACAGCTGCCAGCCAGTCTTGTTACATGGTAGAATGTGTTAGAATAATACCACTGAAGGCTTGAATTATGCTTTTCTTACAGCCCCCCTTTGCTGAGCCCGCTAGAGCATGTCGGCTCCCAGGACGCGAATAGCACCTGATAGATAGCAAGGTCCGGAATACAACTCCCCCCGTATGTAGTTCGCTTCCAAGAACAGAAGCGCTGTGTTCTATTCAACAACTGAAAGATGCCTTCACACTCACAAATTGCAAATTGTTACTAGAATAGATGTTTGACGGTGTCATAGTGGTCGGAGATGTCCATCATCACACCAAGTTCAAAGAAACCCAATAAAGGGGGGTGTTAAACATGTCAAAGCTGATTGTTTGATATGCATTTTGTATATATGTAACTGATGTACGTAATTCACTCTCTTGCGTCCCTCGAGGTCTAGAGATACACGTCGCGGGGCGTGAGACCGAGTTGGCCAACTGAGACTTTTGCTTTGCAATAAAAACCCTAGCTTTGGGAATACAACCTCGTGTCTGGCGTCTCTATCGTGTGTGTGGTGACTCGACTTGTTTCCATAGACGTCAGGGTCTCCTAGGGGACCCTTTCAGTTCAAGGGTTTTTATTGAAGAATCAATGGACGCTAGGGGCATCCCTCTATTGTCTACAAGCACCTCATCCCTAACCCAGATTGGTTTAGTTCCTGGTTAGTATATACTGATTTTTTCATTCTTAATATGCTAAATACTAAATAAACTACAGTGTTTAGCCTAACGGCCCTGGACCTTATCTCACTAATCTCCCTCTACCCGTCCTAACTTTTCCTACTCTAACCAGTTGTTAGTTCTGTATAGTCATAAGGAATACTGCCTTGCAAATACCCTGCTCTAGTCCGAATTTATGATCACGCTTGCTCTCTTCTCCCTTGTCTCAGCCCGTTCTCTCTTTCCTCTTCCACCTCCACCCATCTCCATTCACTCTTCCCACTTCTATCCTGTCCCTTGGATCTCTCTCACTCCTTCTGGTTCCTTCCTCCACCCTTAAATGTTACTACTTTCTCTCTGCTACCACTACTCCCTCCTAACTCCTTCACTTCACTACTCCTGCCTCCACTCCACTACTCCCTCTTCCACTCTGCCCTCCTCTACTCCACTACTTCCTCCTCCACTCCACTACTAACTCTTACACTAAACTACTTCACCTCCCAACTAATACTCCTCCCTACAAATACTATTCCTTCATCACACCAACTACTACTCCTCCCTCTATCTACCAGTATTCAAACACCCTTCTTTCACTCCATAGCATCCACTTCACAGCCACCCCTTACACTAACACGCACACTCACACTGCAGTACCACTTATACTCACTACCCAAAACCTCACCTTCTCTAGAATTCGCTGCCACTATCCGCTGCTCCTCCATTCTTTATAATGGTCGCTTGGTCCACCACCTCCTCGGAATTCACCTGAACAACTCACACTTTCCACCTCCTCTACTGTCCTTTATTCTTATCCCGCTTCTTGAATTTGGCCCCTGTCCCTTGCCAATTTGGCTCTGTCTTCCCCTCCCTGTACGTGGCAGAAGCAGAAAATGTTGCAAGTTAGGGGCCTAACCGGGCCCACTTTCTCCATGTTGACTCACTGCAGAACTGCAATGGCTGCTCAGGAGGGTGACTGTTTGAGTTTGTGTTATGTGGGCTTTGGTCTTGTGGCCCCAGAGAAAAGTACTGGTGTGGGGGAGTTTTTGTCTGCTGACTTGATAGAGTGCTGCACAACTCTGTTTGCCTGCTGTCGTATGTTGCCTCTATCTGTGCTTTGTTTCTTCTCCGGCACGGTACTCCAGTAAGCTGGTGGTCCATCGGGTGGTTTATCTCAATGTGGGTCGAGGTTTTCTGATGTTACTGGAGCACAGATGCCAGTGAAGGGAATCTCGCTCTCTGTAGCATTTCCGTCAGGACATCTATGGAATTTCTGAAACAAACAGAGTTAAACTGGTGAGCTTGTAGGGCACATCGTGTGAGACAATTGTGCACTGCACACAAACATACTGTCACATGGTGGGTGGGCCAGAATTGGGGCCCTCTCAACGGAGACTACCCATCTTAGGGTTAGGACTGCCTCTGAATTTCTCCCTGATAGGCATCTCACCCCAGGCTGAGAGTGGTTCTCATCCCTTATTGACAAGGCCAGTCTACTTGCCTTGTCACAGCACTTGTTATAATATTTAATGCTCAGATTCTTGTCTTCTATCTCACTCTTCCCTACTGTGCGTTACTGTATGATGAAAGTGATCTCTTGCCTCTTGTCTAAATTTGTTTTGTGGCCTGCAGTAGCTCAGCATAGACATTTTGCTACTATTGCACTCATTTTGTTTAGCCTTTTTCAGTAAAATTGAATGAACCTTTTAAGGTATATAAAGAATTCTTGTCAAACACTATTCATTATTTCTAGAGATGCAGCATGGGAACTTGAAGACAATGCATATAGTGAGCTGTATGAAGTACGAAAGGAGTGTGATGTACCCAAGTGCCTCTGTAAAAAAGGAAGGAAATTCTACAATTCAGCGAGGTAAGGAGCTCATTAGCATTGCTTTTTATTATTGTAAGTTATTATATGTGCCATCTCAACTCTCCTTTCCTCAAATAGAGACAGCTTCCAGGAAAGTTTCATTCACTGTATCTATATTAAAAAAAATGATGTTGTACTTGGATACATAAAAATACAGAAACCGATTCTAATCTTAAAAGTAATCCTGCAAGGGTATTAGTTAAGGTGGTTTTAGAGTCTTTAGACAGCTATTCCAGGCTTCTAAACGAAATCGGAATATTTAAAAATACATTAAGTATTGAGTTTCCATGAGTCCAGAGCTCGGAGTGATTAGACACAATTAACCAAGTGGTGTTCATGCCCCTCACATTACACTGGTGCACATTGACATAGAGATATGCATCATTAGTTTGGATAGTAACTTGGAGTTTAAATATTGTGTCAAGCTGGGACACTAAACACTTTTTATTTTGTGATTTTGTTTAGTGCAACATATTGCAGTGAATCCTTAAGGCACTTGTCATTATGGGATATAATAAAGAAAACATGAATACGCCCGAGAATAGAGCACCGTCTTTATGTTGTGTTGAAATTAGTAGAGGTTGGTAATGTCTTTTGGACATTGTGGCGGAATGTTCCATTGGAGGGAAGCATGAATGGCAAATCTTAAGCCTAGTATGATAGAAGTTTTATGGAGTGGGAAGGAGATGTCTAGCAGGTTCTCGTTCACTGATCTGAGAAGTCCATTAGGTTTTTAGGCAACACCAAGTTGGATAGATATTTTGGAGCATTTCCTTGTATGGCTTTGTTCTCGAGAACCAAGGATTTGATATTTCATCTCTTTTTAACTAGGAGCAAATGAAGCAATTTTAGGGTCAGTTGTATATGCTCAAAACGATTTGTGTTGTCAGATTTCAGTACGGGCATAGAATATTGCAATGTTTGAAGTTTCCTAATGGTGTGTTTGTTGGCTCCTTCTAGATTGAAATTCAGTAATCCAGTTTCGGGGTGATTAGAATTTCGGTTACCAGGCTAAATTAATGAGAGAGGCAACATGTTTTTGTATCGTTTTATGGTGAAAATGTGATGCTTTAAAGAAAGAGACAAGTGCAATGTCACTTTTGCCTTGTATTTGTATTTTATTGAATTTATAAAGTGCTGTACAGACAGAGTGTGGTACAATATTATGAAATAAGAGGAGAAAGCATAAAATTAAGAAAGACAAAATACGAATTTGGAGTAAGAACTGAGCAAGTAAACTTTAAGACGTGTGCAGAAAAGAGGAAGAGTGGGGGTAAGCCGTACATCAAGGGGAAGAGAGTTCCAGAGTTTGGGGGCGAGTAAGGAGAAGTGACAGAAGCGAGATCGCGCAATGGGAGCCTTTGGGACAGACAATAAAAATTGCATAGCAGACCAGAGGCACCTGGAGGGAATATGAGGAAGAGAGGAAAGGTAAGGTGGAGCAACACCATGCATGCTTTAATACACAATGGTAAGAAAGTGAAAGAGTATATGATAGTTAGCCAAGAGAGTGACTGAAGCGAGGAGGAAACAGAGGAGCGAGGAGGCAATAGGCAAAGGGTACGAATGGCAGAATAAAAAATAGACTGCAGAAGAGCAAGACGATAGGACGGAAGACCAATGAAGAGAAAGAAACAGTAGTCAAGACAGGAGAAGACACAAATAGAGAGAAGGAGTTTAGTTATATGAAATATAAGGTAGGGGTGGGCTTTGCATATTTTGTGGAGTTGAAATCGGCAAAACTTATCAATAGCATAGATATGTGGGGCAAAGCAAAGGGTGGTGTCAAAGATAATGTCCAGGTTGCAAGCGGAGGAATTAAAGGTGAGCAAGGCTGGGACCAAGGAAATAGAGGGAGGGGTATAGATGGAGGGACGGAGGAAGATAGGAAGAAGAGGATTTCAGTTTTTGTGGTGTTGAGATAGAGGAAGTGGTCATTCATCTAGGCCTGGACCACAAGAAAACAGCAATTAATAGTAGCGTGGAGACAGTCAGAGAAAGAATAAAAGGACACAAAGATCTGCGAGTCATCAGCATAGAAATGGGATGGCAACCTGAAGGAGGAAATAAGAACATAAAGTGGAGTTGTATAGAGAAAGAGGGCCAATGACTGAGCCTTGAGGAACCCCATGTAGAAGAGAATAGGTAGCCACAAGTTTTGCCAGACCAAGAGACTGGGAAAGAGCGACCATCAAGATAGGAAGAGAACTAGTGTAGGTCAGAGTCCGAAAAAAAGAGAGAAGAGACAGTAGTAAGAAGAGTAGGACGGTCCACTGTGTCGAAAGCTGCTGGTAGGTCAAGATGGATGAGAACTGAGGAAAGCTTAGAGTGTCGAGCAGAAAGCAAAGAGTTGGAACCCATAAGAAAAGCTGTTTCTGTTGAATAAAAAGGGCTGGAGGGGCGTGGCCAGCCGAGGACATTGCCAGATGCTTCCTCGGTGAGAACCAGAGCCCGCATCGATCCAATGGGTCCCCACCACCCGTTAAATGTGATGGAATCCACCCTAGAAGCTGGGAGGCAGTGTCGGAACACATCTTGCACAGATCCTGCAAGTTCGAAGGGGCTCTGTTGCCGATTGGCAGAGATCACACTGTTTGAAGGCGCTCGCAGGTGAGGTCAAGATGGCGGACTCAGGGAACGGGCTGCAGCCCTACAGCTATGAAGCAGGCATGTCGTTCAGGATGTGGCCTCTCACCCTCTGGCATTGAGACTGGGCTGCCGACCGTCGGCAGCAGCGACTTTGGCCCTAACTAAGTGGTTTGTGGGGGGATGTAGCGTATACACCAACGGCGGCAGTAGTCATCTGGATCAGTGAAGGAAGTGCGGGTTGACACCTGGTGAGGCTCTGGACCCCGCCGGACCCCGAGGGAAAGCACAGCGCAGTCTGCTCTGGGGCTCCTGGGCATGTGGATGCAGGGGCCCTGTTGAGCTACGCATCATGGGAAGAGAGAAGATCTTCCCGGCAATTAGATAATGGCCCGGCCAGAACTTGCCGAGAGGTAGATCCCCCCCACCGATGGATGGGTGACCGTTAACAAACTGCGGCACCGGGGACAACGTCACTTTTAAAGCAGCATTCGGGAGACTAGCACTGCAAGCTCCAAGGAAGTGAGTGCTTTTGTCACTAGGGAGTGATCCTGGCATGGCTTGCTGAGGCGGTCAGCCTTATTCCCTCACAGCAGTGCATAGTAAGCCTCCCAAACCACCGGCACCTCTTGGCGAACTTGAGTTGAGTAGAGCCAGCCCTGGCTGCACTGCCTATAGACCAGGCTAAAGAAGTCCATATCTCCCCAGACATCAGGGGCCCGGGTTGCAGAGAGGTGGTGTTGGGAGGAGCGGGAAAGGTTTGAAGGCACTTGGCCTGAGGGGGGGGTCAAAGAACTGGCTTCCCCTTCCCCACTGATGGTGGCAGGCGGCAGTTGGCCGGCAGCTGAAGAGGACGTGGATCCGAGTGACAGGAGTACACAGGGGAAGTTAAAAGTAAAAGACTCACTGAAGAGTGGTTTATCTCCGGAGCGTGTTACATCTAGTCCAAGCTGGGGCCTGCTCAAGTTGGGTGTGAGGCATGCGTGACATAGGCATCAGGCTTGGGAATGCAACAGGCTCAGTGGACTGGGCCCTGACGATTACGGCAGCCATCTTAAAGGCTAAATATCGGAAGGTCAGTGGTGCTTTACACAGAATAGATCACACCCTAACGAGAAGAGTAGTGGTAGTTTGATACAGGCAAGAACTGGACCCCTAAAGTCTGTGTGAGGAGATGGGTGGAAGATTGTTGGTGAGTGGTGGCGAGGCAACTGAGTGGAGTGCGTTCCCAAGGGAGTGAATGCAACCACGGGGGTGGGGGGTAATGTCCAAACAGCCAAGCAAGCAGAAGGGCCCCCTTTCTGGAGTCATCAAAACCATGATCCAAGGGCAGGGTGCTGCGAAGCAGCTTCAACAGATGGCAGCGCAGGTCAGCTCGCCCCCAAACCGAAGTACAGAGCCTGAGTTGGAATACCCACCCACGAGGAAATCAAACCTCCAAGAAATGCTGGCAGAGATTCAAAAAGAAATAAAAGACTGTGTTGTCAATCTAACTAAATCACTGACCTCAATAAACAAATGTTGGCAGTATAAAAACGGGTGGAGGAGACTGAAACAACTCTGTGCAAGCAGGGGCACGGACAGGAGTTGGCCAAAAGAATGGAGACTCTGGAACAACAATGGAATGTGTGACAAGCAAACAAGAAGATGCTGAAAATAGATCCAGGAGAAATAACATTAGATTGTGGGGGATACCCATGACCATCTCGGACACAGAATTCATTCAGTACGTGCTAGCCTTGTTCCGCCACTTGTTAAATAACCCACTGAGCGAAGACATCATATTGGACTGAACGCATAGAGTCTACTATCAGTAGTAGAGAAATCTGATTCTGGACACTCTCACGAAGATCCACCTTTTCCAAACAAAGGAAAAGATAATGAAGGAGGCGCCAAAAGGCAAGACCCTGTAAAATTCCGAGACTCCCCCATAATGTTGTTCCAAGATGTGGCCCAAGCAACGCTGATGAAGTCGAAGCGCGTACAAGTGGTAAAGGGTTGGCTACAAGATAAAGGGATTTGCTACAGGTGGCCTTTCTCATGAGGACTCAAGTTCAAACACTGAGGCAAAGCATACCACATATCCGGCTAGGAGGAAATGGCGGATTTAATGGGGAAGGATGAAACTCTGCAGTCGACTGAGGTCTCGGCAGACAGAGACAGAGAAATGCCCGGTGCGCATGACCTAAAAGGAAGGATGGCGACATAGGCGCCCTTCCCCTAAGGGGAGGGGGCGAGGGACTCGAATAGGTTACCTGATATCTAGTTGCCTCCTGGGCAGTTGATGTTGGGATTATCTTATAACTAGTCGAATGGGGTAAGGGATTTAATATGGAGACTTGCAGGTGTTTGGGGGAGATGCAGGTTGGGATTACTGCTCATTTGATTTGGATAGATAGACTTGGGAGCTTGGGGCTGGATTTGTTTGCATAGAGGAAGAAGGGGGGGATTGGTTGGGGCTGCAGAATCGGGCCTTATGAATCCAGGGATGCTCTCAAGGTCCTGGTGGGGATCATCATGGTTTGAACTGTTGGGGACAAGGGTGTTGTGGGTTGTTGAGGGTGGGCTTCTGAGGTTTGGGTTTATTTGTAGCATGATCAGGAATCAGTGCAGTGGTGGATGAGAAAAGGAACTCAGAGTGTGACTGGTCGCTTTGCAGCTGCTAGAGAATAGATGATATAATTACGATACACCTGTGAAGCAGCATTCCATATTGAGGCACTTGGTAGAACTGAAGGCCTTGCTGGTTTTCCTTCAGGGGACGCACTTGCTGCCAAATGACGAAGTTCATATGAAGCATAAAGCATTCCGCCAGCAATATTTTGCTTCTAGTGGGTCAAAGAGGAAGGGGGTAGGGCTATTGGTGGGTACGACGTTAGAGTTTAAAAAACTATTTCTGTATAAGGACCCGCAAGGGATATTTGTGGTGCTGAAGGGGACATTGGAAGATCAGATATTTATATTTGTCTCAGTCTACGCCCCTAATGAACATCAGGATCATTTCCTGGCTTTGTTGCTCCGGAAACTGGGGGAATGGTGTGAGGGACAGATGGTAGCAGGAGGCAACTTTAATTGTGTAATGGACCCTAAACTAGATAAGACGTTAGCCCCCACGACCAATGATAACAGATATTGACAAACCCTGGAAATGTTTTTTAGGGGTCTGAGCCTAATTCAAACTAGGAGCATTTTCCATCACAATGAGAGGGACTACACACACTTATCAGTGGCGCATGTGGGCTTTTCAATGATAGATATGGTCCTGGTATCGGCTACACTAATACCCCAGGTCCTTGCGATAAAAATAGGGGTTCAATATCATATGGACTATGCACCTGTGATCCTTCAGATCCAATAAGCCAAGCCCTTGGTTAGGAAACGCAATTGTGAGATAGTAAAGGGACACTAAGATGTGCTGAAGCAGAAAAACTAGCGATAATGGAGTCATTCCACGCTGGTTTGCTGAAAGGCGAGGATACATTCCCAAGGCTCCAATTTAGCTATTTTGAAAAGTTAGGGCTACGCCAACTATCAGAGGAGCATAGGGCATACCTAAAAGGCCCGATCACAGTAGAGGAAGTGGGTCTTGCTATAAGCTCCTTGCCAACTAACAAAACGCTGGGCCCAGATGGCTTTGGGAATGGCTATTACAAAACATTTAGGGAATGTCTAATACACCCCATGACCAATCTTTTTAATAGGATTAGGGAAGGAGGAGTAATATCAGAAGACATGGGAATCTCCACCACGTCGCTGGAGATCCGGTGGACTGTGCCAACGACCGCCCCATTTCCCTACTTAACGGGGACGCTAAGATATATATGCCAAAGTTCTAGCGGCCAGAATGGTGCGGGTCTTACCCAAAGTGATGTATGCAGATCAGGCCAGGTTTATTATTGGTAGGCACACACAGGACCATATTAGACAGGCTAAAGATGTTATTGACTGGGGGACTAGATCAGGGCAATATTCGCAATAGCAGCACTACATGCCAGGCAGGCTTTTGACAACCTAAATTGTTTTTATTTATTTTTTTAAACAGAGGCTGGCTGTGTTTGGGTGTGGTCTGGAGTTTACAGATATGATGATGACCAATTTCTAAATCCCATCTCAGAAATTTGTGGTCATGGGCAACTGTCGGTTCAGGTGATGATTCAACAGGGTATGCGCCAGGGATGCAAGTTGTCACTGTTAATTTTCACTATGGCCATGAAACTGCTGGCGGCTCTAATTAGACGGGAACAGAATATACTGGGGATGGACAGCAAGAATAGGCTGCACAAGATCGCATTATATGCAGATGATGTGCTGCTATTTCTGCGGACATAAAGAACACATTGCAGAGAGTGATGGCTGTGCTACAGGAGTTTGCAATAGTCTCAGTGTTCACTATTTATTACACCAAATCAAATGCTCTTAACATTTCAGATGACCCAGAAGAGATAGACAGCTTGCGGATCAGATTCCTGCTGATTGGGAACTTAAGGAGAGACAACTTGGGGATCACTCTGACAAGGAAATATAAAAACCTTTATTTAGCAAATATGCCCCTGTTATGGAAACACTTGACGGAAGACCTTAATAGGTGGGATGCACAGGACCTATTGTATTTTACCCCAATAGCAGCAGTGAAAATGATGTTACTGTCTCGACTGTTTGCGTTGTGAGCTCCCTCCCAGTTAAGATAACCGGCCCACATGCTGAAAACGTTGCAGAATTGGATTGTCTCCTTCATCTGGAATAAGAAAAGGCTGAGCGTCCCTAAGACGGTTCTCTTTAGATCACCACTGATGGGGGGATGTGGAGTCCCTGAGATAAAACCATATGTGATGGCAGCCCAGTAGCACCAATGATGTATTGGTCGGGGATCGAACACAAGAAGGGTTGGTAAATAATTAGCCACATCCATCCTGCTGGGAGCATTACAGTTTGTTAGACAAATGGTCCGAGGCACGGGGATCTGCTATTAGAGGCAGCCAAAAGCACCCTTGGGTACCGGACCAAGCCCTGCAGTGGAAAAAGACAGGCCCGGGTCTCGGCCTTATAGCCCAATGGGTTAAAACATGGATTTCACCCTGGGATAGAGCAACGCCTTCTAGTAGCACTGGGAGGACGTGCCACCCTAAGGTTGATGGACTTCTATCAGGAGGGTATCCCGTTGCAGTGAATGCAAAGACAAATTTCATGTGGGGGAGCGAGAAATGTTCTGTTGCATCCAGATAAGGCATTGGCTCTCACAGAGGGTAGTCAAGGAGGCGGGTGTGAGGGTACCACTGGGCTTGGAAATGAATGAAGAGCACGGAAGCCTGATTGAGAGGGGGAAAGTATGCAATTGGAGTCAAGGTAAGAATAAATGTGGTTATAATCTACCCATTCCAGTATCTTAGAAAAATATGGAAGGGGTGTGATGAGCCGGTAGTTAGACAGAGAAGAAGGGCCGAGAGAGGGTTTCTTTAGGATAGGGATAATAGTGGCGGTGTTGAAGAAGGGTGGATAAATAGCAGTAGAAAGAGAGGAAATAATAAGGGACCCCAAGAAGGGGAGAAGAAGAGGATAGACTTCAAGAATAAGGGCAGAAGGAATAGGATCATGCAACACAGGTGGATGGGTCCATGCAAGAAAGCGAGCAGTATTAGAGTCAAAGAGGGGAAGAAACGGATTGGGGAACCAGAGGCGGTAAAGTGTGTGTAGTAGAAAGGAAGGAATGAAGATTAGTAACTGTGTCAGTGAAAAATGACTCAAAGTCAGATGGCCAGATGGAGGAGAGTAAGGATGGGTCAGAGGCTGGAGGGGAGAGAATTCGATTAAGCAGACGAAAGAGACGCCATGGCTGAGAAGAGTAGGACAGAATAAGGTCAGAATATGGACTGCATAACTGTCATCCGAAATATGGGAATAGTCCAATCCTACAGTAATGAATTGCAGGATAGAGCGTTGCTGCCGTGTTGCGGTCTCTGCGTTTTTCAGCGAACGGCAATACCTGAACAGGACAGCTCGTTTCGGAAAAAGAATGTGAGAGCTGCGGGCCCTGGTTGACCCTTACAAGGCCATTGGGTTCATGAATAGAAACATTGGAGGACTGATTTCTCCCTCCAAAAAGTTCTCTCTATCCTGCAATTCATTACTGTAGGATTGGACTATTCCCATATTTCGGATGACAGTTATGCAGTCCAGATTCTTTGGGACATCGCATATTGGTGCAGCAGGTTTTCCTGTTCTTCATAGCAGGAACTTCCAGCTGTTTTTCTTCACTTTTGAAGAGTGTAATTGTTGTTCTCCTGATGAAGACGTAACTCAATTAAAGTTAAATACGTCGAAACCGGTTGAGAAACCAGTGATGAGGTCGATTTCGGACACCAACGTGACCCATCCCAAACTAATGACCACCTGAGCAATTTGTTGTGGTCTCTTATATATTGATTATATATTTTCCTTCTTTTTAATGAAGACAATTAGTAATCGATTGTTAGGACTTTTTTAGGATAAAGTTTTAACTTATATGTGTTATTGTTGTGTATGTACGAATGGCTATTGGATGCCTGTGTATGAATGAGATGAATTGTATGTAAAATCATGTGTTCTTCAATTCTTCCCTGCGATGTAAAAATTGTTGAGTGCTAGGATTAATTCTTGAGAAAAATTCTGCTATTTAAATAATGAATCAGGTCTAATTAAATTTCTTGATTCTCTTGTTTCTAAAATTGTATCTTCTGGATTCCTTTTTTCCGCAATTAGTAGTGTACTAATACCCTGACCCAGAGTGTGGGGTTCCCTGTGTCTTTCAGATAAATACATCGTATAGTGCTTGCCACCTTTCGTATCCTGGTAAATGCAAAAGTGTGCGAGTGTCAAACCACAAAAACTGTAAAAATATCACAGCTTCTACTGGCTTATCATAGGCACATTGTAAAAGTAACCAAAATGCCTTTATATAAAAAGATATGACACTAAGGGCCTCCTCACGAGTTGGGTGCCACCCAACTGTATTTGCATTACCGCCCAACTGTCCAGCGGTATTATCGCTGGATCACGGATTCAACGGTAAACGTAATTCCCCATTCCCTATGGGGAACTTTCACCAGTATTACCGTGTGGTAATTGCGCTGAAAATCAGCATTTTTTTCAGCGTGTTCACTCCGAGCACTGAGCTGCGGGTAAACAACATTAAATGAACACGTGGCGCATTTCAGAGAGTTTCTTTCTGTTTTAATGGTTTGTATGGAGGATGGGGAACACTCCTTTGACACTCTAAATGCGACTTAGTTCACAGACTATATATATTTAAGGACATCACAATACTGTTACAGGAAGTCTATCCCTGAATACCCCACATATAAAATTCTAACTTTAACTTTTACAATGCAAAGGGAGGGAAAGACATAGGGATCCACTGGAGGAGTTACTTCACGAAGTTGGATTGATGCCTACTGGTGATGATTCCCATGGCAAACCCCTTTATTATATAGGAGGGGATTTTAATCTAAAAATGGGAAATGCATTATGTGAGATGGCTTCACAAAGTGAAGAGGATACAGCTTTGTATCTCCCCATTCCGGTTTTGTCTGATCTAACCTCTGATGCCCCTGGTTGGGAATTCCTGTTGAGGTTATATGAGTTGGGCTTACGTCCAGTGAATGGCAGGTGCCCCTCTGATGTTCCAGATAGGTATACTTTTAGTAACTCTAAATATTGTTCTATTAATGATTATTGTGTTGTGGATATATCTAGCTGGAACTTGATTAATGATTTTGAAGTGCTTCTATGTCTGGAAAGTGACCACGACCCTTTGATGTTAGCTATTAAATGTCCATTGCCCTTGAATAGTAGACAACCTTTTTCAGGGGAATTAGAAGTTATTACTGAAGATATCTGTAAACCATCATTGTGGCCTCAATGTGATCATGAAAATGTGATGTCGAGATGTATTTGTCATGCCCTGCCTTGCCTTGAAGAATGTCTGAATCCCATTACTGATCTAAACAGGGTGCTGAATAAATGGGGCAGTTTAATGAGGATTGCAGGTGAGTCTTTTGTGGGTCCTAAAGGGAAGCTAAGGCATGACAACAAAAGGCTAGGGTGGTTTGAGAGCAAGTGTAGGTCTGCTAAACAATCACTCCTCATAGCCTTGAAGCACCCATTTAGGTTCAGCAGGGAAATTGCAGCCTGTAGGCTATTATATAGAAATGCAGTGATCAAGGGAAAAGCAGAATGGGCTGCAAAGAGATGGAAGGATCTGGAAATGGCCGCCGTCTCTGGTGATTACAAACTATATTGGAGAACGATTGCTGCTGGTTTAAATAACAATTCCGACGGGCCACCAGGGGGCACACAGATGGAGTAAGACTCTTTGTGAGTGTTAAGACGGATTTCTGAACTCTGACCTGGTGGGCAGATGTTCAGAAGGCCAGCCTGGTTTCTTGGAAAAGGTTAACCTCTAGACAAGCCATACCAATCAAGGTAGCTTATGGCAGGCGGTCAAGACTAAGGGCCTCATTACGAGTTTGGAGGCAGCCATGGTGCTATTAGCACCATGGCTGCCTCCAAACCGGGCTCCATTACAGGGTTCCTTCAATGAGGAATAACCGGGTCATTCCAACATTGGAGGACCTGGTAATTCCTCCTTGAAGGAACCATTCCCCATTCCCATTTGAGCCCCCATAGGGATCAATGGGAATGGGGAGGTAGGTAATAATGGGCACATTACAAATGGCCCGTTATTACCTCCCTCTTCCCCTTGAGGGACCCGGAATGGACGTCTGGTTTTACCAGACATCTGGTCCGGGTCCCGCAAAGGGAACCTCGTAATCGGCACTCACGTAATGAAGGGTGCCGGTCCCATACCGGCACCCTTCAATACGTGAGTGCCAGGGTCGTAATGAGGCCCTAAGTCTCAGGAGGGGTGAGGGTGACTGAAGGACTTCAATGAGCACACAGAGCAAGGGCACTTACAAATTGCTCCCAGACAGGTGTATATATCAAAAATATAAACACATTTATTACAAGGATGTTGTAACTCAACACACAGTAAAAGAATCACAGCAATCCTACTAAACCAACACACCACAATCAATACAAGATATATACCACCACAATCAATACAAGATCTATACAAGACCATTGGGGTCTAAAGGGTTAAAGGCACGAAATATGTTCACAATCTAGAGGGGAAGGAAAATAGGCAGTGCAGGTAGTCTTTAGTCCCCTTCAACATCAAACACACACCTAACTAAGAGGCACTCCAAACCCTAAGAAGAGAGGAGCCTTATGCTCAATAGTACATGCAGTGCAGGCACACACGGTTGTTCCAATGGGCAAAATGAGGTCTCTTCAGTGGTCTCTAGCTGCTCAGGAAGGTGGGTGAAGCGATGAAGAATAGATTCCCACTATTCGAGGAGGGCCTCCACTTGAAGGCAGAGGTGATCCCAAGGTTCGGGAATAGTTTGCTAGTTCGCACTAGCAGTGGAAAGGAGAGGGACCCTCAGGGGCCACTCCTGCGTAATAATGGATGGAGGCGCTAGGGGTCACTGGTTAGGGTTAGGTTTACTCACTGACCCAGGTGCACTCTGGGCCAAACTAAGCCAGTCTAGTCCACTTCGGTTGCGGGTTCTACTGCGGCAATATGACGGCTCTGCAGCTTTCAGTTCCGAAGATACAGAGAGGGTTCCCTAATGGGACAGTGGTGATTTCTCCGCTCGTGATGGATGGATCAGGCCAGTTTCACTGCAGCAGGCGTCAGGGGCAAGAGGGGCACAAATGCAGCGCACCTGCAAAGATCATTGCCGCAGCTGGGCAACACGGTAACCGCGTTTACTCCGGTCCTGGCACACTCGTCTCACTTCAGGCCTGGGAATGCCAAGTGTTCGAAATTTGGTATGAGGGTGCCAGGGACACAGAGCTAGCAGTATACCAAGTTTCGAGGGCCTCCTCAAAACAAAGGCAGAGACAGAGCAAAGGTCCTGTGTAAGCTGGTCGGCCCACTGGTTGGCCCAGGAACACTTCCGAGAAGGCTTACTTGCAGGTTTTGTTGAAGATGGCGAGAATAGTTGGTCCCACTATTCTATTAGGTCGAAGCGCCTTCGCAGACCTTCTAGGACGACCAGAGGCAGAGGGGTCCCACAGGACGACAGCGGGCTCAGGGTGCCAAACCTTCCAGCGGTTGCTCGACTCGGCTTCGTCGTTTCAGGACACTTGGATCCTATCCTTCGTTCAGTGACAACTCCAGAGATCGACATGGTATGGGTGTTTTCAGCCTCCTCTTATCCAAAGTTCCCTTTGCGCCAAAACGGAGAGGACCCAATGGGAGATCTGCCCACAAACGCACACTCCATACGTGGACCAATCATGGACACGGTGGTCCCAGGCATTCACAGCACTCCAGACTCTCTGGCACCCAGGATGTGTAATGGGGACAGACACCCCAGCCCAAATCCTGGAGGCACACACACAGGGCATGCAGAAGCTCGCGAAAGCTTGGTGTTTCGTAGGAAACTGCATGACCAAATAATGACTGACCCTGGTTGTTTCGACCTGGGGAAGGCAAAGGGGCAAGATGGCCAAAGGACAGGACAAAGAACCTTGTGGCATGGCCATTTTGGAGCAAGGCCACCTATTTGTGTCAAACGCGGTTAACACGGTTTAAATGGCAGGAAAGGGTTACAATTATATGAAACGATAAGCTGCCACCAGCCCTGTCCATGACACATCTGCACCTCCCAAAAAGTCCTACAAGAGTATCCAGAGTCTTTGTAATTGAGACCCAAGTGCACTATACTGTAAGGTACATTGGGCACTTGTTACATGTTGCAGAAAAGTTGCAACATTGGAAAAGGACTAAGGGAAACATAGTCTCCCAGCACTGACTGTCTTAAGGGCATGTCAGTTTCCCCATACACAGTGAGTGAAAGCCCGGAGGAGTGTAGCAGAAGGCTGTGCTCCCCTGGCAAAGTCAGACTAAGGTGTTTAAACAGAAGCAAAACGTTTAGGGGTGTACAACTGGAGGGAAAATTACATATAAAATGAAATCTTTCCTAACACTCGCCCCTCCCAGAGTAAGGACATGGGGACTTAATCCACCCCAGGATGAGTCTCATGTTCAGGTCGGTTAAACATTCTGGACAACCCATCAGCATTGCTATGTTGGACACCTGGCCTATGCTCAATAGTGAAGTCAAAGCCTTGCAGACTTATGGACCACCTGAGCAACTTTGGATTCTCTCCCTTCATGTTCATTAGTCACTTGAAGGGTTTATGGTCAGTTTGCACAGTGAAGTGGGTTCCATAGAGGTAGGGGCTCAGCTTCCTTAGGGCCCACACAACAGAGAAACATTCTTTCTCTACTGTGGACCATCTGAGCTCTCTGTCCTTAAGCTGGCGAATAATGAAGCCAATAGGGTGTTCCTTACCCTTCTCATCTACTTGTGATAGTACAGCTCCTATCCCATTGTCAGAGGCATATGTCTGCACAATAAAAGGTATTTGGTAATCAGGGGCCTGGCACAAGGAGTCTTTTTTTTTAAAACTTTGATTTTTATTAGCATTTCGTAAAACAGAACCAAAACCCCCATCACCCCCTCTTTCGTGACCTCCCCCCTCTCTCCCCCCCTCCGTGTCCAATCCAAACATAACAGCAGAGAAGAGACCAAACAATGTACTTCTTTTCCTAGGTCTGTGAAGTGCCGCAACTTGTGACCAATTCAGTTACAGTCTTGAAGCCGACATCGCCCCGGGTCGTGGGTACCCCCCATTTGGGTGCCGTCCTTCGCAGCAGTGATCACGCCCCGACCATCCAGGGGCGCTGTCTCGGAATCAGTGAACATCCCATCCCCATGTCTGCTGGACCCCATACCATTCAGCGAGGAATGAGCCTGAATCTCTGTTCACCAAGGCAGTCAATTTGTCCATCAAGAACATGTTCTTACATTTTTTTGTCCATTCCTCTTTAGATGGTGTTTCCAGGCTCTTCCACCTCTGGGCAAGGGCCACTCTGCCTGCTCTCAACATAGTTTCCCACATCCTTGGGTACCGGTGTATTTCTGCTTCCTCCGGGGGGGAGGCCCAGCAGCATGGTCAGTGGGTTGAGGGGAAGAGGGTCCTCCGTTACCTCCGCTATCCAGTCTCTCACCGATTCCCAATAGGTTTGCACTTTCGGGCATAGCCACCACATATGGCCTCTGGTCCCTATCTGGCCACAGCCCCTCGGGCATTCAAGTGATACCCCTGTAAACATTTTCGAGAGTCTTTCCGGGTCCCTGTGCCACCCCTGCAGGATTTTAAAACTGTGTTCCATATCCGAGGTGAAAAGATTGCCATGAAACGATATCCTGAAAATGCGAGCCCAGGCGTCCTCTGATATCTCCTCCCCCACCAGATCATTCCAAAAACCCTGGAAGCCTCGCCTAGCCTGGAGGTAATGGGTGTTTAGGACAGAGTACATACTGGAGACCGCTCCCTTTCCAGAGGTTGCTGAATCAAGGAGCTTCTCGAAGGGAGTTAGTTGTCTCCGCAGGTTTGGGCCCCATGTCGGGTCGTTGAGAATGCCCTTGAGACGGAGGTATTCAAAAATGGAGAGAGTCCCATCACCCAGACCCTCCCGGAGATCCTCATAGCTCAAGAATTCTCCCTCCCTAAACAGCTGGCCCGCCCATTCCAGTCCTGCATCAGACCAACGCTGGGATTGCCTAAACCCTCTGCTGCCCAATTTCAGGGGGGGCCCCCACAAGGAGGTCATGGGGGACGGCCATGAAGAAAGATGCGCTGTCCGGGGGCACTCCCTCCAGATGTCCCAGAGAACACCCAGGGTGGGGTGGGACAGTATTTGTTTCGGGATAGACCTGCGAGGGGCCCACAGGAGGCCCCGAACTTTTAGGGGGTGAACATCCATGTCCTCTAGATAAGACCAATATGTCCGTAAGCCTTCCTTCATGTGTTCTAGAAGGACCCGTAGTTGTGCTGCGTGGTAATACAATTGGAAGTCTGGGAGACCAAAACCCCCCTCCTCCCTCCGGAGCGTCAGGGTGGCCCTACCAATCCGCGGGGTTTTCCCCTGCCAAATGAAATCTCGGACCCCCTTGTGTAGGTCTATGAAGGTTTGAGCGGGTACCCGGGTAGGGAGGGCTGTAAAGAGGTATAAAAGCCGAGGCAGTATGTTCATTTTGATGGCCGTCATCCGACCATACCATGAGAGGATCATTCCACCCCATCTCCGCAAGTCAGTGGCGATCTCAGTCAGCATGGGATTGTAGTTGGAAGACCCTAGTTTTGTTAAGTCCCTAGTGAGGAGAACCCCCAGGTATTTTATGGTGTTCTTGCCCACCGCTATCCCATGAAACCTAGTCAGGGGGTCTAGTACCGGGTCCACCAGGCGTATCGGGAGGAGAACAGACTTGGCAGTATTTATTTTCAGGCCTGAGAATTTCCCGAAAGAGCTGACCAGGGACAGGAGGGAAGGGACCGAAGAGCCCGGGTCCACCAGGTATGCCAGAATATCATCCGCAAACAGGGATAGCTTGAATTCCACCTCTCCCCTTACAATACCCCTGATATCTGGGTGAGACCTGACGGCTTTGGCCAAGGCCTCCATCGTGAGGACATACAGGAGGTGGGAAAGGGGGCAACCCTGCCTAGTCTCTCGAGTAAGAGGGAAGGATTCCGACAGCACTCCATTCACCTGGACCCTTGCGGTAGGGGCTCTGTAGAGGGCGGCAACCCAGCTTAGGATGTGTGTTCCAAAGCCCATTCGTTGGAGGAGGAGGGTCATATATCTCCACTCTATTCTATCGAAAGCTTTTTCGGAGTCCAGGGACAGGATGCATGCATCGAGGTTCGAGTTTTGGGCGAAATTAATCAAGTCTATCGTTTTGCGGATATTATCCGATCCCTGTCTGCCCCCAATGAAGCCCACCTGATCCCCGTGGACCAGCTTCTGCATTATCCCCACCATCCGCCTACCCACCACCTTGGCCAAAATTTTGACATCGATGTTGAGCAATGATATGGGTCGGTAGGACGAACACTCCCTCAGGTCTTTGCCTTCCTTGGGGAGGACCGCTATAATGGCTCCCATCATGGTGTCAGGGAGAGTGCCCCCCTCCAGTACTGAATTGAAAACTTTCGCCAGGTATGGGGACAGGGTGGATCGAAATCTCTTATAAAAATACACAGAGAAGCCATCCTCCCCCGGGGAAGTCCCTACCTTCATCCCGCTGATCACTCTCTCCACCTCTTCCTCGGTCACCCGCCCCTGCAGCCCCTCTGCCTGTTCTCGTGAGAGGGTCGGTATCTGTATGGAGTCGAGAAACTCCTTGATTTTGCCCTCTCCCCCATCATATTCGGAGGTGTATAATGACTCGTAGTATTGCCGGAAGGCTTTGCATATATGGGGGGTGTCATAACCTAACATTCCCCCGCTGTCCCTCACCTCCTTCACCATCCTGCTTCTCTGGACCTCCCTTAATTTCCAGGCCAGGATCCTGTCCGCTCTGTCCCCCTTCTCATAGTATTTCTGTTTAACCATTTGGAGGCTCCTCTCCGTTTTGTGGAGGAGAAGGTCCTTCAATTGGAGCCTGTAGTCCTCCAGGGTGGCCACGCGGTCTCGTTCTAGGGTCTGTACCGGGGAGCACCCCGGTTGGAGGCGTGCTATTTTTCCCCTCTGGATCCTCTCTTGGGTCTCCCTTTCCTTCTTCTGTCGGGAACCTATTTTTATAAGCACTCCTCTTAGTGTCGCCTTGAAGGCGTCCCAGAGAGTGTGCGTACCAACTTCCCCATTGTCGTTTATCTCAAAGATCTCTGTAATGGCCTCCAGTACAGTCTGGGCATGAACCTCGTCTCTCAGAATGGCATCGTTACACCTCCAGCGTCCCCTCCGTTCTCTGCACCAGTCCCCCGCCAAAGTGACCCTAACCAATTCGTGATCCGACCAGGGGACAGGGTCTATCCTGTAACCCGCTATGTGTGGTCGGAGTGCCTCATCCGCAAGGATGTAATCTATTCTGGAGAAGGCTTTATGGGCAGAGGAATAGTAGGAGAAAGAGGGAGTCCCCGTTCGGGGGGTGGGTAGAGTGTCCACCAAGTTCAAATCCTCATTCACCCTTTGGAAGCAGCGTGACGTGACTTCACCAGCGGGTTTGGGGTTTGGTACGCCCACCCGTTGTCTATCCCTGGATGGGTCCAGGACCATATTGAAATCGCCTCCCACCACCAATGGGCCCTGGACAAAGGTTTTCAGCCTCTCCCCCACTCCCTCCCAGAATTGAGCCTGGCCTTCATTTGGGGTGTATACTACCACCAGGGTTATGGGCGATCCCTGTAGGGAGCCTCGTATGAAGAGGTAGCAGCCTTCGGGGTCCCTTAGGATAGAGTCTTTCTCAAAACCCATCCCCTAGCGATCAAAATTGCAAACCCTCTTTTCTTTCCTTTGTGAGATGCATAGAATATCTCCTCGATACCGCCACCCCGCAACTTGGGCTCCTTCCCCCTAGCCCAGTGTGTTTCCTGCACGAAGAGTAGATCCAACTTAGCCCTCCTAAATTCTCTACTGATTAGGGATCTTTTCGTGGGAGTGTTCAGGCCCCGTACATTCAGGGTTCCCACCCCTAGGGCCGGTCGGTCGTCAGCCATCATCTCTGTCGCCTTTCCCCTTGGTCACCAGTGTCGCGTTGGCACTCCCTCCCTGCATACTGTGTTTTCTTGTTTGTATCTCTTTGAAACGGTTCCCCAACTCCCCCCCATGCTTTCCCCACCCTAGAACCCCCAACTTGTAAACGGACCCCCACCCCTCTCCCCGGCGTCTAGCCATGTAGTTCTTCCATTCCTGGATTGTTGGCTGGACCACCAGCCGGTTCCCCCCGGCCAGGCGTCAGTTCCAAAGCGCGCTAACGTGAGCCCCCCTTCCCCATCCCATCTCTCCCCCGAACCTCTCAATTTGATCACTCTCCCGGGCCCTGGTTGATGCTTCTCTCGGTTCCCACAGTTGTGTTCCCCCCTAACGCCCCTTATACTTGCAGTTCTAGGGGGTGCAGTGAACGAAGCGTCCCCAGAGTCCTCCTATTTTCAATCTCAGAGATCTGCGCGGGGTCGCTGGTGTCACCCTTCTGAGTCGGCGCGGTCGTCCTCCATTGATGTTGGTGGTGTGTTCAGTTTCTTGAACTTCCTCGCACCGGTTTTTCTCCTTCTGGAGTTGGGCTGCCCGGGGGCGCCCCCGCGGAGCGCCTCCGGACCCACTGGCCACTCCGGAGAGCGGGTACACCCACATAGTCTTGGATAGCACCCTTAATGTCTTCTTCCGTTACCAGCGTAGTGCGTTGGCCTAGGTATTCAAAGGACAGAGAGAAGGGATATCCCCATCTGTAACGGATGCCTTTCTATTTCAGTTGTTGTGTCAGGGGGCGGCACATCCTTCGTTTAGCTAGGGTGTAAGCTGAAAGGTCTTGAAAAATGGCGATTTGTGCGCCGTTATAAGTTATCGCCCCCGCCTTCCTCGCAGCCTCCAGAACTTTAGCTTTCTCCGTGTAATAATGGAAACGAGCCAGAACCGACCTGCGGCTCCCCGATCTTCCCCCGGCCCTGTGCACCCTGTCGAACGTGAGTTCCGTCGTCATTTCCTCTGCAAACAGGAGGATGATGATGTCTTTCACCACTCGGGTCAGCTCCCTCTCCGTCTCACCCTCCGTCTCCGGGATTCCAAAGAACCTTAGATTGTTCCGCCTTTCCCTATTTTCATAGTCGTCCATAATCCTGGCTCTCTCCTCATCCCTCTTTTCCAGAGCCGCAAGCCGTGTTTCGAATTGGATTTCCTGAGATGTAGAGGACGATTGATAATTCTCCACTTGTAGGACTCTGTCCTCGATTTTGCCTACCCTTTGGTCTAGTTTCTCAAACTTCTGGGCAATGTCGGCTCTCATTTCTCTGATCTCCTGGAGGATGGAGGCAAAGCCCCTCTCCATCGCCGTAGTGGATTGGCCTTCGGATTCAGCGTGGGCCATGGTTCCAGAGATGGTGGAGACCTCGGTGGTGTTCTCTGTTTCTTGGAAGCGAAACGTTTGTAGGCCTTCTTCCAGCTCATGGGGCTTTTTTGATCCCCTGCCGCGGGGTCCGCTGTGGTCAGAGGGGCCTTTGGGGAGAATACCGTGCCGTCCCGGGGCCAGTCCGTAGTACGTCGCACCAATGGGGTTTGCAGGCGATGGATTGTCTCCTGCGGGGTGTGAAGTAGACCTTCAGGCGGGCACTCGCCCCGCCAGCCAAGGACGGGGGCCTCTCACCTGGGTAGTGGGCAGCCTGCGTGTTCGGGGTGGGCCGGGGGTCCAATGATGTGAGGGACGCCAAAGGTGTGTTCCAATGCCCTTGAGCGGCGTGATCGTGGGGTCACTCTTCAGGTTTGAATTGTTCAATGCCCCCGGCTGTGCGGAGCACCGCGGCCCCGCGGGCCCCTAGGGTTGTGCTGCGCTGACCCGGGGCCGTGTAGTTATGGATGTCTCCGGGGGTGAGGGCTTTAGCTCTTATAGATGAAGGGGCAGCCCCCCAGGCGGGCACTGGCCCCGCTTATCCAATGCCGGGGCCTCACACCTGGACCGTCTGTTCACTGTCTTCCCCAGGGGTGGTGGCCTCGGGAACCTCCGTTGTCCAGCGGGTGCTCGTTCCGGGGCGTGGCCCTGGGGGTCTGCCCCTGTTGTGCCCTCAGCCGTGGGGGTCTGCGCCGCCCACCCTCTGGCTGGGGGCCACTGTTGTGACCCAAAGTGCCATGGTGGGGGGGGCGGCGACGATGTATTTCTATGTTTCTGGTCGAGTAGAATTCCAGGCCAGACCCCCAGGGGGTATAGGGGCACGGGGTCCGCTGCGGGCTGATCCGTCTCTGTTGGCCGTGTCTTCTGCTGAATTCGCCGTGAGGCGGGCACACGCCCTGGGAAGGAGCCCAGGGGCCACCACCTACACGAGGATACCCTGCTCTTAGGGGTCTTGTTGTTCGGGGGGTCTGGGGCTGTCACACCCTACAATTGCCTCAAAAAGTCCCTCTGCAGGCCCCCGGTGTCCAGGGGGGGCGTGTGGGCTCAAGCCCTGTCCCGTTCGGGCCCCCGCGAGTTCTAGGTCGGGCCCGGGTCCCTCTCACCTGCCTCGCTTCCGCGAGCGTTGGCAGGCCCAGGAGCCTCGTCACGCCGTGTTCCACCCGCTGGAAGGGGCCTCGGCGCCCCCGCTGCTTGAACCGCGGCTCGAGGTTCCGCCGCCAGGGGCCTCCGCCTCCCGCCGGGACCGTCCCCCCGTGCCGCGGGGCCGCGCCGGTGGAAGTCACGCCAGAACCGGCGTGTTGTGCGAGATAGGGGGCAGGTGCCCCCGCGGGCCTCCGCAGCCCTCCCACACCGCGGCTCTCCACACTGCCTCGGGGCCGAACAGGGCCGCTCGCGGCTCCCCTCCTGGAACATCAAAGTCCCGTTCCCGGGCACCCGAGGGACCCTGGACGTCACTCCTTCGCCCGGGGGGGGCCCCGGGTTTCACCACACCTGTGGGCTGCAAATGTTCCGTGGAGGGGCAACGGGGGGGCTCAGTCCCTCGTTACGGCCCAGCTTCGCGGGAGCAGCGTCTTCAGGCAGCCATCGCCTGTGCGCCCCCTGGTGGCCACCACAAGGAGTCTTTTAAGTAATTCAAGGCCTTCTCACACTCTTCAGACCAAGATACCTTCTTGGGTTTCTTTGGAGTGGTGATAGCAGTCAGAGGGGCAGCTATGGTGCCATAGTCTGCCATGAAATGTCTGTAATACCCAGTGAGTCCTAAAAAGGCTGTCACTTGGGTCTGAGTAGTGGGGGTAGGCCAGTCTTGTACTGCTTGTACTTCACTGGGTAGAGGCTGTATCCTCCCTCCACCTACTTCATGTCCAAGATAGACCACTGATCCTTGCCCAATCTAGCACCTACTGGCCTTTATGGTCAAGTGGGCCTTTTGAAGAGCCTGTAACACAATCCTAAGGTGTTTCACATGGTCTTCCCAGGTGGCACTGAAAACTGCTATATCATCCAGATATGCAAGACAGAATTCATCCAACCCATTCAACACATGATTCACAAGCCTCTGAAAAGTGGCAGGTGCATTCTTCAACCCAAAAGGCATTACCCTGAACTGGTAAAGACCCTCGGGTGTTGAAAAAGCTGTCTTCTACTTGGCATGTTCTGCAAGAGCTATTTGTCAATAGCCTGCAGTGAGGGCATATGTGCTGAGGTATTTGGAGGCACCCAAAGTATCCACCAGCTCATCTGTTCTAGGCAAGGGGTGTGCATCTGTCTTGGTGACAGCATTCAGAGCCCTGTAATCCACACAGAACCTCAACTCAGAAGTACCTGCTTTTGGAACGAATACCACTGGGCTGGACCAAGGACCACTAGAGAGTTCAATCCTCCCAAGATCCAACATTTTGTTGACCTCTGTCTTAATGTAAGACCTTACTTTGTCTGACATTCTGTATCCCCTACTTTTGGCATGTACACTGTCTCCTGTGTCAATATCATGTTTGCACCAAGGTGTCAAACCAGGGGACTGTGAGAACAAGGGGGAAAACTGCCTAAGCAAACTTTTCACATCTGCTTGCTGATCTGAAGTCAGGTAAGGGCCACTCGGACACCCTGTATGGAGCAGTCTGAAGGACTGCCTTGGAGCAGGTCAGGGAGAGGTTCTGCCTCCTCTTCCTCAACATCTGAAGCGAGTAGCAGTGCAGCGATTTCAACTCTTGGGATGAAAGACTTCAGTCTATTCACATGGAACACTTTGGAGCCTGTCCAGCCCCTCCAAGGTCCATTGAATAGTTGACCTCACCCAGTGACTCCACCACTGTGTAAGGGCCTGACCATTTGTCCTGCAAATCCCTAGGCCTTATAGGAATGATGATCAGGACTTTCTGACCAGGCGTGAAAGTGATGAGGGAAGCCTTCTGGTCATACCAATGTTTCACCAGTGCTTGTCCCGCCTTCAGCTTCTCACTAGCCAGACCCATCAGGAGTACCATCCTTTTTCTGAGCCCTAGCACATAGTCCACTATGTTGGTAGTAATAGGGGGAGTGGGCATCTCCCATCCCTCCTTGACTATGGCAAGCAGTGTAGGAAACCATCATATGTAAAGACATGTTATGACCTTGCAATTGAATTCAACAAGAAAAAAGAACCTTATCTGTTCAAGTCCAATGAAACTCATTTAGTATTTTATACCTACCTAGAGAATTCACTCATGAACTCCACGCGAAGGAAAATAGCAGGAAAAGCAACACCTGTTGTGTCCAAAATCACGGATTCTACAAATATTGAAATATTTTCTATGAGAACCCTCCTATTGCATTCTAAAACTAAAGATGAGTTAACAGCTTAACTCTCAAACAAAGCAATTCTGCATGCAAAGATGATAAGAAGCATGGTAGCCAGTTAGAGAAATTAAGCCAAGTCATCAGATTGAAATGATGTTGGAGACATTGAAAGCAAACATAAGGAGGCAGACACAAAAATAATTGTTCACTCCTGTTATGTATCACGTCGTGCTACTACCCACTACATTATTTACGTGCTACTGATGTTTTTGTCCTTTCAGTGTGGTGGTCACTGTTTTCCCATCTCACAGCATATTTGTCACAGGAGTTGGACCTAATATAAGATTTATAGATCTCAAACGTGTGTGCTCCTGCTTAGGGCCTACAAAGTGTAGGCATTACTAGGCCTTCATGTTCTTTCAGGCTATGATGTTTACGAAGCAAGGAAAATTATCCTTCTGGAAAGTTTTCAAGACTTCAGAAAAAGAAATCCTTGAAGCTTTGGGAAGACTTGATAGCTAGAAGAATTAAGAAGGAAGATGAACGATTGATAGAGCTATTCATTTGTCTACTCACCAGGAACAAGGATTTTAGGCATTGGTCAACTGCATTGGTGGATGTTCACCAAATAAGAGATGTAAAGTGAAAATCTGCCACCACACAACATCCTCTCTTATACCATACATCTTAAGGACTCATTACCAGGTGATGGAGTGGCGATGTGCTGATCAACAACACCCAAATCTCCCAGAGCCTTCACAATTCGGGTGGGAGAAGGCTGATAATCAATATTCTCCTGCTATGTATACACTTCCTTGTATACTGTAATCAGTCATACAGCTGGTACGGTGTGCATGTGTCAAAGGATGGTGTGCTGTGCATTGCAAATGCCAAGCTTAGTTACTAAGGTGTACAGAACTGTGTAAGTGTGGTGGCGACAAAGAGCTCTGTGATAACAATTTTGTAGATGATGAAAATTAACTCTAGGACTCAGAAGATGACCTGTAAAACTTTAATGCCTCCCTTGAAATGTAAATAGCTCTTGCCGTTTTAATGAATAGTATATTTCAATAAGAAAGTTGCACATTATTTCAAACTTTCTAATCTAGTGAGCATGCAGTCAAAGGTTTGAGATGAAGTAGCAAAAATGTACAGGGCTATGGGCCTCATTCCGAGTATGGTGGTAGTCATGGCGCTATTTGTACCATGACTACATCCCATACCGGTACCGACTCCGACTTGGTTCAATGGGGACTTACCGGTGTAGTCCGACCTTTGCGGGACCGGTAAGTCCCCATTGAAAAAGCCATTCCCCTTTCCCATTGAGCCCTGATAGGGCTCAATGGGAATGGGAAGTAGCTAATAACGGTACCGCAATTTGCGGTACCGTTATTAGCTCTGAAGTGCCTTAACGGGTCCATAACGCCTGGTCAGACCAGGCGTTAAAGGAGGGACCCGCTAAGGGACATCGTAGTAGGGCGGTAAGGGATTACCGGCACCGGTCTCCTTAACGGTGCCCGCTATCCCTTACCGCCCTACTCGGAATGAGGCCCTATATCTCAGAAATGGTCAAAGATATTTAAAAAATCCTTATATGAACTTTTCTATTCCTTTGATCATGTTTAACAAAAAACCTACTTACAACGTTTTCATAGAACCACCCTAAAAGCAGTTGTATCTGTAACAGTGGCCATCTTGGATTAATGATTAATCTTGGATTAATGACATCACACAGGCACTCTAACACTAATTCAGACAAAACACCTGATAGCACATGATTGTATGATTCATTTTCAATGCATCCCCAGTAGGCATACCTTCCCTTCATTCAAAATCCCACGGACTAGGACTAGGTTATTGTAACAGATGCACTAATAGACTAGTTGCTGGGCGAGAAGCCATGCACAGTAATCAATGTCATGAGCTACAGCATCTTCGAAAAGTAGTTGGGAAACTGTGGCCTGCTTTCCGGGAAGAAATTCCAATTTCACAGCTGCTATCCTATGTTTTGCAGGTTTCCAGCACTAGAAAACTGTTGACGAAAATATATTCTAGTTTGCTACACATTAACACAAGATTCCTGGGCAAAGTTAGAAAAAAAAGGGGGAAGAAATGTTTATCAAGAAATTACTGATGCTGCATGGGGGAAAGGGTTCAGTCTGATACATTATGAGTGACCTAACGCTAGGTTGTGAATGGTACATTATAGAAAACTATCTCAGTAATATATCACACAGGCCCTCATTACAGGTTTGCCAGTACCCCACCAGTGATTCCGACGGGATACCGGCAAACGGATCTACTGTTACCGGCGCCTGATATCCCAGAATTTCTGGGATATTACAGGTGCCGACAGTGGCGGTAATAGGACTCCATGGGGGGAATTTGGCAGTATTACTGGCACCGGTAATAGCGGTGCTGGTAATACTGGCTGTTTTTTGCCTGTGGGGGCCTGATTTACCTCCAGCTGTTGGCTGCAGCTGTTGGCTGGAGGTAAATCAGTCAACCCCCACTGGCAAACTTGTAGTTTGGTGGTGAGGGAGCATTGGCGGCAATGGAATTACTGCCACTTTTCTCCTGCCCTGTCAAACTTGTGATGAGTGCCACTGTAGTGAAAACATGCATATCACCCTTATTATACTACAGAATGTGTAAGATTGTATGACCTGGTACCATCTTACTCGGGACTGTGTTTCTGGGCAATAGGGGGTGAGATACTGGTGAAGTAATAGGTGGGGAAGCTAGTACTAGACCCAGTGCAGTTTCTACTGACATCTCTCGATGAACTGTCGAGACTTGCAAATCTGTCTATAGTAGTGGCTAACAGATGCTTTGCACTAAAATGGAAGCAAAAGGAAGTCTCCAGCTATATCAAATGGGCGCGAGACTTAGCTATGTGCAATGAAAGTGAGGAGAACAACTGAACATCTGCAGCAGTGACAGGTTGATTTTCGTAGCTTCCTTCGTGCAATTCTTGGTGACGGTAGTGTTAGAAGTAAGATGACTGGGAGAATAAAGATTTTCCATAATAACTTACTAGAAAGTCTTAATTCTGTTAAAGACACGGAGGCGAGCATTATGCTTCTCTTTCTTTAATTCACCAATAAAGAAAAAGCTCAGCAGCAAGATATTTTGTGCACCAAATGTGCCATGAGTAATGTGCATAAAACAGGTGCACTAAATATATAATAAACATAGTAACATAATAGTAACATAATAACATATAACCAAGAAGGAACTGCATTTCCCAGCAGACTTTGCTCCAGTTCATTTAGAGGCCACCAACATGTGACCTTGTCCTCCAATAGTTGTCCAGATCCCCCCCATAAACAGTCCTAAACATGATGTCACTTCTTCTTTCGAAGCTGCGAACTTGGCTGTCTTTAGTAGAAGATAACTGTAGCCAACTCGTAGAAGAACCTGTGTCGGGCTGTGATCAGACGGACTTGTCTGTAGGCGTTGTCAAACAAAAGGGTGTAAATTACTTCATGTATATGACAACCCTAGATCCCTTATTAGGGTGGGAGAGAAATTCATTGAGTTATTGTGATAGAATACATATAAGTTCCAAATTATTAATATTCACATTAAAGCCTTTAATCAACATCAAGTGATACGCTGGTATTTCTCGCCGGGTGGGATAATGCTTGCCTCTGTGTCTTTAATAGAGTTAAGACTTTCTAGTAAGTTATTATGGAAAATCTTTATTCTATGTCAAGACCGGAGGCCCCCATTATGCTTATTAAAAGCTTACTTACCACAGTGGATGCCGACTGATCTACCGGTTTCAGGTAGAATTGTTTGAATACTGATTTGCTTGCCCAGTCTGCCATCCTCATGATGTCTTCTAGGCGAACTCCTGCCTGAAAGGCTTTGGAGGCTGTGGCTCCTCTAACGGAGTGGGCTCCGAAGTGCTGGGTATCGATCCCTGCTTGAGTTAGAGTCCAGCGCACCCATTGTGCTAAAGCCGGCGCCGACACCGCTTTCTGCGGTTTACGTAGAGCTATCAGTAGCTGCCTGTTAGGGGAGGTCCTGAGTGAAGCTGTCTTTTCTTTCGTAGACTTTCAAGCATTTAACCAAGCAGAGCTTGGGTTGATCTCTAGAGGCGGGATAAGAAATCACCCTGGAATTGCACTTCGTTCTCCTATGAATATGGAATACGATGCCGTCAGGAGAAAAAACCCTGCCTGCTAAATCGAGAGCTCTGACGTCAGAGACTCTCCTGCAGGATACCAAGCAGAGTAGGGTAGTAAGTTTGCCGGATAGGGCCGTACATGATAGTTCTTCATTACGGGGCCATGACAAAAAGAGGTTCAGTACTTTATCAACGTCCCAAAGCTTGTCGTAGCGGGCTGGAGGTGGGACGGTAAGCCTCACACCCTTGAACAACCTGCAGACGAGGTGGTGTTCTCCTGCTGGTACTCCTTGAATAAGGTCATGACCTGCGGAAATTGCTGAACGGTAGGCGTTCACGGTCCTGTAGGCAAGCCCTCTTTCCGCTAGGGATGCTAGGAAATTCAATATCTCCTCTACAGGTGCTGAAATTGGATGTAATCCTTTCTCTTGGCACCAGGAGCTCCAGGTGCTCCAAGAGTTGGAATACCTAATAAGGTTAGTAGGGGCCCAGCTCTCCTCGATGAGATTGATCGCCATGCGAGACATGCCTGGGATTCTCCATCTTGACCTGAAATCCTGCAGGCCGCTTGGGTCAGAGATCCGCTGAGGAGAAGGGGATGACGCTGACCTGATGGTTCTAGTTGGAGATCCGGAAATTGGGGTAGTAGGATTGGAGAATCCGAAGAAAGTTCCAGAAGAACTGGATAGGAGGTCTGAGATGTCCAGACCGGCGCTATAAGGATCAGGTCTGCATGCTCCTGACGGGCCTTCGCCAGGGTCCTCGCTATCATAGTGAAAGGGGGGGGCATACAGTATTCTCTGGGACCATGATTGCAGGAATGCGTCCGTTGTGGCTGATGCCGGGTCCGGCCTCCAGCTGTAAAACACTGGTAGTTGAGTGTTGAGTCTGGAAGCAAAGAGGTCTATGGACATAGGACCCCAAATATCCTGGAGGCGGAGGAAAACCTCTCTGTTTATCCTCCAATCGCTGTAATCTGTCGAGTGACGGGAATACCAGTCCGCTACTACATTTGAGAGGCCGGGAAGGTATTCCGCTGTCACTGAAATCCGATGATCCAGACAGAAATGCCAGAAATCCATGGCTAACTCTGCTAGAGGTCTCGACTTGGTGCCGCCCAGATGGTTGATGTATCTTACCGCTGAGATGTTGTCCATTTTTAGTAAGATACATCAACTCGCTCTGTCTCTGGCAAAAGAGCGTACTGCAAAGGAGCCTGCAAGAAGCTCTAGACAGTTGATATGCAGCTCCAGCTCCTGAGGAGACCAAGTCCCTCCCGTGGCTACGGAACCGCATCTCGCTCCCCAGCCGGAGTGACTGGCATACGATTCGATGATAATATCTGGAGCGGATCGAAGATGGCTCTGCCGTTCCAGGCTTCCATGTGAGTGAGCCACCAGTTGAGCGCTGTCCTCGCTTGAGGTGACAGTGTCAGTAATTGAGAATAAGTAAGGCTTCGCCTTAAGTGTTGGTCCTTCAGTCTTTGCAGTTCTCGATAGTGAAGAGGGCCGGAGAATATTGCTTGATTGGAGGATGAAAGTAGCCCTATCACTCTTGCTAGCTCTCGAAGAGAGAACATGTTCTTCTATAAGATCCTGCGTATCTCTGCGTAGAGTGAATCTTGGCTGATGGGAGTCGAAGTTGAGAATTCTGGGTGTCCACTACGAACCCCAGAAGTTCCATATTTTTGGATGGAAGAAGAACTGACTTTTCCCAGTTTATGAGAAAACCGGGGCTGTGTAGGTCTGTTTCTGAACTAGTTCTTGTGAGTGGGCCATGAAAATGATGTCGTCTAGGTAAATTATGAGACGGACACCTTGTTCTCTTAAATGAGCTACTACAGGCCTTAAGAGCTTGGTGAAAACCAAAGGCGCTGAAGAGAGCCCGAAGGGTAGGCTTGTGAACTCCCAATCTCGATTTCTCCAAGAAAATCTCAGGTAACTTATGTGTGCCTGATGAATCGGCACTGCAAGGTAAGCGTCTTTTAAATCTAGGCGCATAAGCCAATCATTCGGTCTCAGGAGGTCTCTGAGCATGTGAATACCTTCCATTTTGAAATGGTGATAAATGATGAATTCGTTGAGAGCTCTGAGGTTTATGACTGGGCGTACCTTTTCCTTCCTGCGTACCAGGAATATGGGACTGAAGAAACCTCCCTGACTTGAGCAGGGGCGAATCGCTTGCTTCTGGGGAAGACTGTGTATTTCGCTGTCTAAGGCGGTTTGATCTGTCTGAGACATTACAATGGGAGTAGGGCAACATGTCTGAATGGGTTGCTCGAAAAACTCTAAGCGCAGACCCCGAGCTGTGTCCCTTACCTAGGCGTCTCCTGATAAGGTATCCCAAGCATTTGCAAACATCATTAACCTCCCTCCTATAGGTGTTAGTGGCGCTGGCGCTGCTATAAGTACACTGACCTGTAGATTGTTGTTGGGCTGGGTATCTAGCTGCTCTCCTCCAGGGACGCCCTCTTCCACAACCTCTCGAGGGGAAGAATGTGTTGGAGCGTTCTTGCCAGGAGTTATGCTGGCCTCTGGATTGTTGAGGTCTTTTGTCGAAGAAGTAACGGCCGGAAGAGCGACCTCTGCCTCGTCCGGCCCTGGAGAATACCTTGGTTGCAAATACTCTTTTGATTGAAGCTTGTGCTTTGTTCAATGCTGTGAATGTCCCGACAAATGTTGTCATCTCCTTCATAAAAGGATCTCCAAAAAGCAGATCTTGCGCAGTTGGACCAGATTCTGTGTCTGCCAATTCCCTCAGTATGGCGTCTATTTTGTATAGGGGTGCCTTTCCGACGTTCTGTTGAAATAGCGCAACTGGCGTTACCCAAGAGGCAAATAGCTCGCTGAACCCAGCCGGACAGTATTACTGGGTCAATGGGGTCCGAGGAGCTGATGGCTGCTTCCGCAAGATCTGAGATTTTGGGCAGTGGACCTACCACGTCCAGTACTTCGTCCTGGCAGGACTTCCCGGCGCGATCAATACCCTTACTTGGGTCTTTGACGTTTTTACCTAGAAAGGTGATCATTTTAGAATCAAGCTCTGGAGTCTGAGCTACTTTGTCCGCAATGTCTGGTCGTGGACATTCAGCACGAAGTCTGGCCCTGACTTCCTTATCAAGTGGCTTGCGCAGCCTGAGGTGAATATAATTTGATGTCTTGGAAGATGGTTCCCAGTCAGTGGACCTGGGGTGAATTAAGTCTTCCGGGGTGAACATCCTTTCTGCAAGAGGCTTGTTCCCGGTTGTGTCCTTAGGGATGGGGTCTGCCACAATCCCTGAACCTGAGGGTTTTGAACCCTCTATTTGAAACTCCTCTTCAGATGAAGAGTGGGAAAGATCAGCGTCATAGACGCCCCTATTATGATCTTCTTCTTCCGTGCCCTGTCCATATTCCTCCGGGCTTGAGGGTCTATTTCCCCTGTTTTCTTCCTCGGGTTGAGATGGTTCGTAGGAAGGGGTTACCTTCCTGTTCATAAAGGCTTTTTTCAGCCTGGAGAAGGCGTCCGAGACGGCAGCTGTGGCATTATTTGGCTGGCTCGGAGGGGTCGTAGAGCTTCTGCTCTTGCGAGCCGGGGTACATCCCCCTTCATTAAGGTGCTTTCTTTTTTGTTTTTTTTTGCTACCTGGCGGAGATGTTGTTCTTAGGCGCTCCTCCATCGTGTCTAGGCGGTTTTGAATGGGAAGAAGCATATCAGTCACAGCTTTTTTAATGCTGTGTTCAACTGAGGAACCCAGCACTTTCTGTATGCTGTTTGCCATAGCCACTTCGTCAATGTAGCAGGTATCTTCCTCACATTCAGACCAGGCCAGGCTTGATCTGATTGAGGGGAGTACTGCGCTGCCATTATTGTTTTTTTTTTTTAAGCACCTTTTAATTTTTTTTTTTATTTTTTCTCTGGGCTTCTAGAACGCCTTCTCTCTAGCCCAGTGTTCTTAGTTCAGCTTTCTATTATTCTGTGTAATTTGCTGAACAGGAGCTTATTTCTCCTTAACTTTTTTTTTTTTAAATATGCTAATTCTTATAGTTCTATCCCCGTCACTTGCGTGAGCACTCGCTTGTATTTGCGAGGAAAAATTCAAATCATTTGATGTGTAATGAACAGTTCAAAGGATCACCACACAAAGGATTCCGGCGCTCGAGCAGCAAAGACCGTTTGGTACCGACGGTCATGCGTACTTGAGCGCAGGAATTGGAGAAAAGGACCCGGGAAGCTGGAGCTCCCCTGGTGGTCCGTGGGTGTTTTTGCGGTCCCGGCAAGGCTGTGCGGGTCTTTGCGGCCGCGAAACACCAGAGATTTGAGGCAATGAAAAGGATCCCCATGAGGGATCACCCACACCGCGCTGGCCACCCGCGTGAGGCCAGGGGCTGGAAAAGACGCACGCGGGCCGAAGCAAACAAGCAACTCCTCGTGTATAAACGCAGTCTCCGATGCCGGCAGGAAGCAGCTAGCGTCGGAGCGAAGCACAACAAGGTACCAATCTCCTCAAAAGAGGAAAATCAAAATTCCGAAGCGCGCGCGCGCGCGCTCAATAGTGTATCTGACTGAAAAATGTCAACACAAGTAAACACTATAGTATGTCTATGACAAAATATCAATATAAGCGAATAATTATAATAATTTTACATAAGTATAACACTATGTCATAAACAGTGCTAAACATGGATGTACTTATCTCTTGCTGTGAGCAGCAAAGAAAGAGGAAGTGACATCATGTTTAGGACTGTTTATGGAGGGGATCTGGACAACTATTGGAGGTCTCGGTCACATGTTGGTGGCCTCTAAATGAACTGGAGCAAAGTCCCCTGGGAAATACAGTTCCATCAGAGACTCTTGGTTATATGTTATTATGTTACTATTATGTTACTATGTTTATTATATATTTAGTGCACCTGTTTTATGCACATTACTCATGGCACATTTGGTGCACAAAATATCTTGCTGCTGAGCTTTTTCTTTATTGGTGAATTAAAGAAAGAGAAGCATAATGGGAGCCTCCGGTCTTGACATAGAATTGAAAGTTTAGAATGAGGTAATATAGAATCCTGTGGCGCTGGAAAACAGAAGACATAAGAGAGGGAAGGAAGTTTGGGAGGAGCTAGTAAGGGACCAGAAGTACTGCCAAAGGGTACTGTTAGCTGGATGTGGGAGGATATGGCAATTTGATGTGCAATCATTTATGAAAGCACTTTGCTCAACTCTCCCGCTAAAACTGATTTCCCTTGTTGCAACATTTGAATATTACTCAGGGTCTGTACATGTTAATCTGCTTGATGTTTGAAATATCAATAAAGAAGTGTTAAGAAAGGAAACATTTGACAACTCTCTTTCCAAATGAGACAATTCTGCTTGATTCTACAAAATGTCGGCCGCTATAACAGAGCTTACCCCCATTATGCACACGCTTTACATCACAAAGCTGGTTGACACCAGCGCCCCTCCCGCCCCCTCAATATGTTCTGGCATAGAGCTACGGCTTTGTCACCATTCACACCTGAAAAGGGAAGGTGTAGTTGCAGGATTACAATTACCAGAGCTACTTGAGTGGGTTACTTGCACTTATTGAATAAATGCATTTAAATCATTATACTCTACTTTTGGGACTACCCACAGTCATTAGTTCTGAACAGCAAAAATAAAGTGTTTACTGCTTCGGAAGACTCATTTTGTACTCAGATACTCTGATTGCCAGTCAAGTAGTATGTTTTTCCAATAGCTGCATAACAAACGTACTTTGCAATTTAAGTGTTATTGGATAGTTCAACCTTTTGCAGCAACACCTTTGCCTGCGCCTTTGAGGATTTAATCTTTAGCTTCTTTTGTTGCACGTTTGAAGAACAATTCTGGCATTAACTGTTGGTATTGTCAGACGTTGCACATGACTTAAGGAATTTCTTGCAAATTTGCCCAACCTGACATCGTTGGTGAAAGGGACTGCTATTGTGGTGTTTTGGTAGTAGATCAACTCAGGAAGCTCTCTTTTTAGGTCGTACCAGCACGTATAGTGCAATGGATTTCGGAGTATCTAACTATCTTCTGAGAGGATGGCATATCACATTGAGGAATGTTTTCACTTGATTATCCTATCAATATATATTAGCCTCTTTGCTAGGGATTTACACAGGTTCTTCCATGAGTTTATCATTTGTATACTATTTTGATGTATTTATTAGTGTTTTAAAACATGTAAATGTTGATGTATCATGGCAATTGCTATTTTCTTAAAATATTTGTTGGATGATATTGTCTGAATAAACATTGTTTTTGAAAATTGAAATTCAAAAAGCGTCAAACACTTTTTTGTTTCTTGTTAAGCGATTACTGACTTTCCAGATGCAGTTACATTTCTTATTTAAGGAGCACACACTTCAGTTCTTTTTGTGGACTTGTCCCAACTAATTTTGCAGTGATGATGCATTTGCCACTATTGGACATGGTGATTACCAATCCCTGTGGTGGGATTTACTACATGGTTTCATCCTCTTTATGGTAAATGCTGATTTCTCTTTTTTGCAATAGTCCTCTTAATCTCAGCCCAATGTTATGATCTTTTTAATCAACGTTTGGATGAAATAGCAATAAAACAGTGGAGCTCTTTATGTTAATAAATTTATTAGCCAAAGATAAAGCACTAATTAATTTTTGAGAGTCCAGAATCAACCAATACAGTCTAAAACAATGCTTAAATGTTAATACCATGTCACATATTTCACTGATAATGTTGTTGTTGTTCTCCTATAGCAAATGGAACATTGTGCTTTGCCATTACTGCGGAATGATGGGTACTCACCTTGTCTGCTCGGCTCTGTCAAATTCAAATGTTAATTGGATCTGTCCTGTGTGCTTTCCTATCATCAGCCCTCACAAAAGTGAACAACCAGGCAAGTGTTTTTTCGGGACCATGGGGGTGGGGGCGGGAAGATAAATATAAGGAGATATCTTCAAGAAGAGCATGGCCAACACTGATGCAACCTCAAATGGAAACTGCCACAGGGTTAGGATGGCTGTCAGAACTTTGGAGACCAGGGAAGGCACACAGTTGGGGATTTAAAATGATATTCTACTCTTGAGAGTGCCCCCAGGACCACTCACATACCCTGCCTATAGAAAAGGTAATTCATAGGTGTCAGCGCTTCTGAAGTGCCATGGGCCTGAGCCCGTAGTACAATACAAGTGGTACCACAAGTTTGATGGTAATGTTTAAACTGGGCTGTTTTGTTTTGGTTCTGCAGCATGGCGTAGTATCTCCAGTCCCTCAGAACTAGCTGTATGACAACATGTGTATGTTATCTAAACACCAAAACAAACAAATAATGCCATAACCTGGACTTCATAGTTTTCACAGAAGTAGGCCTGCAAACGGGCACACGTGTGGGGTGTGTGTGTCTGCATCAAAAGATTCCTGGGTGTTTTCTATCGTTTTTTTAGGTCCACAGGTTATACTGGGCTTATCCCTGGTGTCCAAAGACACTCCTCCCAGCATCCACTCTAATATCCTATTTGAAAAATGCAACCAATGCATTGCTGTGATACTGTGAAACTGTATGCTTTGTTTATTAGGATCTGCCTTGCTTTGAAATGCTATGGTAGATTTGCTGTTCTATTTTTTTCATGCTATGCTAAGTAGGTTTTGTCATTGATAGCTCAAGAATCACTCTTAAATGGTTTGTATTATAATGGGAGTTGATGTCGTGCCTGACAATTACAGAGTTTGATTCAGGCCCCTGTCTATCAATCATGTCCACTCTCACTTGCTCCTTTCTGCATTTGCGTCCCTCCTCCTCCAGGTTTTCTATCCCTCTGATGTTTCGCTCCTCCTAGCTCTTGCATTTGCTCTTTGATGTTACTCCTCCTTCCTACATCTCACACTACTACTCCCTCCTCGACTCTACTACTCCCTCTTCTGAACTTCTGATCCCCTCCTCCACATTCAGTCATCCTCCTTTCACCCAGTACCACTTGCTTTACACCCACTCCTTATTCTAGCCTTTCTACACACTCACCACACAAACATGCACACTCACACTGTCGTACCATTTCCACTCCCTAGCCAATACCTCACTTGCTTCACCAGTTGCCTCCACAGTCTGATGCTCCTTCCTCCCTCCTACTAGTCTCTTGGTCATCCTCCACCTCTGACCTCACACGAATAACCCACTCTTTCTGCTTCGGGTTCCCTGCTATTATCCCGCTCTCTTCTCCATAAGTGGATATCCCTCCCTGGCCAATCTGGCCATGTCTTCCCCTCCCCGGGTGTGTATTTGTATCACAAATCCATAATCCCTAGCCAATTTCTATGTGCAGGTTTTCCACGTCCCAAAGATGGCATCTCTTTAGGTCCATTGTTTATATTTGCCCGGTAAATCCCTTCTGAGAGGGTTGGTCCTTCTCCCGTTCTTGTCCCTGGTGGTTAAGGGTACCCTCAGATTGATGCACAATCTTCTCTCCTCTGTTTGGGAGCTTCAGGGTGTTGCCATGTTTGTCTGCAGCGTCCCTCTCCCTGTGGCAGCTTCTGGGTGTGCGCCGGTAGTGCCATCATTTCTGTATCTCTCTGAGGCAGTCTTCACTTTCTGCTGCCGGTCATGACTTTGCGTGATTGGTCTTTCTGCTCTCTTCCCATGGTGTACATCATGCTTGTTTTTTTCCTGTTCTAGTACAAGCGTGATGTTTCTAAAAGAAATAATAGAAGACTGGCAAGCAACGTGTAGAGGCATGCCATGGTTTTGCAGTGGACTGCATACAAACATTTCGGCACAAGGGAGGAAGGGAGGAGTTGCGGCCCTCTCAACTGAGCCTGGATGTTCACCTCAAAAAACGGTGACCTGCTTGTTCAAGCATTGTGGATGAAAGACAGTTTAGAATTTTACTCTGAATTCCAAACTGCCTTACAGATGGTCTCTTGACCGAACAGTTCTATTGTGTCTCCTCTCCATCTTGGAACGTTATTGACCCTCCCGCCCCCCACCACCCTCAACCCCTCTTCCTCACTGCACTTTAGTTAGGGAAAATAAGGATCTTAATCCAGTCACGATGCACTCTGAAGCCCCCACATACAGCAAGCAACTATACATTCCACTAAAACCTTCAGTAACTCGTGTTCTAAAAGCATCCCCCCACCTTAAGAGTCACCCAAACTCCCTTCAAATAACCAGCGAGAACCTGACACTCCCTTCCTCCTTCACCTCCATACTTCTGTGGTCTCAAGTCTTTCCCTTACTCCTCCTTCATCTCCTTTGCTCTTTATCTATACTTTCTCCTCCTTTCCAGATTCTCCACCTTTCTCTGCACCACTGAAACGCACTATCCTTCTGAACTCTGCAAACTCTAGACATACACATCCCCCTTCATCCATTTTGTTATGCAAGATGGCCCACATGGCATCTAATTGCTTGAGGAGTCCCAACTGTGAAACGCTGTGAGCAAGTGCTGTGGTTGGGCATGCTGTGGAACTGCAAATCTCTGAGCTGATGTCCGTTCACTAGTTGGATCTGGGCCGGTTCCACCATCTTTGGTTACTTCAAGCTGATCCGCCATCTTGGGTTTATATCAGTCCCTGTAGCAGCCACTACCTCTTGGCTGTGTAAAGTTCTCCTATATTCCGGAACTGCACGTAATTGATTCCTTGACTATTGTGGGGCTACACAAATACAGGTAGATCAGGTTTGTGAAGGAGCGTACAAACCAAAGTCATGGGCATTTGTTCCTTTCTGAAACCATTCTACTGTTTTGCTGTTGCACGCTCTTAAGCCCCCTGCAGTCGCGGGTCCATTGTCTGCTGAGGCTTTGACAGTACACTCTTATTGATCAAGTGTTTCCTTTGGTATAGTTGCCACACAGTTGTTTGCAATAGCAGACTGGTTAAAACACAAAAGGTTAGTGTTGGACTGGGGAGCCAGAAGATCTGCCGTGTACATCTTCCAAGGCCAACTTTACTGAGCAGTGTGACAAATCCAGGGAATTTGTCTCCTCTCCCTCCAGGGTAGCCACCTCCTTTGGGATTAGGGAGCTGAGCACGCTAAGCTTAACACCTCCTAGGAGACAGGGTGACTCCCCCTCTGGGGATAGGAGCTCTTTAGAGAGAGAGGGGAAATCCCACCTTGCCCCTCCTACTCCTCCCCATTACAAAGACAACAATACCTTTAACGGTTTCATTGGTATCTAATTCTATGAAAGTCAAAAACATACCTGTAAAAGTGTCTGGCAGAGTTTCTGACCCCTTTTCGACCTGTTGTCGACAGCATAGAAAGGATGGGTGGGAAGTCCCAACCCCTCACCAAGAGAGTGATAAAGGATTAGGCTGGAACAGAGCGGAAGGGAGAGAACAGCTGCAGAGCAGGCAGGACATCCTGCTGCAGAGCTGGCAGGAGAGATAATCCTCCTCAAAGGAGGTGTGGCGGAGTTGGGTCACCGTCCCCACGTGGCGTTGCTACACACTGAGGGGCCCACAGAACACTGCTAACTCGTCCTAGAACAGGAAGCAGGAGTGCCAAGGGCACAGAAACGACTCAGAAACGAGCAAGCAACTTTCCAGTGGCAGGGAGGTGACCAGAGGACCCCACACATGGGTCAGAACAAGAAGACCTGAAGCCGGGGTGAGAACCAGAGAACCCCAATGCAGGGTGAGATAAACAAGACCTAAGCCGGGGTGAGAGCATCAAGACCCCAAGCAGGGATGAGAACCAGAGGACCCCAAGCCAGGGTGTGAGCAAGAGGAACCCACGCAGGGTTTAGAGCATTGAGACACCAAGCAGGACGAGAACCTGATAACCCCAAAGTGGGGTGAGAACAAGAAGACCCCAAGCTGGGGTGAGAGCATTGAGACCCCAAGCAGAGGTGAGAACCAGAAGACCCCAAAGTGGAGTGAGAGTAAGAGGACCCAGCACAGGGGTTAGAGCACTGAGACCCTAAGCAGGGGTGATAGCAAGAGGACCCAACACAAGGGTGAGAGAAAGAGGACTCCACAGAGGTGAACGAACAGGAGGAGCCCAAGCATGGCAAAAGCGCAAAGACCCCAGTATGGGGTGAAGGTTACGCATCCCTCAACCGAGGTGGGCCCAGTAGGACTCCGGAGTGTGGCAAGAGCGCTGAGAACTCAAGAAGGGTTAAGAGCACCATAGCCCCATGGCGGGGTAAGAACAACCCAACCCCCAGGCAGGGCTAGAACCAAAGATATACCAAGAGGACAATCAAATGGCCGCCTGGAGTAATGAAAGCAACAAGACTCCAAGATGGGATCAATAGAAACTGACCAAAGGTGGAGTGAGAACTCCCAAGGCCCAAAGTGGGACAAACGGTCTGACCCCAATGAGGTGAAAGGACAGTCAAAAGCAGGAAAAGGGTGAGAGGCACCCGACTGCGAAAGCGGGGTAAACCAGGAAGAATCTTCACAGAGATGTTGTTCCATGGACTGCATACCCGAGAAAAGCAAGTAACGTATCATTTTTTTTCTCCACTGGATTAAGTAGCAGGTGAGGAGCCCAGTAAGAGACACAGGTATGGCTGTCAGAAACCAACCTCCCCTTATTTCTATGCCCAGACCTATATTTTTTGTCTTATAACTTAAAGGTTTTTTAGTAGCCTTAGGGTCAGCAGTCATGTTAGCTTAGGTTTGGACTGAGGACATTTGGCACATTCTGATAAATCACTTCTGTAACAATTCCAGCATGGAGGGGGGAAATGGGTGGTGGGAAAGCAGGGATTCTATATTTTTGTATGCAAAGCTTTGGACTTTGCAGTAGTTAGCCGCACAGTTTTCAGATACTTTGTTTTAACGTAGATCCATATTTGTAGAATTAACTGTCAAGAAAAATCCAGGATGACAAGGAGGGGTGGTTGGCCTGGAGACAGCTTGAACTCAAAGGCATTCTGTCTCTTATTTGTCAATTGCAGGTGGTTCGGTTGTGAAGCTCTTTGTTGGTCAATTAAGGGTCATGCTATACTTAATAACCAGTGGAAACATCGGGCCCCCTCATTCTTTCCCTTTTGTGCCCGGAGAAGTAATCACTTGGAATACCAAATACTTAAAGATTGACAGGACAAGACGATACTTTGCTTGGTGAGCTTTCAAGCAGTTCCACAATTTTTGGGTTACCAAATAGAGAGGCAGCATATATTCACCTCATGTACAGTTGTGGATAACGGTATCGTACAGGTAGGCTCCAGCTTGGTCCAATAAGCTTTAGAATGTGACTGCCGGACTATGAAGTCCAAATAGGAGTATTTTGACCTGGGATAGGCCCTCTATTCTTGAAAAGGCAATCTTTCCTTGGCTTCTGTGTCTAGCAGAATGTGCAAATATCCTTTCGTAAGATCCACTGTTGATATGTACGTGGATGTTCCTATTCGTTCAGTCATCTTATCAATTCCCAGCATTGGTTATACATCAAAATGGGAGTTGGCAATCACCTTTTGAACTGGAATTCGGTTTTCCTACCAGCACAATGGGGAACACCCAACAGTTCTGGAGGGCTTTGCAGTTTTCAAGTCTAACATCTTTTGGACTTCTTTTGCAAAACTTGCCTTCATACCTCAAGTGTGTGATACAGGCGGAGACAAACAATTCTCCCCAGCAGGATACGTATCTAATTGAATACGTTCTTAACTGTTCCTGGCTTGTCAGAAAACATGTTTTGGGGATGATCCAAAAATCCTCACATTTCTGGTAAGATTTGAGTCCATCAGGAATTAAGGAAATATTGTTTGCAAAGGTGATCTGGGAGATTGTAGTTAGCCCCACTTGTCGCTTTGGCTCTCAACACGAGATCATCTGGGTTGTTCTAGGCTTTCAGCCAATTCACATTTATGTCTGGGGAGATTTTTGGAGATCTGTCTGTTGTACTCAGTATTTTGATTCTATGTCCCTTGTCCGATGTTTTTTTTCCCGATGCAATTTTAGAAAATTACCTCCCCCAACCCTCTTCTATATTTCAATGATATTTTTCGATGGCATTTTTTCATTAAAATTCCATCAAAAAAGCTCCTGTCGGCCAAACGACGGTATACACCGTATTATATGCCACTCATGACTTCAGTGACCAGTTTGGGTCTGTGCCACCAGGATGCCAACTTATTGGCAGATGCTGATGAGTTGATTGACCAGGTTTTGCACCAGCAACACCCTCTCCTTTATCTTTTACGCAAAATGACCAGATTATTTTGATGTGTCTTCTTGGTTTTCCCAGGTTTCCTCTAACATGTCCAGGACGTTTCAAGTTTCCGTTCTGTAGACAAGCTCAAAAGGGGAGAACCCAGCATATGCTTCGAAGTTATTTCAAACTGAAAACATGGTCTACTGGACCAGGTCATCCCATTTCTTTCTGTTTTTACCTCCTGTATTCCTCAGGAAGGTCTGCAAGGGATGGTTCAAGCGTTCAGATAAACCATCCTTTTGAGGTCAGTAAATAGAGGTGCAAAGGTTGTGTATGTTATGGACCATTTTGACCTCATCCATCAAGTGTGACATGAAGGTGAATCGCTGGTCTCTCAGTATCTCCTTTGGGAAAATCATTCTACAAAAGTAAGGCTAGCTGCTTAATGATCTGTTGAATGGTGGTTTTCTTCAGTGGGAAGGCTTCAGGGTAACATGGCATAATCAAATACAGCTAGTATGTACCAGTTGCCTGTGTTACTGGGGATCAATGTGTCCATAATGTCCATACAAAGCAGGGAGAAAAAGACTTAAAAAATGTGTATGGGGTGGGGCATAGCTCGACCCGCATCTACAGTATACTTCGTCTATAATACATTTGGTAAGTTTTGCAATGCTGAAATATCGCAGACTAAAAACATAGCACAGGATGTGTTACTGGTTTTTGCAAAGCCCTGGAGCCCGGCTGTAAGGTGCGAGAAGGCTAACTCAGGTACACCTTCCTAAAAGGGTTGTGCATAAGAATTAGTATTGGGTGGTTACATATTGCTTCCGACAACTGGAACAGGGAACAGACCCCCAATTATTAGGAACTATGACATGATGATGGAACAGAGAACTGCATTGAACATACAGTAAATATTCTGATGGAAACAAGACTTGCAACAAGGACAAGGAATAGAATGTTACCATTGATAAGAAAGGAAACGCTAAAGATACATCACATGTATGAAACAGATGAGTAGAAGACTTAACATTTGTTCACTGCTGTGAAAAAGCTTAACGGGCGAAACTTCGTGGCCATAAAAGTAGGAGGTATATTAGACTAATATGTCAGGATGACCAGTCACCAAGCTACTAACACACTGCAAAATGTGATGTAACGAAGCAGTTCATGACACAAGGCCATAACTGTTTCAATTACGCAGTACGTGTTTTATATGTGGGAGGTGGGCTTTTAACAAGGAAACCTGTTCTAATACATTTCGCTTCATGTTCTCTCTTTGATAAGAAATTCCCTTTCTCTCCACAAAGAATGGCACTTGTTTGCTTACTTCTTTCTCTACTGAAACACCTTGAGCAAAGGGATTCTGGAGCAAGACATCATTAGATTGGGCTGCTGCAAAGTGCAAGTTCCTCTATAGTGTACAAGGTTTTAATTAACCAAATCTGCACTTTAAATTAAATAAAAAATAAAAAATGCAAGTTCCTCTGTCAGACATGGCTATATTCTTTTGGGCTCAAATTAGCCTCTTTCCAGAATTATTTGGAAGAAGCTCTCCAGTCTTTTTCTGTCTTTGTTTAACATTTCTGTTATTTATTTTTAATGTGATAGCAGCATGGTCACTCCAATGGTAATGTATTATGTCCATATCCATGTTTATTTTATTTATTTAATGTACAATGGCAAAATCCACCCACCCTCACACATATATAAATATTTCTGTTCAGGTAATAATCTTTATCTAGAAACAAAATATCACTTTAATGCTTCACCACATTTTAGTCATGTGGTACAGTATTCCTAAGTTATTTTCCAGGTCGGGGGGGGGGTGACCTGGAGCAATACTACTAGACTCCAAAGGCACAGTTCCTTGGGCACTGGTACACTATACAATTTGTGAGGACGCACATAAAGGTGGAAAGGGCTCTGGTGTCCCCCGCCCTACTCAGGGCGGCGATCATCGGGTAGACCAGGACGTCGCCTAAAACTCTAAACATTGTCAGGATCACCTATGAAATTTGGAAAAAGATGGCCGGGAAGCCAGACATCCCAATTTTGTATTCACCCCTTATACCAGCACGGCACATACCAGGGTTGGCCATCAACAGTGAACAGGTATACCTGCAGTGGGCTAGTAAACTGGGAATTGAGATCTGTGGCAATTTCTTCATAGAGGGGATTGTTTCTTACGGTTCAGCAGGCGAGAGAACGTGGGGGTAGCTCAGTGCTGGATGTCTTTTTATATTTCCGATTGCGGCTGGTTCTTAAAGACCTCCTTCCCACATTCCCGTAGCAGCCCCCGTTGTGGCCATTGTTGCAGGGAGTGATCCAATCGCAGGGGGAGGGCCGCCTGGTTTCACACATTTATAAAGGATTGGTGGTGGGCACTACATGGGAAGGGGAGGTCCAGCGAAGGAGGTGGGAGACACCTCTGGGAGGCCCTATCAGGGACAAGTACTGGATGTATGTACTAAAACAAACCCAGAAAGTGTCTTTAAATACCAAATACAAGCTTTTACACTTCAATTTCTTGCACCAGACCTATCACTCTCTGACTAGGATTCACAAGCACTTTCCTACCACCTCGGCCGCATGTGCTAGATGCACATCCACTCTGGCGGGCTTTCTCTATCTGGCTTGGGAGTGCCCATGGATCTCCAGGTTCTGGTTAGAGGTGCTGGCGACAATATTGCAGATTATTGGGGTACCACTGGAGCCTGATCCTATTGTTACCCCGTTGGGATGCACAAGGGCCCCGCAGCCCGCAATGAGACGACTGGCTGGTCTGCTGCTAGTGGTGGCACGCAGGAGGGTGGCCATGTCCTGGGGAAGGGGTTGTTCACCCAGTCCTCAGTGGTGGTTTGAGGATGTCGCCTATTAGTATGAAACTGAGGCTGCCTTTATTCGGACCTTGCCCCTACATGGTCGCCCCCCGGAGATATGGGGCCCGTATGTTCAATACCTGATTACAACTGTGGATTGATATTGCTGAATGCTCCAATCAGTGCATCAATATCTACTTTTCCGTGACTGTGTCTTATGCTTCCTGTCTGAAAATTCTTGTTGATGGATGGCACCGTCGGGGAATATGACTCTGAGTATGTTTCTTTGTTGTTGGTAAAATGCAAAAATAAAGTAATACAAAAAAATAGTTATTTTCCAGGTAAAACATTTCCCAGATTAATTTGGGGTCATCGGTATAGGTGGAAATTTGTATGGTCATTAGGGTTAGTTTCCAAATCAAAGCCAATCCATTGCATACAAACAAAAGATGCTTAACCGTTTCTAACACCATATCTCTGCATAGTGTGCAAGCTCTCATATTACTATCCAGACCATGCACCCCTGATTTTTAAAGTATTGGCTAGATTAAATTGAAAACTTAGATATGCATGGACTAGCCAATTATTCAGAAAATTAATCAGGTAGAGGGGATATGCACTATGCTTAGTACTCTGTATGAGATACTCGCCACTGTGTGATAGGGTAGCTAAGTTGATCTTGGTTTGTTCCTGGTCCAAAGCATAGATAATACTTAGCGCAGGTCTATATTGTGAGATGTAAGAGTAGGTATGATGGCATGTTGTTCACACCTAGAGTTGTTCTCTGCTGACTAGATCCTTAGACTAGTTTCAAATGATTTACATTAAATTGAATTTTCAATAGAGAATGATCAGTGCAGTTCACAATTTTCCAATAGAGACACAGTCAGACCAGTTTCAGTTGACCTATGATACTAATAAGGGAGTCTTGCAGAGTCTCAGTGGTCTGCGGTGGTAGCCCATTTCACTTTCAAGTTGTGGATAAGTCTCTTTGCTGTTTCTATCAGAGGAGGTGTGTCATTAAACTCACTGGCTTTGGATTGCTACATAATAGCCAGTTCAGCTCAGAGCACTGCACGGGAGTCTCGCAGAGTCTCAGTGGTCCGCGGTGGGTGGCGTGAAGGGCAACTCTGTTTTGTTTTATTAATCTGCTGCTCCTTCAAAGAAATGAAGAAACAAAGAACCTATGGTCTGCTTAGTGCAACTGTGCGCTCTGAAAAACATGTTAGAGGCATGGCAGTACAATATAATAGCCCAAATGAAGTTGCAGGTCCAAAAGTAGTTGCAGGCAATGGAACCCCAGACCGAGGTCCGAAAATAACATACTATTTTGGGGTGTTAGCCCCTGATGTTGAATCCGATGGATGTAAGCCCCCCTCTCCAGTTGATAAACCCCATGATCAAGCCAGGGGGAGAAAGCGTGAAAGAATTCCTCCCCTACAATGGACAACAACAACTCCCTACTAAATCTATGTCTTGGATTGCAAAAAGATTTCAATGAAGTGATATGTGCACACCTGAACTCGTCGCCACCATATAACAATGTAATTGGTACACAGCACTCAATTACACCTGACTTAGAAGGACTGTTAACTACCTCGTCCGCACAACTTGCAGCGAAAGTGACACAGCAGCTTCTAATAGCGATAGTGATTCCAACCTCTCTAGACCATACAAAGTGCTGCAGTTTGTAACTGATGGAGTGAGCTCTGCAACCTCATAGAATGCAGTCACTTCTATTGGGGGATGTGTTGTTCTCTCTATGCACAAATAAGGCAAAAGAGCAACAAGATATGAAATCGATCTTAGCACGTGTGGTTGACATTATTCTTTAATATAGCAGCGAAATGAATGGCAAGGGAGTTTGCTGACTAGTGCAGGATGACTTGCGGTAGAAAAAGGGCAATATGGCTCTGCAACAATCCCCTTGACACTCTGTGGAAATGTTTGCCAATGAAATTTCAAAATTCCTCCTGCACTCAATTTGAATCAAGTTGCATGGCCGACATTGAAGAGGAATCAGCAACCCTGAATAAACGGGGTCATGTGCCATCCTCACTTTCAGAATCATCTCCTGCTGCAATTATCGAGAGACGCGTCGTCCATAAGAAAAAACGCTGTCAAAGACGTTGAATGGGTAAAGGACAACAGGCAAATTCTCAAAATAGAATGATTTGCCCACAGTTGCCTTCCGCAGTTATTGAAATCGTCGACTCTCAACAGCCTGTGGCTGACATGGTTTGTGTGGCCAAAGCCGCTGATGTAGGCTCCACAAGTCATTCAGTGCATCAGAGACTGTTAGACAAGTGGGTACGGGTTGATGCTCAGAAAAAAGGAAAGACCCATTAATCACGGCACAGAATGTGGTGAGCACTGAGCCAGCTGGCCCATATGCCTCTTTAGAGATTGTGGCTATGGAAATTACGGCCCTTAATAATAGAAAAGAAAATTGGAGGCCTGGGCTGCCTGCTCAAGAAAACTGAGGGCAGTTCATGATATTCACTGCCACTGCTGACTCTAATAAATTTGCAGCACAGCAATACTCTAATAACAATGGGGAGAAGTGACCCACCGTCCACCCTTGCGAGATGAAGCAAGGCCATTTGGGAAATGGGCAAGGCTGCAAGTACTGTATCCATTAAAGAAAGACCTTTTATGAACCAAAGGTTCCTATTCGATTTGTGGCATAATATCGAACCTCTTAAGAACCCCAATACAAAGGACATAATTCGGGTGGAATTACCTGATGTGGACAATTAATTCCAAATGAGCCCTCATTGAATATACATCATCTATAGCAGTGGCGTTACTGCGCACATATCACTTGGCCCTACATAATGTGGGCTTTCAACTGATGATCTGTCAAAAATTCACTACAAGTATGCCAGTGAACAAAGAATTGTCACCAGTGCAAGCTACTACCAAGCATCTGCCAACACCTGCCCCATATTCATCGGAAAGAAATAGCTTGATGTTGGTAAACGCCATTTCGAAGGGATTGTGTCCTCCGACGTATTCCTCATCTTAGATATCTCCTTCCAGCTCTGCTGGCCTCGGAAAAGTTTTCTCTCTAGAGGGTGCTGCGCGTCGACGTCCTTCGAGTCGATGTCCCTCGACAGCCGCCGTATCGACGCCAACGTCATCCTGGCTATAAAGGCCGCGCGCAGCGCCCGTTGCTCAGTTCCGTTTTTCCGCGCGTACTCAGTGCCTCGGAATACCGTTGCTCAGTTTTGTCAGGTTAAACCTATTTACCTCGAGTTATTCGATCCGTACTCGATGGCTTCTTCGTCGGAACCGACAACTCCTCGATCCGGCTTCAAAAAATGCCGAGATTGTGGGAAAAAGATGTCGCTGACTGACCCTCACAGAGTTTGTCTGTGGTGTTTGGGAGCTGAACACCATTGTTCGGAATGCGAGGACTGTATGTCCATGACAGCTAAGGCCCTGAAGGAGCGTAGGGGGAAGCTGGAGAAAGGTAAGACTTTTAAAGCTTCTTCTTCATCGACGAAGTCGAGACATTCGTCTCCTCGTCACCATTCTCGCTCCAGATCTCGGAGTGGGTCTCATCACTCCTCGAGATCGAAGCACTCGAAGAGGAGACGTCGAAGATCCCCTTCTCCGTCTTCCTCTTCCTTTGTTTCACCAAAGAGAATCCCGTGCCCCACGAAACATAGTTCCCGGGCTGAATGGGAGGAATTCCGCAAAAATATGATGAGCGTCTTCGAGAAAGCAGCCTCAACCCCCTCGAAGACTGCCGAGAGTGATGCTCTGGTCGAAAGACCCGAAGGTCAAAAACGCCGCGAGTCGCAGTACCCGGCGAAGGAAACCTCTCGAGCGCGTCACGAACCCTCGAGCAGGACTATGACCTCCAAACCTTCCTCGAAGGTTCCGTCGAGGTCGATGTCTTCGACGCCGTTGTCGAAGGGACCTTCGACACACGAGTCTGTCGACTCAACGCCAGCTTCGACACCGGTGTCGACGCCAAGAAAAGTCACGGTTACGACACACCCAGTGTCTATCCCCAGGTCCTCGACGTTGATGGCTTCGAAATTGTCGAATAGAATCCCAATTCTGTCAAGGTCTTCGAGGCCTCCGCCTTTGTTTTCGACGCCACGCTTGAAGCCTTCGGCGTCGACGACATGGACGTTTTCGAGGCCGATTATGACAAGTTCGGCACCCTCGGCCTTGGAAATGGGGTTTACACCCTTTATGAGTTCAGAACAATTGAGAACTATGTCCTCAATATTGGAAGAGGGTGAATTGTCTGAACAGGAAGACACAGTTGAGTTGCAGGGACCTGTAACCCCAATTAGAGAGGAATTTTCCTCTGAAGAACGCAGGTTAAAGGATCTTCATGATTCCTTACATGAGGCAAGTGGGTTAGACACCTCCCCTGAGGTGGTGTTTGCTAGGCCAGACCCGGGGGAACATGCTGAAACCCCCTATAGAGCCTTAATGGCCAGGATCACAGAGTTTATGGGGTGGTCTGCACCTTCACAATCTTTCCAACAAGATGACCTCACGGATATTCTTCACAAAGGCCCACAGGAGGATCCTGTGGTGCCTTTTCATAAAGCTCTTCAGAGGAAGATCATGACAAACTGGGAAACCCCAGATGTCATACCAGCAGTAAATAAAAAACTGTCTACAAAGTACAGGGTATCCTCTACAGACCCGGAGTTTTTGTCTAAACACCCATCCCCAGAAAGTCTGGTGGTACAGGCAGCATCCTCTACCGATGTCAAGACGGCTTATCCTAACGTCCCACAGGACAGGGACGATAAAAAATATGATGCTATGACAAAGAAAGTCTTTTCAGCATGTAGCATGGCGTTAAAATCTGTTAATGCTACTTGCACCCTTGCTAGATTCAGCCATACACTTTGGGAGTGTGCTTCTACAGCGGCTGACTGCATCCCGGAGGGAGAAGAAAGGGATGCGTTCCTGAATATTATACAGGACGGTAAAGACGCTATGTGCGAATCCCTCCAGACGGGCATTGATTCGGCTGACAGTATCAGCAGAGCAATGGCGGCAAGTACAACAACTAGAAGATTCGCTTGGTTGAGAAAGTCTGGTTTTGCCCCAGATGTGCAAGCCAGGCTCTTGAACATGCCATTCGATGGCTCTTCTTTGTTCGGGAAAAAGGCGGATGACAGTTTAGAGAAACTGCAAACTTCAAAAGCAGCAGCAAAATCCCTAGGAGCTGCAATCCGTCAGACATCTTTTCGTCCCACAGGAACCTCTGCGAGGGGCAAGACCTTTCGCTTCTACTCCGCATTCGGAAGAGGTAGAGGACGACCGGCTCAAAGGGGACAAAGAAGAACTACCCGAGGTGGACGAGGTAGATATTCAAAAGCCGCAGCAACAGCAGGTGCCTCTTTACCATCGGCATCTGCATCAGCCGCCCCAAAACCACTCTGAGGACTTCCCTCACAGGACACCTGTAGGAGGCAGGTTGACTCAACATCCGGCGGTATGGCAGGCTATCACGTCAGATGCTTGGGCATTGGAAACAGTTGCCCAAGGTTACTGCCTACCTTTCCTACGTATACCTCAGAGTCATCCACCGGGGATCAGCTCTCAGAAAGCTCCAGATCCGCTCCTCTTGCAGGAAATTTTAGACCTGCTAGAGAAAGGTGCCATAGAACCGGTACCTGTAGCGGAGAGGAACAAGGGCTGGTACTCCCCTTACTTTCTCATTCCGAAGAAAGACGGAGGACTGAGACCCATCTTGGACTTGCGAGAATTGAACAAATTCCTCGGGAAAGACAAATTCAAGATGGTCACTCTTTCTCAGATCCTCCAGGCCCTTCAGTTCCAGGACTGGTTGGTATCTCTGGACCTTCAGGACGCTTTTTTCCATGTGCCTATCCATCTCAAACACAGGAAATACCTGAGGTTTGCAATTGGTAACTCTCACTATCAATTTCGAGTGCTGCCATTTGGGCTGACCTCCGCCCCGAGGGTCTTCACCAAGTTAATGTCGGTAGTGGCGGCAAGTCTAAGGAGGGAAGGGATTCACGTCTACCCCTACCTGGACGATTGGTTGATCAGGGCTGTTTCTTCGGAACAAGCTCAGATCCAGCTAAATCACGTGTGCCACTCCCTTCACAGACTGGGCTTCTCCCTCAATTTAAAGAAGTCACAAATTATACCATCGCAGAGACTCCAGTTCATAGGAGCGATCCTGGACACTTTCCTGGGAAAAGCCTCGCCACCAGAGGTGAGGGCTCAAGATATTCTACAGATGGTTGCCAAGTTCCAACATGCCCAACGTCTCCCAGCCTTCGACTTTTTGAGGTTGCTAGGCCTCATGGCATCTTGCATTTTCCTAGTGCCAGAGGCTCGCCTGAGAATGAGATCCCTCCAGTGGGCACTGAGGACTCAGTGGTCACAATTCTCAGGGAGAATGACAGATCTTCTTCAGGTTCCCGACAGAGTAGCTCGAGACCTTCAGTGGGCGGCCTGTCAGGAGAACATTCTGAAAGGAGAACAGTTTTGGCAACCCTGGCCGGAGATAACAGTAGTCACGGATACATCACTCACGGGGTGGGGAGCCCACGCCAACGACTTGACCATCAGCGGTCGTTGGTCTCCATCGGAGTCCAGACTACATATCAACCTGTTAGAGCTGAGAGACATCAGACTTGCGCTGAAGGCGTTCCTGCCAGCTGTACAAGGGAAGAACGTCCTGATAATGACGGACAACGCGGTGGCCATGCATTACCTCAACAAAAGAGGAGGCGTAGGATCACTACCCCTGTGCAGAGAGGCGATGCAGCTCTGGTTTTGGGCAATCCAAGAAGGAATCTCTCTATCGGCAGTTCACCTAGCTGGAGAGAAGAACTTGACAGCGGATGCTCTGAGCAGGCAGAACACAGTCTCCCACGAGTGGGAGCTAGCTCAGGAAGTCCTTCAAGAGATCTTCGCCTTCTGGGGAACCCCTCAGGTAGATCTGTTCGCCACCAGCCTCAACAGGAAATGCGACCTGTTCTGCTCAAGGGAATTTCCCCCGAGAGGAGCTCTGGGAGACGCGTTCATAGTGGTCTGGGAGTTTCCGCTTCTGTACGCGTTCCCACCGGTCCCTGTCATTCCTCAAATGATCAGGAGGTTGAGAAGATTCCGGAGAACCATGATCCTAATTGCCCCGGATTGGGCCAGGAGAACGTGGTACCCGGACCTTCTAGACTTGTCCATCTGCCCTCCAATTCGACTTCCACTCAGAGAGAACTTACTCTCACAGAAGGGAGGTCAGGTTCTCCATCCAGACATCAAAACCCTCAACCTTCACGCTTGGCTTCTGAAATGCTGAGGTACAAGGATTGGGACCTCCCTGATGATGTTATGGAGGTGTTGCTTTCGGCAAGGAGGCCAGCAACAAAGTCTTTATACCGCTGCCGTTGGAACAGATTTTGCAGCTGGTGTAGAGGACAGAATATCGACCCTTTTTCATGTGGTACACCAATGGTTTTGTCCTTCCTACTATATTTGGCAAATTCAGGCCTTCAAGTTGGCACCATTAAAGGCTATCTCGCAGCGCTATCCATCTTTAAGCGCACTGCGGAAGAACCATCCTATTTCAAGTTACCCTTGGTAATATAATTTCTTAAGGGGTTAACCAATGTTTATCCCCCAAGACCATTCCAAGTTCCCCTATGGGATTTAAACTTAGTCCTAACTTTCCTGATGGGCACACTTTTCGAACCACTCCATTCTTGTTCGTTAAGATTCCTTACCCTTAAAACTGTTTTATTAATAGCACTTACATCTGCTAGAAGGGTGAGCGAGTTACAAGCTCTTTCTTGTAAACCCCCTCACACTATCTTTCACAAAGACAAAGTTGTCCTGCAAGTGAAGCCTAATTTCCTCCCAAAGGTGGTTTCTGAATTCCATATCACTCAGAAGATTACCCTACCATCTTTCTATCCTCCTCCTCACCCGGGGAAAGAGGAAGAGAGGTTACACAGGCTAGACCCTAGAAGGGCTTTAAGTTTTTACATCAGTAGACTAGCCAGGATAAGACAGGCAGACCAGCTGTTTGTAGGTTACACAGGTCACAAGCTGGGGTTACCAATAACTAAGCAGACCATTTCCAGATGGATCATCCTAGCCATTCTGGAATGTTATAAATTGGCAGGAAAAGAGCCCCCTCAAAACCTTAGGGCTCATTCGATCAGAGGTATTGCAGCTTCATCGGCCCTCAAAAGAGGTGTGCCGGTTAAAGACATCTGTGCGGCCGCTACATGGTCGTCTGTCCATACCTTTACACGATTTTACAGTTTGGATTCCTCCTCCAGTCAAGAGACTAGGTTTGGAAGGGCTGTACTGCATTCTATTCATCAATAGAAGATAGCATGAAGTCAGTACTCCCTCCTCCAATAATAGAATACTGCTATGGGAGCATATCTAAGATGAGGAATACGTCGGAGGACACAATCCCTTCGAAGAACAAGTTACTTCTTACCTTGTAACGTTCTTTCGACGGGATGTTCCTCCGACGTATTCCTCATCGACCCTCCCATCCATCCCCACAGTTCTACTTCCCTTGTTGTTGCAGCTTACGCTCCTTCAGGGTGATTAGTTTAGTCCAGAAAGCATATTTGTGGGCTACAAAACGGAACTGAGCAACGGGCGCTGCGCGCGGCCTTTATAGCCAGGATGACGTTGGCGTCGATACAGCGGCTGTCGAGGGACATCGACTCGAAGGACGTCGACACGCAGTGCCCTCTAGAGAGAAAAATTTTCCGAGGCCAGCAGAGCTGGAAGGAGATATCTAAGATGAGGAATACGTCGGAGGAACATCCCGTCGAAAGAACGTTACAAGGTAAGAAGTAACTTGTTCTTCTCAGTGTAACAAACTTAAAACCAAGGAAGTAGCGAGTTGGGTCCCTTATACCTTTTGATTCCAACCAGCTTTGAAGGTGATACTATAGCATCTTGTAAATGGCTTAGTTGGAACACAAGTGGACATAATTCCTTTAAAAAAAAATCCTATGGGGGTAACCACTATTCTTGTGAGCAATGTTTTTCTACTCCAGGAGGCATGGCTGATGGAGAACCTTAGTATAGATGGGTATAAGGTTCTCTGTCGCCATGCAAGTCCGAATGTAAGAGGTTGGCCCTCAGGAGGTTTGGCAATAGGTGCCAAAGCGCACATTAATTTAACTCTTTTCGAGGTGGACTTCATGTCTCCATTTATCTGCATCTGTGGTGGATGACACATTGGCAAATCAGGGTTTGCTGATTGTAAATGTGTATGACCCCCAGGAAGTATGGAAAGCAAAACCATACAGGCTAACATCAAAGTTTTATTGACTGAGTGGTAAAATAAGTTTTCCAGGGGAAATGTGCTAATTGCAGGAGATTATAATGCTCATATTTCATTTGATGCTTTAATAAACTCCAGTAAAGACGACATGGAGGATGATTTTGCTGATCTGGTCCGATCTAAGCGTAGGGTTGATCAGCGAGGGGGAGATTTTTAAATACCTTTGACCTAGTCTGTCTAAAAAAAAAATCCTTAAAAGGAAAGTCGATTGGACATATATGGTCCAATGGTAGATATTCCTCCACTGTTGACTATGTGTTTTGGACCGTGGCATGTGTATGCGCTGTAGCCTCTTGATGTTAAATAGCTCAGAGGCAAGTGACCATTTAGCAATTACGTGGTCACAGTTTGCACTTAAGACTCATATTAGTGAGAAAGTCGATTCACACAGTAGGATTAACCTCAAGTGAATCACCTAATATGGTCTGAATCCAATTTGGGGAGAGTAAATGAATTGATTTGTTCGGACCCTTTAATATTTGTAGATTAGTTAAAAGAAAAAGATTGGGACATGAGCAATTTCCTGACATTGCAATTAGGGATGTTTGATATAGCCACCCACAGAGGTTGAGGCAATATCGGAAAAATAAAGCAAATATTAAGAAAAATTGTAGCATCCCAGAAAGAGAAAAAGCCAACAACAGCTGAATCTACCAAATATAAAAATTGGTTGAGGTCACATCGTCATTCAAATAATAGCAGTAACTGGTAGTAAATGATGACTGGAAATGGTGGGCTTATTACCGTCGATACATGGCAAATGATAATCCACCAGAAATGAATGCCATATCTGAAGCCCAATGGCACGCACATCTGTCCCTTCTGTATTTAGAGGAATTACAGTATGCCAAATCTCCACTGCTGAGTCATGCATCAAGCTCTAGTTTTAATTGGGATATAGATGACGTTCTAATAGAGATACACAAATCAAAGTCATCAAGAGCGCCTGGGCCGGATGGTATCCCGAATGTGGTCTTTAAGACAAATCCGGATTTCTAGGCACCTATCCTTATGCAGGTTTTTCAGCAGGTGGTGGTGAGTGGCGAAATTCCAGCTAGCTGGAGGGATTCCATCCGGGTACTGCTGTTTAAAACGGGGGACAGGATGGTTTCCTCCAACTACAGATTACTTGCTATGCTGGATTCAAGTTAATAAATATTTGCTTCATTATTGTTAAAGAAGTTGACAGGTTGGGCAGAAGAAAATGACTTACTTAGCAAGTTCCAAACGGGCTTCAGGAAAATGCACAGCACAATATGTAACATCAGTACACTGCATTATTTGATGGCAGAGATATTCAAATGCTCGGGCAAGAAATTGTATTTGTGTTTTATTGATTTTGAAAAAGCTTTAAATTCAGTCTCTCCACCACGACTATGATATAAACTTGAATGTTGGGTCCTTAAACCTTTGTTACTGTATTTCATTCAGCAATTATATGGTGATTCTGTAATAGCCATACGCTTAAACCATGAGGGTGATCTCTCAAGAAGTATATCAGCAACAAATTTGGGTTTGAAACAGGGGTGCGTACTTGCACCCCTGTTATTTCATTTGTATATATCCGATATGGATGAGTCAATGAGCAAGGTACGGAATTTTTCACCTCGGTTCGGCGATGACACCATAACATGGATGTCATACGCTGATGATACTGTGCTCATTGACTGCACTCCAATCGGTCTACAGTGATCAATTAGTGCTCTCCATCAGTACGCTAAGGCAAACCATTTAATTATTAATGAAGCCAAATCTAATATGTTAATAATAGGTTAAAGGAAAATCAGTACAAACAAATTTGCTAGGAAGCTATCAAAGAATATACTTGAAGTGGTGGACATATATCTGTATTTGGGTTTCCTCATTAAATAACTTCCGGCATTATCTTTCTGTGAAGAACATATTTTACAAAAACTTGGGGAAAATGGATGGTGATCAAAAAAATGCATAGCCCACAAGGTGGTAATAGTCTGGTGGTCCAGTGTTATCCATATACTCCACCAGTATTCTTCTTGGTCTCTTGTATGGTATGGTAACCTTAGCAGATCGATATGTGACCTGGCTCGATCGCCTTGAAGGGAAGATCTTGCAATCCATACTTGGAGAATGTAAAGCTGTGTCGGTTGAGGCACTAAGGTGCGAGCCAGGTACACAGTCGATGAGATCTAGTTGGCTAATCCAACGTTGTAAACTTTATGTGCAATTGTTAACACCCACGTTTGGTAACCAGACTCTGTTGGTGGGAATATTAGCCACAAATTTGGAGGGTAAAAAGAAGAACGATTTCTTGGATGAGCTAGTAAAATGAAGTTACTGCTCTCTATCCCTGGAACAAATGTTGATTCTGCCAAATGCTAACCATGTTCTAAAAAAGAAAACACGTGATTGGGAAAAAGTTAGGAATTTTTCAAAACTTGAAGGGAAACGCCGTTATGGAGGATACATCCGGCTGGGTTTTGAAGAAAGAGTTCCTCGATCTTACTTAACCAAATTGTGTGATATAAACCTGAGAAATTGCATTACCCACTTGCGTTTCAACATTCTTCCTACATGGGAGTATACTGCAAGTTGGGTAAACATACCTATTGAGGTAAGACTCTGCAGACTATGCCATAACGTAATTGAAACTTCTCATCATGTCCGTGTTTGAGCGTTTTTTATGTTAAGGGGTATTCTGAATTCACTGAGCGCTTTGATTTTATTATACCAGATACAGTTTGGAATACCTTGTAATCCACAGAATCTTTGGTTGCTGCAGCTTTTAGATTTAGTGTGAATATCTAACTGCCATTAACTTGATTGGTTGATAATTTGAAGATTTTAGCACCATGACATTTTATCTGTGTTACTTGTATTTATTCCTTTTTGTATTAAAACTGGATTGATTGTATGATGTGATGTATGAAATGTATGACATCGTAATTTTTATTTTCTCTTGTATGTGCTGAACGTTACGATTAATCAAGTGCACAAATAAAAAATAAATAAAAAATAAGGGACAACTCTGAGTAGAAGTATCCAAATTGTAAATTGCTGAGGCATTTCATTAAACCTTTAAGCACTTCCCTTCTATTTTCTTTAGTTTGGTCAAGCTTTTGTAGCCCCATATTTCAGCTCTGTAAAAAAACACAGGCAGAATTTTCACCTTGCATACTTGTAGGACTCAGTCCAATGAATAACCACAAAATTACGTATTACCCCAATTGTTGTAGCACTTTAGTTTCAATTTTGTCTACATGGGGTTCCCATGACAATTTATTATCCACAGTTACACCTAAGTAGTCATATTTAGCGACAATCTCCAAATCATGTTGCCCGATCTTCCAGGCGTAACTATGTTTTAATGATCAAGGATGTTTTCGTGGAATTGATTACACATCCATTGATCTCGTTTGTTAAGCTGTTGTTGAAGGCCTATTGAAGTGCAATCCATTAGTATCAAATAATCTGCATATCCAACTCACTGCAGTTGATGAAAGCCCAACCTCGGTGGACACGCTTTGTTGGTTGTCAGGGCAGCTGCATGGTCAGCGAGATAAAGCTTCAACAATGTGGGCGATAACATGCACCCCTGCTTAAGGCCTCTAAAGGTGGCAATGGTGCTGGTGACCTCCCCCATTGATGTTTAATCTAACTTGGACCTGAGTGTTGGTGTGTAATGCCATAAGTATTTGTAATAGACCCCAAAGTATGCCCCATTTAATGAGCTTTTGTTACAATGTATCTCCCTGCACCGTATCAAACGCTGAGCTAAAATCTACAAAGGCTACATACACTGTCTGTTGCAAGACTCACCCAGAGTATACCACCGTGGACACAAGGGGCAGCTAGTTTACATAACTGCCTTTCCCTTTGCAGAATCCAGTTTGATTGATTGGTATAACTTTCTTATCAGGAGCCCACTTATTCAACTCCTTTAAAAGGACGTGAACAAAGACCTAAAATGGTGTGTCCAGCATAGCCAATATGCAATAACTTTTGCGACTTTTGCAGGGGTGTGGCTAGCGGCCATGCAGTGAAGCAGAAGTAAGCTCCTGCCTGATCCGTTCTAGATTTGCTTTCAATGCAGCTACCTCACCTTTCTGAGTGTGGAACCGGCGCATACACTCACGGCACCGTGACACACGGATGGATCGCATCCAAGATGGCGTCTGGCACCTCCGGAAGGCTGTGCAAAGATTAGATAAGGTGCTGATTGCTGCCCGTGACTAATTATATTGGGACTGGACTGCTCGTTGGTATCGCGGATCTGTAACCTGCCCTCCCCCCGGTCGGCTCGACTGAGACCTGTGACCGCGGGAGCTGTGCCGCACACGACTTCAGAGTGCGGATCGGGGTGAGCAGAGTCAGTGGTGTCAGGCTGTGTAACGCTCACCTGGTTCCCACGGAGGCGCGGCGTCGAAGGCGCAGAACTCTGAAGATGGACAGGAAGGGCCCCTCTATTCTGGCTTCCCTGGCTCGTTGGATACCCTCCTGTGCGTGAAAAGGGAGTATTACCAACTGTGGAACAATGCTCAAGCCTCCCACTCCCTTCCAACCCTCCACGATACCTCCTCCACGATTCCCCGTGAAGCCTCACCTTAGGGTTTGGAAGGATGAGCTCTCCATCCTGCTTCTGATGCAGGGGCGCGTTGAAACCCAGTTACTTCACTGGATTGAGGATTGATGGGAGTTCAGGTAAGCTTGACTGTTCAGGTAAGGCGCTGTAAAAGTTCTGTTCAAAAGTTCAAGCTTAATAATAATGTTCGTTGTCTAATTGCAGCAAGCGCTAATGCTTATGTCTTTTTCCCCTTAGGGGCCGGGGTTCGGAGTGCCGGAGATATGGCGCCGACCCGAAGTGAAACAGTTCTGGATGAGCGCTCAGGTAATGTCTTTGCATTCGCTCATTCAATGTCTTTGTCTTTTTTCCCCATAGGGGCCGGGGTCCGGAGATGCCAGGAAGCGGCAGGACCCGAAATGCAGTGGGAATAATCCAACAGGTAAGACTTAAAAGGAAACTGAGCTTTCCTTATTCCTTTTCTCCCTCTCACTTTTGTTCTTGTCTTTTTTCCTCTAGGCGCCGGGGCGTAGCTGAATCCGGAAGATCGCTGCTGAAGATGGAAGCGCCTTGCAAAGGTGAGTAAAATGCAGCGCTGCAGCGATCGACAGGAAATGCCTTTAAAATGATGTCTTCCTTTTCAGGGCCGTTGGAGAAATGACTCCGGGATGCAGATTTAGCAGGTAAGGGCTTTTCTTCTCCTATTCTCTTCCTTTCTCCCCTTGCAGGTGTTCCAGGGTGCTGGCAGGCGTGGCTGAAGTCAGGATGCAGGAGCTGACACGGTGAGCGTCCAGCTGCTAGGTGCAGAACAACGCGAAGCATGTGTGGCTGTTCGGGTGGGGTTTAAATAGCCTTGGAAGAAGTTCCTGGTATGTATCCTTCCACCAATCAGGTATGTATCCTTCCCCGACCACACCCGGGTGGTGAAGTAGTCCTACAGGTTAAGTAGTCCCATTCAGGCCTCAAGAGGGCCTGGATGAAGCAGCAAGGTCTGCATCAGGTAAGTGTGCACCCAAGCACTTAAACACATATCCTCTTCTATGAGCCTGGCGCCTAAGGCGCCAGGACTGGGGTCCGCTATGAGCCTGGCGCCTAAGGCGCCAGGACTGAGTCCAAAGGGCCCCGACTTGGGCCCGCTGAGACTTCCCTGGGGAAAATGATGTCTGCCTCTGGGGTTGCTGGGCCCGGCCTGGCTCCTTAGAGGTAGGCATCATGACAGTACCCCCCCTCAAGGCCCCTCCCAAGGTCTTTTCCTCCGGGGGTTTTGGTTTGTGCGGGAATCTTCGATGGAATCTTTGAATTAATCGTGGTCCGTGAACATAGTTACTGGGTTCCCAAGATCTTTCCTGCGGTCCATATCCTTTCCAATCAACAAGATAGAAGAGTTTCGACTTAACTATCTTGGAATCTAAAATGTCTTTCACTTCGAATTCTAATTCTCCATCAATTTGGACAGGGCCTGGGGGCTCAGACAGTCTGGTTCCACTATGTAGTCTGCGCAGGCCTGGGGTGGATCTACTTTCTGAGCTATAACATCTTTAAGCTCTCCGCGCAGGCCTCGATGAAACAATGTGATCGTTTTATTTTCAGGCCATCCGGTTTCCACAACTAGTCTATTAAAGGTGGCGATATAGGACAAAAGATCCTGATTACCTTGTCGTAAGGATAGCAGTTCGTTGTCAAGGGCCTGTCCCTGCGAGTGTCGAGCGAACAATCTTTCCATGCTGGCCTGGAAGCCCTGGAAATCCCGGAGAATGGGATCATCCTGATTTACCAATGGCATAGACCAATCGGCAGCACAGCCACTGAGGTAAGATAGTACAAAGGCTACTTTGGTCTGGTCGTTGGGGAAGGCCCCGGGCCTGCATAAAAAGTGTAAACGGCATTGGTTCATAAAAACGGCATATTTCTTGGGATCCCCCGCAAAACGTTCCGGCGGGGCCAAAGGCATGTGTCCAGGTAGATTGATTTGTACCGGGTTATTCGAACCCATTGTTGTAGAAATATCTCCGGAAACAGGTAAAGGAGTGTGCTCTGCCTGGCCCTGCAATAACCTTTTGGCCAGATCATCAGTTCTTTCCTTGGATAGGATTAGTTCCCTTCTGAGAGCATTAGTCTCCTGGCGGGCTGAGTGCACTTCTGCCGTAATTCCCTAAAAGATGGGCCAGCTGATCTGTCTCGGAAGTCTCCATAGCGCCCAGGTGGGAAATTGTGGTGTGGCTTCGCGTTCTGTAACGCTCACCTGGTTCCCACGGAGGCGCGGCGTCGAAGGCGCAGAACTCTGAAGATGGACAGGAAGGGCCCCTCTATTCTGGCTTCCCTGGCTCGTTGGATACCCTCCTGTGCGTGAAAAGGGAGTATTACCAACTGTGGAACAATGCTCAAGCCTCCCACTCCCTTCCAACCCTCCACGATACCTCCTCCACGATTCCCCGTGAAGCCTCACCTTAGGGTTTGGAAGGATGAGCTCTCCATCCTGCTTCTGATGCAGGGGCGCGTTGAAACCCAGTTACTTCACTGGATTGAGGATTGATGGGAGTTCAGGTAAGCTTGACTGTTCAGGTAAGGCGCTGTAAAAGTTCTGTTCAAAAGTTCAAGCTTAATAATAATGTTCGTTGTCTAATTGCAGCAAGCGCTAATGCTTATGTCTTTTTCCCCTTAGGGGCCGGGGTTCGGAGTGCCGGAGATATGGCGCTGATCCGAAGTGAAACAGTTCTGGATGAGCGCTCAGGTAATGTCTTTGCATTCGCTCATTCAATGTCTTTGGGCCTCATTACGACCCTGGCGGTAATCGCCCGTCATTACCGCCATGGCGTAATGAGCGTTTACGCCGTGGGACGATGGCGTAAAGAGCGCCACATCACGACCCATCGCGCACGAGCATTATGCCATGGCGGAAAAGGCCCCTACCGGCATCGCTAAGCGAGCAAGGTGCCCTTCCGCCAGCGTAAGTAGCGGCCACCGTAATTTACGGCCACCGTAATTAGCGGCGGCCGTAAAAGGCCAAACCGGAAATAGCGTCATCGCGCCGGAACGGGAAGCAGCCCGTCGGCCATCTTTAAAAACACAATCCATCGCCATCCTACCAAACAACACCAGACCCAACCCTGACACCTGTCCCAACCAAACACCCACCCATCCAAGTTCCCGAAAATGCCAAAATCCGTGAAAAAGGCATGTGACCGCCAGCGCCAGGAGCGATTCAGCCGGGAGGAACTCTGCATGCTAGCGGAGACCCTGCAGGACAACGCAGGTGTTGTTTTCTCCCCTGAAATGACCAGGACAGCAATCGGGAAGAAGAAGGCCATCTGGGCCCTGGTGGCTGAGCGCGTCAGCGCGGTGGGGACCGTACCCCGCACCCCACAGCAGTGCCGGAAGCGCTGGGATGACCTGCGCATACGGGTCAGAGCCGTCATCTCAGCAAACCGCAACCTTGCCCAGGGAACCGGTGGAGGGTCGGAATCCCCCCTGAAACTCCAACCGTGGGAGGAGATCTGTGCAACCACCATCGGCATGGAATCCATCGAAGGCGTTGGAGGGATGGAAAGGGGAGCCCCGACATCAGGCGATGAAGGTAGGTGCCTCATACAAGACATGCCATAGTCACAGCAGTCCAATCATGTGTAGCACAAGGTTGCCCTAGAGTGTAAATGCAACACAAATCAATACTGCCCATAGCCACATGCGAGCACCACCCTGCATACACTGCTGGCACCCGCATACCTGCATCCACATACCACACTAAAAGGAGACAACCTGCATGGCACTGCCTGAAATCTGCCTCATCCACTGGCCAAAATAATGTCAACCATTGTCATTCAAAAGTCCGTAGACCCATCAATAACGCCCTCCCACCTTTGCTCCACCACAGGCACAGAATCACACCCAGAGGACCAGGACACCCCTGCGCCGAAGAGAGCGAAGTCCAACAACAACCTCCCTGCACCCTCAACCTCAGCTGCAGTGAGGCAGACCCCACGACAAGCAGGTCCCACTGCAGGCATACCGGAGGTCCCACCGGCAAGCACCCCTGTTGGCAGCAGGCCAGCAGCAGCTGCTCCACCTCCACCGACATTGCCTGCCACAGAAGGCAGGGGGTCAGCGGCCAGCAGCAACATCGGGGAGACAGCTGCAACAGCTGCATGTTCTGACTTGGACATGGAGCAGGAGGTCAGAAGCCCCACTGACCAACTACATTCCCCCTGTTTCTCAGACGCCAGCCCCCATGAGGGTGACACACAGGGGCACACTGAGGCAGAGGAGTGGCCTTCCACCCCATGCCCTGTCCACACTCCACAGGAGGGGAGCAGCCCCTCCATCACTCCACCTGCACTGGCCATGGGCCAGCACGGCCAGCAGTCCCTCGAGGACATCACTCAACGGCAGCATCAACTGTCCGCAATGCTGGATGAGCATGCCGCGGAATGTGTGGGGGCTAGGTTTAGCATTGAACAGGCCACGGAGACACTAAGGGCCGAAGTGGCGCAGAGCACTGCCACCCTGAGGGATGCCATGCAGGCCATGTCCAGGGACATCTGTGCCGAACTTGCGGGCTTGCGTCGTGCGGTCACTGACCTCACCCACACAGTACAGGAGCTGCATGCACAGGGGCAGCCAGGGACATCCTCCACTGCCAGTTCTGCGCAGAGCAGCCCCGTGCGACGTTCCGGACGCAACCTGCGCTCCACAGCCAGGGGTGCCCCGGGGGCCGGGAGAGGGGGCTTGTGACGGCCTGCGGACACTGTCACAGGCATCTGTTGACACCTACATGGGGTGTGTTGGGGTGTGCAGGGGGGAGGTGGGAGGTGGGAGGGGGTGTGTTGGGGTGTGCAAGGGGGAGGTGGGAGGGGGTGTGTTGGGGTGTGCAGGGGGGAGGTGGGAGGTGGGAGGGGGTGTGTTGGGGTGTGCAGGGGGGAGGTGGGAGGTGGGAGGGGGTGTGTTGGGGTGTGCAGGGGGGAGGTGGGAGGTGGGAGGGGGTGTGTTGGGGTGTGCAGGGGGGAGGTGGGAGGGGGTGTGACACGACAGTTCATAGTTCCAATACACTTTTTTCTTTCAAAAAAAGAAATGTGTGGACATTTTCATTGCGTATGTGTGCTTTATTGGTGTACAGTCCACAGTGTGCATGTCCCAGAGACACACAGTGCCCCAAGTGCAGTCTCCATGCGATAAACACCAGCCGTGTGTGCTAGAAGCAGTGGTCGATGATACTTTGGCGCATGGCACGCCCCTCCTGTGCATCGCCTCCTCCATGTGGTGGCGCCCCATCTGCACCCTCCTCATCCTCATCGTCAGGTGGTTGCAGTTCTGCGTCAGGGGGCAGGGGCACATTCCGTCTGACGCACATATTGTGCAGCATGACACATGCCATGACGATCTTTGCCACCTTCTCATGGCCATACAGGAGTGCCCCACCAGACCTGTTGAGGCTTCGGAACCGTGCCTTCAGGAGGCCAAATGTCTGCTCTATGACCACACGAGTACGTGTATGTGCACGGTTGAAGTCCTCCTCGTGCTGGTTCTGCGGGTTCCGGACTGGTGTGAGGAGCCACCTCTTCAGGGGATAGGCTGCATCACCTGTATGTAGGCGAGAATGTATGTGTCAGTCATGTTGTCTGATCAGGAACATGATGTTCCACCATGGCTGGCATGGAACTGTTACCTTGGCTCACTTCTACATGCACTAATTGATTCACACAATGCAACCAGTATATGCTCATTGCTGCCATGGCCTGTTTTGCATGCCATCACCCTATGTATGCAGAGGGGTTGTGTTCATTGTGAGTGCCCTTCCTCTGTATCCGTTCTCTGTGTTACTCACAGCCAGGTGGAGTATGCATCATCCCCCCCCCCTTTCTGCCAGGTGGCGTATGCATCATCCCCCCCCCCCTTTCTGCCAGGTGGAGTATGCATCATCCCCCCCCCCCTTTCTGCCAGGTGGAGTATGCATCACCCCCCCCCCCTTTCTGCCAGGTGGAGTATGCATCATCCCCCCCCCTTTCTGCCAGGTGGAGTATGCATCACCCCCCCCCCTTTCTGCCAGGTGGAGTATGCATCATCCCCCCCCCCTTTCTGCCAGGTGGAGTATGCATCATCCCCCCCCCCTTTCTGCCAGGTGGAGTATGCACTGGTACGTCATTCCCATGCCCACTTCCATGACATTGCACTCACCGAGTAGCCAGGATCTTGGGCCTGCATGTCGCTCCATGTAGCGTGGTATTGTGGAGTTCCTCAGGACCAGTGAATCATGGGTTGATCCGGGGAATCGGGCACAACAATGTGTGATGATCTTGTTGGAGTCACAGACCATTTGCACGTTGATAGAGTGGAACTGTTTCCGGTTGCGGTACGGTACCTCCATGGCACGTGGAACCACCAATTCCACATGGGTGCAGTCGATGGCACCAATGCAACCGGGTATGCTGGCTAGTGCATGGAAACCCACTTTGGTGTTTGCAATCTCCAGGGCAGTCCGTGGTAATGAGATGTGGTCGTCTGTGTGCTTGAGGAGGGCATCGAGCACTTGGATGAGTGTTCGTGAGAATAATGGTTGTGAAATGCCATGCAGGTGCCCCACTGTGTGCTGGTAGGTGCCTGTGGCCAGGAAGTGGAGTACAGCCACTACCTTCAGTAGGGGGGGGATGGCGGTTGGACTTTCTATCATGCTGACGATGTCGTTGTGTGTCATGTCTACGATGGCGGTGATGGTGTCCCGGTCCAAACGGTACAGGGTGTGGATCTGCTCAGCAGTGAGGTTGTTTGGATTGGCTCTGATGCGTGGGATTGGGGGCTGCCTGCGTGGTGGTACTGGCTGTGCTGGTGGGGCTTGTTGGGCCTGCCTTGCCCTCCTTCTCCTCCTGCGTCTCCTCTGTGCTGCCTGTTGTTGTTGTTGCTGTTGTAGTAGCACATGCATTGCTATCAGGTCCTCCAGCCCCAACATTGCTAGTCGTATTGGCATCATTGTGGAGTGTGACTGGGTGTGGGTAGGGGTGGGGTGTGCTCTTTTTGTACTCCCCTGAGTCTGTATTGCCTTCACCTGTGCTGTTTCTGTGCACCTGTGGCAGCTGCATTCACTTGACATGGCCCTTTACGGTTGGTTCGCGATGGCGTTATTTGCACCATGGCGGTAAGGTACTTAGCGGCCTCGGTGATGGCGTTAGGTGCATGTCCGCTTGGGTCGGTATTTGCGTACCTTTCCGCCATGGCGCTAAGTACGGTGTGGGCGGTCGCGTGCGCGCACCCTTAGCGCAGTTAGCGGCAGCGTTAACTACGATGCCGCTATTGGCATCGTAGTTTACGGTCAGGAGTCATGATCGGACCTGGCGGAAAACGATGGCGGTAACCATTTACCGCCATCGTTTTTCACTTAGCGCCAGGGTCGTAATGAGACCCTTTGTCTTTTTTCCCCATAGGGGCCGGGGTCCGGAGATGCCAGGAAGCGGCAGGACCCGAAATGCAGTGGGAATAATCCAACAGGTAAGACTTAAAAGGAAACTGAGCTTTCCTTATTCCTTTTCTCCCTCTCACTTTTGTTCTTGTCTTTTTTCCTCTAGGCGCCGGGGCGTAGCTGAATCCGGAAGATCGCTGCTGAAGATGGAAGCGCCTTGCAAAGGTGAGTAAAAAGCAGCGCTGCAGCGATCGAAAGGAAATGCCTTTAAAATGATGTCTTCCTTTTCAGGGCCGTTGGAGAAATGACTCCGGGATGCAGATTTAGCAGGTAAGGGCTTTTCTTCTCCTATTCTCTTCCTTTCTCCCCTTGCAGGTGTTCCAGGGTGCTGGCAGGCGTGGCTGAAGTCAGGATGCAGGAGCTGACACGGTGAGCGTCCAGCTGCTAGGTGCAGAACAACGCGAAGCATGTGTGGCTGTTCGGGTGGGGTTTAAATAGCCTTGGACAAGTTCCTGGTATGTATCCTTCCACCAATCAGGTATGTATCCTTCCCCGACCACACCCGGGTGGTGAAGTAGTCCTACAGGTTAAGTAGTCCCATTCAGGCCTCAAGAGGGCCTGGATGAAGCAGCAAGGTCTGCATCAGGTAAGTGTGCACCCAAGCACTTAAACACATATCCTCTTCTATGGGCCTGGCGCCTAAGGCGCCAGGACTGGGGTCCGCTATGAGCCTGGCGCCTAAGGCGCCAGGACTGAGTCCAAAGGGCCCCGACTTGGGCCCGCTGAGACTTCCCTGGGGAAAATTATGTCTGCCTCTGGGGTTGCTGGGCCCGGCCTGGCTCCTTAGAGGTAGGCATCATGACAGGCTGGGACTGCAAGGTGGATCTTGTGCTCTCCTGTTCCTGGCGGACCGATCAGGGTGTAGGAACACGAATGTGCAAGATATTTCATGAGATCCCTGACACCAGGCACACGCTGCTTAACACAGTGCAGGTGAATATGACAATAGGCACATGTGCTACAACTTTGGCCAATCAATGGCCACAGTGTCTGAGGGATCCCTTTATCTAAACACAGCAACTGCAGGCACTGTAGTATCACATGGCAAAGCTGGCACTACAAGCCCCATGTGGTTCTCCATCAGCCTCTGGAGCTTTGCACACTTGTGAGTGGTCAATGACAGCACTTTGCCTGATTGTATTGGCCGTATAGCTTGGTAGCAGGCGAATGCGGGGTGAGTGCCTCTGCCTTCTGGACGCTACACCTTCATATTGGGACGCCGGTATGCTGCTACAAAATAAGACTTACCCATCACTGGATGTTGGACAGGGTGGCGACAAGTGGCTGCTGGCGGGCCTTGCAAGAGTTATGGCGCACAGGGGATTATCTCGGGGTCTGCCATGGGTAGACCTGACTGCGCAGTATGTTGCACCGGATCATCTAACGGGTGCAAACAGTCTTTCTGGATGAAGCTACTGCTGCATGTCAACTTCGCTCACACCAAGCTGCTTTCCTAGGGATAGCCCATGCTCTGCCTAGCCTTTGTTTCTTTGCACACCAACTAGGGCTAGAGTCGCTAGTTGCACCAATCTGGAAACAGTGCACCTGATCTGCCTGCGCCACCTGACCGCCCTGGCAACCTCCCTGCACATGCCTAGATAGCACCCACTCTGGACATTTAACTGGCGCCCGTGCTCCCGGCTCAGCAAAGTTTACAGTCTCTTTAGAGTCGTTATCTACAAATTGGTGCTCTGCCCCTAACTACTCATGCTGGAGAAACACAGCAGGGGAAAACCCAAACAGACAGTCATGGAGGCCTACACGAGCAAAGATGCTTGCAATAACACCACTCCGATTGCTGAGCAACCTGCTGTAATGCCTCCTCCTCCCATTGACCAACAGGGGGACACCCGGATCCTTGTCGCCATTGCGGCACTGCAGGCGTCACTTGAGTACAAGATTGATGTGGTTATAGTGGACATCGGCTTACTTAGGCAAGATGTGAGGGCACTGGCTGAAAGACTGGGCACTGCGGACGAAGGTGCATGAGAAAACTTCTAACATATCGGGCGTGCAGTCTGAGGTGCGAGAGCTGATGGATAGGGTTCGAATTCTGGAGCGCCATGCAGAGGACGCCAAAGGCAGAGCCAGAAGAAATAACATCAGGATTCTTGACCTGCTGGGAGGGAGGGGGGGAAGCGACCCCACGTCATATGTGGAGAATGTATTTATTGCAATAAGTGGGCCTGGGCAGTCTTTCACAGGGCTTTGTGGTCGCACACGCACATAGAGCCTTGACCAAGAGACTTCCCCCCGGTGTCGCCCAAACTCCCTGGCCGCTAATAACGAGAATCATGAATTACGACAGGGAAAGAAAACTCGCTTTCTTCAGTGATGGGGGGAATAATTGAAAGAGCCTCTTGATACTCTCCATCTACCCAGACTATACGCTGCAGGTACAAATATGTATTTTGTATTTGTATTTATTAGCTTATATAGCGCTTTACGCCAAAGTCCTGCACAATTGAACAACTTGATACAAAAAACATGTAGGACCATGTTTAATCCCACTATGGAACAACTATGTTTGGAGAACCTGACATACATGTCGATACACCCAGCCAGGCTTAAGGTGCTAAATAAGGAAGGCAAATCGCACTACTTTGAAGACACTACTGAAGCACAAAACTGGATGGATAGGAACAGGGTTACGCTGCTCCCTGTAAGTGGGAACAATTGAATAGATGCGTACACCGCTGCGGAACTGTGGTAGCATGGAGCATCGCCCAGAACAGCGCCAATAATTTGTCAATGGCATTAGGCTGGAGTTTGCACATTTCTGACTCTGGGCACTCGCCTGACATCCTGACTGCAACAGCTGCTGTTGCACCACTAAGGACGTTGAACTTTAAGGCACCAGTTCAAGAAGGGTGTGCGTGAGAAGTGGCTGCGTCTGAATATGCAGTATGCTATTGGGCCATTGTTACGTGGTTTGAGAGAGGGTTTTCTCTTCTTTTGCTTTCTTTGCCTCTCTTCCTTGTGTTTCATTTTTGTTCTGTTCAGTTTGCCTTCTGTTCTCCCCGAACTTTATGGAAGATGTTTTGTCAATTGACACTCAAGTGCCTATAATGCCCACTATTCAGATTGTGCCCATGGAACTCCCCCGGGCGTGGCTGTCCACCTTCATGTTGTCTCTGTGTCTAGGCTTTAGTTACCCCCTCAGGAGGGTGCTCAGGTTATGGGGAGGGGGGTGGCATGTGTGGAGGGTGGTATGCCCACTTAGGCGTGTCTCACTCACTACCCATACCTCATGGCAAACGTCTTGAGAGCAGTCAATTGGAATGTACGTGGCCTCAATAGTTTTATTAAAAGGAATAAAGTACTGGTCTATTTGCACAGACAAAAGATTGAGGTTGCTATACTACAATAAACGCACCTCACTGCTGAAAGGCAAAATGTGATTGCTAAGAAATGGGGTGGGATAACTTTTGGCTCCCTCTACTCTGTATACGCCAGAGGCGTCTATATATAGATCACGCCATCTGTATCCTTTAGAGTACTGCAGACCAAAAAAGATGATGGAGGCATGATGGTGCTGCTTCATGGCTTCCTTGAAAACAAGGAAATATTCATAATCAATACGTATGCTCCCAACCATGATGCCACTACCTTTTTCAATTCTTTGTAGCACAGATTGTCCCCATACAGAGGAGGCTTGTGGATTTGGGGAAGGCGATTTCAATTACACACTCAACCCTGTTGTAGACAGATCAGATAATAAGCACAGGAAACCTGTTCCGCCCGCCAAGATCCTGAGTATTTTGCTACAACACCTCTGACTAGCTGATGTTTGGACGTACCTACATGTGCACACCCGGGGTTACTTACATTACTGTGCCCCTCACGTGGTGCACACGCGCATTGTCTATTTATTTACAGGGATTGAGGCTCTAGGTGAATTCATAGAGGCTTACTACAAAGCCAGAGTCCTTTCGAATCATGCCCCGCTCACAGTTACATTGCAGAAAACACATGGTAGATCATTGATTCCCACATGGAGACTGAGAGCTGAGGCATTATATGATGAGACCTTTAGGGAACATATTAGAGACGTGATAACTGACTACTTCAAAATTAACACTGCCAGCGTGGAGAGGTTTAGCACACTGTGGGACACCTTTAAGACAGTGTGCAGAGGTGAGGCAAAAGGCAAGATGAGTGGTATCAGTAAGGATTTACCGAACTCTCCATGACAGAAGCAGAAATCGAGGCTGTTGAACGCAGCAATAGGCGCAAAGGGGCGGTGGTCGCTGACCCTACAGAGTTGAAACAAAAGTGCATTGCTGACTGGGATAGGCTTGGCAAGCTTGACTATGCCAAATATACTGAGAAACTGCGTGAAAAGGTTGATAAGCCGGATAGGATGTTAGCGTGGCTATGCTGAACTGAAGATAAAAGGGAAATTCTAAGTGCCATAAATGATGAGTGTGGCATCACTTGGCGAGCCCAGAGTGAGATCATTGACGTATTCTTTACATACTACAGATCCCTGTATTCACAGATGGCAGCAGCGGGGAGATGAAACCTTTTGAAACCTTATTGCAGATTAAACTGCCACGCCTTGATAGGGAGCTTGCTGACTCTCTGGTTGCCCCACTTTCAGTTGGAGAACTGAAATCTGCCATCATGTCACTGCCTTCTGGCAAAACACCTGGGGCAGACGGACTGCCTGGCGAGTATTATAAGGAATTTGTGGAAGAACTTGTGCCTAGTCTCGTCGAGACGCTGTGGGAGGCATATGAGGTAGGTTTACTCCATTAAAGCCTGAGAGCAGTCCTCCAGATAAGATTTGGAAGTAGGAGTACTTTTTCCCTATTTTTTAAAAGTTCGGACTAAAATCACTTTTTAGGAAGTAAAAATGTAAGTCCAATTCCTAATGAGAGTATTTTTTATAAGTGTGTAAAACGGTTTTAACTGGAAAACTGATGTTTTTTAATAATTATTTCTTTGCAACTAGTTATTTATGCACATTAAAAGATACATGTATACTTCTTTCAATCAGGCAGTTATAATAGTCGTTTGTTCCTGTGGTAGTACGTGCACTTCTGATACAAACATATCCATGGGGCTGCGTGAGTGAAAACAGGGGCACAAGGTTCTATGTGCCTGTTTTCTATTTTTTGTTGACAGTATTTGTACACCCTATTTGTATTTTGTTGGTGTATTTGCCTATTTTAGGGAGTTAAAGTGGCCAATACACCCCTTATCTGAAGGGCAGCCTGAGAGAGTCCTTTATTGTACCTATACTTAAAACCAATAAACCCTGCTTGAACGTGGCTCCGATAGACCTTTGTCAATGGTCAATCGGGATTGTAAAATCCTTATGGTCTTCCTCGCAAATACACTGAAAAAAGTAATAAGCATTCTGATACATCCAGACCAGGCTGGCTATGTTCCTGGAAAGAACACCTCCTGGAGCTTGAGAAGGTTACATCATATTATTGACAGAACCATGACCCTTGCGGAACACTATGCTGTGGCCTCCCTAGATGCCATCAAGGCGTTCAACTTGGTTAGATGGGATTGACTGTATGCCACTTTGCAGCAGTACGGTATAGCAATGGGATTTCGGAATTGGGTGAAGTTGATCTATACTAAATCAATGGCCAGAGTGGGAACCGCCAAGCACATTTCCGAGGGATAGAAACTTAAAAAAGACACTAAACAAGGCTGCCTGCTATCTCCAATGCTGTTCATTTTGGGCCTAGAGCCTCTGGCGGCGTTCCTTAGGGTAGAATACAGGGATGTGGGCATCTCTATAGATCGGGGGAAGCATGTGGTGTCACTGTATGAGGATGACATGCTGCTCTCTATGCAGCACCCCTAGGTTAATCTACAGTACATATTGGATGTTTTGGACCACTTTGCGGAGCTCTCGGGCATCACTATCAGCTGCGACAAATCCAGCCTCTTCCACTTGGTAGGCTTGAGAGGGCTGAGCCGGGATGATCTTCCCAATTTGGGACTGAAGTGGTCCATGGACACTTTCAGATACCTAGAAGTAAATATTTGGCACGATTTTCGGACCTCGCACGAACGTAACATTCAGGTTGCTCTTGACGGTGTGGTGAAATCTAAGGATTTCTGGGGTAGCTCCCTCTGTCAATGATGGGCACTGCGGCCCTACTAAAAATGGTGGTTCACCCCCGCCTTCTGTATCACTTCAGGAATGTACCCTATCACATACCCAAGCGGTTCTATAATAGACTTCACCTCATGATTAGGAGGTTTTTATGGGGTGTGTACCAAAATAGAATAGCACTTGGTATGCTTCAGAGCACCTACAAGAATGGCGGGATCAGGATACCTCATTTTGAGCTCTACTACAGCTGCAATTAGTTGTGGAATGGCTGGTGGATGATCCGTAATTGGACACGGCGCTCCTGCAACCCACAGTTCGACAATACTACTTGAAAGAAGTACTGGTGATACCTGTGGCCCAGCTCACCCAGGTGCCGCATTTCTTGGCTCTGGGCAAGAAGCTGTGGGGCAGGCTTTGGAAGCTACTGGGTGTTACGAGACCCATCATCCCCACATGTGTGCCTCGTCACTGTATTGGCTAAACAACGAAGTTGTGTACTGGGAGTCAAAATACTGGGAGAGCAACGCGGCGGCTACACTAGAAGACCTACTTTTATATGAGTTTGATACATGAAGTCGAAAATAGATGGCCGAGTTTTCAAAGAGACATAGAGGGCGACCCAGTGTTGGAGACAATGTATGACGTGTCTGAGGGTGGACACATGGTCTCCAGACTCTATGAACTGTTCCTTAACAAGCGTCTCACTTCAGACCTTGGGGTGCGGGGCGGGCTAAGTGGGAGGCTGACCTGGATAGGATATTTGATGCTGATGCTGAGTGGGCGCTGATATTGCTTTACACAAAAGAGCTCTCTAGAAATGCCAGGTTTGAGCTCACAAAGCTATATGTTACACATAGGGCATACATGCCCCCTCCCCCCATACAATATCCCGGTTTCAAGGTGCAGACACACAGAGCTGTCTCACCTAAATAGAATTTAAAGATCTAATTTGCGTGCTAGCCAAACACAGAATCGCCATGGCCTGGAAGTCGGCACAGGGCCCAAGCATAGATGCATGGTGGGGCGACCTGCAGAGATAGTCCTTGGCTGAGACCGCTGTTTGGCACAGGGCAATGTGAGAGGGTTGAGGGAGACCAGTGAGGTTGTAGCTTCATGGAACGCACTGACTCAGGAAATGTTTCCCCCCCCTGAATGCAACACCCACAGTGGAATGATTCCACTGCACACTCAGATTCATTTAATAATGTTTGATAATTGTTGCTATATGGGAGGGGAAGGGCATTAATCAGAGGATTATTATGGATTATAAGCTTGGAACTGCACAAGAAGGCACTGTTTGAAAGATTGCTATTTACTTTTGTTGTTAATGTAATGTCGGCCGTGCTTTGCATAGCTGACTAAACTCTTCTTTACTATGTTGTATTTGGATTCCTTTGTTGTAACCGCAGCAATATACATGGAAATGAAAATGATTTTTAAAGAAAACAACTTTTGCGACTTTTACGATTGCTGTGTTGTATACCGGAATTATTATATTATCTAACTAGGGGGGTGGTAGATTACTGGAAATACTAATATCCTGGAATAAAGCATGCAACAAGGTAGCCCACCAAGATGGATTTTGTTTGATTAGGGTGTTGCTAACACCATTGGGAGCTCCGTAGTTTTTTAAATAATTGATGATATCGATGAAGTTCTCTACCTCATCTAGGTAGATCCACCTGTCCTGGATATTGAGAGCTCAACTAGCAAAAGACTCACATAACCCGATAGTATTGCCAATGTATTTTTCCCCACTCTTTTTTGTTGCATCTTCTAATAAGGACAGGGAGGGTGAACGTGGCTTAACTCATTTCCAAAAGCCTTGGCTGTTAGAGCTTCTGGCCACCTCAATCAAAGTCCTCCAATGCTCCTCCATTTTCATTATACAATGTTGCCTTAGCCACTTACGGTATAAGGTCGTCCTAGCTTTCAGTGCTTGTCCAAGAGCAATGCTACCTTGTATTTCTTTACAGATTTGTCGCAGAACACTTCTTAGTAGCCTTTTTGTGTCCCTAATAGCATAGTCAAGACAAAGAGACTGACTGCCGTATTTGTATATAGTTAACGGTTTACCACAGCGCAGCTGAATGAACACAGATGGAGTGAGATATACTTGTGATTCCCTTTGAGTACCTCTTGTATGTGTCCCTAAAAAATCAGGATGAGTGAGCAAGTTTTCATGTGCAGTGAGTAAGATTGCACTAGATGTGGGGTACTATCTGTGATTATGGTATGTCCATGTGTAGATAATTTACGCAAAAGACTCCATCCAGCCCTATGATAGTACTTAGAGGCTGTGTAAGTTTGCGTTCTCCTTATTAATATAAGTATCACTTCAGCTGATTCTATTCATCCTCATATTGATGTCTATGTTACCTATTGCATCATAAATGTGACTGTCTTAGTAGAGCACCAGATGGGCAATCAAAGGGTAATGGTCGCTCTCCTCAGGAGGAGTATGATATGATATGATATTTTATTTGTATTGCGCTCATAGACAAGTGTTTCAGAGTGTGACGAGGCAAAGGAGGGGAACAAGAGAGAACAAAACAACAATCTTAGTAGGCCCAGTGACATTGAGAAAACGCAAGTGCAGGAGAGAGGGATGGGGAAAGTGCAGGGGGGAAGGGAGAAGTGGAAAGTGCTGAGCAAACGATAAAAGCAACAAGTGGTAGTGCAGCCAGCAAGTGGCAAGTGCTAGGTATATCTATCGGCCAATAGCCCTAATGAACAACAATGGGAAAATATACTCAAAGGTACTGGCGGGTAGACTGGGAGCGATCCTGCAGGATATAATTGATAGGGAACAAACAAGATTCATACCAGGGCGGGACACACACACACAATATAAGACGCACGATAAACCTAATTGAGAGCACCTGCAAGAGGGAAGAGGGGATGGCCGTAATATCCTTAAATGCACACAAGGCCTTCGACTGGATGGACTGGGGCTACATCTGAAAGATCCTGGATCATTTTGGGTTTGGTCCAAACTTCACCAAATGGGCTATGGCCAACTATCAAAACCCCACCACACAGCTTCAGGTCAATGGCAACAAGTCTGAAAGAATAAAGATAAATAGGGGCACACGGCAGGGGTGCCCCCTCTCACCCCTGATCTTTTGTTTGTTTGTTTGTTTGTTTATTTATTACATTTGTAGAGTGCACCGGACCCAAGAGTAACAGGGCGCATCAAGGATATGCGAAGCTTACCTGAGTTACAGATATACAGGCAGAGTACGACATTAATATACAAATGAACACATACAAATATAGTACAATATACAAGACTTAGGTTACATTGAGAATCAGGACAAATATAAAATTAGGTGTTTAGATCTGTGCATAATTACAATCTAGCATATGTTGTGCTAGCATAACAGTTTCAGGGTAAGTTAATTTCAGTCAGGTTGAGGTGCGTAATGAGGTTCTTTCTGACGACAGAGTAGGGGAAGTCTGCTCTCAACTGGTGTGGCAAAGAGTTCCAAAGCTTGGCGGCCTTCACAGGGAAGCTGGTGCTGCCAATTTTAGACAATTTGAATCTGGGTACTACCAGACAGTTCGTATGGATGGTTCTGGTCGGTCTACTAGAGATTCTTCTGGAAATTCTATCCATGAGGTAACTCGGTACCATGTTGTGTAGCGCTTTATATGTCAGGGAGGCAATTTTTAGCTGTATTTTATTATGTGTCGATGACCATTTGTGATGATGTCTGATGGCAGAGATATGCATTCTTTTGTTGAATCCTAGTGCAGCTCTAATGGCATTATTTTGTAATGTTTGGAGTTTTTGGATGATAGTTTTGTTAGCACTACTGTAGAGGGCGGTGCAGTAATCTAGTCTTGATAGAATTAATGCTCTGGCCAGTATAAGGCAACTGTCGTTAGAAAGGAAAGGCCTGCCTGCTCTGATCAGCTTACAGGTATAGGCTGTGGTAGCGGCCAGAGATTTTAGTTGTTTGGTAAAAGACACCGTGTCATCCAGATAAAAACCAAGAGTTTTTACCTCCTCGGAGACAATGGTATTGTTACCGTCAATGATGAAAGAGGCATATTCATGTCCTAGTTTGGAGATGTTGGAAGGGGAGCCTAGGATTATCAGCTCTGTCTTGTCGTCATTCAGGCATAGACCGTGAGTGGCCATCCATGCCTGAATGATGAGATAGATTTTATTCACCAGCGCCAAGTCCTTGCCATGATCCCCAGAAAGCGGGAGGAGAATCTGAGTGTCATCTGCGTAGTTAGTGTAGGTGACACCCAGAAGGTCCAGATCGTCAAACAGTGGCTTGGTGAATATATTGTAGAGAGTAGGGGACATACAAGAACCCTGGGGGACTCCACATATGATAGGGGTAGGGTCCGCAGCTGCAGAGGGAGAGAATACTCTGCTACTTCTGTCGCTCAAGAAGGATTCTATCCATTTAACAGCGCCACTAGAGAAGTGGGCTGCTGTATCAAGGTGCCTATAGAGGAATTTATGATCAACCAGGTCGAATTCGGCTGAGATCGAGTAGCAATAGTAATGCTGTTTTCCCTTGGTCTCTCAGCTCATCGATTTGTGTCTTCAGGTCAATCAATGCAGTTTCCGTCCCATGTAATGGTCGGAATCCTAATTGACGTGCTCCTAGAAGTTTGTGCTGTTCGAGATGTTTTTGGATCTGAAGGTGTGCAATTTTATCCAGGATTTTAAGAAGAAATGGTACTGTCGTGATGGGGCGGTAATTGGTAGCGATGAGTGGGTCCAAGGTTTGCCTCTTGAGAAGTGGAAGTACCCAAGATTGTTCTAAGTTGGCAGGGACGATGCCGAAGGCAAAGGAGGCATTGATCAGTTTGGAGATGAAAGGGGAGATGTCTCTCGCAGCCTCTTTTATGATATGCGCAGGGCAGATATCACTTTTACAGTTAGATGGTTTGAGCGAAAGGATAGTTTTTTCCACCTCGAGGATAGTAGTTTTAGTGAAATGGAAGGTGGTGTTTGGAGCGGAGAAGTTGGCATTAGGTAGGGGGTGGTGGGTGGTTGGGTGCGGTAGGTTTAAGGAGTCTTTTTGTTTTTTATTTTAGTTTGCAGGGTGTTGATTTTATTAGTTAGTGCTAATTGTATCTCTGAGCACCAGTTTTTGTCTTTAAGGCAGGTGTCAGGGGGAGAGATAGGTGACTCTAGCTCTTTTAGGATTAAGAATTATTCTTTCATGCTGGAGTTGGACTTAGCTATCCATTCATTATAGGAGTTTCTTTTAGCTTGGCAGATTTCTTTTTTGTACAGAGATGAGGTAGTCGCTAGCTTCTTTTTATTTTCGTGGGAATGGCAGAGGCGCCAATTAGTTTCACATTTTCTTTTTAGTAGTCGCAGATCTTTTAATTGAGGAGTGAACCACTTGTTGAGATGTAGTTTGGGTTTGCTAGCTCTCAATTTAAGAGGGGCGACTTTATCCAGGATAGAGAGCATGATCTTGTTGTATTCATTTACCAACGTACTTGGGTCCAGGTTGTCTGCCAGGGAGTTTAGGGTAGGCAGAATATTAGGATTCACACTGTCCACTGTTATACTCTTTTTTTAGCCTGGTTCGACAGGGTTGCACTTCTTGGGGGACCAGAAGTTTTCTCTCTCTATGGAGCCTTTGCAGCCAGAAAACGGCCGAACCCTAGAATAAAGGAGTTGAGGGTGGGGGACCATGAATATAAAATTGCCCTGTACGCGGACAACGTCCTGGTAACCATAACCGAGCTTGGTGGCTCCCTCGGCTCCTTTTGGGAGGAAATCACGGAATTTGGGGTGGTTTCCGAGTTCAGGATTAACCTAGATAAATCAGCTGCCCTCCCAATAAACCTCTCTAAGAAACAAAAGGCGGTCCTCAGCCTGCTGTACCAATTCCCTGGTCCAAAAACTGGTCCAAAAAAATGATCGAATACCTTGGCGTGCAACTTCCTGGGGACCCCTCCCGCCTATACTTAGACAACTTCCCGCAGCTACTTAGGGACCTCCGGAGCGACCTAAAGAACTGGGAGAACCAGGATATCACCGCCATAAAAATTTTATTCCACTGTGCTGCTCTCCCGGTCCACATCCCAAAGAACGTGCTGCTCTCCCTGCACAGGAAAATACACAAATTCGTCTGGGGAGGGGAAAGGCCCAGAATTGCTAAAAAAAAATCATGATCCGCGAGAGGGCACTCGGAGGTCTGGGGGTCCGCGATGTGGCGAGATACGCCCATGCAGCTCAACTCACTCATGCATACACCTGGTCCCAATCGACGGGCCAACCACTGTGGAAACAATTAGCGGAGACCTGGTGCCCGGTTCCGCTAACTGATCTCCCACACCTCCCGCCCATACAATCCCAGCGTAAAGGAGGCCTCCTGTCCGCAACTAGAGTAACCACGGAAAGCTGGAAAGCTGCATCGCGGAAATGGGGCACCCGGGGAACATTATGCCCTCTGACACCCATTTGGAACAACCCTGAGTTCTCCCCGGGAAATCCACAGAAGGGCTTCGGACCATGGAAGGAAGGGGGTTTACAAAAAGTCGCAGACTTTCTGGAAGGCGGCTCTCCCATAACCTTCGAGGAATGCAAGGAAAGGTTCGGGTTGGGAGAGCCAGAGAGGTTCCACTATGCCCAACTCCGGCACTGGTTGTCGCACAAAGGGATTAGGGAAAAGGGGTCCAGGGATCTAATAGCGTTGGAACTGTCACTACTGTCCCCATCTCCAAAAGAAGAATCTCCGCGCTTTATCGCCTCCTGGACAGAACTGACCCCTCTCAAAAAGAAAGATACATGCTGGACTGCGAGAAAGACCTGGGCGAGAGTTGGATGTGGAGGAATGGGGGAAAATGTGGTCTAGACTCCATAAAAGCACGCTATGTATCTCGAACAGAGAAGGTGGCTATAAACTTTGCTACAGATATTACATCACCCCAGAACAATTACACAAAGCCAAGCCCGAAATCCCGGAACACTGTTGGCGAGGGTGCGCAGAATGTGGCACATTGTTCCATATGGCATGGTCATGCCGAAAGCCGAAAGATACTGGAGGGAGGTGGTGGGTCACATCAATGAACTAACTGGGGTAACCATCCCTTAGGACCCCGGGATAATTCTCCTGCGAGAAACGGGGGGGAGGGGATTCCCACTTTCTGGACATATCCCTTGCCTATGCACCCACCTTCTCCTGGCAGCAAAAGTCACATTAGCACGGCTTTGAAAAAACGCAGAGTGCCCATCGATCCGTTATGGTGGTCGAAGTGTAGGGAGATTGTCGTAGGGGAGAAGGTCACAGCAATCCGCTCGGGCCGCTTGAACAACTTTCTAAACGTGTGGCCCCCTTCATGGACTATGCTGAAAAGTTCCCAGCGCTCACTAAGAGACCAACCCTCACGCGCTGCTCCAGAGTGGTTCGATCTACTAAGGCACGTCTCCATGGGGGGGGGGAATCCAGGGCCCTGAGACATCCTGAGGGGAGTGGGGGGTGGACGGGAGAAAGCGCAGAAGCATGGCCAATTTGACCTACTAACACTTCCGGAGGGTGGCTCCTAATACAAAGCTCGAACTGTGGTGAAATATTGTTGTTGATGGCACTGATGATGCTGATGTTATATACCTTTGCTGATGAAAAACCTAATAAAATGTTTGGTGAAAATAAAAAATCACCAGTTTTCTGGCTTCTTATGGCCATATCCCATCCTATCTTCATCACCCCCCCACCTCCCCAGAGATTGTGTGTTGAGTTTGACAAGTGCAATGTTGCGTTTTTTTTCCTACCGAGGTGTCCGCGGACTCTGGCAAATGTCTGTGAATCCAACATGGCGGGCGTTTCAAGAAAACTGAGGCATTTCACGCTTTTCCCCATCCAAACAGCGGGCGCACCCAATGTTCGCGGACTTCACGTCGCCCGATAGGCCAATCAAATGACTGCCCGTGGACCGAACAGGGAAATGGGTCCCCGGACCAAACCCAGATATCACTAATTTTATTGACTTACGTTTAGCCTGTTTTAAAGAAAACTACTGGACTGATTTACCCCAAATTTACGCTTTCAGGACCAATCGGCCGCTCCTGGCGCAACGTTGGTGAAAATCCATCCAACGGTTTGGGCTATAGGCGTGAGCAGAGTTTTCTTCCATTATGTCTATGGAGAAAAAAACATTACTGGGACCCCCCCTGCAACTTTGCCCCCCCTTGACGAAACCTCACCAAACTTGCCAAAAGAGCGGGCCTCTGTTACGCTCACCTGGCACCCACAGGGGAGTCAGTCGGACCCGGACAGCTGCGGTCTCCACCCACGTGATGCGTAGTGCAGCGATGACTGACTGGATCTGCCCTCCTAATCTTGACTGCTTAACCCATAGAAATATTCTCCTGCAAGTGGAGAGATGGATTTAGCCTCTTGTGGATTCAAGTGATGGCACCCCCACAGTCCTCCCCAACTAATCACCTCCGAAATGCCCTCACAGCAATCTCGCCTTATATTCTTGAAAGATGAGCTCTCCATCCTGTGTGGATTTGCAGGGGCGCGTTAATTCCAGTTACTTCGCTGGTTTGAAGGCTCGGTAGAATTTCGGAGAGTATTGACTCTGAGGTTCCTGGTGAGGTAAGTATTAAGTTCATAGAGTTCAATATGTCCGATGTGCACTCTTGTTCCCCCCTTCCTTTCTTGTCTTGCAGCTGGCTCGTGAAAAGATGCTCTTGTGGCAGCTGGTGGCGCTCAGGTAAGAGTCTGTATTACCCGGCGCTGTTCGGTAGATGTTGCACGAGGAAAACGTGTTGTTTTGTCTCTCTTTACAGATGCGGCACGTGAAAATATGGAGAGTCACAAAAGGATGCCTCCGGTGGTAAATCAGGTAAGTCTATGGTGGTAAGAATTATATTTGTTGGTTTCCTCGGCTCAACTTGTGGTTTTCTTTTGTCTCCTAGGTGCCGAAGTTCGGCGAAGAAATGATGGAGGCAGCGCCGTCCCGAAGGATGCTGTGAAGACTGGTGAGTATGGCGCGGCGCTGCAGCTGGAGTTGCGGTGCGTGCAGAAATGATGTTCTTTACAGGTCCGGAGACAAGATGGATCCAGAATCAGGTGTTGAATAGAAATAAGTTAGTTTTCTAACCTTGTCCCTTTCTTTCCTCTTTGTTTTAGGAGCTCCGGATTCGAGGCGGGCGTGGCAGAAGACTGGATGCAGGCTGCAGGCACGGTGAGTGTTACGCTGCTGGATGCAGAATAACGCGAAACGTGTGTTGCTGGTCGGGTGTGGTTTAAATAGCCTCAAAAGTAGTCCCAGGTAAGAAGTCCCTAGAACCACACCCGAGTAAAAAATAGTCCCTGTAGAAAAATAGTCCCTTTCAGGCTTCATGTTGGATTGAAGTCATTTGCAGCATGGTCTGCCTGAGGTAAGTAATGACTATGAGCCTGGCACCTTAGGTGCCAGGACTGATTCCTACTATGAGCCTGGCGCCTCAGGCGCCAGGACTGAACCCAGATAGCCCCTAGCCGGGGCTGCTGAGGTTTTACTAAATGTCTAGATGCCTGCTCCCGGGGCTGATGGGCTTGGTCCGGATGCCTGGGGGTAGGCATCATGACAGCACTCCCCCCCAAGGCCCCTCCTAAAGTTGTTCTTCCCCTGGGCCCTGGTTTGTCTGGGACGTTCCGATGGAATCTTTTCACCAACCGAGGTGCATGGACGTGGTCACTAGGTTCCGATGACCCCTTTCTTGTGGTCCGTAGCCCTTCCAATCGATTAAATAAAAAAGTTTTGATTTAACCATCTTGGAGCCCAGGATATTTTTTACCTTGAATTCTGGTTCTCCATCTATCAAGATTGGGTTGGGTGGTTTGGTTAATCTTGTTCCTGGTTGAACTGGTTTTAAAAGTGAAACATGAAAGGATGAATGCGCATATTAGAGGGTAATTCCAATTTGACGGCTACCGGGTTGATAATGGCCTTAATAGTGTAAGGTCCCGAATATCTAGGGTTAAAAGTCCGAGTTCCCTTCAGAGGTATGTGTTTTGTAGCCAGCCAAACTTGATCCCCAATCTGGTATTGTGGAGTTTCACTTCTATGTTGATCAGCATTTTTCTTATATTTCTCTTTTGCTTGTTTCAAATGTTCTCTTGCCTCTTTAAAGGTTTGTGTAATAGTAGAATGCAAATGACTAACTGCAGGCATTTTTAAATGCTGAGGCGAATCTAGTTCTGAGGTTCAAGGGTGATGTCCATATATAGTATAAAAGGGGCTTTGTCCGGTTCCTGAATGTACAGAGTTATTGTACGCATACTCGGAAATCCATAAAATATCTTTCCAATTACTTTTGGTCTGGTGTAACATGCAACGTAGGTACTGTTCAAGGGTCTGGTTGGTCCTCTCCGTCTGACCATCGGTCTGGGGATGGTGACTGATTGATAACCTCACGTCGATTTGCGCCAGTTGACATTTCTTCCAAAAATGTGAAATGAATTGACTACCTCGGTCAGAGACCAATACGGAAGGAAATCCGTGTACTCGAACAATGTTTTCGAGGAACTCCTTGGCCAGAATTGTAGCAGAAGGTAATCCCTTTAGTGGAATAAAGTGGGCCATCTTGGAAAAAAGATCCACAATAACTAGAATGGTGTTAAATCCATTACATGGAGGTAGATCTGTAATAAAGTCTAACGATAAGGTGTGCCATGGTGTAGGTGGAATATCCAAAGGTTGTAAGAGGCTAGCTGGTTTTTTCTTCTGACTTTTGTTTTGGGCTCAAATGCCACAAGACATTACAAATGACTTTACGTCTTTTCGCCAGGTGGGCCACCAGAATTGTCTCTTAATTTTAGCTTCAGTTTTTGCGATACCTGGGTGTCCTTCCATCAGGGTGTCATGATAATTGGAGATGACTAGTTCTTGTAGTTCCTTGTGTGGTAGAAATAGTCGCCCTTGATAACAAGGTAGGTCATTGATGACTGAGTAGTCCGGGCCTTTCTTCACCCAGTCCGGCAGGGCTGTTGGATCGAAGAATTGTTGGATCTTTACTTGAATATCCTCTAGTGTCTGTAGAGTAGTTATGCCAAGAGTTCTTTGTTCCGAAATTATAGGCACTGGTTCCGGGTTCGCATATGCTTCTCCCATCCCTATTCGGGATAAGGCATCTGCCTTGCCATTTTTACAACCTGGTCGATAAGTGATCACGAAATCGAACTCGGCAAAGAACAATGCCCACCGAAGTTGATGTGACGATTGGGCCTTGGCTGTTTTTAAATACTGCAAGTTCCGGTGATCAGTGATTACCTTAATGGTATGCCTGGCACCGAGAAGATAATGCCGCCAAGCCTTGAAGGCGGATTTGATGGCTAATAATTCTTTATCGGTAACTGCATAGTTTAACTCGGGTGCCGAGAACTTTCTGGACCAAAATGCTACTGGGTGAAGTTGACCGGTTTCAGGATCCTTCTGGGACAGGACAGCTCCCATGGCTAAACTGGATGCATCAGTTTCAACTATGTATGGAAGTTCGGAGCGTGGATGCTTTAAGACAGGTGCAGACGTGAATTTCGCTTTCAGCTCTTGGAAGGCCTTTTCAGCTTCTTCGGTCCACAAGAAGCGTTTGTTTTTTTGCAAAAATGCTGTGATAGGGTGTACAACATGTGAGAAATCCGGAATTAATCTGCGGAAGAAATTAGCAAATCCGAGCATGTTTTGTACCCCTTTAACTTGTCAGGCTTTCTCAAATCTGATGTTGTCCCCGGAAGCTGCTGAACCCCCGCAGTCCCCTTTGGATGCTAACCTCTTAACTGGTATCAAACAGTTCAGTTGAGAGCACCCCCAAGGGAAAGGGGGGAAATGGGACAAAATAATAAACTTCAGGTTTTGCTCAGCTTCTTTATCTGTCAACCTGTTGGTGAAAATAACAACAAATTTACTTTAGTCACTAACCTTTGAATTCCTTGGCTCTGACTTCTCTTTATAAATTTAAGTAAATAAACACGCCACCATACCTGATTATCCTCTGTGAATAACGTAGAGGACGTGTATGAATTCTACTGAAGAAAACATAAAAATAGAGTCTCAGATGCTCTTACTAATTTCTTCAATTCGGTTTTGCAAAAAACTGCTAATCTCTCTCAGTTTAATGAGTTTGTCTTCAAGCAGTTCAACTGTCTTTTACCCAAACAACCCGCTGGAAATATTATACATGTAGTTTGTATTGGTGTCTAGCTTCAACACAAATTCCAAGAATGACACTCTAGCTATTCAATTTAAAATTGTTTGTTTCCTGAATGTATAAAAGTGTTCATTAATTGGATCTTTTGCTTGCAAAGAAGATCGCTCATAAAAGAAGCGTTCCTTTAACCAGAATATGCGCATGCGTGAAGATATTGTTTACTCCTTCTAAAATGGAAGCGCACATGAACAAGGAATTGAGTTCAAAAAGGAGACTGGCATGGGCGCATGCGTAAAGGAATAGTATTCCACTCTTCTTAATATGAATTGTTCAAACATGAAAGAAGAAATTCCTCAGTTCCGGACACTAATCCTTGAAGAGGCAGCCCAGTGAAGATCACGCGCCAGGTTAGAATGTTAGTAAATTAAACATAACGCCTCGGAGTCGCGTGGCTACCACACTGTCACTTGCGCAGACAGTGTAAGATTTCTAACGCTAGTCCGACGCTAAGAAAAGCACTGTTACCGACAAAAGGTACAATACTCAATAAACTTTTATACGGCCGAAAAAACACACAACGCTAAAATGATAAACAGACCTCCACACTCCAACTTGCCAGGTGCAAAAAATGTGACGCAGTTCAATTAATTTAAATACAGTTCTAGAAGTTCAAAAATAAATTCTTGAAAGAACGAAATGAACTACTATATAAACAAAAACTAAGAAAAACAGGAACAAGTTAATTAATGGTTTTGATATTTAACTCCTGCTTGAAAATCATAAAATTCCATAAAAGATAATGAATTCACTTAGCTTGCTTCTTTCTTTCACCGGAACGTTTTCTAAGTTTCTTCTTAAATCTCCAACACTTTCCTGGTCCAAATAACTAATTTTAGGCACAACGGCCTAACTAAAGTTTTCTAAAACTTAAGAGCTTCAAACATAAGACCTTCCAGCTGGGCTTCTGACAATGAAAGGCAGTTTAGAATGTTCCAACAATGCCTTTCTTTTACTTCTGACCAATCACTGATCCTTTTGGAAGTCTCCATTTTGACTTGGGAAGCTCTCCACACTCTGCACAGAAAGTTAAGGCCCAAACCATACTTTATGTTAATCATATCCTCATTCCACCACATTCATCCAAATCCCACGAAACCTGACAGTACCCCCCCTTAAGGCCCTGTCCCAGGGCCAACTTTAGAAGGGTACTTTCTATGAAATTTTGCGACTAATTGTGGTGCATGCACATTCACCTCATCCTCCCATGTACGTTCCTCAGGTCCGAAACCTTCCCAGTCTATTAAATATTGTAGTTTCCCTCTTAACCTCCTGGAATCTACAATTCTTTTCACTACAAACTCTTCAGATGAATTCTCTAACTGAACTGGTGAAGGTGGATGTACAACTCTAGTCCCCTGAATCACAGGTTTTAATAGACTAATGTGAAAGGTGGGATGTATTTTCAAGGAAGTAGGTAGTTTTAACCGTACTGACACTGGATTGATCACCTTTTCTACTTTAAATGGACCTACAAAATGTGGAGTAAATTTGTTTTTGCCCTTAATTCTCAAATGTCTAGTCGAAAGCCAAACCAAGTCACCAACCTCATATTTAGGACCCAACCTCCTTTTTTGATCTGCAAATCTTTTGTACTTTTGTTTACTATCGAAAAGTACCCTTTTTGCTCTTTCCAAATTCTTTCTCATAGTTTTTAATCGAACCTCAACTCCAGGATTCTCTGACTCTTCAGTAATTTCAAAACTTAAAAACCATGGGTGAAAACCTCTTCCAAGGTAAAAAGGAGACATGTTAGTTGAATCTTTAGCACAATTATTATAAGCAAATTCGGCAAGCCAAATCAAATCCACCCATTCTTCCCCTGCCTGTAGATAACACCTCAAATACTTCTCCAGTTCTTGATTTACCCTTTCTACTTGTCCATTGGTCTCGGGATGATAACCTGATGATAAACTGACTTCCACACCCAAATCCTTACAAAAAACCCTCCAAAATCTAGAAATAAATTGAGGACCTCTATCTGAGATAATTTGATTAGGAAGACCATGCAGTCTAACTATTTCTCACAAAAAGACTTTGGCCAAAACGTCTGCAGTAACCTCTCCCTCCATTGGAACAAAGTGAGCCTCTTTTGACAAGAGGTCCAACACAACTAGAATAGATGTACAACCCTTGTCACAAGGAAGATCTGTAATGAAGTCCAGGGAGATTGTATGCCAAGGACGAGGTGGAATAGGCAACGGCTCCAACAACCCGACTGGTTTTCCGGTTTGATTCTTCATTTGAACGCAAATAGCACAGGTTTTTACAAAATTTAAGATGTCCTGACGCATTTTTTCCCACCAGAAGCTCCTCCTGACCAATTCCAGCGTCTTTCTAAAACCTGGGTGTCCGGACAGCATAGATTCATGACAGTCTCTTATTACTCTCTCTCTCTCAATTCCAAAATAGGTAAGTAAAGTTTATTTTCAAAAAACGGCAATCCTTTCTCAATTTTTCGAACCGGATCCTTTCGAACCCATTCCTCCATTTGTGCAATTGACATGGACTTTCGAACTTCTTCCTCAACATCCCCAATTTTCTGTATTCCGGCAGAAATAAAACAGCATGGATCGATAATGGATATCATCTCCTTTTCTGATTCCATCTCACTTCCAGGAAATTGACGTGATAAAGCATCAGCCTTTCCATTAAGCCTACCTGGCTTAAATGCCACTACAAAATCATAATCAGCAAAGAACAATGACCATCTTAACTGCCTTGGTGTGAGAGTCTTGGCTGATTTCAAAAAAAGCAGATTTCTATGGTCTGTTAACACAGTCACTGTATGTCTTGCTCCTTTTAAAAAATGCCTCCACTCTTCAAAAGCAAACTTGATTGCCAATAATTCTCGATCTGAGATCGTATAATTTTGTTCTGCCATAGAAATTATTTTTTTTTAGAATAGTAAGCCACTGGATGAAGTTGTCCTGTCTCTCGATGTCTCTGAGAAAGAACAGCCCCCATGGCAAGATTCGATGCATCCGCTTCTACATAAAAAGGCTGAGATGGATCTGGATGAATTAAAATAGGGGCCGAACTGAACCTTTTCTTTAATTCTTGAAATGCCTCCTCTGCCTCTGTCGACCACACAAATTTGGCACCTTTCTTTAAGAGTTTTGTTATGGGAGTAATCAACCGAGAAAATCCTTCAATAAATCTTCTGTAAAAATTTGCAAAACCTAAAAAGCTTTGAATTTCTTTTACTTTCGTTGGTGCTGGCCAATCCGTGATGGCTTGAACTTTGTTCGGATTCATCTCCAATCCCTTGGGAGAAACAATGTATCCTAAAAATTCCACAGAATTAGTATGAAACTGGGATTTTTCTAATTTAGCAAACAAATGATTCTCTCTGAGTCTTTGTAGAACCTTTCCCACATGAATTTTATGAGACTCTAAATCCTGAGAATAAATCAAAATATCATCAATATATACTACTACGAATATATCTAAAAAATCTCTTAACATTTCATCCATAAAGAATTGAAAGGCAGCTGGTGCATAACATAAACCGAAAGGCATCACCAAGTATTCATAAAGCCCAAATCGGGTTTTGAATGCCGTTTTCCACTCATCACCCTCCTGGACTCTCACCAGATGATAGGCACCACGTAAATCTAGTTTGGAAAAAATTGTGGCTCCCTGGACCTGATTCAAGATTTCCGAAATTAGAGGGAGAGGATACTTGTTTTTGATTGTAATCCTATTCACAGCTCTATAATCAATGCATGTTCTGAGAGACCCATCTGGTTTTGGTACAAAAAATAATGGAGATGCGGCTGGAGATTGAGAATGACGAATAAAACCCTTAGCCAAATTTTCTGCAAGGTACTCTTTAAGATAATCATTCTCCTTTTCAGTTAATGCATACACTCGACTACTTGGTAAAACCGCCCCGGGCTCCAAATCAATTTTACAGTCAAAACTCCTATGTGGAGGTAATTCTCCTGCCTCCTTTTCATCAAAAACCTCCTTGTACCCTTGATAGCACCCCGGAAGATGTCCTAACACCGCTCCTATATTATGTCCTGTAATACCTGCATTAGTCAGAAAAAAGGAAACCAAACCTTGTGTTTCTTCCCTCCCAGGATTACCTTTCAAAAGGCAATTTTCTAAACAGAAACTAGACTGTAATTCTACCACTCGCCTACTCCAATCAATTTGAGGATTATGCAAGGTTAGCCATGGCATGCCTAAAATTATTTTCAAAATTGGTGTATCAATTAAATCAAATGAGATTTCTTCTCTATGACCTCCAAGTAATTCCATAACCAAGACACCAGTTTCATGAGTTATAGGACCTGATGAAAGAGAAGTTCCATCTACAGCCCGAACCTGTTCCACCACTTCCTTCCTCACAAGTGGTATTCCCAATGCCTTAGCTACTCCCCAATCCATAAAGTTCCCGGTGGCTCCTGAATCAATCACTACCGGTCCATACCCTTTCCTTTCCTCCTTCAAATACTACAAGGATACATTTACAGTTATGTGTGGAACCGCTGACTGAACTGTATTTGCAACCTGCTGTCCTTTTCCTCCGGCTGATGAACATTTTTTTGGTGTAAAGGGACAATTTCCTAAAAAATGACCTTTTATTCTAATTTGTTGATCATTTAACCTTGGTTTCACTTCTTTACTACCCACCTCAAGCCTTGAACGATCTCCTCTAATGACTGACCTCACCTCCCCCTGAGTACAACGACGCCTTTCTGCTTTTCTTTCACTTATACGATAGTCCAACTGAACTACTAAATCAATCAATTCCTCACAAGAAGAAGGGCGTTGGGCTACACTGGACAAGGCATCCTTCAATTCCTCCTTGAGGCTTCTATAAAAAAGAGAAGACCTCTTCTCTGCTGGCCACTGGGATTCTAAGACCAAAGACCTAAACTGTGTGATCTATGTGACCAAGTTTCTGTTTCCTTGACGCAAATCTAATAATTCCCCATCAACTTCTAAGGACATTTGTCTTTTATCAAACATTTTCTTAAATTCTTCCATAAAAAGAGAAACATTTTTTAAAGATAAACTCTTCTGCCTGACCAATAAACCTGCCCAAGTAGAAGCCTCTCCAGATAAATAAGACATCATAAAAGTAACTCTGGAAGCATCAGAAGGAAATAGTTCGGGCCTACTAAGAAAGTGCAACTCACATTGGGTTACAAATGTCTGATATTTACTTGAATCTCCATAGTAACGCTCTGGAGCTGCCAAAGGTACTGGCATAACTAATGCCCTAAAACCTCCCTCTGCCCCATCACCTCTACCCACACCTCTCTCCTCACCAGCCCTTACCAATTCCGGGGGAAATTCTTCTCTCCCAATCCCCTGCGTCTGTGCCACCTTTTCACATAACTCATCTACTCGTTGTCCTAATTTTTTATTCTCTTGATATACCACCTTTAATTCCTCCTGTAATTCCCTCACTAAAACACGTAACGCTTCCATTGAGAACTCGGGGTTCATGACAGCTTAGGAGGACTATTTTTTCTGGCCTTTCATACTGTCAGGCTTTCTCAAATCTGATGTTGTCCCCGGAAGCTGCTGAACCCCCGCAGTCCCCTTTGGATGCTAACCTCTTAACTGGTATCAAACAGTTCAGTTGAGAGCACCCCCAAGGGAAAGGGGGAAAATGGGTCAAAATAATAAACTTCAGGTTTTGCTCAGCTTCTTTATCTGTCAACCTGTTGGTGAAAATAACAACAAATTCACTTTAGTCACTAACCTTTGAATTCCTTGGCTCTGACTTCTCTTTATAAATTTAAGTAAATAAACACGCCACCATACCTGATTATCCTCTGTGAATAACGTAGAGGACGTGTATGAATTCTACTGAAGAAAACATAAAAATAGAGTCTCAGATGCTCTTACTAATTTCTTCAATTCGGTTTTGCAAAAAACTGCTAATCTCTCTCAGTTTAATGAGTTTGTCTTCAAGCAGTTCAACTGTCTTTTACCCAAACAACCCGCTGGAAATATTATACATGTAGTTTGTATTGGTGTCTAGCTTCAACACAAATTCCAAGAATGACACTCTAGCTATTCAATTTAAAATTGTTTGTTTCCTGAATGTATAAAAGTGTTCATTAATTGGATCTTTTGCTTGCAAAGAAGATCGCTCATAAAAGAAGCGTTCCTTTAACCAGAATATGCGCATGTGTGAAGATATTGTTTACTCCTTCTAAAATGGAAGCGCACATGAACAAGGAATTGAGTTCAAAAAGGAAACTGGCATGGGCGCATGCGTAAAGGAATAGTATTCCACTCTTCTTAATATGAATTGTTCAAACATGAAAGAAGAAATTCCTCAGTTCCGGACACTAATCCTTGAAGAGGCAGCCCAGTGAAGATCACGCGCCAGGTTAGAATGTTAGTAAATTAAACATAACGCCTCGGAGTCGCGTGGCTACCACACTGTCACTTGCGCAGACAGTGTAAGATTTCTAACGCTAGTCCGACGCTAAGAAAAGCACTGTTACCGACAAAAGGTACAATACTCAATAAACTTTTATACGGCCGAAAAAACACACAACGCTAAAATGATAAACAGACCTCCACACTCCAACTTGCCAGGTGCAAAAAATGTGACGCAGTTCAATTAATTTAAATACAGTTCTAGAAGTTCAAAAATAAATTCTTGAAAGAACGAAATGAACTACTATATAAACAAAAACTAAGAAAAACAGGAACAAGTTAATTAATGGTTTTGATATTTAACTCCTGCTTGAAAATCATAAAATTCCATAAAAGATAATGGCCCTCATAACGACCCTGGCGGAAAGCGACTGACCGGACCGCCACAGCGTAAATAGCGTTTCCGCCATTGCACGAAGGAGCAAAGTGCGGCCCATTCCGACCCATCGGGCACGAGCACCACGGCATGGCGGAAGTGCAAAGTCCGCGATGGCGGAAATGACCCCAAAACGGCCCACACCGCCGCCGTACGGCGCCCCAGGTGCAATACCGCCACCCCTCTTAGCGGTCACCGCAGTGTGCGCCTACCGGAAAGTACGGTGGCCGGAAATATACGGAAACGGAAGTTAAAACATGGGCCCGGAACGGGAAACATCCCGGCGTACACCTATAAATACACTAAAACCACACAACCACTAAAATCACTACCCTGAAACACACCCCAACCCGTCAACCACCCTAGCGAAACCAAGAAAAATGGGAAAAGTAGCGAAGAAAGCGTGCGACCGCAAGCGGCAGGTCCACTTCTCCCGTGAGGAACTCACCGTGCTAACAGAGACCCTCCAGGAGAATGCTGCCGTCGTCTTCTCCACGCAAATGACCAGGACGGCACTTGCAAACAAGAAGGCCATATGGGCTCTGGTGGCACAGCGGGTAAGTGCGGTGGGGACCGCACCCCGCACCCCACAGCAATGCCGCAAGCGATGGGACGACCTGCGGATACGCGTCCGCAGCATACTCTCTGCCAACCGCAACATTGCCACAGCCACCGGGGGAGGTCCTGAATCACCCATCAAGTTGACCCCCTGGGAAGAAATCTGTGCCTCCACCATCGGAATGGAGAGCATAGAGGGAGTCGGAGGGATGGAGAAAGGAGTGCAGACATCCGAAGATTCAGGTAGGTGGGCCAGATAAAACAATGCCAAATCCACACAGTCCATCCATGTGAAGTACCATGCGTCCACATAGTGCAACAGAAACACATGTCCAGGAGAACGTCCACACACATCGGCCTGATAGCGCACGTTAAAACCCACAATAAATACATAAATAAATAAAAACCCCTAAAACACGCACTACACGTGCAGCAGGCACACCCTAACTGCAGGCTGCCAAACAACTGCACCCTCACTCCACACACAAATCAAAGCACCTCCAAGGCCCCGACCCAAATCACCCTCAGGTACCACCCCAATGCATGTGATACAATGCCATTCCAATTCCCACAGACCCAGCAATAACCCTCGCCCTCCTTTACTCCACCACAGGGTCCGATCCAAACGACGAGCCACAGGACACCCCTACCAGCACACCTGCAAAGAGGGCCAAGACCAACGGCCAGAGACCCTCCACCTCAGCTGCACGCATCAAGACACGGCAGCAGCACAAATCAGGTGCCAGCACAGAGGAGGGAACATCAACAGGCACCCCAGCAGCCAGCATGCCCACAACACCACCACCACAGGTCCCCCCAATGGATGCCACAGAAGGCACTGCCTCAGGTGGCAGCAGCACCATATGCGACACCCCATTGATGGCAGCATGCTCCGACACAGAAAACGGGGATGCCGAAGTCAGATCCATCCATGACCTGTCCCAATCCCCCTGTCTGTCCCATCCCGTACAACATGAGGATACCACGCAGGGGCACCCACAAGACGACGACTGGCCATCCCCCCCAAGCCCTGTGGCAAGGCAACATGAGGTCAACAGCCCCTCTGCGACACCCCCGCAAATGGCCATGGCCCAGCAGAGGCAACAGTCCCTCGACCAGTTGATCGAACAACAGCAGCAACTGGCCACACTCCTCAAGGACCATGCCGATGAATGTGGGGGCACCAAGGCAGACATAGAAACATCAACTGAGACACTTAGGGCAGAAATGGAGAGAGGCACAGAGACGCTAAGGTCACAAATTGAGAGAAGCACCGAGAGCCTGAGGGGGGAACTGCATGCGACGTCCAAAGACGTATGTGCCGAACTTGCCGCAGTGCGCCGTGTGCTCACTGAGCTCTCGCAAACCCTTAGGGACATGCATGGACGTGAGCAGGCAGACACATCATCCGTTGCAAGTTCCGTCCAGGGCAGCCCCCAACGTAGATCTGGAAGGAACCTGCGCTCCACAGGCAGGGGTGCCCCTGATACCCGCAGAGGGGGCTTGCAATAGCGACAGCCCACTGACAATGAGCATCTTTGTACACTGGTGTTCGGGGGGGAGGTAGGAGGGTGGAGGGGGTGTGTTGGGCTCACTTGGGTGGCGGGTCGATAGGGTGTTCAACATAATATCACATATGCCATAAACAGTGCACGATCAACCAATGAGATGTGTGGACATTGATCTTTGTGTACTAGGCCATCATAGGCGTACAGTCCATATTGTGCATGTTCCAGACACACACAGTGCCACGTGTCCCGTGTCCATGTATCAGCCACCAGGCATGAGTGCTAGAAGCATACATCAATGAGATGCTGACGAATGTCACGGGCCTCCGGTGCCTCGCAGACTCCATGAGGTGCTGCCACATCCCCACCCTCATCATGACCATCATCAGGTGCTTGCAGTTCTGCGTCAGGGGGCATGGGCACATTTCTACGTACGCACATGTTGTGGAGCATGACACATGCCATCACCATCTTTGCAACCTTCTCATGGCGGTACAGGAGTGCCCCGCCAGACCTGCTGAGGCAGCGGAAACGGCCCTTCAGTAGGCCGAATGCCTGCTCAATGACTACACGGGTACGTGAGTGGGCATGGTTGTAGTCCTCCTCATGCTGGTCCCGTGGGTTCCGGACTGGTGTGAGGAGCCATCTCTTCAGTGGATATCCAGCATCACCTGTATGTGGACGAGAAACGTAGGATGTGGAATGCCATTGATACGTACGCACACCCCCCCCCCCCTTCCTGCCAGTACATTGCCAAATCACATACCCCACATCATCATGCATGTAATGAGACTCACCGAGTAGCCAGGATCTGTTCCCTGCGTGTCGCTCCATGTAGCGTGGTATTGTAGAGTTCCTCAAGACCATGGAATCATGGGTTGATCCAGGGAATCGGGCACAACAATGCGTAAAGATCCTGTTGGAGTCACACACCATTTGTACATTCAGGGAATGAAATTGTTTTCGGTTGCGGTACTGGGCCTCCATGGCATGTGGGACGACCAATTCAACATGGGTGCAGTCGATGGCACCAATGCAACCCGGTATGCCGGCAAGTGCATGGAATCCCACTTTTGTGTTGGTTATTTCCTGCTCCGAGCGTGGTAGAGAGATGTAGTCGTCTGCGTGCTGCAGGAGGGCATCGAGCACTTGGAATAGTGTCCGTGAGAACAGTGGCTGAGAAATGCCATGCAACTGTCCGACTGTGTGCTGGTAGGTGCCTGTGGCCAGGAAGTGGAGTACAGACACCACCTTCAGTAGGGGTGGGATGGCGGTTGGGCTATCTATCATGCTGACTAGGTCAGCCTGTGTCATGTCCACAATGGCGGCTATGGTGTCCCGGTCCAGACGGTAGAGGGTGTGGATCTGCTCATCAGTGAGGTTGAACGGATGTGCTCGGAGGCGTGGGATTGCGGGCTGCCTGCGTGGTGGTAGTGGCTGTGCTGCTGGGCCTTGCTGGCCCTGCCTTGGCCTCCTCCTCCTCCTGCGTCTCCTCCGTGCGGCTGGTTGTAGTTGTTGTTCGTCTTCTTCTTGGAGTCGGAGCACTTGCAGTGCTATCAGGTCCCCCAGGGCCAACATCGCGAGTCCTGCCGGTAGCATTTCGCTGTGGTTGTGGGAGGAGACTGGGTGTGCAATTTATGTGTTTCCAGGCTGTATGGCCTCCACCTGTGGTGATTGATTCCACCTGTGCAAACTGCTCTCCCCTTTGGCCGAGCACGTCCCGCGCACAACGCTGCAAATCGGGTAATGGTATCTTGCTATTGCAATCATGTATTTGTACCCGATGGGCGTGTAAGATTGGTTGATATGTTCATTCTGCTGTGGTCCCATTGTTTCCCATACTATCTGTGCAGTCGCGAACGGACTTGTGAAGGGTCAGTGGAACGTAGTACTCGAGTAACGGTGGGCCCTCATGCATCACTGTACCGAGTTGCAACGACGGGCGTGGCTTCCCATTTGTGGGTGAAGGCAGTTGCCATTTTCACACACAGCCGCACTCGATGGAATAATTAGTGATCTCAAACGGCCACAGATGCCTTCTCGACGTGATGTTGCAAATGAGGAATTCGAAGGGCGGCGCTTTCGGTTTCCAGCTAGCGGCGAGGAGATGCCCACAGGTCTGACTGCAAATATAACGTTCTATTGTTCTATGTCCTTGAGACAAGGCCCATGGCGAGGGAGCAATGATTGATATGAATAGTTTGGGATGCGCAATGGCTACGTGGGCGATGAGGCCGGCCATTCCCAAATACATGTTACTTCACATCACTGGATTTACGGGCTGGGGCACTGTGGATTTAGCAGGCTGCATTACGCACAGACTCAATGGATGTTTCTAATGTCATGTGAGTAATTATTCAGGCGTTTTGATCCCGGGATGAGGGAATGATGAATGGATGCATGGGCAGGTGATTTGATACAGAGTTTGCCATGTACAGGGCTTCTTGGGATCTATCCGCCTCCCCTACGCTATGTGATGCAGGGCTGCCATAGTGGGACCATCGTCTATCTGGCCTTGTTGAGCCCTCCCTGTCTCGACGCGCCCTCAGACACTTGTGTCCATGCACGTTAACATTCCCATCTGATGGATTCTGTTTTGGCAGACGCATGCACAGGTAGACTCGTTCGTGATGGTGTTTACACCTAGGTATAGATGGTTATGAGTCGCAAGTGGCTTTGGGGTGGTGATGATCCTTTTGAGTGGGCTAGCATGCATATGGCTGTGGATTTCGTGTGATCATTGAAGTGAGTTGTTCGAATGTAGTTCTGATGGCCATTCTGTTCTTTTTCTTTTCTTTTGGTTGACAGGTATCTCCTCCCCTTTTGCCACTGCCATCTGTATGCCACTCCTGCAGATGGATTTTACTCCCGACACCTGCTGCTTCGTGTTAATCGGTGGAGCAGCATTACGATCTTATGGGACGATCGCCAGTGGCCCACATGCCCTTACGCAGTACTGGTGGCTCGGAGCAACATTTCGGCCTTTCAGCTGGACTAGTGCCTCCCCATTGGGTCGGCCATGCGGTTCTGTGCGCTTCCATGTTGCCTTTTCGTACGTGAATGTGGCTCTGTGTACCATGGGGGAACAGGGCGACACACAGGTAGTGGCTGGTCATTTCTTGCGGATGCAGCCCACAATGGTGATTAGTGTTTTGGAGTTCATGGCCTGATGGCTGTATGGGCTTGGTGACTTTGATGTGCATTAAATTCAATTCTGATTTGGCCCGTGTAGCTTTTTTCTTTGCAAGTGATGTGGCATGTGCCTATTTGTGGGGCGATGTATTGTGAGGAGATCTGCATTGGGTTCCAGCTTCGGGGTTTAGTTGCGTGGTACTGTACTGGGCGCGTTTGCCTACTGAGCCCGTGAGGTCAGGGATGGGGGCTGCCTATATGACAGTTTGAATGTTGTCATGCTCAGGGGCGGGGGATTGGGTTTTGTGTAACAGATGCCGGTCAGCCAGGTGGACTGGTGGAATGATGTGATTTTCGGAATGTTGCTGGGCACAGGTGCCTGTGTTTGCGTGCGTTTCTTGGTGGGGGACTGTGGTCATGTCCATTGGGATGGCTTCTGTATTCGTGCCATCTGTGACCTGCAGCTCCCATTGGCCCCTCTTGTGTTGCTTTTGTTCGTTGGCATGCATGGGTGCTTTGTACATTTCAATGGTTGCATTGTGACTTCATTGCACCTACAGGGAGTTGTACTTTGTGGGCAGGGAGCGGTGTACAGGCACTCAGTGGGGCCGTTTACGGTTGATTCGCGATGCCGTACTTCTCGCCATGGCGGAATGGTACATTCCGCCATGCCTGATGGCGTTAGGTACATGTCCGCTAGGGTCGGAATTGGCGTACCGTTGCACCATGGTGGTGTTTGCGGTTTGGCATGGCGCGCGCGCGCGTGCTTGGTGCAGTTAGCGTTGGCGTTCACTACGGTGTCGCTAATGGCTTCGTACTTTGCGGTGACGGGTCATAGTCGCACCGAGCGCTATTCGATGGCGGTATTGCATTTCCGCCATCGTTTTTCGATTTCCGCCAGGGTCGTAATGAGGGCCAATGAATTCACTTAGCTTGCTTCTTTCTTTCACCGGAACGTTTTCTAAGTTTCTTCTTAAATCTCCAACACTTTCCTGGTCCAAATAACTCATTTTAGGCACAAGGGCCTAACTAAAGTTTTCTAAAACTTAAGAGCTTCAAACATAAGACCTTCCAGCTGGGCTTCTGACAATGAAAGGCGGTTTAGAATGTTCCAACAATGCCTTTCTTTTACTTCTGACCAATCACTGATCCTTTTGGAATTCTCCATTTTGACTTGGGAAGCTCTCCACACTCTGCACAGAAAGTTAAGGCCCAAACCATACTTTATGTTAATCATATCCTCATTCCACCACATTCATCCAAATCCCACGAAACCTGACATAACTGAACTGGGTCATGGCCACTTGAGGATTGCATCCACCTTTCGAGAGTCCATTGGGACTCCTTTTGGAGTCAGGATAAATCCAAGGAATTCAACTTCCGTAGCATGAAAAACGCATTTTTCCAATTTTGCATATAACTTGTGCTGGCGTAGTTTCTCAAGGACTGCACGAACGTGCTTCACATGGTCTGATTCTGAAGAGGAGTACACTAGAATATCATCTATGTATACAACAACACAGACGTCAATGAGTTCACGAAGGACATCGTTCATAAAATACTGGAAGGCTGCTGGTGCATTGCACAACCCGAAGGGTATCTCCTGGTATTCGAATAACCCGTACTTAGTGCGAAAAGCAGTCTTCCATTCATCGCCTTTCTTTACACGTACCAGATGATATGCCCCTCGGAGATCCAACTTAGTGTATATGCAAGCGTCCTTTAATTGGTCTAGTAGTTTCGGGATCAGAGGCAATGGGTATCGGTTTTTAACAGTAATCTGGTTCAATGCGCGGTAGTCTATGCACGTTCTGAGGTCACCTTCCTTTTTAGGCACGAAGAACAAAGCTGAAGATGCTGGGGACTTGGATGGACGAATGAAGCCATTAGCAAGGTATTGGTCCAAGTATTGTCGTAGGTGAAGGTTTTCGGGTTCCGTAAGGGCGTAGATCCTACTACATGGAGGTTGTGCACCAGGTATGAGATCGATTTGACAATCGTATGATCTTTGAGTTGGTAGGGTGTTTGCCTGTTCCTTTTGGAAAACATCCTGGAATTCTTGATATTCCTGAGGTAACTGCAAGACTGGAGTAGCGACTGTGGCCAGGCCTTGGTTCAAGGGTTTTTTTGGGTAACAAGTATGTGCACAATCCGGGAAGGTTATTCTCTTCTCTCGCCAATCAATACAAGGATTATGTGTTTCCAACCAAGTTATCCCCAGTATTATTTGGAACTGCGGGGCTTTGATTAAATCAAACACAATAGTCTCTTGATGCTCATCCTGACCCAATAGTGTCATCTCTGCGGTGGAATGAGTTACAGGCCCAGAGGCGATTTCAGTTCCATCGACTGTGGTGATGACATCCGAAGTGGTCTTTTTACAGAGAGATAGATTCATCCTAGAAGCCAACTCGTGGTCCACATAGTTTCCTATAGCCCCGCTATCAATGTATGCCCTCACTGCGTGCATACGTGATGGCTGCCTTGGATCTATAAGGACCATTGGTATGATGAAGTGCGAGGTCTGAGTATCCTTCTTCAAGCTCGGCAAGCGGACCTCTACGCTTGTCGGGCGTGGTTGTTTCCCGAATCAGGCTCTGTTTGATTTTTATCAGCAACTCCGACTACTTTTTTAGATGTTTTTATAGGGCAATCCCGTAGAAAATGTCCTGAGGCCCCACAGTACAGACACAATTGCATCTGGCGTCTTCTTTCTCTTTCCTTTTGAGTAAAGGGTCCCTTGACCCCCCCCGATCTGCATCGGTTCTGATACATCTGTTCCTTTGAGGGTAACATTGGGTTTAACCAATACCCGATTCTCGAACTTATCTCGATCAGCCTTTCTATTCTGAAGTCGGTGGTCTAACTGGACCACTAAGTCTATATATTCTGCACAATCCTGAGGTGGGTTCACAACTTGGGCCAAAACGTCTTTGAGTTCACCCCGAAGTCCACGATGAAATAATTTAATTTGTTTTACCTCTGGCCATCCGGTTTCCACCACTAACCTATTGAAAGTGGCGATATAGGTTAGTAGATCCTGGTTACCTTGTCGTAATGATAAAAGTTCGTTATCCAGGGCCTGTCCCTGTGAATGTCTGGCAAATAGTCTTTCCATGCTCAAATGAAAACCTTGAAAATCCTGAAGAAGAGGGTCATCCTGGTTAACTAATGGAATTGACCAATCCGCTGCGCTGCCACTAAGATATGATAGTACAAAGGCTACTTTGGTTTGGTCGTTCGGAAAAGCTCCAGGTCTGCATAAAAAGTGCAAGCAGCATTGGTTCATAAACACGGCAAACTTTTTTGGATCCCCAGCAAAACGTTCAGGTGGAGCTAAAGGAATGCTCCCTGGTAGAACCACTTGCACAGGATTGCTCGATGAAACAGGAGTTGGATTCCCCCCGAGTCCAGGTAATGGTATTTGCCCAGCTTGGTTTTGCAGTAATTGTTTAGCAAGATCATCAGTGCGCTCCTTTGACACAATCAGTTCTCTCCTGAGGGCATTAGTCTCTTGGCGCGCGGAGTGCACTTCTGCCCTAAGTTCCCCTAACAATAGGGCTAGTTGGTCGGTTTCTGAGGTTTCCATAATGCCTGGGTGGGGATTTGTAGATAGGCTTTGCGTTCTGTTACGCTCACTTGGCTCCCACAGGGGCGTCGGTCGGACCCGGACAGCTGCGGTCTCCACCCACGTGATGCGTAGTGCAGCAATGACTGACTGGATCTGCCCTCCTAATCTTGTCTGCTTAACCAGTAGAAATATTCTCCTGCAAGTGGAGAGATGGATTTAGCCACTGGTGGATTCAAGTGATGGCACCCCCACAGTCCTCCCCAACTAATCACCTCCGAAATGCCCTCACAGCAATATCACCTTATATTCTTGAAAGATGAGCTCTCCATCCTGCGTGGATTTGCAGGGGCGCGTCGATTCCAGTTACTTCACTGGTTTGAAGGCTCGGGAGAGTTCCGGAGAGTATTGACTCTGAGGTTCCTGGTGAGGACCAGTAAGTATTAAGTTCATAGAGTTCAATATGTCCGATGTGCACTCTTGTTCCCCCCTTCCTTTCTTGTCTTGCAGCTGGCTCGTGAAAAGATGCTCTTGTGGCAGGTGGTGGCGCTCAGGTAAGAGTCTGTATTACCCGGCGCTGTCCGGTAAATGTTGCACGAGCAAAAACGTGTTGTTTTGTCTCTCTTTACAGATGCGGCACGTGAAAATATGGAGAGTCACAAAAGGATGCCTCTAGTGGTAAATCAGGTAAGTCTATGGTGGTAAGAATTATAGTTGTTGGTTCCCTCGGCTCACCTTGTGGTTTTCTTTTGTCTCCTAGGTGTCGAAGTTCGGCGAAGAAATGATGGAGGCAGCGCCGACCCGAAGGATGCTGTGAAGACTGGTGAGTATGGCGCGGCGCTGCAGCTGGAGTTGCGGCGCGTGCAGAAATGATGTTCTTTACAGGTCCGGAGACACGATGGATCCAGAATCAGGTGTGGAATAGAAATAAGTTAGTTTTCTACCCTTTTCCCTTTCTTTCCTCTTTGTTTTAGGAGCTCCGGATTCGAGGCGGGCGTGGCAGAAGACTGGATGCAGGCTGCCGGCACGGTGAGTGTTACGCTGCTGGATGCAGAATAACGCGAAGCGTGTGTTGCTGGTCGGGTGTGGTTTAAATAGCCTCAAAAAGTAGTCCCAGGTAAGAAGTCCCTAGAACCACACCCGAGTAAAAAATAGTCCCTGTAGAAAAATAGTCCCTCTCAGGCTTCATGTTGGATTGGAGTCATTTGCAGCATGGTCTGCCTGAGGTAAGTAATGACTATGAGCCTGGCGCCTTAGGCGCCAGGACTGATTCCTACTACTGATACCTACTATGAGCCTTGCGCCAGGACTGAACCCAGATAGCCCCTAGCCGGGGCTGCTGAGATTTTACTAAATGTCTAGATGTCTGCTCCCGGGGCTGGGGGGTAGGCATCATGACAGCCATATACTTTTTTAGCAAAGTTTGGTGAGGATTCGTACAGGGGGAGCGAAGTTATAAGCCGCCCAAAAAGTGCTCTTTTTATGGGTTTAGCAACTTAACCATAACTACACGGCCTCTCCCACAGGTTACTTTGATTGCGCTTTCATGCTCATTCTTTTTGCCACTGGGGCATTAACTATAATTGAAAAATTTGTTACCAATTGCATTATTATCTGTATGTAGTATTTCTGTTATATATATATATATATATATATATATATATATATATATATATATATACTCATATATGTATACCTGTTTTCCTACTCATGCACGCATTTTACCACACTCTATCATGGCCGCCAGCACTTTTCCTCTTTAGCCATGGATCCACGAGTTAATCAACAGAGTAATAGGACTGTAGTTTTCATTGTATTTCTACTAGTCCATTCCTCCCCTTTTGTTACGTGATCAAGCGCTCAGTGGATCGCGAAACGCGTTGTGTACAGGTTGTGTACCATGGCGTCCTGCCTCTTTGTGTGGTTGCTGATTGTACTATTGTTTTTCTGTACAATTGTTTTACCTTTATGGAAACATTAAAATACATCTGTTTTTCAATACGGTGTTTCCTTGCTTTTTGTCCGTGTTTTGGAGTTTGCTGCAATTGCTGCAATTGCTGCTGTGCCTGCAGGAGTGCGGCTCGCCTTTCCTCCTTATTTTGGATATATATATATATATATATATATATTTTTTTTTTTTCTGAGGCTTGTGGAATCTGCTTAGATCACATGCTGTGCATCGGCCGACATCTAGTGGAAGCTGCGCAGTATTACAGCTTGTTTTTCGTCACTCGAAAATGGGCGTCGACACAGGGCGTGCCAGTAATACTATCCCTAGTGTGACGTCCACTGTACCCATGATCCCTCACGCATCTAGGACCCTCAGATTGTTTTTTTTCCGCCATATTGGTCGGAAGCATCCCGCGGAGTTCCCTGGCCTTAGCCATAATTTTGCAAAAATATTGTTATATTTGCCCATTTCTCCACCCCAACGTTGAGTCACCGAACTTCCACACTCGACGCCGGCCCGGAGAAGAAATCGACCGTCGAGAGCTGCACGACGGACTTGGGCCTTGGAAGGCCTCTGGCCTCGGCCCGGACCTGAGGCGAACTGCAGAGCGTGTAATAGGTTTAAACCGAAAACACTAAAGGACCATTCGATCAATCATTGAACCCACTACGTCAGGCGTCAAGAGGCCATGGCAGCGGAGGGCACCTTCGGCGATGGCAGCAACTTCGAGGGCAACGTGGCATCGAGAGACAGCCAAGCGCAAGTCCCCGACCTCGGAAGGTCGTCCGGCAGGGCGGCTATGGGGAAAACCCCCGGTGACACAAGCGCTACCCCTAGCACTTCCACTAAACACACAAAGTCCCACAGAGACTCGACGCACACGTCGAGTTCTCGGAAAGAGGCACACAGAGAACGGTCCACCGAATCGGTGTCCTCTGGGCGTTCTCGATCTAGATCGCCGCATGACTCCAAGCAGCCATCCACTGTTGCCAAGAGTGCCTCGCTCCCTAAGGTAACGGAGGTTCGATCGTCGGAAGACGAAGCCGATCTCTATCCCCAGGCTGCACTCCAGGAGTCGGCGTCAGCAGACCGCGTAACGGCTTTTCCCGAGTCCCATCCTCCACACTCGAGAGATAGGGACACTACCCCCGAACCTCGACGCCAGACGTCGGAAAGCTCTGAAGGGGCCAAAAAACAGGGAAAACACTGTTCCACCCACAGGGAGGGGGCAAAAGAACGAAAGAAGCAGTCTCTGCCTTCTTCCACACCTCAGAAGCAGTCAGACAGGTCACATTTTACTACTATTTCACAAAAGCAAACAGACAAGTCTCAGTCTTCTGTCATCCTAAAGACCCCTGCACAAACCAATAGGTCCAGTCAGGATAAAACAGGGAAACTCTCCCAGAAGAGAGTCATTCCCAGCTCAAGAGAATGGTCTAGTGACGACATAGACAGAGTTATGTCAAGGATGTCATCATTGGCAGACTTCTATGCCAAGAATCCTGAGCACTTCCTCTCATATACCCCCGACGGGGCATCACCCTCAGGCTCTAGGGACCCAATACCCCCAAGTAAGAAGTCCCGGGTTGAAGCACCAACACGGTCTTCGGACCCTTTCTGTATACATCCCTACACTCAATATCATGAAGATCCACCTTTTAGTGAGGATCCGGATTTGGGCATGTTGGAAGACCAAACTGGGACTGGCTACTATGGGGATGACGAGGACCAAGAGGAGGAAGAGGACGACCCAGTAACCTACAGGGTAGATTCCCCAGTAGACAAAGATCCCCCGGTTACCGACTCCCCTGTCGACAACCAACCTCTCTTGAATGAAGTTTTGTCCAGAGCGGCAGAACACTTCCACATTGACACCCAGGGAGCACAAGAAGGGAGGGACTTTGCCGAGGAGTTAGTGGGAGAAAGGAGACTTGTTGCCCAGGCCATTCCTATCCTTAAATCAATACATAGGAGAATAGACCCTTCACTTGTAAATCCCAAGCTCACCAGGGCAGTAAACCCCGGGATCGAAAAGCTTTTCAGGGCAGCCCAATCAGACCCGCTGTACATAAGGGGGCATCTGAAACCGGACTCCTGGTAATTACGAACACCCGAAAGAGGGCGGGAACACCCCTGTCATCCTCCGAAGCTCCTTCCGACAAGGAGAGCAAGAAGATTTATGGCTTGGGTAGGAAGGTAGCCTCCACTTCCGCCTACCAGGCAAGGATTGCCAACTCCACCACCCTACTGGCGAGTTACAACTGCCACCAGTGGGAAGAAGTCGCGGCACTCATAGACTCCGCCCCAGAACCCTTAAAGAGCCAATCGGCACAAGTTGCGTTGGAGGGAAGAGCCATGTCCGGTTGCATCTTAAAAGCAAACTTTGATGCCGCGGATAACGCCGGCAGATTGATAGCAGAAAGCACTGTTATCAAAAGGCATGCTTGGTTACGGCAATCTGGGTTCAAACCCGAGACCCAAGCATCATTAATAGATAAACCGGTGGAGCGGGATCTATTGTTTGGAAAGGCGGTAGAGGACGTGCTGAAAAATGCCAAGGATGAGTACGAGACTCTCAAATCCCTGGGCAAATTAACCAACAGACCCCCAAATCAAAGAGGGAATGGCAATTTTCGTCGCCCATGCGGACAAAATTCCCAGAGATGATCTAACTATTCCCAAGGGCAGGGTACACCATGGAACAACAACAACCAGCAGTCTACCCAGGCTTATGGCAGGGGTAATAAGAGAGGTTGTGGTAAATGTAGAGGCAGCCCGAGTAGAGGCGGCGGCACGCCTCCACCAAAACAGTGACGTTCCGTTCAGGGTTCCTTCTCACGCCTCCCCAGTAGGGGGACGCATTTCCAACTTCACCCAAGCTTGGGAAGGGATCACATCATACAGATGGGTGCTGTCCACAGTGTCCGCAGGATGCTGCATAGAACTGTTAGATCGTCCCCAAAACCACCCTCCACGACAAAAAATACATTCATTTGACCACCAGAAGATCCTCCTCGAAGAGATCGTCAATCTTCCAGCAAAGGACGCGATAGAACTCGTCCCGGGACACCAGGTAAACAAGGGTATTTATTCAACTTACTTCCTTGTGCCAAAAAAAGATTTGACAATGCGCCCAGTATTGGACTTACTGCCTGCACACCAGTATGTCAAGCCCCAAAAATTTTGCATGACTACTCTCCAAGAGGTAATCCACTCCTAAAAAAGGGGGATTACATGGCAACATTGGACATGAAAGATGCCTATTTTCATATTTCCATGTTCCCAGCGCACATAAAGTACTTGCGCTTCAAGGTGGACAGTCAGCACTACCAGTTCAAGGTACTGCCCTTCGGGATAGCCTCTGCTCCAAGGGTATTCACCAAGGTACTGGCGGTGGCGGTGGCACACCTACGCAGGGAGGCAACCCCAGTGTACCCTTACCTGGACGCCTGGCTCATCACGGGGGAGACCCCAGTAATTTGCAGAACAAACATTCAAAGAACGATCCACCTCTTCGGATTAGGTTTCTCCATAAACGAGAAAAAGTCAAGTCTAGTGCCAAGCACCTCCAAACAGTTCCTAGGAGCTGTCCTAAAAACTCTGGAGGGGTTGGCCTTTCCATCAGAGGAAAGAATTCGGAATATACTGCTGCAAATTCCGCAATATCAGGCCGGTCGCCAGATAACGGTACGCAAAGCAATGCGCTTGCTGGGCATGATGGCGTCATGTATTTACCTGGTCCCCCTGCGCATGCGTCCCATGCAAGAATGGTTGGCGAAACAGTGGTCTCAGGCAAGTGGTCAGTGGAACGATCTAGTGGTCGTTTCGCCAACACTTGTACAAAGCCTTCACTGGTGGACAAGAGAGAATCTGTCCAAGCGGAAACCCTTTTACGATCCTGAGATACAGGCGGTAGTCACAACAGACGCATGCCTGACAGGGTGTGGAGCACACCATCTCCACTGCACAGCTCAGGGTCTCTGGTCTCACTCAGTGGCCAAGAATCATATCAACCTGCTAGAGCTTCTGGCAGTATTCAGAGCACTTCAAGCATTTGGGCCCTACCTGTTGAACCTGTCAGTGCAGATCCTGACCGGACAGCACTACAGCCATGTTTTACCTGAACAAATAAGGAGGGACTCGTTCGCCAAATCTGTCCAAGCTTGCCCAGAAAATGTGGATATGGGCACTCAGACGGAACATCTTCCTGTCATCTCAACATGTTCCCGGGGATCTCAATTCTCTGGCGGATGCTTTGAGCAGAGATCCCCTCCCAGAGGAACACGAATGGTGTCTACAAAGAGAAGTCGTAGAAGATATCTTCTCTCAGTGGGGTTTCCCCACTATAGACCTATTCGCCACAAGCGAAAGCAGACAGTGCCCAGGATTCGCATCCATGTTCCCCCAACCAGACTCCAAGGGGAACGCCCTGTGGATGAACTGGTCAGGGATGTTTGCGTACGCTTTTCCACCAACACCTCTCATCAGGAAGGTGGTCAACAAGATGAACAGAGAATCGATGACGCTCGTCCTAGTTGCTCCCATGTGGGCGAGACAACCGTGGTTCCCACACTTACGCAGACTAGCGGTGTGCAAACCCATCAAGCTCCCGGGCTGGTACAACCTACTGCCCCAGCACCAGGGTCATCCTCAACCCAACTCAATGAAACTAGCAGCATGGCTCCTGAGGTCATAGAGTTTGGACATCTCAATTTACCATAGAGATATATGGACATCCTAAAAGAATCTAAGAAGCAAACACGAGGCACTGCTACTTTGACAAATGGAAAAGATTAGTTATCTGGTGCCAGAATAAGCAAATCAACCCGGTTGATTGCACTCCTTCCACAATTGTCACATACATGCTCCACCTGCTAGACGCAGGGTTGGTTTTTAACTCGCTGAAGGTACACCTGGCAGCTCTGTCAGCATACACAACCTCCCATAGCAAGGTGTTGTGGTGGAAAGTACCAGTGGTTAAAGCCTTCATGGAAGGAGTAAAGAGACTTCACCCTCCAATTTCAAACCCACCACCAGGATGGGACCTTAACGTGGTGCTATCTAAACTCATGGGGCCCCCATTCGAGCCCATGCATAAAAGCAGTCTCAAACACCTGACTTATAAGACGGCCTTCTTAGTAGCAATTACATCTATAAGAAGGGTCAGTGAAGTTCAGGCTCTGTCAGTGCAGGATCCTTTCTTTACAGTTCATAAAGATAAACTGGTTTTATGTACACACCCTAGGTTCTCACCTAAGTTTATTTCTAAATTCCATGTGAACCAGTCCATCGAGCTACCGGCTTTCTTCCAAGACCCACAAAGCTCGGCTGAGGTGAAACTACACACCCTAGATGTGCCTAGGGCGGTCCTATACTATGTAAACAAAACCAGACCGCTAAGGAAAACAGACCAACTGTTTGTCACCGTAGCTACAGGCAGAGAGGGAGATAGCGTCTCTAAAGGTGCCATCTCTAAGTGGATTGTTAACTGTATCCAGCTTTGTTACTCCCTTTCTGAAAAAACTCTGCCTTTCATGCCAGGAGCCCGCTCTATAAGAGGCATTGGGGCCACTCTGGCTTTCATTGCAAATGTACCCCTTGACACCATTTGCAAAGTAGCTACTTGGAGCTCTTTTCACACTTTTACTCAGCACTACTGCATTGACACCCATTCCAAGACAGATACTCAAGTGGGACAAGCGGTTCTAAGACATTTATTTGCTCATGACCCTTCTCACATCCCACCTCCTTCTTCTAACACTGCTCGCTAATCTATGCACAGCATGTGATCTAAGCAGATTCCACAAGCCTCAGAAAGAATACATTACTCACCGTAATCATATTTCTGATGCTTGTATCTGCTTAGATTCACATGCGACCCACTCTTCCTCCCCTCTGAGAGAAGGCGCATGGATGCTTGTAGTCTTATCTTTCTATCTATCTGCTTGGATTATCTGTATTCACACTACTCCTCATGCTACCTCATGTCAGAAAAAATACAATCTGAGGGTCCTAGACACGTGAGGGATCATGGGTACAGTGGACGTCACACTAGGGATAGTATTACTGGCACGCCCTGTGTCGGCGCCCATTTTCGAGTTTCGAAAAACAAACTGTAATAATCTGCAGCTTCCACTAGATGTCGGCCTATGCACAGCATGTGAATCTAAGCAGATACAAACATCAGACATACGATTATGGTGAGTAATGTATCCCATATATATATATATATATATATATATATATATATATATATATATATATATATATATATATATATATATATAAAATATATATGTGTGTGTGTGTGTGTGTGATATGTGTGTGTGTGTGTGTGTGTTTGTGTGTTCCAGTTCTGTTAGACAAGTAACAGAAGATTGAGTTGCACTCTTTGTAGTTCCACTCTTGTCAATCAGGAGTCAGAGTCAAAATCATGGCAGGATTTCCTTATTGGCGTATCCCAAAACGATTAAAATCAAAAGCCATACACATATGGCGTTCCCATAAGAAATGAAATCTGAAGGTTTGGCAGCATGACCCGTTTCGTATATATTCATAATGGCTGACATCAATCTTTCTGAAACATCCCAACCAGCAAAGAGGCAGAAAGGAGGAGAACACACAACAGTGAGTGAAAGGAGAGAAGACAAACTACTGGAACTGTTGACCAAGGTGACAGCTGACATTGCAGACATCAAAACAAAACTGTTTGCTTCAGAGGAGAAATATATTGAATTGTCTACCAAGGTTACCTCAGTGGAGAGTCATTTAAACTCAATGGATGATGATACAAGGAGAATGACTGAGCAAATAAGAGAACTACAAATCCATAATGAGAAGTTAGCTCTTAAGTGCTCTGAACTGGAACTTTCTCAAGAAGGAATTATATTTGTATTGCAAGATATCCAGAGAATATTGAAAATGGCTATCCTATGGACTTTCTGGAGAAAACCTTAATTACACTGTTCAATCTGGATCCTAAATTACCATTAGAGATAGAGAGAGCTCACAGATCCTTCGGACCAAAGCAGCCCTTGAACAGAGATCAAGACACTTCATTGTGAGGTTTTTGAGATTCCCTGTGAGGCTGATTTTAAAGAGAGCTCTTCAGCTCAGTGACCTTGCTTGGAGAGGCCATAAAATAATGATTTTCAGGGATTTGAGCAGAGATGTCCTAGAGAAAAGAAGAGCTTTCAATATGGCTAAGGAGAAAGCAAGCAAGGAGCAAAAATGTGAAATACTATATGGTGTACCCTGCAATTTTTACAGTGATACTAAATGGTCAGGTTCACTCTTTTGTTGATCATCGTGGTGCAGAAGCATTTTTATCTGACCTAGATGAGGAACTGTTAGGGAGAATTCTCTCTTTAGGCTGAATTTCCTAACCTAGTGAGTCCCCAGCAGCTTTGCTGGATTTCTGGAGTTTGTATTTTTTCTCCTGCCAAGAGTGAGACTCTTTTTCTCCCACTCTTGGACATGATTTATGGTGTTCCTTTGACTGTTAATGTGTTTTATGGGCTATGGGGTCCTTTACTCCATAGGGTCTCATGTGTTTTTACTATGTGTGTTACACAGCACCCTCCGTGCAGTAACACAGGGGTGTCATAGTGACACCCCACCATAGACTCCATACCCTGGGACTGACTACTGTCTCCCAGGGCATGTAAAGTCACCATTGGCTTTACTAGTCGCAAATTATGAACAGAAACCAGTACAAACCATCATATTGTGGACGTACTGGTTGGGGTAATTCAATTGCCTCGGGGTCTGTTAGTCGAGGAGGCACGTCTCCGCCCCCCCTCATTGAGTTTTGGCTGGTGGCAGTGGATACTACTTTTTATATTCGACCGCGAATATATCCCTATGGGATTTTCCCATTGTTCGAGGCTACCAACTTTAATGATTTAATTCTCATAGCCTCGAACATACCGCCGGTTTATTTAATTAATATTAATTCGCCGGTTGGTATTTTTTGCCAGGACTCGATTCTAAAATGCCGTTTGTGTTCTCTTCTGTGACTCCAACCCAAGTCGAGCCCTTTGTTCCACTTTTTGGCGGGCTTCTCCACAGAAGCCTCCAAAAGTGGTGCCACTCTGTCTGGGTACCACAGGGGGTATGGGAGGGGGTTTAGGCACCCTGGACTGAGTTACCTTGGTAACTCAAGTCGCACTCATGTGTGATTGGCCCAAGTGGTGAGCCGGCCGGCTCACCACTTAGCATGTTTGATTGACAGCTAGGCTGAGTGAATGGGGGTGTGCTGCATAAAAGCAGGGCTTTGGGGACTGTAACTTCAGAAGTCGCCACAGGACCTGAGAATCCGACAGGGAGAAGCTGAGCCGACCTACCACGACGACACCACCGGTGGAGCCCTGCGGAACCGACTCACCACTTCCCGACGACAGAGAAGATCTCCCGGCTGGAGAGGCTTCTTCCCCTGACTGGTGGGCACAACCAGTTTACCTTCTTCTTTTCGCATCCCAGGCCGTCTTGTGGTCGAATTGCCCGTGCTTAGCACCCCGGCAACCGGATAGCCACTTACCACTGGACCGCGAATAAAAGGACCGCTTCTTTTACCTGAGAACTCTGCGGCTGGTTTCTTCCCTGGCAGTGCAACGGACTCCTGTCTTCCTCCCCGACGAGATCCTCTCTTCCCCCGGACGAAGCACCGACTTGCATCCGCTGCCAAGAACAACTGCCCCCGCTGGAGTATTCTCACCACTTTAAGGTACCGTGTCCGCCAGGCCTCCCTTTCTAAAGATTTCTACAAGGTAATAATAACCCCTTAACCTTCTGGACTGGGCTGGTCGCCTTGACCTTCTAACTGGTCCCTTTCGTTGGTCCAACTCTTTTTGAACCTTTTCAAGACTCTTGTGCACTGCAACCGTGTGACCTTGGACACATTTCGTTTTGATCCCCTTAAAGTGGATCCGGCCTACTGAACTCTAAACTCACGGTTTTACTTTGCCTTCCTCTCTTGTTGTGTTCTTGTAAAAGTGTTGGGATCTGTTTTAATTTATTCTCTGCTTTTCTCTCCCTTTTAAAACAAATTATTAGAGTGCCATCTACGTTAAGCGCTCATCGCTGTCTGTAAATAAGTGGGGCTTTACTTAAGACTTGTCTAATATTCTTCTAAGGGAGTGTATATCTTTTAGTGACCGTGTTTTTGAATTGCTTACTATTAGTGCCTGTGTGTTTTTCTAGATGTGGTTTTAAATAAATTATTATATCTCTTTTACACCAAGCCCTGGTCAGTGTTTACTTGTTCTACTGTGCTCTCTTGACATATTGTGAATGCTCTGTATACTGCCTAACTCTTCTTGAGGGAAGTTTGACTGCTCAGCCACAGCTACAAAGTGAATCTGTGTGGTACAGACTGCTACCAAGTGGGTTTACTGCCAAACACCTGTAGTCTTAAATCTTTTGCAGTAGTCCCAGAGGGAACTGCACAGGTTTCTGCCTAACAAGAACCAATGGAGAAATCTACCGAAACACAAAGGAATATGGCAACTGGAAGGAAGTAAAGATGAAAACTGGCATTGAACGCTGTGGTTACTCCTTTTCTTCCTTTTACTTTCTGCACGAGAAGATTACAACTTTAGTAAGGATTTGAGTCACTTTATAACTTTAGAATGTAGTTCATATTATTTGCATGTTAAAAAACTAATTTTCAATGGTTTTATTTACCATATACGTGGTTGTGGGCTTTTTCAGTCGTTAAAACCGTTTACTGTTCCATATTTTTGCTTGAAAACGAAGCGCAAGCCCGGAAGAGATGATTAGAAAAGAGGACCCTATGGCTGGGCTGTTGGACGCCGACTAAAATGGCTGCCTGTCTGCACTACTTCATAAATCCTGTACTAAACTGCGGATCGGTGAGGCATGAACGGAATATCTGATCGGAATCTGATGTTGGAGGTTCTGGGGCACCGGTGAAGCCATTTGACAGCTGTTTCAATTGAGTGGCGATACAACATAGCCAACGTTTGTTATGGGCGAGAGGAGTGAAACCCGGGAGACCCGGTGTTGGCCAATCCGATATTTGACTCAAAGAGCACACCTTACTGTGAGCATCCAGACGGGGAGAGCGGCGCCCTCCCTGGCCGGACCTACGTGTCTGCTGTGACCGAGCGGAGTGCCCGAGTGCGTGCTAGGGAGAGGAGTCGCCGAGACAGGGAATTCACCCTCTCCTTGAACTTGACGGACCAGGTGCGGATGGCGACCAGCAAAGTTGGGGAGAGCAGATACAACAGGAAAGAGCAAGCGACCTTGGAAAACCCCACTAGCTGAGACCTGGGTGCGAAAGGCGTTGTGCCGGGCAGAACATAGGCAGTAGAGGCCGAGAAGGAAACCCTGCCTCCTAAAACACATGGCGGGGCTGATTGGTAGCGGGCAGCTGAATAACTGGTGGGTGCCCAGCGTGCCAAAACCTGCCCGCTCCTCAGAGCCTGTCCTGGGCCCCTGGCAGTTACCAAAGCAGGGTGCCCAGTTGTGTTGGTGGAGAGGAGAGATTGTGGCTGCCCCAGTGAACCCATCCGAACAACGGTCCGTGGGATGCGGAGGAGAGGGGTGGAGACGCAGAAGGATCCTCACTGGAGAAGGTACGTGCCCAGGTGGGCGAGCAGGAGAGCCCCTATACACAGCCCCCAGCCGAGCTGCCCTGCAGTCCTTCTGGAACCACGAGATGCCCTGTGTGATGCTGTGGTCGGCCTCTCCTCTCTTCCGCGCGTTGGGCTGAATTTGGCGGCCTGCTGTCCCTTGGGACACCTGAAGCCGCAAGCCGCCCAGCGCGAATTTGACATTTAGCAGACATATAAAGAAATCCTTCCACTCGTGGGCATAGGGGTGGCAGGACAAGCGAAACAGCCCGGAAGAACCCCCATTGGGTGGGGGGTATCACTGGTAAGCACGAACTGTGTGTAACGCACAAATCTGGGCACCTGCCGCGAGTGTGTATCAGGCTGGATCCCAGTGATCATTAAAGTCAGCAGCACGGTTAGGCACGGCGGTCTGTTGCCAGACTCACATCAATGCAGCGGCCCGGAGGCGGCAATCAGCGGGCAGAGGAGATCAATTAAGGAAACCTGAGCCCCATCAAACGTGTCTCTGTGCAGGGATCCTCAAAGCCCAAGCAGATGGTGATTGAATAAGCAGCACCCGAGGACTCCCTGGCGCACCCATACAGAGACATTAACCTGAGGCACCCATCATACCGCCAATAACTGAATTAGAATCATAGAATATCTACACTCTCCCCACTTGTCAGGCACAAGGTAATTAACATAACGGGCAACTGACAGGTGCAAATCACCCCCCCCATCCACACGCAGGCCTTGGCCCAACCAACATGGGCATATTGCTACTTACTTAAGGACCCACAATACACGGACCAGATCTGAGCAACAAAAAACAGCAGGCAACGCCCTCATAAAGTCGGGGATCACCCTCCCAATGTGCCTGAGTGTCATGGCCATCGGGCCAAGGACACAAACATGACATGGCCACTTACACAGGGGGCCCGGATGGACACAGTCCTGGCACCTTTGGCGCAAGGCTCATGGGAAACAATAAGCAGGAACATGTATTTGGGTCAAGAATACTTTTATTATGAACATGGCACCTCATTTTGGGTGCCAAGTGTATTTAACATAGGGAACTTTCAGTACTACAGCAGCCCCACATGTACTCTTGGGTGGGGCTGCTGCTATTGGGTTGCCTTGCACGTGCTGACTCTCTGGGAGTGGCAGGGTGTGGTAAGCAAGCCAGGCCTAGTGGGCGTTCCCACAATCGCAGCTATATAAGCTGCACCAATCCCCGAGGCAGACGCTTCGCGTTATTCTGCACTTCCATGCAGCGTAACGCTCACCGCCACACGGGGTTAAACTTACCTTTGGAAATCCTGTTACCTGTCTCCATACTTACCATCTGAGGTACCTGCTCTCACCGGTGCGCGTCTTCCAATCTTCCAGAACGTTGACATCTTCATCTTGGCACCGCAGCTCACCTTCAAACCTTCCGGAACGTTGAAATCTTCACCTTGGTACCGCAGCTCATCTTCAAATCTTCCAGGATGCTGAATCCTTCATCTTAACACCGCAGCACCTTGCGCTCCACCCATGACCCGCAGCACCTGCAAGTAAAAACAAAAGGCAAGGTTAAACACTTAAGAGACATTAAGTTTAAGGTTGCGCTACAACCGAACCTCGCGCTTTTCCTTAAACCATCACTCACCTGTTGTCGGACATCGCGGTTTCGTCCATCTTCCACCCGGCCGTGCCCTGCGCCTCCACAGCTGCTTTTGGGCCGCATTTCCACCTATTGGGAAGAAAACAGAAGAGAAAACGTTATTCAGGAATTACTATCGGGAGCAATAATACCAAGACAGAAAACAGAAAGGGGAAAAGACAAGAGACATTGAGAGACACTTACCATCAACCAAGAAAAAGCATAGTCGCAGCTGGACTGGACTATTGCTTACCAGGGATCAGTGAAGGAACTAGATCCCATCAACAAGCGCCCCTGCCCGAAGTAGCAGGACTGAGAGCTCATCATCAATAATTAACAGGTGAGCCTTATGGGCCGATACATGCCCATAGAAATCCCAACTTGGGTTGAAGGGTTAGAGAGGTACAACAGTCACCGACCAGCGCACTCACGTTTTTTCATATCCACGCAGGAGCAGTGCCACCAATTGTCGCCGTCCACAGCTTATCAGCAGGGGAGAGACCTGACGGGGGTGATATAACTCCTGTGAGGGCTGCAACCATGCCCCAACGCCTCCGCAGAGACCAGGTGAGCGTAACACTGAGTGAAGGAGGAGTTCCAATCTTAAGGCATAGGAGCTTGCAAGCAATACTCGCATATCAATACAAGCCTCGAGTGTGATACCTCATCCACGGTTCTGATAGCCTACAATCCATAGTAATATATCCTGCACACAACACTGGGTTCCAACGGAGGAGGGAGGCCTAGGACCAGGTAGTGCTAACACTCAAATAACGGGAAGGGCTACATTGTCGACCCAGGATATGACAAGGAGCAACAAAGGCAACAGGAGAGGCCCCATGGATGCATTAACCAACTCAACTACGGGAGACGGAGGAGCGGGGACCCCACAACGGAGCCCCCCCGAACAACTCAACAACGGCAGAGAGTGACATGGACCCATACAGCATTACAGGCCGGATTTGCAGCGGTTAACAGTAGGCTGGATGACATCGGAAGCAACATAACTTCAATTAAGTCAGATCTGCAAAAAGTAAACGCTAGGGTCACCGAGGCAGCAACAAGAGTAGGGGTGTTGGAAGACACAACTACCATGCAAAACAAGGATATTGAAGACATCAAGAAGTGCCTGAAACAGGTCCAATCTAAGTGCAATGATTTAAAATGAAGGTTGCGGCAGAACAACATAAGAGTGGTGTGCATGGCGGAGAAACCCTTGAATGTACCGATGGAGATATACTTGGAAGAGACGATACGCTCTATGCTCCCGGAAGCTCAGTTCTCCCAGCAGTTCCTTGTCTAGAGAGCCCATAGATCTCTCGCCCCACCGCCCAAACCCGGTGCACCGCCACGAACAATAATCGCACGCCTACTCAACGATCGAGATATAGGGTCTCATTACACAGAAGGCGGTAAACCAAGGTGCTAATAGAACCTTGGTCCATGCCGTTAAATTACTGGTACCTCCATGGAGGAAAGGGGAATTACCGCCCTATTCCAAGGTTGGCAGGGCGGTAATTAGCACCCTGGTCCCTTTGCGGGTTCGTTTTTTAACGCCTGCTAAAAGCAGGCGTTAAAGTACCAACCCGCAAAGGGACCTCGTAATTAGGCTGTAAGGGTTAACGGTCACCGGTACCCTTACCGGTGACCGTTAACCCTTACCGCCTACCGTGTAATGAGGCCCATAGACCTAATACTCGGTCTCTCCCAGGAAAAGGGCACGCTAACATATGACTCTGCACAAATCCATATATATCCTGACTTGTCCAGTGGGGTTCAGGCAGCCCGCCGCACATTCGATCAGGTCAAAAAGGCGCTTATGATCAGATCCATACCATATGCGATGCTGTTCCCGGCGAAGCTCCGTATACAACACTCAGGGAGAGCGCACTTCTTCGAGACACCAGAAAAGGCCATGGGGCACATAGAGAGGAATCTTCCACAACCCATTAACAATACTGTCACTCCGACACAGCCCAATACCTGAACAATCCTGGAGAAGCCGAAGTATAATCACAAAAATCATATCCCCTGATCCATCGGAGATTAGCGCTGCAGCTCTTAGGAGCGGTTTGAACTGAACTATATGGTAACCGCCATACAGAGCCGCCCACAGTTGCAGTTAAAGTATGGGGCTACACTGTCCAGTTGGGGGGATGGTGAGGGTGGTGCGGGTGGAAGGGGTAAGGCCTGTTGCCTGCGGAGGGGAGTAAATCTGAGTAGACAAAATACCCACAACTAATGTAATCAGTACAATGATTTAAGAGAGGGAGTTGGGGGGATAATCGTTTGTTTAAAAAGTCTGACGAATATAAAGTACATGAGTTCCAGTCAAGCCTACAAGGTTTGGATAGACATGGATGCACACTGCAGATTGCAGCATCCAGGATGACCCAAGGTATTAGGCTCCTAACCTAGAACGTCAGATGGCTGGCAAACCCCATAAAAGCCAGGAAAATTATAGCCTATGCTAACAGACACAGAATCGACATCCTTTTTATACAAGAAACACACGCCACCAAAAGAGTCACCAAATCATTTGCCCGAAATTGGGGCCAGCTATGGATAGCAACGGACTACTCCTCGCAAGTCACAGGGGTATTAACAGTAATACATCAACGCTTCTGGATGATTGGGTCAAAGGTGGACACGGTGGGGAGGTATGTCATTGTGTGGGGGGCAATATATGACCAGGAAGTAATGTTAATCAATACATATGGGCCTAGTATAGACTCTGCAGAGTTCTACCTACAGATATTGGCACTTATAGCACTGGTGGGGGAATGCTAAAGTAATATGGGGTGGTGACCTAAATACAATACTAGACTCATCGGAAGATAGATCGTCCAAAGGACACAGAAACCGTACCAAGTCGGCATTGACTATCCTCCAAGCGATGGCCACAATACCCCTCTCAGATGCATGGAGAGAGCTGTACCCTATCCAGCTAGAATACACGTTTCATTCACATGTGCATGCATCCAGCTCCCGCATTGATCATTGGTTGTGCTCCCCTGAATACGTCTCAAAGGTGGGTGAATGTACCATACTTCCTTGCACATTATCGGAGCATTCCCCAATCCTCCTAGACCTACAGCTGGTAGACATAGACCAAACCTCACGCAACTGGCGAATGCCTCCAGCATTATTGAAAGATGAATCGTTGATAGAACTGCTCCGAACAGACATAATAGATTTATTTGATCACAACATGGGATCGGTGGGTTCATTTGCCACGGTCTGGGAAACCTTTAAGATATGGCTAAGGGGACACCTAATATCACGGTCACATGGCACGCTCCGAGAAATAAGGGAAGAACTGAACCAAACAGAACACACTCTAAAAGAGCTAGAAGACTCATATACACGAGCACCAGGGATTGACACATTGGCACCATTACAGGCCCAACTATCAAAATGTTGATCATTAGCAGAACACAAAGTGCTATATTTGGCACAAGCAATAAAGGCCAGGACACATGGAGAGGGAAACAGAGCAGGCAAAACTCTGGCCAACCTCATCAAAGCTGAGCAAGGGATAAAGCACATCACGAGTATAACAGATAATGACGTTATAGCACACTGACGTGAAGTGTGGGAAGAGGCCCTAGGCGACGGGACACTGCCGGTCTCGGTGAGAGAGGCCATAATAACAGTCCTACTCAAGCCTCATAAACCTTCACACAAACCCTTCTCATATCGGTCCCTATCCCTAATTAATGTGGACACCAAAATATTCGCCAAAGCAATAGCCAATCGCTTACTACCTTACATGAATAAACTAGTACACCCTGACCAATCAGGGTTTATCCCAACATGTTCCACGGACCTGAACCTACGTAGATGTTTCGCCATCACCTCCCAATTAGACCCCAAAGTAAAAACAGTGGCAGTCCCACTAGATGCTGAAAAAGCATTTGACTCAGTTTCATGGAGTTTCATGTATGCCATCCTACAAAAGATGGGATTCGGACCGGGATTCCTGAGCTATATACAACTGTTATATAGAGATCCTTCAGCCAGAATTAGAACCAACAAGACCCCGTCACCCGGGTTCAAACTATACAGGGGCACACTGCAAGGCTGCCCTCTTTCTTCCCTTATATTTTCACTCACGATAGAAGGCATGGCGGCAAGACTGCAATACAAGCACGCATGGAGGGGAATCTGCATCAGGGGAGCCCCCAATTCATCTTGCTATATGCCGATGATACCATGCTGTACATCAGGCACCCGGAGACCAACCTACCCCCGGTAATGCAGGAGATAAGGGAATTCGCAAAGTACTCTGGATATAAAATAAATGAAACCAAATCAGAAATTATCCCGCTAACTCAGGCCAGTGAGGCCACAACACAATCGGAAGCCACTGCCCAATTCCGCTAGTCCCGATGTCAGCACGATACTTAGGTATAATTTTGTCAATAGATAAACACACCCTATTACGAACCATATCTGGCACTGCTGGAATGTAAGCTGAATACCTGGAGTAAACTCCCGATATCCGTGTATGGTCAAGTAGCCCTACTAAAAATGGTGGTGGTACCCAAGCTGATATACCTATTCAGGAATATTCCAATATGGCCTGGCCGACAATTTTTTGACAAACTAAAGAAATTAGTCTCTAACTTCGTATGGGGAGGAGGCTTGGTGAAAATTAATTGTCCCAAAATGTGAAAAATACATGATACGGACTAGCTGCCCCAGACTTTTTGCTCTACTACTACACCGAACAAGTGCACTTTGCATAATGCTGGACCATTTCCACAGAACATTATGCTTACATACAGGCGGGGAAATTTGCGGCTGCCCCTATGTGCTTACAATCCATGATATTTGCCAAAGCCAAAAAAGTGGCAGATCCGTTAAACTCCACTGTACGAGCATGGGCCAAATTATTCAGCCAGGTGGAATGTAGTGAACCGTATTGGCCCCACTCCCCCCTCTGGCATTACCCAGACATGGAAACCACACTAGACACTACATTACAGAATAGATGGGATCCAGGGAAAGAAATGAGACTGGGTGATCTTTACCCAGAAGGGAGATTTGTGACCCTTGAGGAGGTTCAGGATAAAGTGGACACAGGCCTAATCACAAAGCTTTAATACCATTGCCTAAGGGCGGCGTGCAAGAATAAATGGCCATCATTTCCGAATGCACCAACCACTCATCAGTTTCTATCTGACACAGGAGGGCTTTGTAGGCAATATATCCTCACTCTTCAAGGTCGTGCAATCCCACACCCCATCCAGAAATAAGATGAGGACGAATTGGGAACGAGATTTGGGCCTTACAATAGAAGATCAACAATGGGCAAAATATTGCTACTACACCAAGCCCATATCCCTAAGTACCAACTTTAGATTAGTCCAGTTTAAAATGCTGAGCCACCTGCATGTCACCCCCAAGAAAGTTGCTAAATTTGACTGTTCTAAACAAGCACTCTGCCCGAAATGCAGCGCTCCCGCAGCAAACACGATACATATGTACTGGGAATGTCCACCCATTAGACAATTTTGGGAAGTGGCCTCTATCCTCAGTGACATATTGAACATACACATATGAGCTACCCCACTGAAATATTTACTGGGAGATATAGGTAAAGTGTCAGTTAAAATCTGTAGACTCTTTTCAGTGGCGTGAGCAGTGGCCAAAAGAAATATGCTCAAGAGCTGGAAAGCGAAATCTCCCAAGCATAGCTGTGAGATCTAATGTAAGTACATGAGTGCGAGGAGAACTATGTTAAGGGAATAACTACCACCTGCAGACCGAAGGACATTTGGGGGCCCCTCATGGATGACCTAAATTGCCACTCAGAAGGAGTCAGACGGCGATGATAGCTGGTCAGAATGTTAAAGGCTTGTATCCAGAATGTGTTAATGCAGTATAAATGTAACATATCCAAAAGTACATGAATGGACCTCTGTATACTGTTTTTGCTGTTTTGTAATCGTCAGCTGAAAATAAAGTTTTTTTTAAAAAGAAGAAAAAACTAAGAAAAGAGGACCCTATAACGTTGCAGTGCAACGTAACAGAGCGTAATGGCAGGGAAAACAGGAAGAAGTTAGCGACGATCGTGATCACCCGGCATGGGTGAAGAACGGATCTCAGGGCTTCATAGTGGCCTTATGGGAAAGCAATTCACGGGTGATCATGCAGATGTTGGGCTAAAATCAATATGCGATCATGGTGAGGAACGCCTACAGAGATGGGCAGTGCTGAAATTATAGAATCACAAGTGAAAATGAAACTTTATCAATTTGCCCTATACCGCGGCAGTGACCCTAACGTTACACAGAGACTACATGATACGGTGAATGCATGGAAAGCAGAGCGGAATAGGTAGTCTATGCTTTTGAAGTTACTCCCCGAGAGTTCGGATTGCGAGATCACTCATGTGACATTACTTATGCTCCCTGTCAACGCTCTTTATTTTTTGTTTCTTTTGTCTTTATCTCGAGTTTCTTTTTTATATATGATTCAGATTGAATTATCTTATGGTTATGACGGTTTAGTCAGCTAAGCTTTTAGCAATATGTGTAGCTACAATTGAAAAAGCACAAGTTAGGCATCAGAATATATTGTATTGGACATTTTGATATATAAGTCGTGTTTGATTTTTCTGGCATGTTGAAACTTTATCTTGTCTTTACATCTTTAAATATTTCATTATTGAATCAGTATATGAAACAAACAGATCAAATGGACAGATCAGTACTCATATATATGTTGTCCAGACGAGTTGGACATTCCAAATTCCTAGAATTGTTTTCCAATGTCTGCCCCTCTACACCCACCTTCTGTAAGCACTTTGAAGCAGTCTTCTCTGAATGTTATGTGCAATAGAGAACATCAGTGAATACCTTAAATACTGATAGTATTCACCTGGTGGAAGGAGGCACCAATGCTTACTTACAAAGTCCTTTGGGCGAAGATTTAAGCAAAACCAAGGTCAAGGTTTGCAGTTACTCCCAGAAGGGTAGAGTGATGGGAAAACAGTTGTGTAATCCAAAACCGTGGCTCTAAGAATTGTTCAGCATATACAATGTGTAGAGGAGGAGAGGATGGCAGTAAACCTATATCACTGAGAATAAGAAATGCTTCTCTTTTTAGTGTTTAGTTGGTTGGGGGCTGGGAGATGAGCACCATCTGCTTGGTTGAGCCAAAATATTGAAGCTGTTTAGCCATTTAATCAACCTGTAGATATGTTGCTCATATAACCTTGAAGTATATTTCAATTGCATAAACCAGCCTAATTAATGGAATCAGACAGACTTTAGCAATAGTAAGGGTGGTAGCTAGTCATGGAAGTGAGTTGATGCTACAGTGATTAATGTTATATTCGTTAGGGTTCTTGGTTCCGATATGCTTGGGGTGGGCACATGTAACTGGGTGGTTATGGTTCAGAGCGTGATGTACGTTGGAGGGGTTTTTATGTATCTAGAGTTTGGGCTGTTCCAGACTACCGTGTTGTTGATATATCTCTGAGTTTTTGTTTTTTTGTATTTTTATCCTGTCTGGTTATGTTATCTGTTTGTGGGATGTACTATGTGATGGATTTAATATGGCACAGGATTCAGGCAGGGTTATGGTTTATGAAACATCAAAAGTCATTTCTATTTTGTTGCTTGAGGAAAGTATGACGAGACTAACTGCTGCTACTAGAGTGATTGTAGGGTTATGCGGTTATAGACAGCTTGACTCAAACTTTTATGGGGAATGAGTTGTCACTTGGAATGTCAAAGGTCTGTATTGCACACGGAAGAGGAGAATGGTGATGGCTAGGATATGGAGGGCGAAGGCAGACTTGGTCTTTTTACAAAAAACGCATTTAATTGATGAGCCAAAAAATATCTGACCAGTTCAAGATATCCTTGTGAATTGTCAAATTGTTTTCCCACAAGGTCGAGGGGGGTTATTATTCTATTTGGAAAAGGCATCAATATTAAAATGAATAGAGTAGCAATGCATGGTGAGGGCCGGATGATATTTGTAGATATACTATATAGTGGTAAGGTCTTTACGTTGGGCTGTGTATGTGGTCCTTGCTTGGCAGGAAAGGTGTTTTGTTTTTAAAGAAATTACTCAGTTATTGCTTTATATGCATGGATAAGCACTAATTTTAGGAGGTGATTTCAATTACGTTATTGACCATAAAATGGACCATACTGGCAAATGCAGGTTCACACATTTTGGAGTATGTGAAGAATGTAACCTTTTCCTCCCGAGATTTGACTTAGTGGATATACGGAGGGTTATACATCCGTCCACAAAGGAATATACATCTAACTTGCTGTTTCATGGCTCATTTTCTAGGATAGATTAAATATTAATATTTGTCAAATTAATAGACATGGCTTCTGGTGTGGACATTAGGCAGCGTGAGATTTCAGATCATATGTGTCATGAACCCTCTTGGTTGGCGATGGATGCCGCTGCTACGGCTTCGCCGCCATTAACACTGCCACCACGTTCTTTTCACGTTTCTCTGTTTACGGTCTAGTGTTTTTTCCTCTGTTCTTCGTCTCGCCTATTTACTTCCTGCTTCCCATGATTCCTTGCGTTGCAACCGTCTCCTTTCGTTTTCACGGTGAGACGCTTCCAGTGCTTTTCTCTCGCTCGCTCTTGTTCCCCCTTCTGGGGATTTCTCTCCCTTCTTTTCTCCTTCCTTCCCCGTCTCCCTGGCGGCTCCTCTCCTCCGCCGATTTCCCTCTGCTACTGCGTTTTTACGCCTACCGGCTGCTTGCCAGCGTTCTTTCCTCCCTTGTCAGTTCCTCTCCGGAAGGATCTTCGAGTTGTTTACCCAAGGATCCCGAGGCTATTGTATTCCACTACCAATACAGCGACAACTACATCTCTCATCGCAATCCACGACTACAACTCAGGGGTTTTTTCCGCCTTTGGGCTTTTTCCCCTTACTCGCCTGCATACGGGAACGGAGCCAAGGTGGTAACCAATACAGAGTTCCACCACGGCTTCATTCCGTGTCAGAGCACTCACAACGAAGAGTAAAAAGGATTACCTTGCCCACAGACACGGCGTCGGAGCCTCAGACCCTGAAGACTCAGGTGAGGAGAGTGGTGCCTCGGGTGGGAAAGTGAAGCATTTGGACAATACCCTTACGGTGACTTCAAGTCATTCTCCAGATTGTGACAGTTTGCAACGCCCGAAGATACCAATGGCTACTCCAGAACAGTTGCAGGATCAAATCCAAGAACTATGGAAAGCGGTACAGTCCCTTTCTCAAGAGCTTCAGACTGTTAAGGCAGAAAATGTGGTATTAAAACAATTGGTTTTGGGCAAAGAACCTTCCCCTCCCCCAGAATTGCCACCTATGGCCCTATCTTCGGGGAAGTTCGACGGTTCTCCCAAAAAACTTAAAGAGTTTCTGGAAGCTGCCACTATTTACTTCACTTTCCGCCCTCGTATGTTTTCTTCTGATCAGGCTAAGGTTGGCTTCCTCATTTCGAATATGGTGGGCAATGCCCTTGCGTGGGCTACACCTCTTGTGACAGGAGAAGACCCGGTTCTACAGAATTACGGAAATTTTAAGATTCTTCTCAGAGAATCCTTTGAAAGACACGAACTCACCTACATTGCTTGTGAGGATCTCCTGGATGTTAAACAGGGAGCCTCAGACCTCCTCACCTACATTACTAGATTTAAGACTCTGGCGGCAGGGGCCGGTTGGCCTGAACAGGCACAATTTGCCATTTTTCGCAGAGGTCTCAAAGAGGAGATAAAGGACGAACTAGCCCGGTCTCCCCGACCTGCCTCTTTTTCGGATCTTTTATCCTCGGTCCTACAGATTGAACATCGTCTCCATGAGAGACGCAATGAAAGAAGACGTTACAGAGAAAATCCCTCTACCATAGGGACATCATCCAACACTCTTCTTCCATCTTCTAAACAGAGTGAAGAACCTATGCAGATTGGAACCACCCGAGCACCACTCACCATGGAAGAAAGAAGAAGACGAAGAGAAAGAGGGCTTTGCGCCTACTGTGGGTCTGACAAACATCTGCTCAAGGACTGTTCCGAACTACCTCCACGGCGTTCGGGAAACGAATCACCCCGGTTTTAAAAGGGACAGAAAACCGGTGGTTATCCAAATCTTCCAGTCCCTACGTTTCTTTGGCTGTATCCACAAAGAAGACACCTGAAGATTCCAGACTCATGGTTATCGATATCAGCGTGATGATCCAAGATCAGCTCGTAGAGACTTTGGCACTCTTAGACTGCGGAGCAGCCGGTAACTTCGTTGATACCCTATGGGTTGACAAGGTGGGCCTCAAAAGGCTAGCTAGACTCGAAGACCAGAAGGTGGAGGGTGTAGATGGTACTCCCTTGTCTTCAGGACCCATAACGCAGACGACTGAGGAGCTAGAAGTCCGAATTTTCCAGCATGTGGAGAGTCTTCAATTTGACATCATTAGAGCTGCCCATTTTCCAGTTATTTTGGGAATCACTTGGCTCAGGAGACATAACCCACAAATAGATTGGGTATCTAATTTGCTACGTTTCGAGTCTGAGTTTTGCAAGAAGCATTGTATTCCTCAACAATCTTATCTACAACTGCAGGTCACCCCTGCTTCTTGTCAGGAATCCTCAACTATCCATAATATGGCACATCTTGGTGAGGCTTTCAGAGAGGTTTTCACAGAAGTCAAGCCAGCACCTTTACCACCCCATCGTCCTGAGGACTGCTCTATTGATCTTGAGCCCAACGCACTGGTTCCGTTCGGTCGTATGTTTTCCTTGTCCAGATCCGAGAAGGAGGTCTTACGAACGTACCTGGATGTGAATCTGCACAATGGCCTCATCCAACCTTCAAAATCTCCTGCCGGAGCTCCCTTTTTCTTCATCTCCAAGAGGGATTCCAAAGAATTACGACCTTGCATTGATTATAGAGGTCTCAACAAGGTCACTGTCAGAGACCGCTATCCTATGCCACTCATCACAGACATTCTTGAGGCGGTTCAAGGTGCTCACATTTTCACTAAGCTGGATCTTCGCAATGCATACCATTTATTGCGCATTGCCAAGGGGGATGAATGGAAGACGGCTTTTCGAACACCCTTCGGATTGTTTGAATATAGAGTCATGCCCTTTGGGCTAGTTAATGCTCCCGCAGTTTTCCAGAGATTTATGGACCGCTTGTTTTCAGATCTCTTATTTGTTTCAGTGATCATCTATCTAGACGATATTCTTGTATTTTCCATCAACAAGGAAGAACACGAAGAGCATGTCCGGACAGTGCTTTCTCGACTTAAGGAGAACCGTTTACTAGCCAAACCTGAAAAATGCCAGTTCGGGGTCTCGAGCATTCCCTATTTGGGGTTTATTTTGTCTGACCGGGGTATCTCCATGGACCCTCGCAAGGTGTCTGCCATTTTAGAGTGGTCTTCTCCCACCTCTGTCAAAGAGGTTCAGAGGTTCTTGGGTTTAACAAACTTTTACAGAAGATTCATACCCCGGTTCTCCGAGATGGTGCTACCTATAACCACACTTCTCAAGAAATCATCTGGAACCTTTGTGTGGTCATCGACGGCAGAGTCTAGTTTCAGACATCTCAAAACTTTGTTTTGCTCAGCACCCATATTGCTCCAGGCCGATCAAACTAAACAGTTTATCGTGGAAACTGATGCCTCTTCCGCGGCCATCGGTGCTGCCTTGCTCCAGGAGTCTGAAGGTATAGAACATCCAGTCGCCTACCTCTCTCGCACTCTGAACATCAGTCAACTTCATTATACCGTACTTGAAAAGGAGTTACTAGCTATGAAATTGGCCTGTGAGGAATGGCGACATCTGTTGTTGGGTGCCAGTATTCCCTTCATCATTCGCACGGATCATAAGAATCTAAAGGTCCTGCAGTCCCTCGAGTGTGCCAATTCTCGCCAGGCGCGATGGGCTTATTTTTTTTCCCAATACGATTTCACCATTACCTATTTACCGGGCTCTCAGAATGTCCTAGCCGACGCCTTGTCTCGCAAGGAGTCGGTTGCTGGTTCGGGCCACCTCTCAACCGAACTTATGTTTCCATCTACTCGCATAGTGGCACCTCTTCACACTTTTCTACAGGAGCTCAAAGAAGCTTCAGACTCCGAACCCTGCTTTAGAGACAAATGCTTGGCGTCTCAGTTTCATACCAAGGATGGTCTCTGGTTTTACAAGAACCGACTTTACATACCTTCAGGACATCTCCGCAAGAGGATTCTCTTCTGGTGCCATGACAGCCGAGTTGCAGGACATCGAGGCCAGGCAAACACCATTGAACTCATAAAACGCTCGTTTTTCTGGCCCAATCTTCGACGAGAAGTCCAGTCATACATAAAAGCATGCCCAGTCTGCGCTATGGCAAAGAATCCAACAGGCAAACCGTTAGGTCTCCTTACTCAGCCTGACATACCACAAAGGCCATGGGGGAACTTGTCTACTGACTTCATTGTGGATTTACCCTTATCAGAGTCCTGTTCTTGCATCATGCTAACTATAGATTCATTCACCAAGATGGCCCATTTCTCTCCACTGGAGGGCTTACCTACGGCCAATCACATGGCCGAAGTTTTTGCCAGAGATATATTTCGCCTTCATGGCTTGCCCGATAAGATTACTTCGGACCGGGTTAGCCAATATATTTCTAAATTCTGGAAGGCCTTGTGTTCCCGGTTAGGTATTGACCGTGCTCTTTCATCTGGCTACCATCCCCAGACTAATGGTCAGACGGAAAGACTCAATTCCACTCTGGAACAATATCTCAGATGCTACATAAATAGACTCCAAGATAATTGGGTACAACTCCTCCCCACGGCAGAATTCACCTACAACAACTCCAAACACTCTGCCACGGGTATCTCTCCTTTTTACTGCAACTACGGACTTCATCCCAAGTCCATTTGGCCCATTGCTTCTCACACCAGTAACTCTCCTGCTGCCGAAGCTGCTTTATCGGAAATTTCTGAGGCTCACCGGACGGCCAGAGACAGTCTAGCGAGGAGCCTTAGGACCTACAAAACCCTTGCTGATCAACATCGCCAAACGGCCCCCACTTGGACTAAAGGGACGAAGGTTTGGCTTTCGACCAAATATTTACCAAGGTGGATCCGGTCCTCCAAGTTGTCACCTCGGTTCCTGGGTCCGTTTCCCATCCTAGAAAGAATCAACCCTGTGGCTTACAAGATCCAACTACCCTCCTACCTTCGCCGGGTGCACCCGGTGTTTCATACCTCCCTTCTCAAAGAATCACGAACTGAACCACGTTTTAGGTCTAAACCCTTGCAAGACATTTCATCCAGAGACTCCCAGGAGGTGTATGAAGTTTCTAAAATCCGTGACTCCCGCTACTACCGGGGACGTTTGCAATATCTCATTTCCTGGAAGGGTTATCCCAGGTCTGAAGATTCCTGGGAACCTGTGCATTTTGTCAAAGCGCCCCGCCTAGTAGCTAAATTTCATCAGAGCCATCCTGGTAAGCCGGGCGGGGTGGGCAGTAAGAGGGGGCATACTGTCATGAACCCTCTTGGTTGGCGATGGATGCCGCTGCTACGGCTTCGCCGCCATTAACACTGCCACCACGTTCTTTTCACGTTTCTCTGTTTACGGTCTAGTGTTTTTTCCTCTGTTCTTCGTCTCGCCTATTTACTTCCTGCTTCCCATGATTCCTTGCGTTGCAACCGTCTCCTTTCGTTTTCACGGTGAGACGCTTCCAGTGCTTTTCTCTCGCTCGCTCTTGTTCCCCCTTCTGGGGATTTCTCTCCCTTCTTTTCTCCTTCCTTCCCCGTCTCCCTGGCGGCTCCTCTCCTCCGCCGATTTCCCTCTGCTACTGCGTTTTTACGCCTACCGGCTGCTTGCCAGCGTTCTTTCCTCCCTTGTCAGTTCCTCTCCGGAAGGATCTTCGAGTTGTTTACCCAAGGATCCCGAGGCTATTGTATTCCACTACCAATACAGCGACAACTACATCTCTCATCGCAATCCACGACTACAACTCAGGGGTTTTTTCCGCCTTTGGGCTTTTTCCCCTTACTCGCCTGCATACGGGAACGGAGCCAAGGTGGTAACCAATACAGAGTTCCACCACGGCTTCATTCCGTGTCAGAGCACTCACAACGAAGAGTAAAAAGGATTACCTTGCCCACAGACACGGCGTCAGAGCCTCAGACCCTGAAGACTCAGGTGAGGAGAGTGGTGCCTCGGGTGGGAAAGTGAAGCATTTGGACAATACCCTTACGGTGACTTCAAGTCATTCTCCAGATTGTGACAATATGCTGTTGGATTTCCGTTTAGATCTTGATAGGAAGAGATCTTCATTTATAAGGTGGCGTCTTAAAGCAGGGATTTTGTAAGATATTAATGTGGTGACAGGTACTCAGGCATTTATAGAGTTGTTTTTTTAGAGAAAATATGTGTTCTACGAATGCCATGATGGTTTGTGATAGTTTTAAAGCAGTGGTGAGAGTGGAATTGATTTATAGGACTTCCTATATTAGAAAAAAAGGTTTAAGAGAATTGAAATCATTTGAGACAGAATTATCCTGTCTGCAGCAGAGATATGCGCAATCTGGGACAGTCACAGGCTGACTGAAGGTGGCTCGAGTTCAAGAAAACATAGCTAATAAAACTAATTCAATGGCGGAAAGAGGCCTTTTGTTTATGAGACAGAAGTATTGGGAGTGTGGAGATAAGAGTGGCAAACTGTTGGTGAGCAGGTTCAAGGGGATAACTGAAAACTCATGTATTGAGGGTATAGAGGATGAACATGGCCATATAGTGGTGAATAGTGATGATATATGTAAGTGCTTTCGGTCTTTTAATGAAACACTGTATACAGCTGATGTATTTCCTCTGGGGTCTGATTTGGAGGAATTTTTGGAACTTGTTGAAATTCTTATGTTGACTCCGAGGACAGTACTGCTTGGGATGCTAGATGATAGAGGTTGAGAAGGTTTTGTTGGTAGTTGAACAGCTTAACATGGAAAATCTCCAGGGTTAAATGGCTTACCTATAGAGTTGTACCAAACATTTAGATCAGTTTGAGCTCCCATTTTGGGTGAGTTGTTTAACATTTTTGTACAATGTGAGGGTTAATGTCCATCTATGCGAGAGGCCTTGATCACGTGGATTCCGAAACAGGGCAGAGATCAAAAGGAATGTGGGAACTACAGACCTATTTCACTTCTTAATGTTGATGTAAACATATTTGCTGAAATATTGGCAAATAGATTGGATAAGTGTATTGGGGGTCTAATTCTTGCATCTCAGGCCAGATTTATAAGGGGCAGGTTTGGGTATGATAACATTAGGACCATCATTGATGTGATTAGTCGTCGCCAAGGTGAACTTTCGGATACTCTGTTGATATTCATGGATGCGGAGGTGGCGTTCGACAGAGCCGATTGGGAATTTTGGAAATACGCAAAAGATGGGTTTTGGGATTAACTTTCTTCAGACAGTCAGTTGTCTTCATAATGCAGTGAAGGCTAAGATTTGGGTGAATAATGGATTATGTGACTTGTTCACTCTTACGAGAGGCACGAGACAGCGTTGCCCTCTAACACCTTTTTAATTTAATATTACTTTAGAGCCATTAGCGGCTTATATCCGATGCGAGCAAGGAATTAGAGGTCTGAGATTTGAGGAAAAAGAAGTCCAAGTACTTTCTTATGTGGATGATATGGTGGTTATCTTCTCTAGTCCGGAAGGGGGTAGTGTGATCCTGAAAAGTGTATTCGAAAAGATAAGTAGGCTTTCATCCCACACAGGTAATTGGGATAAAACAGAGGTTTTTCCGCATTCAGCGACATGCAGAATAGGGGACTTTGCGGAATGGAATTGTAAATGGTTGGAACCTCATGTAAAATATTTAGGGATTTATTTGATCAGAGATTTGAAGAAAGTTGTGTCATTTCATTTGAGTAGGTTGGCAGAGAAGTTAAAAAAGAGATGCAAAAAATGGGAGCGATTAGCCTTGGGTGTCTGGGCAAAGATCAACGCTATTAAGATGACTCCATTACCAAAAGTACATTATATCATGCAATCATTACCTCTGAGATTCTCAAAAGAATTACTAAAGATGATTGATCAAGTTTTTCAGAAGGTTCTGTGGGGTGAGAAGAAGAAACCGAAAATTGCTAAATTCTTTTTATTACATAGTATTCAGGAGGGGGGTTTTGGTTACTGAGATCTTGACAAGTATCATAGAGGTATTCGTATTGAAGAAAGCAGCTCATTATGTACTACCTGAGAAAATGTATGAGCCGATTTGGTTATCAATTGAAAGCAATAGATTTTATCCATTCACATTGAATAACATCTAGTCAATGGGAAAAATGCTGAATATAATTGAAAAGTTACCCACTACTAATGTGGCTAGAGAAGTACTTACCTTATGGTTGTCTAACTACGCTAGGCACTTGTATTTACATTACAAAGCTTCTCTCTGGCACAATCCTGGTCTCCATATTGCAAATAAGACATTACATTGGCATAGTTCGATTTCGAAAGGAGTTCTGGAAATAGGAGATGTACTGCGGGATGGGCAAATGATACCTTTTGTTGAATTACAACGTGTATACGGTTTGAGAAACAGAGAGAGGGGTAGATTTAGGGAACTTGAATCCCTTTTATTACAGAGATTTGACATATTATCTATACCAATAGAGAATGAGCCAGCAGGATGTGCTATATTTGCTTCATTGGCATCCACATATCTTAACTTAATGCCTATGGATTCATTCATTATTGAATCTTGGGGAAAATTAAATATTTGCGATGTGAAATTATAGATCTGGAGTGGGAGAAAATAAGGCGGGTAGGTTTTAGGAGTAAATTGGATTTGAACTTGAGACTCACACATCAGAAAGTTTTGGGACGCTTATACTGGACTCCGGTGTGTATGCATGGTTTGGGTTTGGATTGATAGTGATGTTTGTTGGGGATGTGGAGGGGAGAGGGGCACCCTTATACATATGTTGTGGAACTGTTCTAGCTCAAAGGAGTATTGGGGAATGAATTGGACAGAATGGACACAATACTATCAATAAACATTCCTAGAATGCCTTTGCAAACCCTTTTATTGTCAAGTAGAGGAAGGTGTCGAATTGCTAAACAGTATAGTACTGGTAGTGGCAGCAAAACAGATTCTGAAGTTGTAGAAAACAAGGAAAACTGCATGTGGAGAACTGGGTGAGTGATGTGCTGGTATTGTCAGGCTTTGGGAAAATGTTGTTTCAGAAACAAAATCAAAAAGGTGATTATTTAGAACTCTGCACACCTTTATTTATTTATTTTAATTTCTGTCTATTTGAATTTTTGTATTGCGCCCTATCACTCATAGCGTTTTTAATAGATTATATGGTGGGTGAGAGCTTGATTACATTGCGTGTGACTTAAGTTGGTGAGAGGAATTCTGGGTAATGGCAATGTCCGTTTATTCATTGTACAAGTGTAAAGTGTTTGTGTGAGTGATGTCTCTCTCCCTATTTTTTTCTTTCCTTTTTTGTATTTTCGTGTTGTATTGCCGTCATATGTACCCTTTGGAATTCATAGCTGGGACAAACATGTTTTGAAAACAATTTCGTTATGTTATATTCCTTGTAATATATAATTAATGCTATAGGACTTATTAAATGTATAAGTGTATTCAACCCTTAGTTCTGGGGGGAATTGTAATCCCATTGTTGCAGTATTGAATGTATTTATTGTTTGAATTGATTGTTTTATTGTAAAACCTCTAAATAAAGTGAAAATAAAAATAAAATGTCAGTCCATCACAAGCAGGCCACCCTTAGCGTTGTACAAGTGGTGTTTTATGCCCCTAGTTTTCCAGGAGAGAATTGTCAATTCATTTATGCTTTTACTAGAGACATCTAGCGATCAAAGGTAATGGCGTCCCGGGTAACCATTCTCAGTTTTTCCTCTTCATCAGGTTATCACAACCATCTTTTCCATCAGTCACACAAGTAACTTTCCTACCAATTTGATCTCAGAAACCAACATTTTATGGCACTTTCAAATTTAATTTTTGTCATCATTAGTAACATTTTAAAATGTTCTTAAATCTTAAAGCAGGCAGCCTGACTAGAAGATACAACCAACTCAACCTGCCTATTAGAAATAACCCTATAATTCTCTACAGAATGAATGGCATCACGACTAATCAACAGCCACTTGTCATAAGACATTTGAGATTCCACATATGAGTTACCCAACACACTGGGCTTATTCTCTATTTCTATTGTTTGTGTTTTCTGTTTGCTTTAGCATTTGCATTAATGAGCCACTGGTCTAAGTTAGTCTTCAGCCTTTGTTTCCTCTTGTTTGTGTTATTATTATTTGATTTTTTTCAAGCCTTTTTTGACTTTTAAATAAACATCATTTTCAGACAAAATAAAACAATTCCCCACTTCATGTAAGTCCACACTCATATATACTTGAGAAGACCCAATCCTGTTAGATCCTGTTACTTTCTTGTTTGCTGGTTTCTTTTTTTGTTTTGACTTATGTGCTATGGTTTCGCATATACTCCCTGACCACTTGCTAAGAATAGTTGTGAAGTATTGTTATCACCATTATTGTGTCATGAACCGTCGCCTGCGCCCCTTCTGGGCTTCCTGGTCCCTGACCCATAGGGGATTGAATGCAGTGATCCTTCCAACATGGCCGCTCGAAACGGAATGCTCCTGGTGAGTCTCTACGTTCCACGCTGCACGCTCTACAAGAGAGACACACCCCCGCGGCTCTGCGCGTCTCAACGCTACTGTTTGCTGTAGTCTGACGTGTGTTGCCGGAGTTTGTTCGGGGCTCCCTTTTGATTCCTTGTTCCCGGTTCCTTGAAACTCTGTCCTTCCTCCCATTCCTCTACCTTATCTTCCTAGAATTCTTCCGCGCTCGGGTCATGGTGTTCCGCGCCTCCGAGTGCAACTTCATTCCTTCCTGTTATCCATCCTGGACTTCTGAACGCTCCCGGAAGCTGAATAGCGAACCTCACGCTGGAATCCGAGGACGAGCTTTCAGGTTTGTACAAATCACAGACCGTGAGAAAGAAGACATCCCAGAAGGTCGCAAGCAAACAACAAAAGCAGGTGAGAAGGGGAGAGACTTGTGACAGATTGAGACGCCTAAAACACGATACAGACACAGAGATGGAAGCCGCTGTTCAAGACCTCATGCTAGGCATGCAGGAACTAACCACGGAAGTACAGAACCTTAAGGCTGAGAATGCTGCATTAAAACAGCTAGTTTTGTCACGTGACACTGCAACTAAAGAAAGCGTGTTATTGGGAGGAATAGTGGACAAGTAGGATGGTTCTTCCAAGACTCTCTGTGCCTTCCTTGATTCATGTTTAGTGCACTTCACCTTCAAGCCCTACTATTTCTCCACTCCTAGAGCAAAGGTGGGCTTTATGATCTCACACCTCACTGGAAATGCTTTGACATGGGCAACCCCACTAGTCAATTCGGGCAACGCTCTCCTGGATGATTATGACGTGTTTGTGAGTGTCCTAAAGGCCATGTTTGATCGCCCAGAACAGGTGTACAGTGCCCAAGGAAGACTGCTTGAGTTTCAAAAAGGATCCTAGGATATGCTCACTTATGTGACTCGTTTCAAACAGCTTTTGAAGGAAGCAGATTGGTCGCAAGAAGCTAGCTTCTCCAGCATGGGGTCTGGCATGGATTCACATGCTCATGAATATTCCCCGTCGTCAGGCTGGGAATCCTCGGTAAAGAAAAAATCAGTATCAGTTTAGTTTCTGATCTGTCTTTCGTATTAGTAACCAATCACTGACCTCTGCGTCATACTGACCACAGCCAATGACTGCCCTCTACCTAAGCCCCGCCTCTGGCAGCCATCTTCAGATTTGTACCGCACGTTCAAGTGTTGGGAGTCCTCGTGCTTAGCTCTCGAGCTTTTACTGCGTGTTTCGCGCTTTTTCAGGTGATTTTTCACAATTTTCGGTTAATCGAGCCTCAAGCTCCACCGCTCTACTCCTGTTAACGGCTACCCATTGCAGGATTTTCCTACGCCCCTCAAGGGTGAAGATTTCGTCGAATCAACTTCTTGGAGGATTCCAGAAGATTCGCAGTCTACTTCGAGATGGCCCAGGTGCGAGTTCGTCACCCGGACCCAAGCTGTTTCGCAGCTGCCCTGTATGCGGGCTGCAGAATGTGTTTAAGGAAGACGAACATTTGCGATGCCTCTACTGTCTTCATGGGGACAAGACTCATGTAGAGAAGGACTGCCAGTTCTGCAAGAACTTGTCGGAGTGGACCATGAGGGACCGTCGATCCCGTCTCGCAAGCTGGTTGGAGAAGGGCTCGACGGTTGAGAAGAAGAAGAAAGGGTCCGAGCGGGCTTCTAAGTCCTGTGCGGGCGCCCCGGCGACGGGGGCCCAACACCAGGCCAAGCGCTGCGAGTCCGCTGGCTCCGGGAGCGCCGAAAATTCGGGCTCTTCGGTCGCCAGGCAGGGCGCACCTTCCCCGGCACCGTCAACCACGAGCCAACGCTCCGGTTCGGGGAAGAGAAAGTCTGAGACCCCGGGTAAGCTTCGGGAGAAGCCCCGTCCGATCTCGGAAGAGGGGGAGCGAGGCGGGGCCCCTCCCCTGAAGAAGAAGGCCCGGGACGCACCTAAGGTGGTGAAGGCCCCTACCCAGCAGGCGAAGGCCTCTATCGAGGCTATCGCGGCGACTCTGGCCAAGCCGGCAGAGACATCGCCAGCGGAGACTGCCTCTGGGACTAGAGTTTCCCTGCCGCCAAGGAGGGAATCCTCTTTTCAACCCATCGTTGTGGCCGCCATGATGGAAGAAGCGAGGGGAGGCACGGTGCCCTCCTCGAGCTCGGAGTCAGCCTCGGAGGAGGAACTGACCCAGGCCGTGGGGAACCTCGAAGTCCAATTCGAGAAGGTTTGATCCCGTCAGGAAGATCCTCGGGACATAACCGAGGAAGACGACGAGGGTGAGGAAAAGCGGCCTTCCCTTCCGGCACAGCCAGATCCTAGGCCTCAAGATGGCTCGGCAGCCATTTTGTCTGCCATCCAGTCCTTATGCTCTGAGATAAGGACGAGATTCCCACGGCCCAGGCCTGAGGACCCGCATCCCGGCCCGTCGGGAAGTCCTCAGAACAAACGACGGAGGACCCACTCTCCTCCGCCCGCCCCGTAAGGCCTACAGTTCCCTCCTCATCCTCCCACGAGTCGGGAGATGACGGTGCGTTGGGATCGACGACGGGGTCTGAGGGCGACGGCGACGACGACGGAACGGGTCTCCCGTCGTACGGGCCTCGCCGCCCGACGAGATTGGCTCATTCCACGCCATGATCGCCAGGGCGTCCGAATTGTTTCAGCTGTGCCCGGAGGAGCAGAGAAAGGAAGGTTTCCTCTATCAGCGCCGGGAGGCCAACAGGAAGACGGTCATCGCGGTGCACCTAATCGATGACGTCTGGGAAGAGGGCCTGTCAGTTCTCAAAAACCCCTCCACAGCACCAGCCAAACGGGACCGGTACAAGAAGAAGTACCGGGTCCCCGAAACCGCTCCCCTGTGCCTCAGGGCCCAGCCAACGCCAGACTCGGTCATCTCGGCGGCGGCGAAGAAGAAAGCGGCGGGGTCAGGAGCCTCGACGTCGAATTCGCCGGACGGCGAGGGAAAGAAGTTGGACGCCATGGGGCGGTGGGTCATTTCGTCGGCGGCGACGACGATCAAAGCGGCCAACGCCCTGGCGATCGTGGCCCGTTACGACAGGGAGCTCTGGTTTAAGCTGGCCCCCATATTGGACTTCCTGCCGGACGACAAGAGGTCCGAGGCCCTGGAAATACTGCAAGAGGGCGAGGTGGCGTCGGACCACGCCATAACGGTGGCAACCGACATTGCCGATACCGGGTCCCGCCAGCTGGGCAACGGTGTTTGCCTACGATGACGGGGTTGGCTCCGGGCGACCGACTTCCGTCAGGACGTCCAGACCAGGGTGTTGGACATGCCGTTCGACGCAGCAACTTGTTCGGAAAGGCGGTGGACGAGTCGCTCCAAGCCATAAAAACGGACACGGAGACGGCCCATGCCCTAGGAGCCCTTCAGCAACGACGGCCCTTTCGGAGCTCTGGAGGCAGACAGAGTGCCTCCAAGGGATCCAGCGGTGGCTCGTCGTCCTACCGCCAGGCGGCACGCTCCTCGTCTCAGGAGGCCTACAGGGGCCGCGGCAAGCAAGGAGCACCTCGCCGCCGTCGGCAAGGTGGCCAGGGCGGCAAGGCCTCCACCTCCAAGCAGGACTGAACCGGCCGTGGCCTCGGGCCCCCACCGAAGCACCCCGGTGGGAGGCCGGGTGACGAATTTCGTCGGCGTGTGGAAATCCATCTCCAGCGACTGTTGGGTGCTGGATACCCCGGCAAGAGGACACTCTATCGAATTCCTGAAGAAGTGCCCTCACGTTCCACCTGTGGCCAGGAAGGAAAGTCACGTCCCGCAACTGCTGTAGGGAGTACGGGCGATGCTCAGGAAAGGCGCCATCGAGCTGGTCCCGAAGAGGCTCCGGGGCTCCGGGGTGTACTCAAGGTACTTCCTCGTCAGGAAGAAGACGGGCGGCTGGTGTCCCATCCTGGACCTTCATCGTTTGAACAAATACATCGGACCACAAAAGTTCAGGATGGTCACCCTCCAGCACGTACTGGGACAGCTGGAAGAGGGCGACTTTCTATCGTCGTTGGACCTGGAGGATGCATACTTCCACGTTTCCATCCTCAAAAGTCACCGAAAGTTCCTCAGGTTCGTCGTCCAGGGACGCCACTACCAATTCAGAGCACTGCCGATCGGACTGAAGTGCCTAGCACCAGTGGCGGCGCGGCTGCGCCTGCAGGGGATTCACGTCTACCCCTACCTGGACGACTGTCTCATCTGCTCAAGGACGAGGGAACGCGCCGTCGAACACACTGCGAGGACCGTCCAGCTACTCACAGACCTGGGATTCGCCATAAACTACCCAAAGTCCCACCTGGTGCCGTCGCAGGTGGCCCTGTTTCTGGGAGCGAAGCTCAATACAGTGAGGCGCCTGGCGGCCCCGTCGGAAGAACGGATGAAGACCATTCTAGGCAAAGTGCAGCGCCTGCTAGCCACTGACGTGGCCAGGGTGAGGTCCATCAAGTCCCTCCTGGGGATGATGTCCTCTTGCATCTACCTGGTGCGCCTCTGCAGACTATGGATGCGCCCTCTTCAAGAATTTCTCGACGCCCGTTGGATGCAGGCGACGGGCACCTTCGAAGACAGGGTCCCCCTCAACGAGGGGTTCTGGCGGGCGATCCAGTGGTGGGGCGTTCGAGTGCACCTCACGGCGGGCAACGACTTTCAGACGCCAGCGTACCAGGAGACGGTGACGACGGACGCCTCCCTGGAAGGTTGGGGCGCCCACACCGGAGATCTCCACGCAAGAGGCCTCTGGCTCCCGGAGGAGAGGCTCCTGCAGATCAACGTCCTGGAACTCTGAGCCGTGTTCTGGGCTCTCAAATCGTTCCTCCCGTCGCTCAAGGGCAAGGTGGTGCGGATCTTCACGGACAACACCACGACATTGTTTTACATACGGAAGCAGGGAGGCACCAGATCCCCAGCCCTATCCAAGGAGGCACAGGATCTGTGGCACTGGGCGGTCGCCCAGGGGATGTTCCTGGTTCCCTTCCACCTGGCAGGAGAAAGAAATACCATCGCCGACTCGCTCAGCATGGGAGCTGCGCGCGTGTCATGAGTGGGAACTGCGCCAGGATCAGTTGGACCAACTCTTCCGACGATGTGGCAAACCCCAAATCGACCTGTTCGCAACAGCGACGAACTCGAAGTGCAAGAGGTTCGCCAGCAGGTTTCCCCAGCCGGGAAGCATGGGCGATGCGTTCTCGTTCCCCTGGGACGGCCTATACCTGTATGCATTCCCTCCGTTGCCGTTGCTGCTTCGACTCATCAGCCAGCTCAAGAGGTCCCGGTGCAGGATGATCCTCGTCGCACCGGCGTGGCCGAGGCAGATCTGGTTCCCGGACCTTCTGGACTTGTCAACGTCCCTTCCCATCAAGCTGTCGGCGGACGCGGACCTTCTCTCCAGAGAAGGAGGCGCCATCTTCCACCACGACCCGGCGTAACTGAACCTGCAGGCTTGTCACCTGCAGCGCTAGAGTTTGGAGGCTACGATATACCGGCCGATTGCAGAGAGGTTCTTGCAAAGGCCAGGGCGTCTTCGACTCTCAAATGCTCAAATGTCATAAGTGGAAGAGGTTCTCTATCTGGTGCCGAGCACAGAAGATCAACCCCCTACGGATTACGGCCCCTCAAGTGCTGCCGTACCTGCTATCGCGGGCAAAGGCTGGGCTAGCCCATGCCTCCATTAAGATTCATCTGGCGGCGATCTCCAGATATACCAGAACCACGGGACGGACGTCCCTGTGGTCCCATCGACTGGTGAAAGAATTTATGAAAGGACTGTTCCGGTCGTTCCCGCCGGTGAAGGCCCCGGCGTGGAAACTTAACGTGGTGCTGACCAGGCTCATGGGGCCCCCATTCGAGCCGATGCACTCCGCACCGATGAAGTTTGTGTCGTGGAAGACTGCGTTCCTGGTGGCCATTACCTCCCCACGAAGAGTGGGAGAGATCCAGGCCCTATCCTGCAAGGCACCGTACTTGACTTTCCATGCCTCGAGGGTGGTGCTTAGGACGCACCCCTCCTTTATGCCCAAGGTACCGTCGGACTTCCATCTTAACGAGCCCTTGGTGTTACCTGTTTTCTTCCCGTCTCCTTCGTCGCCGGCCGAGAGGACTTTGCACTCGCTGGATGTGGCTAGAGCGCTGAAGTTCTACGTGGACCGCAGAAAGAGTTTCCGGGGGACATCACAACTGTTCGTGAACTTTGGACCTGTGAATCAAGGGAAGGCTCTTTCGAAGTCTTCTATTTCCAGATGGCTCTCCGGCTGCATCATGCACTGTCACCGGTTGGCTAACCGACCGCTGCCAGGCCGTCCGAGAGCCCATTCGACCAGAGCGATCGCTGCTACTACGGCGTTCTTATCTGGTGTGCCCCTTCTGGACATCTGCAGGGCTGCTACGTGGAGGTCGACGCACACCTTCACGAGATTCTACTGCATTGATCGGGATTCCAGGGAGGAGTCCAGAGTCGGCCAAGCAGTGCTGCGCAACCTGTTCGCTTAAGGTGAGCCTGGTGAGGAGGTAGAGATGCTTAATGTTGAGTTTTTGTATTGCTTAATGTTGAGCCTTTTACCACCCCCCGTGGTTGTGCATGTGTGTACTGCTATTTATTCTTATATTCATGAGCATGTGAATCCATGCCAGACCCCATGCTGGAGAAGGAACAAGTTACTTACCTATAACTGTTGTTCTCCAGCATGGGTCTGGCATGGATTCACATGCGAACCCTCCCGCCTACCCCTCTGCGGCTCTTCACTTGGTCATACTGCCACTTCACGTGCTACCAAATCTGAAGATGGCTGCCAGAGGCGGGGCTTAGGTAGAGGGCAGTCATTGGCTGTGGTCAGTATGACGCAGAGGTCAGTGATTGGTTACTAATACGAAAGACAGATCAGAAACGAAACTGATACTGATTTTTTCTTTACCGAGGATTCCCAGCCTGACGACGGGGAATATTCATGAGCATGTGAATCCATGCCAGACACATGCTGGAGAACAACAGTTACAGGTAAGTAACTTGTTCCTTCACTCTCTTCCGAAGAGGTCTGAATGAAGAAATAAAAGATGCGTTAGCTAGGGTAGCTCGCCCAAGCTCCTTCCAGGCTCTTATGGACCTTTCCTTGCAAATAGACTTACGAATCCAAGAAAGAGGAGCGGAGAAAAAGAAGTCTAAATCGGCTTTCCAAAAGACCACCACAGAACATCCGCCTAGGTCAGAGCCCACAGTTTCTCCAACCCCGGATCCAGAACCCATGCAACTAGGGGCCTTCCGTGGACCCATTACCCCACAAGAAAGGATGAGACGGATCCACACTGGTCTGTGCATGTATTGCGCCTCCGATAAACACCTTGTGGGAGAATGACCTATTGCTCCTCCATGGCGTTCGGGAAACGCCAGCTCCCGATCCTAGAAGGGGCACAGTTTCGGGAGAGAGATGTTTGCTCCACATCAATTCCATCCTTGAACTCTCCTGGATGAAATAATCTTGTGGTTCTACAGGCCTTTCTATCGCCTTCCAAGAAAGAATCCTACCCCCATCCTGGCGTTAGTAGATTGCAGAGCCCTGGGCATATTCATAGATCATGATTGGGTCACTACTCACAACATTCCACATGAAAGCCGAGAAACAATGCAACCTGTAGAGGCTATTGATGGGAGACCTCTATCTTCAGGACCCATAACCCTTCAGACTAAAGAGATTCTACTCTCTATAAACCACCAGCGAGAGAGGATCAAATTCGACATTATAAAATCAGCCCATTATCCGATGGTTCTTGGAAAGCCCTGGTTACAAAGGCATAACCCCTACATCAATTGGGCAGCAGGCTCCCTGTTCCTTGGATCTGAACACTGTATGTCTCACTGCTTATCCCTAGATTCCTTACCGAAGCCTTCTGAAGACTCGCAAGAGAGCCATCAAAATCCAGTCACCGTCTCTAACATCATCCAGATTCCCAGGGCCTACCAAGCCTTTCTCATGTATTTTCGACCGCTATAGTTCAAACTCTCCCTCCTCACAGACCAGAGGAGTGCGCCATCGATACTGAACTTTCAGCAGTGATTCCATTCGGCAGGATGTTTATATTATCAGAACATGAAAAAAGGGCCCTCCGGGAATACCTGGATACTAACCTGGAAAATTGCCCATACGACCATCTAAATCCTCAGCGGGTGCTTCATTGTTCTTTGTTCGCAAGAAAGACACCAAGGAGCTCAGACCATGTCTAGACTACCGTGGCCTTAATCAGTGCACTCTCAAGGACCGCTACCCCTTGCCCCTCATCTCTGATATCTTTGAAGCAATTCCGAGGTGCAGTGATCTTCCCAAAATTAGACCTAAGGGGTGCCTACCATCTTATTCGTATAAAGGTGACGAATGGAAAACAGCCTTTAGAACCCCCTTCGGCCATTTTGAATACCTGGTTATGCCCTTTGGACTTGCTAATGCCCCAGCGGTTTTCCAACGTTTTATGGATCGAGTGTTCTCTAATATGCTGTTGATCTTCGTCATCGTATATCTGGACGATATAATGATATACTCCAAGGACCATCTAAGACATGAAGAGCATGTGAAGGCAGTTTTACAACGTCTACGTGAACATAAGCTCCTGGCCAAGCCTGAGAAGTGTCTTTTCCATGTATCAACTGTTCACTACCTCAGATTCATTCTCAGTCCAAAGGGAATTGGAATGGACTCCTCGAAAGTAGACTCCATTTTGTCCTGGCCCATTCCGACTACTGTGAAACAGATTCAATCCTTCCTGGGACTTGCTAACTTCTATCGTAAATTTATACCAACCTTTTCAGAGATTGTGCACCCTATCGTGACATTGTTAAAGAAGGATACCCCCTTCCTGTGGACCTCAGCCCAAGATACGGCATTTCAACGCTTGAAGTCGGAGTTCACACAAGCCCCCATCCTAGCTCAACCTGACATTGATCGACCCTTTCTTGTTGAGACTGATGCTTCCAACTACGCCATAGGGGCAGTCCTAAAGCAAGAGTTGGACGACAAGTTAGAACATCTTTCTCGTACCTAGACTCCCAGTGAAACCCATTACTCCGTTTTGGAAAAGGAACTACTAGCCATCCGTCAAGCCTTCACTGACTGGCGTCATCTCCTCCTGGGAGCTAAACACCCAGTACAAGTTTGCACGGACCATCGGAATCTTCAAGTCCTACAATCCCTAGAATGCAGAAACAGTCGTCAAGCCTGTTGGGCTTTCTTTTTTGCTCAATACCAATTTCAAATCCATCATGTCCCTTGAACACATAACATTATAGCCGATGCCTTATCCAGACGTCCAGATTACGAAACCTTTGAGGATCGGACCTTCCCAAAGATGTTTCCCCACACAATCTTTGTTGCCCAAGCACTCACCCTCCTGGAGAATGTTCGAAGTCAAACTCCATCCTCTGAAACCTGGAAGGAGTTTAAGAGAAATAATAAATGGAATCTCACAACAAAGGATGGATATCTATTCAAGGACAATCGGTTGGTCATTCCCACTCCTGGACTGAGACAAAGGATCACAAGCCTATGGCATGATACCTTTCATTCGGGACATCGTGGCATTACCAACACACTCCATCTAATACAAAGACAGTTTTGGGGGCCGAAGATGAAGGATGATATCGGGATCCATATCCAGACATGTGCAGTCTGCAATCAGAACAAACATGATAATACGAAACCGGCAGGTCTCCTACTCCAACCAGCAATACCAACAAGACCCTGGGAAATTATCGACACAGATTTTATCCTGGAACTACCATCCTCCAGGAGCTACACAACTATCATGGTTACTATTGATTTGTTTACTCATATGGCTCATTTTACACCTTTATAAAAAACTGCCATCCTCATCTGACCTTGCTGGAATCTTCCTGGAACACATATTCCGGCTTCATGGGCTACCTTCCAAGATCATTTCTGACCAAGGACCCCAGTACATATCTCAGTTTTGGAAACAATTATGTTGTTTTCTGGGTATTCAACGTGCCTTGTCTTCAGGCTATCACCCACAAACCAATGGAGCTACTGAACGTGTAAACCAAACTCTTGAACAATACTTTCGTTGCTTCACTACCAGGGTCCAAGATGATTGCTCACTCTTAATACCTGTGGCCGAATTCGCTTATCACAATTCAGATCATTCAGCTATCAAATCCAGTCCCTTCTTCTGTAGTCAAGGATTCCATCCTTCAGTTCTACCCTCCGTTCTCCCACACCCTACCCCAGTTCCTGCAGTAGATTCCTGGATTTAAAACCTTATTACAGTACACAAAGAAGTTAAGGAACACTTAGAAATGGCCCGAAGAGACGTTAAAAGTTATGCTGACTCCAAAAGAAGACCTGGACCTTCCTACTCTGTAGGCGATAAAGTCTGGTTATCCTCGAAGCTCCTTCCTCGACATCTGCACCCCTAAATTGGCTCCCAGGTATTAAGGCCCCTTTTCTATACAAGAAATCGTCAATCCAGTGGCCTTTCGACTCCGACAACCAGAATCCTAGAAAAGGATCCACCCAGTCTTCCATACTTCACTGTTAAAACCGTATCTTCAGTCATCTCGAACAGCTCCAAAATCTACCCCAGTGATTGTAAATGACCAACTAGAATATGAGGTTTCCAGAATCTGTGACTCAAGGTACCGACATGGTCAACTACAATATTTGGTCGAATGGAAGGAATACCCTCCCAGTGAGCGCACCTGGGAACCCATTTCAAACATGAATGCCCCCAGGCTGGTTCGAAGAGCTGGGTTTCAGAGGAGGCATACTGTCATGAACCGTCGTCTGCGCCCCTTCTGGACTTCCTGACCCATGGGGGATTGAATGCAGTGATCCTTCCAACATGGCCACTCGAAACGGAACGCTCCTGGTCAGTCTCTACGTTCCACGCTGCACGCTCTACAAGAGAGACACCCCCCCGCGGCTCTGCGCGTCTCAACGCTACCGCTTGCTGTTGTCGGACGTGTGTTGCCGGAGTTTGTTTGGGGCTCCCTTTTGATTCCTTGTTCCCGGTTCCTTGAAACCCCGTCCTTCCTCCCATTCCTCTACCTTATATTCCTGGAATTCTTCCGCGCTTGGGTCACGGGGTTCCGTGCCTCCGAGTGAAACTTCATTCCTTCCTGGTATCCATCCTGGACTTCTAAACGCTCTCGAAAGCTGAATAGCTAACCTCACGCTGGAATCCGAGGACCAGCGTTCAGGTTTGTACAGATCCCGGACCGTGAGAAAGAAGACATCCCAGAAGGTCGCAAGCAAACAACAAAAGCAGGTGACAAGGGGAGAGACTTGTGACATATTGTCCAGTACTGAGGCAGGAGCCACATTATCTGTACTATCGGACATCAAGATTTCCTCCTTTCCCAGATGCCGCCACTCCAGGCCAACCTTTATTTTCTTTTGTTGGTATTTTTATATTGGTCTAGTGTAGCATGCTGAGCACATCTATGACATTCTTCAAACTGGCTTTTTCAACATAGCTCCTGACAAAATAAGCAACTAGTTTTCATTTTTTATCAAAGTCTCATGCTGAGCTTTCTGAACCCCACAAACTTCAAGGCAAATTTTGTCAAACATTTCATCGCCATTTGATTACCAAAATTGTTTGAGTGGAAACTGCAAGCAGGTGGGGTCAATGTTAACATGCTACCATTGCAACTGCCTCTATTAAAAAATGTTGGAGTGGAACTTTGCTTTTCCTGTGGGATATTACGATCAACCCCACGCACACACACTCGTCGTTTTGAACCTCATCAATTGGTTGCCATACCCTGGCAATCACATTATCATCCTTTTGGAGACTATCAGAAAGTTCCAATAAGGGGTTATTATCGACCTCTACATCAGCCCTTAAATCATTATTCCTATCTCGTGGGACATAATAATCAGTGATTTTGTCTTTCAGAGGATTATGTCTTGTAGACTCATTAACACCATCTGTATTACACCTGTGAATCCCCTTGGCAGGTCTAATAGCCTCCACGCGTTCAGGAGTCATGTTAATAACTGGGCAAGGCACTGGTTTGTTGCGCAGGTTATAGGCCATTAATAACAGCACCGAAAATCGAGCAGAATATAACGTAATTTACAGTTGTCAATTAATGTTCAGCAATTACATTGCAGAGAGGTAATAGCTCCTAACTTTCTAGCTCCTTACCAAAGCTATAGACTGCCACTGCACTTAGCCATGCACTGCACCATATGTGCAGTACACCAACACCTGTTTAAATGTGTTCCAGCTGATTGAAGGGCAGAGAATCCTGCGCCCACAGCAATTCAAGTAATACCTCCAACCACACCAGTGCTGGCAACTGCCACTGCACTAAGCCATGCTCTTCCCCGCTTAAACTCTGACTTCCTTGAGTACAAATAATTATTGGCAGTCTTTGGGGTTTTTAGTGCCCCACTCATTTTTATTGGCTGACTCGGATGACTTTCTTGCCTCTTGTAGATATCAAGATTGTATGAGGAGAGCAATAATCACAAGTGGAACGCTTCTCCTCATGCTAGTCAAACACAAGGCTCATGAGTATACGAAGAGAGTAACAATTATAATTGGATACGCAAACTCGTCCCAGCCAAGATAAAGAAAGGACATTGATGATTTTATGCAGAAGTGGAAGAGATGGGTTAAAGCCTAATAAAGTGAAAGGAGAAGAGAGTAAAAAGGAAAGAAGCAGAAAATTAATACAAGACACTATTGAGATGAAGAATCCAGTATCTGAACTGTATGATCTGATAAGAACAGTTGCCAAGAACTATCTGAGGATATGCTATTGAATTGAATGTGGTGGAAGACCCCCTTACAGGAGAAGGGAGGAATTATCCTGTGCTTTAGTTCTTATAATAGTGGCACGGCCAGTATAGGTTAGTTTGGACAGTGGACTGAACTTGGTTTGGACTCTCACTGGTGACTAGGTTTTCAGGACTGTCCCTGAGTGTTGTTCCTTCCGAATTTAGGAGCCCCATCAGGACCTTTGGCCTAGACCAGCACAATCTTCTTCTGCCCCCTCATTTTAGGAACCTTTTCCCTGTCACGTCACCATTTCTGGTCTCCACCACCTTCTTCATTTCCTTTTTCTCTCTTCTTATCTCCTCTTTGATGTTCTGCCACGCTCTGAACTGTTCCTCATCGTTCCAACAGTATCTCCATGTCATACTTTTCCCTTCTTTCTCTCCACTTGTAACTTTCTCTTCTCCCTCTCTTCCTGAGGGGTCAACTTCCTATATTCCTCCTAATCTGGCCTCAAGTGTCCCCATTCACCTTCCTCCTCAATGCACCACTGCTCCTCCTTTCCTGGCTTCCAACTCCCTTCCCTCTTAATCCTCCTTCACACTCCTCTTCTCCTTCTACAGTCTCAATTCCCACTCCACACTGCGCTTCACCTCCTCTGCTCTTAATCTTAATTCTCTCCCCTCCTCAGTGTTCTTCTCCAGCTCCTCCACCTTTGCTTCTCATCTTCTACACCTATTTTCTCTTCACTGCAACACAACACAATTCCGAATACACAAATTCCAAAATCCTGACTCCCACAGCCCGTCTCACTTGCCCCTTTTTATTCTTATATGGAACAGCCCGTTCCACAAAAGAGGAAAGGTGTGGGAGTTTGGAGAACCCAAAGGAGTGAATTGGCAAGGGAAAGCAGAGGTTGGTGGAGATGAGGAAGTTGGATGTGAAAGAAGTATAGTGGACCTTGTAGAGCGAGTAAGACATGAAGAGGAAGTGCTGATTAAGGAGCAGAAGGGAGTAAGATTTCAGGAAGAGGCGGTGGTGAAAGCAGGAGAAGAGTAGTAGAAGGAGAATAGTAGTAGAAGAAGTAGTTGGTTGAAGCAGAGGACGAAAGGTTGCAAGGAGTTTGGATGAAATCTATAAAGGGACAAGCGCACCCTAAGCCTACAAGGGGTGTGAGAGTGGCGGATGAGGTATAGAGTTATGGCAAGCAGCAAAGAGCTCATCCAGAAGAAATAAAGCTCTCTCAACAAAGGGTATGTATGTTTTTCCTAGGCATGCATTTGTATTGAGGCAGCAAGGAGACTCGGGAGGTGCAGACAGGCCATCTTTATAGGGCCCTGGGAGAAGAACCTTTTATAGGGAATATGTTTCAGGTTCCAACACCTCCAACCAAGCCTCCCTTTCGGCGTTGACCACCTAAACAGATGTTGTTTCAGCTGTGGTGTTATCTTCAAACTTGCGTCCACTACTACAGGAGGGAGAGCTCAAGATCAGGACCCAACTTATGTACACAATGAATTGCTGACAAGGGAATTAGACATTACTGAGAACAACAAATCTTTTTTTCACAGTGTGGACCAGGAAACCCAGAACATTTCGGGTGATGTCGGGGAGTGCCGGCTGGGGGGGACCAAAGCAGCATTGAAAATGCCCTTATGTTGAGAGATTTTTCTATTTTATTTGAGAGACTTTGTTTGGAGGTGCATTATCACAGTTAACAAAACATGATTTCTTGACAATGGACACTTTTGAAAAGACTGATTTGTTTTTCTTTTCTCACCTTGTTTTAAGGAATCGCCATTCTGGTAGATTTCAGAGAAACCAGGTGAAGTTTAAAGACTTGGTAGCCTAGAACCTGAGTCGAGGGGTGCTGTGGGTTGGCGGTAGAAGGGATCCTGGGAAGAAGCGTTAGCTAGTGCATGCCACAGACCCAGTACTGTATTTAACTTGTGTCTATTTAAGTTCTTCATTATCGTAAGATTGTCATAAAATCTTGATGAAAACTCACTTTAGCGTCGCAGCTTTCTGATATCTCATCGGCATCTTTCAGAAGATGTTTCATTAAAGAACCTCCATGGGGTATGTTGTGGTATACTGTGCCCAGTGTGATGCAGAGAAACGATACAATGGAGTCAGTTTGGAGTTTGTTTGTTTTCAGCTTAGACAAACCGGGTGAGGATTGATGAAGGTCTATAGGATCATGGGGTAAAGCTGGAAATAATAATAACAAACAACTCACAAACAGTACAATGGAGAGGATAACTTAACAATGGGGTTCGAAGTCTGTTATCCACACACCCAGGCTCTTAGTTTTTACACAGACAAAACCCTATTTGTTATATCCTATTATAATCCAACACAGAAGTCACATGTTGACCTACCTAAACGTAGCAAGCCTTTTATGTTCCTGTCTAACCCTATCCAAACTAACACACAGTCTATAATCCTTGGTCAACTGAAAAGATCCAAACATATTCTCTAAAGTCCAGCCCTTTTCTAGAGCACAAATCCAAAATGTGGTCCTTCAAATGTCTGGGTACTCCATTTAGCAGGTTCACAGTCTCCATAACAATTATTAGCTTGGGGTATTCCCCCGATCACCACCTGTTGGTTAATTTAATGTTCATCTACCTCTTTGCCTGACCACAGGATCTGGTGATTATTCTCACCCCTCACCTGCATATTATTGTCCAGTAGCCGATTTGTCCCTCCTGCCAGCGGTCCTGCTTGGGTCTCGATTTTCCTCCTCAAAGTTGCTGGTGGAAAGCCCCAGCTTCTGGCTCTCCAGTACCGTCTTAAAGAGTTTTTTGATTGGCTTTAGTTGACTCGACTCACCCTTCCAAGGGTCTTATAAACAAGTGGGTATTTTCCACCCTCTTCAGTGAAGTATATTTTTAAGCCCACAATGTTATCTATTTATCTTCTTTTTACTGCTGTAATAGCTAGCATTGGTCTCCCTCTGTCCCTTTGGGAATATGTACCTTGTTGGCATGCTTTCAAACATTCAATCTGATCTCCTGTTTCCCTTTGGTGGCTGGCGAACTATAGTTGCCAGAAATTGGTGAACAGCCTCGTCCTCAGGCGGTCCAATTCCCTCAAGTGCGCCCGATTTTGGTTGGCTTGCTTCCAAACAATATTGTCTCCTCTTCTGATGGAGATTATCTCTCCCACACTCTGACCAATTTCTTCCAGTATGGTCTCCAAACATCCACTATTTTCTCCAGATAGTGGTCCTTCTCTCTGGAACATGAGGTGCATGTCTGTTTCATGCAGGTCTAACTGATTTTCTATAGCCCCTTTTATACCCAGGGAGCCCTGGTGTTTGTTGTAACTTTACTGGTGATAGGTCTTTTCCTAGAGCGACCTGTGTCAGGCGCCCTTAATTAGCCAGGTTAGCAAGGTTCCCCTGTTCCATCTACAAGACAATTATCACAGGTCGGCTTTAATTGGTTAAGTATCATATTAGGCTTCTTCGTCCTCCCTTTACCCCATTAGACATACACAAGCATTTATATGCCTCTGAGGTTTTCAGCACCATCTTGAAATGTGTACAGAACCTTATTGCGTGTCTGCAGCATTCCGCTGTATTCTGAAGATTGCAGGCTAAGTGATCCATCTTTGCCGACTCACTATGATATATGTGAAAGGCTCCCTCTACAGGGTTCCTTCTCTCGTACAGGATTACATCAGATAATTATGTATTGATTGCAGTTCAGCTACACATTTTGAGGGCTGCAGTCCAACCAATTTCTGGGGACTATAGTCCTTGTTGAAGGCTCTCTACTGCTTCATCACTGATACTGGGGAGACATGTGGGATTATTACACCGGGGAATCAGGCTGGGTCGCCCCAGTCCCATAGAACTCCGCTCCTAACACAAAAGGATGGCGAGTTGCTCCAACTCAACATAGCATTGCCACTGCCATGGGTATAAAGAGGTTACTCTGCTGGAAACATTTCTTTATCAAAGGTAAGCTAGGAAGGGAAATGGGAAATACCAAAGGCTCTTAAAACATAAATGTAAGATAATATAAATGCACAAAGCCATCATGCATGTCATTCTGCCACAAAATGCCATATTATAATTACAATTTATCAGAAATCCATTGAAATGGAAGCCAACAACAAAACACTCAACCAAGGAAAAGGGTAACTTTTTGAGAATCAAGATTCTTCTACTCAGTCAGAACCAGAGCAGATGGCAAGCAAATATCGCGATCATGAGTCTTCAGAAGAGAGCGGCATCATGACTTGCTACAAGAACAAGAAATATCAAGGTCATATTCAATAGACGAACATAGACTGGTACACAACCTATCTAACAAAGTCTTGACTTCTGCAGAAATACAAATATTGGACAAAGGTATTTTCTATGCTTCCAAATGTAAAGTTGACTTTGGAGATTTCGATATGTCACATTCAATCCATTGTAACTTTTTTGTGACAAGAGATATCTCGTTCAAATGTGGCCCCTTGTCTTCCCACGTGTAAGCGGCCATAACAGCACTAGGAATCCTAGTTTGCTGTAGGGGGTGAGAGAAAATAACAAAAAAGAGCAGATTTGGTGTTTTTTTTCTCCAGGTAATGCCAATAAAATGATGTACATAGAAGGCTGTGGTTTTTGTTCTTGTAAGAGCTAGGACCGAATGCTTTGCAGTTCTGAATTCGCCATTTTCCAAACTTTCAAGAATAGGTTGAGTAGAAACAAAAGAATATTTTTTTTATAAGGTTACCATCAGTTTTATGCAAGGTAGGCGGTTTTTCCCTTTTTTTAATAGGACCTGCTTGGAAGGATTAGAAGGGTAGGGTTGGAAAACTCAATGGGAACCCAGAAAGGCATACATTTCTGAAAAGTAGACACAATTCTAAGTTCAGGAAGGGGTTATTTGTGCAGGTCATGCAACAACTATGTACCTAAAATATCTATAATTTGGGGGAAAATGTATTGGAAAAGTGAGTGAAAATAAAATATCTGCTGGACATGTTTGGACTGGTAACGTAATGGCTTCTGTCAATATTGAGAAAAGCAATGCACGGCTACATTCCCCTGACTCATCTAATTAGGAAATCACACATTTATGGTAATATTTCCCAAAACAAGCAATACCACGAGCCAAGAACAGAGTCATTGTACACATGATTTTTATGGTGACGAACTAAGCAGATGTACTTAGCATTTGAAAATAAGGAAAACAAATTTGGTGAAGAATGACAAGCATACATTTTTTGAAAGAGCACAGGCAGACCTTTTGAAGGATAGGTGACTTGTGCAGGTTACAAAAACGCAGTGTGCCTAAAGCAGCGACTAAATGTAGGTCATATTTGGGAAATGAAAGGGCTGTGTAACAAAGTGCAGTGGGAAATGTGTGAAAATGTTCTGAAAACCAAGAAGAAACAACACATGTCCTACCTTCCCACGTTTCCACAGGTGTCCCGACAAAAACAGTACCTCACATGTGTAGGTGCACTTACCTGGGCGCAAAGGGAAAAGGCTAAATCATTGGAACACCAAAGGGCCTAGGAAGAGGACATGCGTATAGTGTTTGGTGTTGTGGACAACCCACAGATTTGGGCATGGGGTGTTGCAGCCACGAAGGAAAACAGGGAACTCCATACATTTCTGAAAAGAAGACACACAGCGGAATCCAAAGAGGTCTGACTTTCGCCAATCGCCGTAGAATGTATTACCCACAAGGCCCGCCAAACTCCAAAAAGTTGAAGAAAAAACAACATTTTCAGACATTTTCCACCAGGAAACCACAGAAACATGCTGGCAACAACACATGTCTTACCTTGCCACGTTCCCACAGGTGTCCTGATGAAATCGGTACCTCACATGTGTGGATTTGGTGCACTTACCTGCGCACAAAGGGAAAAGGCTAAACCACTGGTACGTCAAACGCCTTGGGGAAGACTGCATTTTGTTGTCTGGACAACCCACAGATTTGGGCCTGGGGTGTTGCAGCCACCAGGGAAGATGGGGAACCCCATACATTTCTGAAAAGAAGAAACCCGGAGAAATCCAAAGGGGTCTGACTTTTGCCAATTGCCCTAGAATTTATTACCCACAAGGCCTGGCAAACTCCAAAAAGTGGACAAAAATAACGCATTTTCAGACATTTGCCACCAGGAAACAACCGAAAAACGCCAGCAACAACACTTGTCCTGCCAGCAACAACACATGTTCTACCTTCCCACAGGTGTCCCCACAAAAACAATACCTCACATGTGTGGGTGCACTTACCTGGGCACAAAGAGAAAATGCTAAACCACTGGCACATCAAAGCCTTGGGGAAGACTAGATTTTGCCATCTGGGCAACCCACAGATTTGGGCCTGGGTGCCACAGCCACCAAGGAAAACTGGGAACCCCATACGCTTCTGATAATAAGACACCCAGGGAATCCAAAGGGGTCTGACTTTCCCCAATCGCCCTAGAATTTATTACCCACAAGGTCTGGAAAATGCCAAAAAGTGGTGAAAAACACAATTTTCAGACATTTGCCACCAGGAAACTACCGAAACACGTCGGCAACAACACATGTCCTACCTTCCAACGTTCCCACAGGTGTCCTGACGAAAACGGTACCTCACATGTGTGGGTGCACTTAACTGGGCAAAAAGGGATAAGGCTAAATCACTGGTACGTCAAACGCCTTGGCGAAGACTGGATTTGGCCGTCTGGACAACCCACTGATTTGGGGCTCGTGCGTCGCAGCCACGAAAGAAAACGGGCCACCCCATACATTTCTGAAAAGATGACACCTGGGGGAATGCAAAGGGGTCTGACTTTCGCCATTCGCCTTAGAATGTATTACCCACACTGCCTGGCAAACTCCAAAAAGTGGCGAAAACACCCACAATTTCCAGACATTTGCCACTAGAAACCCACCAAAACACACCCGCAAAAACACATGTCCTACTTTCCCACGTTCCCACAGGTATTCCGACGGAAGCGGTACCTCACATGTGTCATACACTTACCTGGGCGCAAAGGGAAAAGGCTAAACCACTAGTATACCAAAGGGCCTAGGAAGAGGAAATTCTTTAAGTTATTTGGTGTTGAGGACAACCCACAGATGTGGGCCTGGGGTGTTGCAGCCATCAAAGAAAATGGGGAACCCCATACATTTCTGAAAAGAAGACACCCGGGGGAATACAAAGGGGTCTGACTTTTGCCAATCGCCCTAGAATGTGTTACCCACAAGGCAAACTCCAAAAAGAAGAGAAAAAAAATCTCAATTTTCAGACATTTGCCACAAGTAACCTACCGAAACACGTCGGCAACAACACATGTCCTACTTTCCCACATTCCCACAGGTGTTCCAACGAAAACGGTACACTTATCTGGGCGAAAAGGTAAAAGGCTAAACCACTGCTACACCAAAGGGACTAGGAAGAGGACATTCTTATGGTCAGGGTGATGTCCCTGGCCTTGGGTGGCCCATTCCCATGCCCTGGCCTTGGGCGGCCCTGTCCCATGTGGGTCGAAAATCCCCAATGTCAATTCAGAGCTCTGACTGGGCTGTGTTACAGCTTTCCCCTCTGGGAAAGGACAAGGACCCTGCTGGGGCGCCCTGGAACTGCCGCTGGGCCTGGAGACGGCTGCCCCACATGGGAGACAGCCGCCCCAGGCCAGGGACATCACCGCTGACTATCTTGGAGCTCTGGCTGGCCTGCATTACAGAATTTCACTGCGGAAGGGATGGGTACCCTGTTTTCGCTGCCTGGGACTGCCGCTGCACTTGGGGGTGATCGACCCACATGGGAGATGGGGGCCCAAGGCCAGGGACATCACCCCTGGCTACCCTGGAGCTCTGGCTGCGTTGGGTTACAGCTTCTGCCAGTGGGACTGGATGGGGACCCTGCCTGGGCTCCCTGAGCATTACCTCTGCACCACCTGTGCCCACCCACACCACTGATACTTCAACCACAGTCCCGCCAACCACACTAACAATCCACCCCCAATTATAATATAATTATAATAGTTATAGTATAATAACAAAAGGACATTTCGTACTACTTACATAAGCTAGCAAAATCTTCTACCTGCCACAACTGTAAACTAAACAAAAAACATTCATTATCTGTAGTTAGCCAACTAAAAACAAATCCAAACTATCATGCTTGTATCACCCCCACCCCTTTCATATAAACCATCCCTGGTGGGTGATGTCCGCGGCCTTGGGAGAATGTCTCCCATGGGAGTCGACCATCTGCAAGCCCAGGCTGGAGTTCTGGCTGGGCTGCGTTACAGCAGGGAGCCACACCAGGGTTCCCGTCCATTCCCGGAGGGAAAAGCTTTAACGCAGGACAGCCAGAATTCTAGGATGGTCAGAGGTGATGTCTCTGGCCTTGGGCACCTGTCCCATGTGGGTCGACCATTCCCAATTCCAGCAGCAGTTCTAGGGAGCCCCGGCAGGGTCCACATTCTTCCCCAGAGGGAAAGGCTGAACAGCAGCCCAGCCAGAGCTCCGGTCCTGCCTGGGCTCCCTAGGACTGCTGCTGTGCTTGGGGATGCTACACCCACATGGGAGATGGATTCCCAAGGCCAGGGCCATCACCCCCAACCTTCCCGGAGTTCTGGCTGGGATGCATTACAGCTTTTCCCTCAAGGGAGGCATTGGCACACTGCCAAGGCTAACTGGTGGGGAAAAGCTGTAACACAGGCCAGCCCAAGCTCCAGCATGGACAGTGGTGATGTCCCCAGCCTTTGGTGGCTGTCTCCCATGTGGGTCGACCATTCCCAAGCACAGCGGCAGTCCCAGGGAGTAACAGCAACGTCCCCGTCCTTTCCCAGAGGGACAAGCTCTAACGTAGGCCAGCCAGAGCTCCAGGATAGTCGGGGGTAATGTCCCCTTGTTAGACGACCATCTCCAAGTGCAGCGGCAGTCCTAGGGAGCCCCGGCAGGATCCCCATCCCTTCCCCAAGGTAAATTCTGTAACCCTGCCCTGCCAGTGTTCCAGGACGGTTGGAGGTGATTTCCTCGACCGTGGGTGCTTGTTTCCCATGTGGGTCGAACGTCCCCAAGTCCAGCCGAGTCCCAGGGTGCCGCTGGACTTGGGCACCTGCATCCCTCCCAGTGGAAAAAGCTGTGATGCAGCCCAGCCAGAGTTACAGGACGGTCTGTGGTGATGTCCCCAGCCTTGAGCGCTTGTTTCCCATGCTGCTCGACTGTCCCCAAATCCAGTGGTGGTCCCAGGGTGCTCCGCCAAGGTTCCCATCCCTCCCGAATGGAAAAGCTGTAATGCAGCCAAGCCAGAGCTCCAGCACAGTCGGGGGTGATGTCCCCGGCCTTGGGTGCTTGTTTCCCATGGGGGTCGACTGTCCCCAAACCCAGCCTGGAGCTCTGGCTGTGCTGCGTTTCAGCTTTTCCCTCCAGGAAGGGATGGGGACCCTGCCGGGGCTCCCTGGGCATTACATCTGCACCACCCGTTCCCGCCCACACCACTGATACTTCAGCCACAGTCCTGCCAACCACACTAACAATCCGCCCCTAACTATAATATAATAACAAAGGACATTTTGTACTACTTACATAAGCCAGCAAAATCTTCAGCCTGCCACAACTATAAACGAAACAAAAAACATTCATTATCTGTGGTCAGCCCAGAAAAAACGAATCCAAACTATCATGCTCCTATCACCACCACCACTTTGATACAAGCCATACCTGGTGGTGTAGTGACCCCCAGTGAAAATACATTTGCCCCTTCCTAGGGTAAGATTGCCAGATTACACCAGCAATCTGCCCTTAGGGAGGGCTAATTTACATGCCCCATCCAGCTGCGGCAGGAGGGGGAAGGGCCATCCCCCCATTCATTATAGCCATCACTGGTGCTATAGTGATCCCATCCCCTGTAAAAACACATATGGCTCTTCCTAGGGGCAGATTGGCATATTACACAACCAATCTGCCCCCAGGAAGGGCTAAATTACCTGCCCCATCCATTTGGGGCAGGACGGGGAGAGGTTCACTCCCCCCTTTCATAAAAGCCATCCCCGGTGGTCTAGTGACCCCCCCGCCCCCTGTAAAAACAAATGTACCCCGTCCTAGGCAGCAGATTACACTGTCAATCTGCCCCCAGGGAAGGCTACATGACAGCCCCCCCATCCATTTGGGGTAGGGAGGAGAGGACCATCCCCTTTCATATAAACTAAATCACTGGTGGTCCAGTGACCCACCCCCCAGAACAACCCCAACTAAAAAAGTACTTTTATTATTTATTTATTTTTCGTTCGGCCCTTCCGTAGGGGCAGATGGGCACATTAGCGTGCCCATCTACACTCAGGGTGGGCAAAATATAATGCCCCATGCTTTGGAGGCCAGAGGGGGAGAGGGCCGCTCTAAGCAGACCCCTGTACTTAAAAAAAGATCCCTGGTATCTAGTGGTTTTACTGGTCGCCGATTGACCAATCCGCGTCCAGCAATGCGTCAAGGTAGGTAACGTTGGAAAGGGGAGAGTCTCCCCTTTCCAACAACACCTTCCTCGATCAAAACATCATAGAAATGCCAGAGATCGCGGGAGGAACCTACCTTCCTTTTCACCTCCACAGCCAAAAATTGCTGCTGCAGTGAAATTACATTCAGTCTCACATCAGCACGCATTAGGCACGCTAACGTGAAACTGAAGGAAATCCAACCTCATCTTCACATAGCCCGGGGGTTGGATTTAGGGTTTGTGTGATTTCTGCAGCTCTTAAGGGGTTAAGTACACCCGAAAACTTAAACTTAACAAATATTTTCATAACCATCCCTTTAGAAAGGATGACACACAAGTAGTCAGAAACATAACTGAAATTACTGGACAACAGTTGGATGTTGTTTACACTCTAGTGACTCTAGATCAGGATCAAGAGATTAGGCATAACAAGGATTTGCAGGATTTGGCCATTAGTTAGGATGTTCCACTAGTAATTTGAAAATGAAATCTAAATTCCTTCTGTCTATGCCACCACACAATAATATTGACACTTTTATGGATATCATAACAGTGGAAGTGAGGTAATTGGAAGGAAGACTTCCAAGATTTCAATACAGTTTGGCACCACATGAGGAACCTGCACTCCGAACACTCAAACAAGATAAAAATGTAAACATGAAAGAGGCTGATAGGGAGTCACAAAATAGTGCTTATGAATATGACAGATTATAATAACGGCCTTAAAAGATCTTAACGTCACTTTCTATGAAATCATCTGAAAATTCCAACTAGCGATGTGCAAAAAGAATTAGTGTCTTAGCTCATTTTTTGATATGATAGTGAGCCGATAGACAAAGAGGAAAATACTTCCTATTTGTAAAACACCCTAAAATGGCAACAATATATTTTCTGCCCAAAATACATAAACAAGCCAATGGCTTTCCAGCACTTAGTGCCCTAGGCTTCCTTACTGAACGTATCTCTCAATTTATTGATAAGCAAATGAATCCCATAAATTTCACAAATTGGGCACCTAAGAGATACCAAAAACTTTGTTCAGAAACTGCAAAATATCAAATGGCAATATAACTATACACTAGTGACATTAGATGTCGTTGCACTTTACATCAACATTAAACATAAAGTGGCTATTAGTAGCAGAATCTTTTTTCAAGCAAGGTTCAGCTAGTTTTACTGTTTAAACAGATTTTCCTGGAACTAGTGCACTCTAACTAATAATATTTTACATTCAACGGTAGTCTGTATAAGAAAATTTGTGGAATTGCCATGGGTGCCAAACTTGCCCCAAGTCTTTCCAACTGCATGGTCACCTTTCCAACAAACATATATTAAACATCATGTAGCAGAAACATACAATCACATATATGAGATATATTGATGACATCCTCTTGATCTGAATCAATCTTAATGATGGTGGAATTGCACTAACATGTAATAGCAGTAAAACTAATATATCCTATGTGGGTGTAGAACTGTTTGTAGAGGATAATCAAAAAGTAAATTGTATCATAAACCTACAGCAAGTAACTCAATATTGCTTGCAAAAACTGGACACCTGAACAATGTTGTTAAGAACATACCCAAAGGGGATTTTCTTTGAGAGTCAAAAGCAATTGTAGTAATATCTCTGATTCCGAAATGGAAAATGACTTAGAAATTGAGACATGGGAGTTATTCAATGCAAATCTTGAACAAAGCCCTTTCAGATGTAAATCTCAGTTTGAAATAAGAGCTATTGCAACCTAAAAAGATGATACCAAATCTGATTCTATATATTTCATCACTCAATAGAGTGCACACATTAATAAAATAAGACAATTGTTTAACAAGCACTGGATCTACTCTTAATGCATAAACAGCTAAGTCAAATTTTAGAAGCAAGACATAAAATTATCTTTACAAAAGCTGGGGATATCAAACAAATGATCAGACAAAGTCACTTGGCAACAAATAAATGTGAAATGTGTCTCTCTACAAAACCCAAGGGTTTTTACTGTTGCAATAAGTGTACTATATATATATATACACGTTGCAATAAACAAAACAGCCACTATCTATTATGCAAATAATACGAAATATTATTTGGAGCAAATCATCAATCGTTGCACTATATACTGTGTTTATGTCATTCAATGTATGCGTGGAAAAAGATACATAGGTAGTACTAAAAGACTACTTAAAGTTGGAATTTCGGCAACATTTAGGAAATTTCCAAAATAAAAAGCCAAATCATCCATTATCACTGCATTGAGTGGAATAACGTGTGGATATAAATTGGAGATTAATTCGGTTCTTTGGATTGCAGCATATACAACAAAATAAAAGAGGAGATGATCGAGAATTACCGCTAAGACAAACTCGGTACTAATTGATTTTTAAAATAGACATTGTTAAGAGGGGTTTAAACTCATCAAATGTATTCTCATCATGTCAATAATAATGAATCGTCCACAGGAAACCTTATCTCAATATACACACACCTTTTAATTACCAAAAAGATGTCCTGCCTATGAATCTTTGATTCACTGTTGTTTATTATGCCATCAGACATCTGTTATTTCTAAAGAGACTTTACTTCTGTTTCATAGTCATTTTCTATTGCGATGTGTGAAATTGTACCTGGGGCAAGCATACTTATGCAATTTGCTTGATTTGGAAAGGGAATAGAAGAATACATGACTGATGAAATTAAATTGCCAAATGGAAATACAGCAATACAAGTTTAACTTTTAAATTAGTGCAATATCAAACTCCAATATCTTAGGATGATTTTCTCAATGATAACACGTGACTGTAGCTATGGGGTTCTTAGCTTCTTGTTCATGATATGTAAGTGCACAAGTCTCACGTAAACACAAAGGATTTGGCAAAATCGTGTGTTAAATGCTACCACAGCAAGAATACACAGTAGACATTTTTGGTTACCAAACTAGAAGTATATATCCTCTTACTTAAGATATAACACAGTAGAAATATATATTGCTACTCAAAGATACAACTATGCCCTAAAATGACTTCCGATAATGACTATTCCTTCTGGCACCATTAGAAACATGCCCCTCCTTGATGTCTTTTCTTTATAACAATCTCAAGATGGCCTACGTAACTAAAAAATATATTTAGCAACCGACCACGCTAAGAAAAATTAAGTGAAGCCTAGGGCAAAGGAATCAAATAGTATTCCCTTTTAAATGTGTGTATATTATATGGCCTGCCGTAGCGGCCATGTAGTTATGGTTAAGTTGCTAAACCCATAGGAAGAGCACTTTTTGAGCGGCTTATAATTTAGCTCCCCCTGGACGAATCCTCAACAACCTTTACAAGAAAAGTAGATGGCCCACTCTGAATTTTTTGCAAAGTTTGGTGAGGTTTGGTCTAGGGGGGGTAAATTTATAAGGGGGGTCCCGAAAGTTAATTTTTTTCCCATAGACTGAATGGAGGAACAATTTCTGTCGCGCCTACAGCCCAAACTGCTGGACGGATTTTCACCATATTTGCGGCAGGAGCAGCGGCTTGGTCCCGAAATCGTGCTTTTGTAATTTGGTTAAAATCCGTCCAGTAGTTTTTTTTTAAAACGACCAAAAAGTAGGTCTAAAAAAATGAGTGATTTATATGTCCGCTCTGCGGGTACACTCCGCTGTTCGCTCCGCGGACAGGACACCGATTGACTAATCGGCTTGGGTCATGTCTGCAGACACGTGATGTGTTCACTGATTGGTTGGAGTGAGGTGCGTCAGATTTTTGGAAACGCCGCCATCTTGGATTCACGGCCGGTGTCTGCGCACATTGCGGTAAAAACATATTAAAAAACACAACATTGCACTGGTCAAACTTATCAAATAATCTCTGGGGAAGTGAGGGGTGATGAGGATGGGATGAAATATGGCTGCAAGAAGCAAAAAAAACTAGCGTTTTTTGCCGCGAAAGTCCGCGAACAGGTCGGATGTTCGCGAACAGTACTGTGAAGTTTGTGGTCACCTCTGCGTTACAGGGTTGGTGAAAAGCAGTTCTTGGATGGCTTATAACTTTGGCGCCACTTAATGAAACTGATTTTAGATGAGTAAATTCTTTAATAGATTAAGTAGTTCATGATAGGTCTTCCGATCACCCCTGACATCTTGTTACCAACCATATAAACACAACTCCTTGTAGGGACTTTTCATCAAAATGTATTTCACATGTGATGTCATCAATGACATTTGTGATGTCATCTTTGATGTGCTGGGTGTTAGTCTTAGCAGTGCACGGTGGTGGCGCGAGTTATGGTTGCTTAGCTTACCATAACTGGTGAATTTCTGGGAGTTTTCGGTTTTATGTGTAACCATAACGTCCCATTAACTCAGGTTTTTCATTGAATTTCATAGGTTTTTATTAGTGCAAATTAACCATAATGTCCCTTTGACAAAGTTTTTTATTAAATATATATATATATATATATGCCACGTTTTTTATTGCGGTCTACATGCAATAAATCTATTTTTGCATACATACAATCACAGCAGCTGAGTGTTTTTTGCAGACCGACTATTCATGCCCAGTTCTGCTGCTCCAGGGAGTGCAATCCTTTCTGTGCTCTTGCACGCCCATTCGAACATATAGATAGATAGATAGATAGATAGATAGATAGATAGATAGATAGATAGATAGATAGATAGATAGATAGATAGATAGATAGATAGATAGATAGATAGATAGATAGATAGATAGATACGTATATATATCTATATATAACACACCTATAGTTGAAAAACTTAGATTGCTACTACTCACTACATTCTTAGAAGGCCGCCAGTGAGGACCATTTCTACTGACATCATTAGAAACTTGTCCAACCTTGATGTATCTTCTATACAAACATTCTTAAAATGGCTTTCGTAACTAAAAACCAGGTCCTGCATGCGATTTCGCTAAGAAAAATGTAGTGACGTTTAGGGTAAGGCAAACAAATGTTATTCCCTTATATTTATTAGTAATTGGGAAATTACATAATACATATATAACATTGATCATTTAGTCCAACCCAAAAAAAGGGAGATAAATTCAGAAGTGCCTGGAGACAATGAAAATGGCGGCGGTGCGCGGTATAAATCACAATAACTTAGCACAACATGAATTTTAAAAAGTTATGTTGCAGCTCGACAATAAATCATTTTTGTAACAAACCTTAAGTGATTAGGCGACCTAAGATACTGAAAAAAAAAATATGTATACCCTACATTTAGCTAATTGAAGCCCCTACTAGCCCCTACTGATACATGGTTACGCTCTACGAAAGAAAATAGAAGAACACATAAATAAACCTCAACAAAGAACAAACTTAATGATGAACCAATACTCTTTTTCAGTATGGTAAGTAAAAACAGAGTGATGGAGTAACCAAACGTATTCATAATTATAACACCCTAGTGGTGTTTCCAGAAACCTGATTGGTCAATCTGTGGGCCAAACGAACTGGTATAGGCCGCAGATTAATTATAGACCGGAAGTTAAGTGATGTTTGTTGCCGCCGCCCATTAGAAAGCACTTCCCGCATTGACTTCAATTAAACACGGCACACAAAACTGAAACAGTTAAAATTCTGTGTGCCGTGTTGCTGTGGAAGCATGCCTGACTTGGCCCAGCCCCCTCAAAGAAGGGTGTTCTAATAGCTTTATAGATCTGCAGTGAGGGCCGTACCAGGCGTTATGGTCCCTTATACCTCGTTAAAGGCTCTTGCTTCGCTCGGCCCATTAACTCGGTCTTCAGGGCCGATAACGCCTGGTACGGCCCTCTCTGCAGGTCTGTAAAGCTATAGTATTGCTCACTGCATTTCATAATCAACCTAATGTTAATTTACTCCGGGATTAAGTAGACTATATATAATAGATGATGTTTAGACACCAGTTACTAAAAGTAATTCTGATCTCACAATTCGATTGGTAAGTATACATTTAGCATCAATATAATTATAAAAGTCAGTTTATATTGGATATCAAAATATTATCACTATCAACTAGCTACTATTTAAGCATGTGATTGCATTAACTATGCTGCCACAGTTTGAATTTTAGCATTAAACCTAACTTTTTAATTGATTGACACAAACTGAATAAGTAATTATCAACAAACAGAATTGTGAGTTTTTAGGGTAACCTATTTTGAGATAATGACATTTTAACATGAAATATAACAATGCAATTGGAACTAAACATCCTAGGGCTCTAATGAAATGTTAATTGTTTTTTTAATCATTTAAATTGCACCTCTTCACAAAGAACCTTAGCATGAAACATGGGCCATGTTTTGGCATTCTTTTGTGACAAAATATGGCAAGTTTCGTGACCAGGCACCTTTGTAATTAAAAGATGGCAATTTGTGGCACAATGTATATAGGCATAGGTTGATCTAAAGCTATATTGTTTTTTTGAATGTATACTTTCTTAGTTTGATGTTTTAAGAATCTTTGTAATAAATATATAATCATGCCATATATTTCCAGGTAAAATAATAGGTTTCTTGTTGAATCCTTATTGTTTATGAATGTTCTCACAATGACTGCAAAAGTATATGGCGCGCAGAAATAAATTAGTTTAATGTTGTGTTTTATAACAGTTGACTGAAGAGTTTTGTCAGGTTTTCCATTTAGGTAACTTAACTTTGTAGCTTATACCTGAATAACCAATCATTTCTTATGTAATTAATGTTTCGTGTGGTGTAGCGTTGATATATAGATACACAAACTTGCCAGTATATGTATTGTGATAATTGAGTGCTGTTTCCTCGGCAGAATTAGAGAATTGTAAGTTTAGTATACAATGTAATCTTGCCTTTTTGAGTAGCTTGAGAGTGCGTGCAGGCAATCCTGGAAGTTTAGTGGCTTATTTGCCTGGGCATTTCTATCTGTTGTACCCCAGGTCAAACACTCGAATGGTAATTCTGGGACTGCCAAGCCTGAGCCAAGAGTGGCTTAGTGAAGAATAGACTGTGTGTACAGGAGAATGTTGTTAGTAACAGAAGGTAAGGGAATGGAATAGTCAAACTAATACATGAAAAATTGTAAGCACCTGGCACCTTGATATCACAAAAATTATTAAGTGTTTGATCTGTGTCATGTCTTGCTAGACTCTATATTATATCATGGTGAGACACTGTGGTGCCTTACTTGGGATAAGACTTTATACTATTGTCATACATACCCATCTATACCTTTAGCTCTGTATGCAAGCTGTAGTCATTGCACTGTGTGAAAGACAGAGGTGGTTGGTTGACAAGCAGGGTAGGTAGGGAGGGAGGGACCAGATGTCTCTTCTCCTATGTGGAGGGACAGTATGGTATCCTTTTCTGTGAAAGACTCACAGTCTCCTGGGTTTTCTCTCTGATAGTCTCCTGGTGTTGCTGGGTTGTGATCACTTCTGCTCTTCCTGATATGTCCTGTAGACGGTTCTGTGTCTCTGCTGCTTAAATGATCTCACCCAGTAATTTTGATCATCTCATCGATTCTTGCAATGAGGTATGCCTCAAAGCAAGATATTTTGTTTATTTTTCTGAAATCTATAGAAAATCGCCAAGTACTAACCTGCTTGGGTAAAAAAACAATTGTGAAGGACCAGTGGCTTTGTGAGGGTTCAGTGACCCCCCCCCCTTCCCGGGGTACGACATTGTTTCATCAACAGTCATTTTTTTGGCAGGTGTTTTTACAAAAACACTTTGCCGAATAAAATCATTGAAATTTTGTGTGGGGGGGTGGTGAAAAGGGGCCGAAGTTTGGGTGATCAGGAACAGTTAAAAATAGGTGAGGGTGAGGTTTGGGCGGGGAAGCACCCCAAAATAAAAAAAATAAAAATGTCACAGCCTTTTTTCAGCGAAATGCATTCGTAAAAACACCCGTCGTAAAAATACCTGTAGATGAAATGACATAGAACCCTCCCCGGTACATCATCATCTTCACTTTATCCTTGTTGGCCTTCCGGCTGGCCTCACACTATTGACAGATTTGACAAGGTGATTCAGTATAGTCCACCAGGTTATTGACCTACCGGGTTGATCAACTAAGATACTGGCAAAGTGCTAGGATAATGTAGATCTTGGGTCTGGTCGGAAACACCTCTTTCAGTATTTGATTTTTTAATGTTGCAAAGCTATTCCGCCTCTCCTCCAACTGGAGAAGTGTCATCAGAGATAGTTTCCACCAGGCCTTCAGCCAGTTTGCATCATATGCTTGGGAGGACTTCCGGCGATCATTCTACAGTACTCAATATTTGTGGCCACTGTGAATTTGCGTGATTCAATAAGGCCCATGTCACTTGGAAACCAACGTACTCCTTGAGGTCAGAAAGAAGATCAGGGAAAAATCCCCTACTCTCAATCGGCTAGGATTAGCTTAGAGGCATTTCTGCTTCCCTTAGCTTGTCTGTAATTGTTTTTGTGCTAACTTACAGATCGACTAGAGCCTCTCCTGAGTAGTTCTCAAGAACTCTGGTGTTCCTTCTTCAGGGTCTTCTTGTCCGTCCCACACGTCTTTCCGGTTGTGAATCCTGTGGAAACTTAGGGTGTTTTTGGCGCAGCGAAGAGGATCAGTGTTGTATCTTGACTGTCGTGTAGAACGAGGATACCTCCGTCCACAAGTGCCGCACAGGGAGACTACAAATGTCACTCCCTGTACAGCCCTTGAGGCCACAGGTGGGAGATGATCTTCCGGAGCCACAGACTTCTGGGAACCCCTGGGCCACTGCAAATAAACACCGGTTAAGTAACTAGCCACAACAATAATCACAAACCAAACAACAAGAAAGGAACGGTCTTACCAATGGCTGATAGATGCGGTTCAGTTGAACCTATTGAGGGGTTCCGGGACCCACCAGTGTCTTGCCTCCGATGCAGGTTGTTCCTCCCAAGAAGGGAGATGAAGTCCTCGAAGGCACCGGGCCCCACTTGTTGATGGAGTCCACCAAGAAGTCCAGAAAAAGCAAAACCAAGATGAGTATCAGAATGGAAGACCAAAGGCAGTCCGTGATTCGTAACCAGAGTTCCAATATCCAAGAGCCAGAGCACAGGGCAATCCAAAAAACAGTCTGTGAAACAATCCAAGGTCGAATTCCAAGTGAGCCAAAACAAGATGAACGTAGCGCCAGACAGTAGTCACGAGAACAGCTGTGGTGAAAACTGAACACTCGTATCCAAGCGTTTAAGTAGCGGTGCTACGTTTGTCTTCTGGTCACGTGGTCCGCACCCGAATCACGTGATCGTGTTGTTGTTACACGTGAGCGGGAGATGTCGGCCACGTCACGCGGAAGCAGGAAACAAGGCCAATCCCGCTGCTGCCACGGAATACATCAATGGAGCGGGCGTCCGCGGCGGTGGGCTGGCCGTTGGCGCTGCCGCCCTGGTACACAGGATGAAGGCCGCGGTGGGTCCCGGATCCGAGCCTGCGGATGGGACATAGTGGAGGTATGGGGTCTGGGGCTTTGGGGGGTGACATCGGGAACAACGGGAACTCCTAGGGACGTGACAGAGCCCCCACCCAAAGGCCCACGACCCCGTGGGCACGAAGGATTGTCCCTATGGAAACGCGCCACCAAGCGCAGAGCGCAAACATCCACAGCGGGAACCCAGGATCTCTCCTCAGGCCCAAACACAGAGCAGTCCACCAGATAATGAAGGTGACCCCTACAAAAGCGTGAACCCAGGATACCAGAGACCTCAAAAACATCAGGGGAGGACAAGGACACCGGAGCCACAGGCGCCCGAAGCCGAGTCGGACCAGGGCAAGGTTTGAGAAGGGAGACATGGAAAACCGGGAGAATCCGCCAGGACTTTGGGAGCGCAAGCTGGAAGGCCACAGGGTTGATGACCTGGGTGATCACATAAGGACCCACAAAGCGAGGGAGGAGCTTACGGCATCCCGCCAGCCGCAAGTGTCGGGTGGACAACCAGACACGAGAACCCACTGTATAAGACGGGGCCACCACCCGATTCCTATCCGCCTAAGCCTTCATGGACGCCTGAGCCTCGAGCAGATGAGTCGTGGTCAGGGCGTGGATGGAGGACAGGTCCCTAGCACAAGCGGCAGCAGCAGGGGTGACTGAGGAAGGCATGGCGAGGAAGGGCAGAACCCGGGGATGCTGGCCATACAAGACATAGAATGGGGAGAACCCAGTGGAAGAATGTTCTGCATTGTTATAGGCGAACTCAGCAATGTGGATAACTTTTAGCCAGGAAGTCTGTTGCTGCAGGGTCAGACAACGCAAGAACTGTTCCAAGGTCTGGTTGAGTCTCTCCGTCTGGCCATCCGACTCGGGGTGGTAAACTGAAGAAAAATGTACGTCAATACCAAGCAGTTTGGTCAATGCACGCCAAAAGCGTGACGTGAATTGGGGACCCCTATCCGAGACAATGACCGTGGGTAAACCAAAGAGACAAAAATCCCTTCAAAGAACAGTCTGGCTAATGCCGGAGCGGAGGGAACACCCTTGCAGGGGATAAAACGAGCCATCTTAGAGAAGGAATCAATGACCACCCACAGAGTGTCAAACCCCTGGACCCAGGGCAGGTCGTTGATAAAATCCATAGTAACAGTGTGCCAGGGCTTGGGGGGAGCAGGCAATGGAAGCAGGAGACCAACAGGGCGACCCCTGCGATGTTTACATTGCGCACACGCCCCACAGGTATTGACATAGCATTCTACATCTCTTTTCATAGAAGGCCACCAGCACCAGGATTTCAACAGCGTTAGAGTACGCTTCTGACCGGGGTGTCCATGTATAGGGGCATCATGAGACCACGCAAGGGCCATGTTGCGGGTTTCGGTAGTGGGTAGAAAAAGTTGGTCGGCAATAAATGGTAGCCCGTCATGAAACGTGGGATCCCACTCAGATAATTGGTCAGGATGCAGGGAGACCCAATCCCGAACAGCTTCCAGCAAAGGCGGTGACGGGGTACATAGACAAACCACCTTGCCGCAGTCCAGGAGAGTGTCGGGATATTTCGGTAGAGTGACACCCCCAGGGTAGAGAGATAGAGCATCGGCCTTCCCGTGAGCCGAACCCTAGCGATGTTTGATAACAAAGTCAAAGGTTGCAAAAAACAAATGCCCTCTGACCTGCCTGCTGTTGATGCACTTTAGAGAAGCCAGATCCTGCAGGTTTTGGTGATCGGTGTACACAGTGACCTGATGTTTAGCATCCAAGAGGTGGTGTCGCCAAACACGAAAGGCGTCCATGACTGCCAACAATTCTTTTTCAGTCACCGTGTAATGGGATTCTGCGTCCGTGAATTTGCGGGAGTGAAAGGCCACGGGGTGAAGCCGACCGGTAGCGGGACAGACCTGTGACAAGACCGCCCCCAAGGCGAAGGAGCAAGCGTCAGCCTCCATGATGAATGGCAATTCCGGGTCCGGGTGTTGCAGAACCGGGGCGTTAGTAAACGCCGTCTTGAGGGAGTCAAAGGCCTGTTGGTGTGTTTCAGCCCATAGAAAGGGAACACAAGGACTTGTCAAAGAAGTAAGAGGAGCAACTAGAGAAGAGAATCCGGAGATAAACCGTCGGGAAACGTTTGCAAAGCCAAGGAATGACTGAAGCGCTTTTAGGGTTTTTGGAGCCGGCCAGTCTAATACGGCCCTTACTTTGGAGGAGTTCATGGCTAAGCCTCCAGGCGTAATATGAAAACCGAGAAATTCCACGGTGTCAACGTGGAATTGGCATTTCTCTGGTTTTGCAAAGAGCGAGTGTCTTTGTAAACGCGCGAGTACCTCCCGTACATGGGGTATGTGTTCTTTCAGGGTTCGGGAATAAATCAGGATGTCATCTAGATAGACGACAACAAACACATCCAGAATATCGGAGAAAATATCATTCATGAATCTTTGAAATGTGGCCGGGGCATTGCATAGACCAAACGGCATGTCCGTATACTCATACAACCCATATCGAGTGCAAAATGCGGTCTTCCATTCGTCCCCAGGACGAACGCGGACTAGGTTATAAGCCCCACAAAGATCTAATTTCGTGAATACAGAAGCATGAGAGAGACGGTCAAGCAGTGGCGTAATCAGGGGAATGGGATATCGGTTTTTTTCTGTGATAGCATTAAGTCGTCTGTAGTCTACGAAAAAGATGGGACTGGCTGCAGGCGAAGTAGACGGACGGATATGGCCTAACCGGAGGGAATTTTGGATGTACTCGTTGAGTGCTGTTTCTTCAGTAGGGGAAAGGGAATAAATCCGGCCTGTGGGTACTGTACTGTCTGGAATCAGATCTATTGGGCAGTCGTAGGGACAGTGCGGAGGAAGAACTTAGGAAGAACCATGGTCGAATACGCCTGCAAAATTCTGATATTGAGCGGGAATGAGCGCAGAAATCAGTCCCACCACGTGGTGTTCTGTTGGCGAACTCATGGTGTCCTCTATGGTCAAATGGGCTATAGCCCCTAGGGCCTGAGCAGGAGTGTGATCTTTGGAGGAAGACAGAAGCATTGGCATAACTTTAACTCCAAGTTAACTGAGTCCGTCTTCCAGTTTATCAGCGGGTTATGCTCATGGAGCCAGGGGATCCCCAATATTAGGCCGAACTGTGGCATGGCAATGAGGTCGAAACTTATGGTTTCTTTGTGTGTGTCTTGAATAGTAAGAAGCATAGGAGCCGTCTGCTGTTTAATGGGCCCGGATATCAGGGATGAACCATCCACCGCCTGAACCAGTTCCGGCCTGGTCTTAGTCAAAAGGGGCAGGTTGAGTGCGTGGGCAAGCGTAAAATTGATGTAATTACCCGTAGCCCCGGAGTCAAGGATGATCGTGACCGGGTGTGAGACCTCAGGTGTGGGTTGGAGCGTGGCCTGTAAACGTATGGGCCGGATATGGCCAAAGGCAGGTATCACACTGGAATTACGGGCTGGGGCACTGTGGATTTTGCAGGCTGCATAACGCACAGACTCAATGGATATTTCTAATGTTATGTGAGTAAATATTCAGGCGTTTTGATCCCGGGATGAGGGAATGATGAATGGATGCATGGGCAGGTGATTTGATACAGAGTTTGCCATGTACAGGGCTTCTTGGGATCTATCCGCCTCCCCTACGCTATGTGATGCAGGGCTGCCATAGTGGGACCATCGTCTATCTGGCCTTGTTGAGCCCTCCCTGTCTCGACGCGCCCTCAGACACTTGTGTCCATGCACGTCAACATTCCCATCTGATGGATTCTGTTTTGACAGACGCATGCACAGGTACACTCGTTTGTGATGGTGTTTGCACCTCGATATAGATGGTTATGAGTCGCAAGTGGTTTTGGGGTGGTGATGATCCTTTGGAGTGGGCTAGCATGCATATGGCTGTGGATTTAGTGTGATCATTGAAGTGAGTTGTTCGAATGTAGTTCTGATGGCCATTCTGTTCTTTTTCTTTTCTTTTGGTTGACAGGTATCTCCTCCCCTTTTGCCACTGCCATCTGTATGCCACTCCTGCAGATGGGTTTTACTCCCGACACCTGCTGCTTCGTGTTAATCAGTGGAGCAGCATTACGATCTTATGGGACGATCGCCAATGGGCCACATGCCCTTACGCAGTACTGGTGGCTCGGAGCAACATTTCGGCCTTTCAGCTGGACTAGTGCCTCCCCATTGGGACGGCCCTGCGGTTCTGTGCGCTTCCATGTTGCCTTTTCGTACGTGAATGTGGCTCTGTGTACCATGAGGGAACAGGGCGTCACACAAGTAGTGGCTGGTCATTTCTTGCGGATGCAGCCCACAATGGTGAAAAGTGTTTTGGAGTTCATGGCCTGATGGCTGTATGGGCTTGGTGATTTTGATGTGCATTAAATTTCTATTCTGATTTGGCCCGTGTAGCGTTCTTCTTTGCAAGTGATGTGGCATATGCCTATTTGGGGGGCGATGTATTGTGAGGAGATCTGCATTGGGTTCCAGCTTCGGAGTTTAGTTGCGTGGTACTGTACTGGGCGCGTTTGCCTACGAAGCCCGTGAGGTCAGGGATGGGGGCTGCCAATATGACAGTTTGAATGTTGTCATGCTCAGGGGCGGGGGATTGGGTTTTGTGTAACAGATGCCGGTCAGCCAGGTGGACTGGTGGAATGATGTGATTCTCGGAATATTGCTGGTCACAGGTGCCTGTGTTTGCGTGCGTTTCTTGGTGGGGGACTGTGGTCATGTCCATTGGGATGGCTTCTGTATTCGTGCCATCTGTGCCCTGCAGCTCCCATTGGCCCCTGTTGTGTTTCTTTTGTTCGTTGGCATGCATGGGTGACTTGTACATTTCAATGGTTGCATTGTGACTTCATTGCACCTACGGGGAGTTGTACTTTGTGGGCAGGGAGCGGTGTACAGGCACTCAGTGGGGCCGTTTACGGTTGATTCGCGATGCCGTACTTCTCACCATGGCGGTATGGTACATTCCGCCATGCTTGATGGCGTTAGGTACATGTCCGCTAGGGTCGGAATTGGCGTACCCTTGCACCATGGTGGTTTTTGCGGTTTGGCATGGCGCGCGCGCGCGTACTTGGTGCAGTTAGCGTTGGCGTTCACTATGGTGTCGCTAATGGCTTCGTACTTTGCGGTGACGGGTCATAATCGCACCGAGCGCTATTCGATGGCGGTCTTGCATTTCCGCCATCGTTTTTCGATTTCCGCCAGGGTCGTAATGAGGGCCACTGTGTCCTCTTTTTTGTTTTTTTCGAAGAAACTCTGATCAAATTGTGAATATCAGATTATTATATATAAAAGCCTAATTATTATTATTATTATTATTATTATTATTATTATTATTATTATTATTATTATTATTATTATTATTAATATCTATTTTGTATTTACTGTTGTCCACCCTGAATGGTCCTCAGAGAAATGATCTTAAATTGCTTTTAATACTATTTTAATCTACTATGTTCAGACTGTGTTGATATGTCATGTTTATTGAAAAGTTGTAACAAAAATAATGCAACTAAATCAATAATAAAAAAATAAAAAAAACAACAGCCTTTTTACTTTCAGACCATGAAGTTCTGCTGCAAGTTGGTTAAACTTGGTAATGTACTCAATCAAAGACCCCCTACCTTGTCCCAGATCCAATAGTTCCAAGTCTTGGGACTGCACCTTATGGCAGGTATCAAATACTGGGGCCATCTCCGTGATCAGCAAGTCGAAATCATAAAGCACCGGGCTGTTGCTTTCCATGAGGGGATTAGCCCAAGTGGCAGCTATGCCTGCCAAATGTGATAGGGTGAAGGCGGCTTTTGCAGTTGAGTCTAGGAAGGCCTGGGGTCTACACAAAAAGTGCAGTTTGCACTGATTGACGAACGTCCTAAACTTGCCGGGGTCCCCATGATACCTTTCTAGGGCAGCCAAAGGGAAAGGAGCGGGAAGTACTATAGGCGTGGGATTCTGAGGGATTGGAACCGGAGGAGGGGCTATCGATGGAGTGGAAGGGGCACCCCTGAATTCCAAATCAGGAGGCAGAGGGTGTCTGATACTCTGGAGGTAGTCTAACCGTTGGTGAATGGCAGTGTTTGCTGCGGCCATGTCTGCACGTAACACGGTTATGGCTTGGACCATAGTAGCCAAGGGTTCTTCCGCAGCCCCCTCCATCGCCTACACGACAGGGTGGCTTCACAGTCTGTTGTATCTTGACTGTTGTGTAGAACGAGGATACCTCCGTCCACAAGTGCCGCACAGGGAGACTACAAATGTCACTCCCTGTACAGTCCTTGAGGCCACAGGTGGGAGATGATCTTCCGGAGCCACAGACTTCTGGGAACCCCTGTGCCACTGCAAATAAACACCGGTTAAGTAACTAGCCACAACAATAATCACAAACCAAACAACAAGAAAGGAACGGTCTTACCAATGGCTGATAGATGTGGTTCAGTTGAACCTAGTGAGGGGTTCCGGGACCCATCAGTGTCTTACCTCCGATGCAGGTTGTTCCTCCCAAGAAGAGAGGTGAAGTCCTCGAAGGCACCAGGCCCCACCTGTTGATGGAGTCCACCAAGAAGTCCAGAAAAAGCAAAACCAAGACGAGTATCAGAATGGAAGACCAAAGGCAGTCCGTGATTCGTAACCAGAGTTCCAATATCCAAGAGCCAGAACACAGGGCAATCCAAAAAACAGTCCGTGAAACAATCCAAGGTCGATTTCCAAGTGAGCCGAAACAAGATGAACGTAGCGCCAGACAGTAGTCACGAGAACAGCTGTGGTTAAAACTGAACACTCGTATCCGAGCGTTTAAGTAGCGGCGCTACGTTTGTCTTCCGGTCACGTGGTCCGCACCCGCATCACGTGATCGTGTTGTTGTTACACGTGAGCGGGAGATGTCGGCCACGTGACGCGGAAGCAGGAAACGAGGCCTATCCCGCAGCCGCCACGGAATACGCCAGTGGAGCGGGCGTCCGCGGCGGTGGGCTGGCCGTTGGCGCTGCCGCCCTGGAACACAGGATGAAGGCCGCGGTGGGTCCCGGATCCGAGCCTGCGGGTGGGCCATAGTGGAGGTATGGGGTCTGGGGCTTTGGGGTGTGACATCGGGAACAACGGGAACTCCTAGGGACGTGACACTCAGGGTGTAGCTTGTCCTAATTCCCCCATTACCCAGGAAACGAGTTTGGACCTAAACGGAATGCCCTGTCCAGTGAGGATTTCCTTGGGAAACCCCACCAATGAATATTACATTATTACATTTTACAAAATATGTTGCATGGTGTTCATTTTCATTTCAAAGGCCTCAGGATAATGGGTAGCATAATCCATTAGGACTAGGATGCAGCGGTTCCCGAAACATTGGAGGAACTTAGAGGGCCTTCCACAACCATCCTAATCCTAGTGAATAGAACATCAATGATAGGTAAGGGGTATAGGGAAGTGTTCCCACATTATTCCAATACATCTTTTGCCACACTAGGCACTCTGGACAATATTTCCATCGCAGGCTTTCAACCCCAATCCATTTCTGACACCATCTCTCATTTAGCCGAGTGGGGTTCACAAAGAATACAAACACAATATTAGGTAAAGGCAGGATTCTTCAACACCAAATCTTCTCTCTGGGGATCAGACTGAGGACCGTCCCTCATCACCAGTTCCAACAGTTCAAGTTTCCCTCTATAAAGTTCAGAAGATCTCTGGGGTTTTCTCTCTGGCTCACCTCCACTCCTCCTTGTAGGCCCTGTAGATATCAATGCCTATCCGCCATGAGATACAATTATAGCTGCTGTTTCTCTTCCACTTGGAGAAAGAGCCAGCTGGCCTCACCAAGTTCACGTTCCACAGAGCCTGATAACCTCCCTTTCCTATGGTCCTGATGTTTTCCCAATTCCCCACCTCTTTACACCTCCTCTGAGCCTGCTCCTCCTCAACACCATACCACATGCTCATTCCTCCTTACACTATGGGTTTACTGTAACCCCTTTGTGGTTTCATCGGTATCCCTGCCTTGGGTTAATCTTGCCTTCCTGTTCCTTCCAACTCCTGCTGACTACCAACCTCTTCCTAATGACATCCTCATGCTAGCTCCTGGGTCTTTCTCCTGCTACCTCCTGGTGTCTTCCACCTAACCACCTCCTCATTTATGTCTTCCTCCTCCCACCTCCTGATGCCTTTCTCCCGCTGTCTCGAGTCTCCTCTGATACTCTCTATCCCTCTCCAAGTTTCTCTCACAGCCATCTTCTAAAAATACCAACTCACTCCAAACTCTCCTGAAACCAGTTTCCACTTTAGGTACGCCTCCCATCTGGCTGTTCAGGGACGAAGGGTCTGCATCTGTTTATCACTATGGTCGCTGCTGGTTACTATGTAATCACTTTTCCCCCTGAGGTGTAGGCTATGTCCTGCATGAAATTCGTACAGAGTCTGGACCATGACTTTAAGAATCCGGTTCACCATTTTGGATGCCTTGTTTGTGTGCGTTTACCCATGTACACTGGCGCTGCAGACCTCAGCAAAGACATGTTGGCAGTAGGACACATGATGACTAGCATAGGTGCCTCCAGGTTTGTATAAATGGGAGAGTCGACCTCTGTCTTAAACTGAATCGGCCTTTGGGAGGGGCTGTGCCATCCCACACAAGGTTGTGGGTCTTTGTGGCCCTTAATCAGACTAGTGTTTTGATCCATTGTGTGACTGGTACCGGGGACGTTTTGAGGGTGACACAGGGACCCTCCCTATACCACCTCCCAGGGCCATCACCTACTATAGCTTGGGAAGGTGTGTTTGTTTGTTGTTTGAGAACTTGGTTCTCAGCCTGCTTGGCCACCGCACTAGCATTTCCTAGAGTAATGCAGGGGACTGTGCAGCAGTCAACCTGAGTGATATACCCTTTCTGAAGAGTTTATCCAGACAATGGGGAATAGTCTCTCCAAGTCTTTATTCATTTATTTATTGAGTATTTATATGGCACACTATAAGGCAAAAGTGTTTCCAGGCGCCACAAGGCAAAAAAGGGTGGGGGTGGAGAACAGGGGATATAAAAGGCAGTATACTGTCCTACTCAGCCTTGTGACATTCAGATCGTGCAAGTGCAGAGAAGAAGTGCAGTGAGGGGGGGTTAGAGGAGTGGTGAGGGGGATAAGTGCAGGAGCACAAGTGCAGAGGGGGCAGCGGAGGAAGGGCCCATTGGCTGGGCAAGAGCTTGGGGGAGCACAGGGTGGGGGAGGCAAGTGCAAAGGGATGAAGGTGGGGGACTACCTTCTAGGTGCAAGGGATTGGGCTGAACCAGACCAAAAGGGGTGCCTGTCCCAGGTTTAGTCCGAGAGGGGCCAGGACGGGCAGTGCTGGTAGAGGGGGTGCTGGTAGAGACTGGTTAGGGAGGGGCCTGGTTCTCTGTGTGACTCATAGGTGAACCAGGCCACCAGTCGTAGCAGCAGGTAGGGGCAATTAGCAAAGAAGGGGGCGGGGGAAGGAAGTAGAGAAGAGAAAGGTCTTGAAAAGCTTCCAAAACTTAAGGATGTCCGGCTCAAGTCTGAGAGGGGCAGGGAGGCCATTCCAGAAGGAGGCTCCTGCTGAAGAAAGAGATCAACCCCCCACTCTCTGCTTGGAAAAACATCTGATCTGCAGAGAGTTGGAGCTAGAGGACCGAAGGGCTCTAGCAGGGAGCTTTTTTGGGAGAGAGAGTTGGATGTAGCGGGCTCCCAGGCCCCAGAAGGCCTTGAGGATGATGCAGAGGGTCTTGAATGTGATCTTTGCAGTCACAGGGAGCCAATGGAGAGATGTAAGGGCTGGAAAGATGCAGTCCCTGAGCTTAAAGCCAAGGATAAGTCTTGCAGTCCTGTTCTGGATTAGTTGAAGGGGCGAAAAGTGGAAAGAGGCAGATTGAGGAAAGGGATGTTGCAGTAGTCCAGCCTAGAGTGAACCAGAGCTCTGGAGACATTGGGCCTATTCCGGGTTTCGAGCTAACCGTGGAGTAATTAGCTCCATGGTTGCCTACGAAACCGTCCCAAATCCGGCATGGTGATTGGAGTAATTACCGGTCCATTCCAGGGTTGGAGGGACCAGTAATTCCCCATTCACCTTTTGCCCTACCCCATTCCCATTTCTGCCCAATAGGGCTCAATGGGAATGGGGAAGGAGGTAATTACGGCACCGTAAATTACGGTGCCGTAATTACCTCCGAGGTACCTTTGCGGGTCCCGTACTTAACTGCTGCTAAAAGCAGGAGGTAAGGAAGGACCCGCAAAGGGAACTCGGAATACGGAGGTAAGGGATTACTGGCATCGGCACCCTTACCGGTGCCGGTAATCCCTTACCTCCAACCCCGGAATGACCCCCTTTGAGTTTCTGGGGGCAGGTAAGGAAGGGGGGGAATGCCTCTGTGGAGATGAAGTTGAAAGTGGGCCTTCTTGGCAAGGTCCGTGATGTGGGTGAGAAAGAGAGAGAGGAGTCAAAAAGGACACCAAGGTTTTTTGCCTCACAAAATGGTAAGGGGAGGGTACCCAAGGAGAGCGGCCAGTGTGTTGGAGGAAAGCAGGGAGCAGATTTCCCAATGAGAAGGATCTCATTCCTACTGGCATTAAGACAGAGATCATTAGCCGTGCACCATGTCTGAATTGCAGTCAGACAATCTGGAATGAGAGAGAGGAGGAAGAGGAGGGACGCTTGAATGAGAGCTTGGTGTCATCAGAATAACACTGGAAATGAGGAGAGAAGGTGGAAATCAAGTGGGCCAGAGGGGCAAGGTAAATGTTAAAGAGCCACAGCGATAGGATAGAACCATGAGGGACACCGCAGGTAGAGAGTGAGATGGAGGAGATAAAAGGCCCCAGTTGCACCTGGGATGGACGATTAGAAAGGAAGGAGGTCAGCCAGTCCAGTGCAAGGGCCGTGATCCCAAGGGTATCATGGAGCCATTTTAAGAGGGTGGCATGATTGACTCTGCCAAAGGCAGAGGAGAGATCAAAGAGGACAAGAAGAGAAGGAGAGTTGGAATGAAGGTTTGAGAGAAGATCTTCACAGGTGTAAAGAAGAACAGTTTCCGTGCCTCTGGATGCTCTGAAACCACACTGTGGTCATGGAGACAGCTAACAGATTCAGTGTGACGGGTAAGTTGGGAGATATGACATGAAATGATAGTTTATTTATATAGCTCATATACACAATGTGTTTCAAAGCACAAAGATAAACAACTTTTCCAAGTCTTGGTTCAGAGTGTACAAGATCTATCTCTGGGGGAAACTCAGAGGTTCATTTTATGCCTAACTCCAATAGAAATCCAGAGGTGCCCACTGAGCATATTCTTACTGGGCAGTGGGCCCAAGTATTTCCTAATTATACCGGTTCCCAGCCAGTGGTTACGATTAATAGGCCAGAAAACACTGGTCAGGTACCACTGACACATCATGGGTATCCTGAGAAGGGGCTATTGGCAGGTTGCATAGCAAACATCCATAGTAAGGGGCTTACTTCAGCTTAATATCGAAGCATCAAGAGATTAAAAACTCTTTGATGTGTATTAACTCTTATCAGTATCTCACATTAGTGCTAAGCAAGAGATACCGGCTGCAGGCTCCAACACCATCATACACTTGGACACTGGCATAGCCCTTCTACAGGAGTCTGAGTTGTCACTAAAGTTCCCACTTGGCTAAAATTGTAACTATTTATCCTATAGGGCCCACCACAAGCACCGGCCCAGGATTGTGGGAGAAGTAGGGAGCGCGGTAGAATTAACACACGGGCAGAGGGGAGTGAGTGGTTTGAGGCTCAGGCCCCGGTACACAGGCAGAGGGAAAGACAGAAGATCCTGGCCTTCCCGCCACATGGTCATGGCAGACCAGAGGCAATGGGTCCCCAGGCACCAGCACTCTCTCCAGAAATGGCCACAAAATCAGACATGTTAAGCATTGAAGAGGAGAAATGGTAGTGTCCCATCCCTCAGGCCACGCCTCCTATTTGGAAGATGACGTTGCGGCTAAAGAACCACCGACCACGCGAGGCTGCACCTCCGCCCACTGCCCCGAGCACCAACGCACACCGCGACCATGCTCCACCTGCGAAACCAGGCCGCATCCCGCCCAAGATACATGACGGGAACCAAGACGGAGCTGGAAACGATTATATGGACCAGCTCGACTAAACGCCACGCAAGCTAAAGCTGCCATGGTTGTACATGACATGACGACATACCACGTCAGACAGGAAACATATGGGCCGTCGCACACCTGGATCACTCACACACCAATCTACACGAAGAACATGTCCAGTGCTATGAGTTAGCCGACTGCACACACACACACACACACATACGTGCATCTTTATTTTTTCCACATAGGCCAGCAACCGCATCGCAGAAACGCAAGATGGCGGAATAGTTAGTGTATATGCTTGCAGCTGCTTCATGCTACTAACCCCGTGGACAGGACCCTATGGACAGACCGAAGCACAAATCACCCAAAGCACCCCTCCGCTGTTGCTCCCTTGCAGGACTGCAGGACCATCGCGGAACTGCGATACAACCGAACAGTGCAACCGGAGATTGGTCGTCGGGAGCCGACTACGAAATTATCCCGCCCGCAGTTGGCGAGCGTCCAGACGCAGTCCAGAATAGGGGAAGTGGCAAGCCGATTGGGAGGGGTGTCTGCAGCCGAGCGGCACCGGCAGACGTGAGCCTAATGTGAGTATGGACCACACAACAAGCAATATTGTGTTGTGCAGGTGGGGGGAGGAATTGTAAATAGGGTGGCGGGTGGTTTTACATTGTCGCAAAATTTGGTGTATCGGTGGTGATTGGCACGTCATTTGTAGTAGGGAACGGAGCGGAGGTAGTCCCTTCTTGTGTTGATGAGCATATTGGGTGGGGTAACGAGTCCCCACGTGTTGGACGGAGTGCCGCGCTGATTGGTCTAGATAGTGAACACATGTATGGGGGTGTGGTTTTCCTATGAGTCGGCGTTGTAGTTCGATGAGTAGATGAGGATTTCCTATTAATTGAGTGTGTTAGCTCGGTGAATAGATGACGGATTCCCGCAGGAGGTAGCTAAAGTCTCTCTCGGATTGCGGAAGATAGTTGGCTGGTTAAGTTCCCCCAGTGAAGGAACGTATCACACACGAGGCAACGCAGCGGTGCAGACGCAACTATATTGAGAAAGGTGTTTGATGACGTATACTCCAGGTATAGTGGGAAGACAGCTGTGGGGATTGTGGGGTTTTATCACGGGGAAATTGGTGCGCGTAACATGTTTGTATGTTTTTTGTGGCCAACGGCTGAGACGGGGTGCAAGTGGGCAGGCGGCCGCGCACGGAGAACGCCGGCACGTCCTTGAGGGGGGTGTGCTGGGTAGCGGTGCAGCCCGTGTGGACGGGACTGCACGAGGCTACGCAGCACAGGCTGTGAGGAAGTAAAAGAGAGGAGAGGTTCGAACAATAACACGGGAGTGCCCAACAGCGGCTACCCCGAAAGGGCGGGGTGGCCCAAGAGCACACCGGGCGTGGGGTCGCATGGGGCCTTACACGCCACGGGCCGAAGGGGGCCCTAGAAGCAAAGAGGGGTGTCTCAGAGGATGGGAGCCCAGTGCATGACAACAGAAAGATATACACTGAAGCAATTAACAGGATTTTAACGCACATTATTTCTTTCCTGCTGACAGCGGAGAGTCGGAAGTGCCCAATTAGGGGCCAGGTAAAGGTGGTGCGTATTAAAAATGATGTATTATGGGGGAGGCACCCAGCGTGGGGGCCACACGTTGACAACACCACTCCAATACATTTGTAAAACTCTGCCCACCTACAGAGATAGAGTAGTAAAGTATAGTGTAGAGTGGACAAAGGGTACAGATGAAAGAATAAGAATTGCTTGGCCGCCCAATGGTAGTTTTTGCAAGGAAACTCAACATTCATTGCTAGCGTACTTACACAACACATACAAGGGGAAGAAGTTGGCAAACCGCTTAGAAATGTTCCAGCTTTGGAAAATGTTTCAGGGATATGGCCCAGGGATGATGAGCGTATATGAAGTAAAGGACGGTGAGGGAGAGGGGTGTGCTCTGCCTCCTGCCCCTTCCAGCGTAGTCCTAGACAACGCTGAGGAGAGTAAGGAGGAGGACGAGGAACTGTACCCAATTAGAGAATTAAAGGAAGCAGGCGAGCCTCGAGAGTTGACAGCGGCAGAGGGATATTCAAACCCTACGTACAAACCAACACTGTATGCCCCAGGCAGCGCTAACGCAACCTAACGAGGGCACGATGGGTATGGAAGGGGCGCAGGTTAATGATGGCGGCATAAGACAAGCACAGCTTGAGTTAGCAGGGGTAGGGCCAGATGAATGGATAGCAGCACAGGTACTATTTAACTACAGGGAATGACCACGGGGAAGGAGGAGGGGGCAACCAAAGCAATACAAGGATTGGAAGCAGAACAAGTGCAAAAGGAGAAAGAGGTAAGCATCAGAAAGGAAGGGAACTCAACAAAAGAGGAGGAAGCGAGATTGGAAGCAAAGATAGCAGAACTAAAGGAAAGAAGAAACATGCTAATCAAACAGCTTGAGCTCAAGGAACTAGAAAGACAAGTGCAACTGGAACGGGGAAGAGGAGAGAGGATAGAACTAGAGCAAAAAGGGAAGGAAGACAGAGGGTCTCATTGCAACTTCCCTGGTCCAGACTGCGGTGATTCCGTGGCAGCGGTAACAAAGTTTCCACGTCCGCAAGGTTGCGGAAAGACCTGGCGTTTACGTGCTGTAGGTCACGCGCACCACACGGACGCGGAAACGGTGTAACCGCTGCCACGGAAAAACCCACGGAAATAAACATAGCGGCGCCACAAGAAGCGCAAAACCCGTTTCGGCCACTGTCGCCACGGAACCGGAAATACCATGATCGCCAAAACAGAGAGGCGGCCATCATATAAAGCACAATCCATTGCCATCCAGAGTCAGCACAAGCAAAATCCACACTTTGAGAAGCCAAAAGGGACCACCAGCATGTCTGCCAGGATTCCAGCCCAGAGGCAGCGCAAACAGCGCTTTAGCGAGGCGAAGCTAACTGTTCTGGTTGAGCACCTTGTGGAGCATGCTGAGATGCTGTTCAGTGCTGATCAATGGCGTGCTACACAGCAGCGGAGGAAGGAAATGTGGGCGGAAGCAGCACGTAAGTGCACTGCTGTGGGCGTGACTGTGAGGAGCGTAAAGGACTGCCACAAGCGGTGGGATGACCTCAGGCTGAGGGTGCAGAACCTGATCTCCACACACCACCAACACAGCAGTGGGACAGGTGGAGGACCTCCTTTCCCACTGAGGCTGCAAACATGGGAGGAGCGCTGCAGCAGTGTTCTCCACCTTGAGGGCATCCATGGGATCGGGGATGCTGAGGCAGGAGTGAGTCCACCTGCAGATGCTGGTAAGTGCGCAAATTTGAATGCCATATGTTATTGAGGCCAGGAGTGGCACAAAGGACCCATTAACAACCCCCAACCCCCGGCAGTGCATGACTGGGCCAAAGGACCCATTAACAACACCCCCCCCCCCCACAGGCAGTGCATGACTGGGCCAAAGGACCCATTAACAACCCCTCCTCCCCCCAGGCATGACTGGGCCAAAGGACGCATCATGATCCAGATGGTGACCCATATCACTACAATGCATTACCGGCAACCAGTGTAAATGCTACAATTAAATGATCAACCTGTATGATGCATGTGATGCGCCCATCAGGCACCACCACATAAGTAAATGCATGCCCTCTGTGTCACCACAGCCGTATCGAGTGACAGTGATACTGCACAACAGCCCAGGCAATCAGCTCCTGCACGTGTGCAAGCCAGCGCCCCTGCCCAGGAGGATGCTGCCAGCAGTTCGACATCTCTGCCCCCAGTAGCACTACAACACATGTGCCAGCCACCATCACCAACATCTCCACCATGTCCATGCTGCCTGATGCAACACAGGTGCCATGGGCACCCATCATGCCAATGCAACCCACCACAGAGAGCATCTGTAGTGCAGAGGAGACAGCATGTAGTGACAACAGTGCCCCGGCAGTGCAGTCTGATACAGGGCCACAGGGGGAGGTGCCCACCCTGGATGATTTGGAATCGTTCCATCAGCTGGAGTTCAGCCCCACAACACTCCACAATCCTATGAGGTCACCAACCCCCTCAATGGCAGAGCTAAATTCCCACATGCAGCGGATGGAGGAGCAGAAGGCTACCCTCACCCAGCTGGTGGAGAGGCAGCTTGAGGAATCTAGGCTGCAGAGGGAGTGGACAATGGGGTTTGCCATGGGTGCAGGGTTAGCTGGTTGCCGCCTGCGCCTCCTACGCCTCAGCTCCTACTCTGCAACAATACTGCCATCATGTGCAGTGCTGCCTGTTGGTTGAGTAGGCCCAGTCCCAATGCTACTAGAGCTTCTGGCTGCATGGTTCCGTTTTGTGTTGGGCTGGGTGTGGCCCTTTTCTAGGCTCCCAGTGGCCTGCTGGGTCCAGCTGGGCTGATTTGGTGCACCTGTGCCCTGATTCAGGTCAGCAGGCACTGTTTAACGTCATGTTCGCGGTGGCGGCGGTACCGCCACCGTGATCATGGTTTTAACGCCATTTTTCAGCCGCTGTTTCCATGTCCGCGCTAGTTGTGATGCTCGCGGTGTTTAGTATTGCCGGTAACGGAGGGGTTTCCGTGCAGGCGGAGTTTACGGGAGCCTAAACTCTGCGGTGGCGGTTGGAGGTAGTGCTATTTCCGGGTACGCAGGTCATGATTGGGCGGATGCGGAAACGGTACCGGTATGGTTATACCAGCGGCATTAAGTCCGGACCGATGTACTTGTAATGAGGCCCAGAGAGCGGGAGGAGGCACTCGTACGGGGCATCACAGAACGGGCAGCGCTTATGGAACAGTGGGAGAATATGAGAAGGGAAGAAGAGAGGCAAGAGGGTGACAGAGAAATGGCATTCTGGAAGAAAAAGATCATATCAGAGAGCGCACGTAAGTGCTAAGAGGGACGGATAATAGACAGCATACTAGCGAGGGGTAGTGAAGACCAGAGTACGAGGGATCGGGATGCGAAGGCCCTGAGCGAAATGAGTGACGCAATAATGAGGGAACTAAGCAGGATCCGGGCGGACACGGAACAACAGGACGAGCGGTTAGGTGAACAAGCGAGAAAGGGAGATGAAGGGGACATTGGGAGTACGGTGAGTATACGCGTTACTAAATTGGTGGCAGCAAACAGGATAGGGGCGGATACAGAAGATACAAGTAAGTTTGCGGATATAGATCTGGAAACGGTAATAATACGAGGCCCACACCCGCGCGTGAAGCTCACATTCTCAGGGGGGTTCTGCACTGATGAGGATGAAGGCTTTGTGATCAGATATACAAGCTTTGATTGCAGAAGTGAGAGGCAGAGTTGAAAAGGTGGAAGAAAGCATTGGGGCCTTGAAGAGCAATTGCATGTCCGAGGAGGTGCTATAGCTTTCCCTAGATGTCAGACTGAAGGCACTAGAGCAGGTCGGGAAGGAGGTTGGCGTGAAGATGAAGGACCTTGAAAAATATAGGAGATGGTGAGACTGCTATGGAGATAAAAGACAAGTTTAAGTGGATTCTGCAATCTTTGTTTAAAGAAGGTCTGGGTAAGCCTATCCTGTATGATTGGCTACACAGAGGTGGAGGCCCTGCAGGAAAGCCTAGGTCGGTGGTAGCGAAATGCCACTATTTCAGCATCACAGTGGATATTCTGGCCAGAGTGTGGAAAGGAGGGTCCATCATGTGGGAAGGCTCTGAGGTGAAGATATTTCCAGATCTATCTGCTTCCACGCTGGACCACAGGCGCCAGTGCAAACCCCAACTACATGGCTAATGGAGAAAGGATGCAGATACAGGTGTGGGTACTCTTCTCACTATTTTTTTGTACGTTGAGTGGATTATCCAGAGGAAGTCCTGCATGTGCAGGAGGAGCTGCAGCGAGGGGTTCTCCCGAAGGACGCAACAACCAACAAGGAGAAGCAGGACAAGTTTAAGAAGGCATTTACTGGAGGTACCACACAGAGGAAACTGTCAGGAATGTGAAAATTCAGGCCCATCGTCCCCCAGACCCAAATGAATGCATGGGTCAGAAGAATTGTACTGGGTTCTGACGAACTGTGGGTCAAGAGAATAGCAGGGTGAGATGCTGTTGACACAGGCGATGGGGGTGAGTTGGAATCTAGAGGGGGTGGTGGATGGGTATGGAAGTTTTGGAGATATGGTTCGCTAAATATAGGGGGGTTGAACTCTCTGACTAAAAGATCTCTCATTGCCAGAGAGTTGATCAGACATAATGTGGCTTTCCTAGGAGCAAGATACAGGACCTAGAGGGGGAGTACAGCAACTGTACGGAGAGGCGCAACATGATTAAAGAGGATATAATTACCCTGAGAGCCGAACTCCGTGAACAGAATTTGGGCAAAATATACCATGCGTTAAATCTGGTAGGACAACAATACTATGAGAATTGGGACAAGGCAGGCAGCATCATGTGGATAGATTGAAGGCTCAGAAAGTTAGTAGGAGGGTGGGTGAAATTGTAGGACAGGACGAGGTGCGACGCAAAGCTCCAGAGGACAATGCCTGGTGCTTTGCTGACTTCTATCAGATGTTGTTTGCTAGAGAAGAAAGGGATGTTGCAGAGGAAATAAGGGACTACCTCCGGTAATCGATATGCTGGTGCTGGATGCCGTGGGTATAAGCTGGTTAGACAGGGGGATTGAGCTGGAGGAGGTGCAAAGCGTGAGCAAAGGAATGATTTCTGGGATGGCCCTGTGAGACGACAGATATACCATTAATTTGTAAAAGTAAGGAACTCATGGTGGCAACAGTAAAGACAGATACAAGTGATCACAGTTCAAAGGTGTTTATTGAACTTTATAATGGGTGCGATAAACACCTAATCTAAACCTAAATCTAAGATGGGAGTAAGCTACGACCATCAAATAATAATAAGGCAGTGCTAAAAAAGGGCCTACACTAAAAAAAAGTATTGCCAATCCTTACTACTAAATTACAAAAAGCGTGTGGGATAATGTTCACCAGAAAAGAAAGAAGTGCTCACAAAATGATAAATCAGGATGGTATGGCTGGGTCTCTTTTCCCCACGTTTGAAGCACGGGACAAGGCGGGAACCTCGTGCACAGCACACCCCTGGGCCTCAACAGCACGAGGTTCACAGTTCAGTTCAACAATATCAAAACCCCTTCAGAGGCTAAGTCTTTTTCCTGCAAAAGTCTCTTGCCTTAGAAGCTTTGCTGATTCAAAGTAACAAACAAACAAAACTTATCTTGATGATCTTGCACATTGGTTGATTTCTCTTCGCCCCTAGGATCTCCCTCTGCCGGGCTCGGATCCTCCTTGCAAAAACGCACCTCCCTCCGTCGGGTTCACTATGGCCTTTCTTCAATAGAGTTCATGTATTCCTAAAACAGTTCATGTATTGCTCAGTTTCATCAGAACGTGGGTTTCTTTCTCCTGCCTTTGTTTCGGTATCCCTCTGTCGGGTTCAGATTTGCCAATTATCACAGTTCACAATCTTAGTGGAAAGTGGGGTTCCCTTCCCTTAGCTTTCCTCTGACAACGGGTCAGAGACTTTCGATTGTACAAGGGATTTAATGTGACCCTTGTAGGACCACTCTGACGCCTCACGCCATCCGTTCCTTGGGCCTTTTGGTTCTTCTAGTTTCAAAAACAGGTCCCGGACAGAGCCTTTCGAATGAGCGCCCATGTGACATCAGACCCCTCTGCACCTGGACCTCAACTGAGCTTTTTTTAAAGTTCAAACATACACAAAAGTTCTTCTTCTTGCAAAATTCCTTGCGTTCAAAAATGTTGCTACTTGCAACCTTGGGCTCAACACACTGGCTGTGATGAACCCGTTGGCTTCTTTGTTCTCTGGAATCAAGGATAGTACCACGGTAGTCAGCTTGCCTCTACGCCTGCGTTATCAATGCGGGAGGCCACTGTGTACCATTGACAACTGCTGCTCCGCACGCCAACTTTAACTGTACTTTACTGTAACTACTGGTCTTATGATTTCCCTTTCGGAGGCTTCGTGGGTCTGAGTTGAAAAGGGCAAGGGAAATTCCCCCTTCGTCGGCCTTCCAGGTCTTACCGTTTTGTTCCTCCCTTTGTACTGCCAGTTTGGTGGGGCTGTCTCCTTTTGCGTTCGGTCTTGCTCGAAGTGTGCTTTCGTGCTCCGCCTTTTAGCCCTATGGGGAAGGTAAAGGGCCGTCAGGTGTGCGTGGTTATTGTTAATTGCCTGACTCTGCCTGACCCAAGTGTTGGGACATATCAGGTAAGCGGCTCTGGTGTTAGTCTGTTGTCTGTTTCTGTGTAAGAAAGTGTTTGTGTGGGAAAAGGGAGGGAGGGTTAGAGCTTCTAAATATCCTACAGGGTAGGATGGGGAAAAGGTGTTACAGGGAAGGGGATACTGCATCTCAACCCTCGGTGTCCCACTTCCACTCCTCAAAGACACCTCGTCCAGGTGATCCTCCCCCACTGGTCCACATCCAGGAACTGGATCCAATAGCGATGGCCGTATCCTGGCCACCTGGACGACAGATCTCCGGGGACTAGCGGGTGAGACGCCTTCAGGTTTCTCACACAGGGTATTGTCGCTCTTCCTAGTTAAAATATACAATGATCTCCTAGTGATGGGGAAACCACCATCTTCGTTTATCAAGGCTTTGATTACACTGATAACCAAGGCTGGGAAAGATGCCACAAGATGCTTGTCCTACTTGCCAATCGCCCTGATCAACTTGGATGCCAAGATTTTCATGAAGATCTTCGCTAAGAGGCTTGAGAACTTCCTCTCCACACTGGTCCACCCAGATCAGGTGAGATTTGTCAGGAACAGGCAGGGGGCAGATTATGTGCAGAAAAAGCTGGATCTGCTGTCATTTCTGAGGAGGCAGTTGGAAGACTCTGTCTTCTCTACCTGGACACCGAAAAGGCCTTTGACAGAGTCAGCTGGGCATTCCAGGATGATGTGTTGCTAAAATTTGGGTTTGGAGCTAATTGGATGACGTGGATTAGGGCAATATACTTTGAGCCAACAGCAAGGATATTGGTTGATGGGGTCCGCTCTGATGAAATCCAGTTGGAAAGGGGAACCCAGTAGGGTTGCCCTCTCTCCCAGTTGCTGTACGCACTTCGGAAGGAACCATTGGCGGCCAGAATAAGACAGCATGAGGAAATTCAGGATAGGAAGATGGGGGAGAAGGAATATAAACTGGCGTTGTTCGCAGACATATCTTGATGTATATTGCTAACCCAGTCGAGTCACTGGACTATATACTGAGGAAGATACAGGTTTGCGGGAGCCACTCTGGATTTAAAGTAAACTGTGCTAAATTGTTTATTTATAGTGGCAGAACAGTGTTTGCAGTACTTGTTGGTTAACCTTCCGAGGAAAATACAAGATCTCTTTGCAGAGAACTATCTGGAACTCTGGGCCGGGGTGAAGGCAGACCTTGAAAAGTGGGCCAAATTTATGTTTTCTTGGATGGCATGCGTGAACATTTTAAAGATGAACGTTTTGCCCAGTTTTCATTATCTTTTTCAGATGCTGCCCACACTGCTCCCGAGAAATTTCCTGAGAATTGCAAAGAGGGAAATGCTGTGGTTCCTATGGGGGGACAGGAGTGTCTGATCACTGGGTTAGCTATGCCACGCTGGTCCTTCCCAGAAACAAGGGAGGAGAAGCGTTCACAGTCTTGGAGACCTATTTCAGAGCTCAGGGTCATAGTCAACCACCTTGGCCTGCAAACGTGGAAGCATTGGTTGTATCTAGACAATACAGTGGTACAGCCTGTGGTCCTCAGAGAATGGTTATGGGTGCCAAGGAGCAGGGTGTCAGACAGGGACGTCATTTCACCAAAATGCCAGGGGTAGCGGAAGTGACATCACACAACCCTTGACACCCCCCTGATGACATCACAGGAAGTGATGTCATTTGACCCCACCCCAAAGTGATATTGCGGGAAGCGATGGAACACGACCTTTCACCCGTTGACAAAACAGGAAGTGGCATCACATAGCATTGTGCACTACGAAAAATATGGTTACGATATCACTATAACGTGATGTACATTTCATACAAGAATGGATCGCCATATGTATCGTTAAGATCAGTGTGTATAGGCCCATATTACCAAATTACTTTGAATGCAAGCAGACGTTCATGACCAAATGGTAATGATGTGTTATTATATAGCACTTACGCTTAAGCACTTTATATAGAAAAAATATACACCCAATATCACCCAACCTGTGTTGGTACTCATTTATCGACCTCAGAAGGATGAAAGGATGAGTTGAGAACAGACTAAATCAGACTAAATCAGTGACTCATCCCTGAAGTGTGCCTAAAACAAACCTTTAATGAGTCTAGCAATTATTGTATAGAATTACAGAAAGACACATTATTTGGTTTTCCTATTCTTTCTTAATTTAGGGTTAGTGCTGAAAGTGTTAGACTTGTGGCACTCCTGTTCTTCTTTTTCTTATTTTTTTTAAGGCACCTGAACAAGAAAGCCAGCCACTCCAGAAGTAAAGAGCCACAGCCCAGGAGCTTGCATTACCCAAAAAAAAAAAAAAAAAGTTGCAAGGGAGACCACAGAGGTCGCAAGGGAGACCTCAGAGGTCGCAGTTGCGACCTCTGGCGACACCTAAATGACGTCCCTGGTGTCAGATAGAATCATGAAGCACCCGGTCCACCAAGTCCTCTAGGAGTTATGAGGGAGAGAGCGGGCACGAGGTGGCTATCGACGTGGCCCTCACCGCTTAGCTGCATTTGTGCCCCCCAGTCAGGAATGGGATATGCAAACCAAATCACTTTTAGAATTGGTATGAGGGAGAGCTTGAGAAAGCAGGGCAGATTTTGGTGGAAGGCAAGTTTTTATCTGTACAAGAGCTGGAGGAATTACTACCCTCTTTCTGTCTTTCTCTCCCTTTAGCTCCAAGGGCCGCTGACAGATGGGAAGTGGGGCACAACTCTTAAGAGAAAACTGACCCTGTTTGAGGAAAGCTTAATATTGCTTAGAGGAGACAAACACATAATATATAGGCGCTACAAGGATATCCTCCTAGCTGAACCACTGGGGGTGTTAAGACTAAGAGACAAATGGCAAGTAGATCTGAGGAGGAAAATAGACGATTACTTGTGGACCTGTGTGTGTAGAGGGTTAGCCAAAACGTCCATAGCTATACAATACAGGCTACATGCATTTAAGCACCTGCACCGCTGGCAGCATCACCCAGCCAGACTTGCGCGGATGTTCCCACAGATTAGCCCGCTTTGCTGTAGGGGGTGCAGTGACTAGGGCACGTACTGGCACATGTGGTGGGCGTGTAGGCATGTAAGTGTATATTGAGAGGAGGTGCTGTCCTGGATCAAGGAGGTAGATATCATTGAGAGGGACATGGACCTCTGGCTGATATTGTTTGGGCTGGAAAATAGGGATGGGCTGTTTGAAGGGTTAGGCCAAATGGTACACAACCTGTTATTGTTATTGTTATTGGCGGGGAGAGTCTAGTCAAATTGGTTAAGGGCTGGAAGAATGAGGGGGGTTCCCTCCAAAAAGAATGGGTGTAGGTGGGACGAGAGATCTTTATGATGGAGAAGCTCACTTTCATGCCCAACAACCCTAAACTAAATCTTGAGATGGAATTGGTTCCGTTCATATTAAAGTATATGAGCACAGATGGTACGGATGTATGAAAGTCAAGTAGGGTAAACCTGGTGGTTCCGGAATCAGAGTAATGATTAGAAGGGACATGGACTGAGCCTAGCCACAAGCAGCTCAAATGTTCGAGAAAAAGACACATAGGCAGGCTTGATGGTTCTGGGGAGGGTGCTAAGGGACGGGAAGAGTAATTTATGTTTTAATGTTTTTTCATTGATCGCAAGGTTGTGTCATGCGCTTGCCCCTTTGGAGAAAATTGGACCAATGGAGATTACAGCGCCATTAGAATGTTCCATTTTCTTACTTATCTCTTCCTGTTTTCACGGTCTAGTTTTTTGCAACATGGCCGCTGCCGGGAGCTCTTATCCCTCCCACTCCCAACGGCCGCCGTGTTGCATCTGTGTTTGTTACCCTTTGTTGCTATACGCTCGGATTATTTCCCTTTCTGGCATTTCGCTGCCTTTCCTAACTTTCTACCCTTCGGCTGCTTTTCCGCTCAGTACTATTTCGTACTCCTCTCCGGTCTGTCACTCTACTCGCTTCTGTTTCCTCTCTCTTTCTCTTTTTTGTTTTACTGCATCCGCCTTTGGTTCTCTTTCTCTGTGCTACCAGACCTCCCGGTTTCCCTTCCTCTGTTTTCTCTCTCCCGGACCGAGCAGTCTGCTCTGGGTATCTTTCTGTTCTCTTACCTTCAGGGTTCCTTTCGCCTACACTGTTATACACACATTCCTCCGGCGGCAGATCCTGCTCTCCTTGTAAGCCACTGCCTCCTTCTACAATTAACTGAGTACTACATACTTTTCTTTCTACACCTGGAAAAAATATTCACATTATATGTGGAAAGCCTACTTACCAATTGGATTAGTTGGCTCTAATTCAGCTCTGGATCTTTAACTTGACTGCATACCACGAGGACCATCTTCAAGTGTTTTTTTTTGTGCCTGGAACTACTATTTCCCCCTTTTGGCTGCTGCGGGACCAGAGCCATTGGTCGTCTGGCTGACAACAGACCACTGTGGCGTCGTCCCGCGGTAGACCATATTTCTACAAAATGAAAAGATAATCCAAAGGCAAAGGAAGAAGGAAACTGCCGGTACAACACTCCAACACTTCAGGTGAAGATTCAGATTTAAGCCCTGAGTCTGAGAGTGAACTTTACAGGTTGACAGGTTTGATAGAGGGGTGGCTTACAGTGGTGGGGCTACGTTAAACTGCAAAATCTCCGAAGACTGTACAATGATCTTAGTGGGGGTGGAAGCATTGGTAAGGGGTGTGGGGAAAGTAAAGTGCAAATTGTGTTGCCATTTTTGTATACATCAATAACATGCGATTTGGAAAGTTTTGGAAGTAATCAACACCTCAAATCTGCAAAGCATACCTGCAAATAGTCGGTGCAATTATTTTAAGTTTCCCTTCCCATACTGCAGGAAATTTGAAAACTCAGGCCGACTCACACCACAATATCCAAATGTGAAGTATAGATCCCACACCACAATCAATAGTACCAGAGTAATGAATAACGACGGTGAAATCTGATACATTAAGTACGCTAATGCTAAAACGAATATGCTACACAGCAAGCATATCGAAGATCCTCTTTTGAAGCAATAGTGACAAACACCGGAATAGTATGTCAACCACTGGCAGAGGGCCCCAATGTGGAAACCTGAAGGCCAAAGCATCTTCAGGAGCCAGGAAAGATGTTCCCTGTTTTTCTATATAACACACAGTTGTGCAGGAAATAACATTCATGACAGGTCACTTGTATTCTAGGACAACTGCCACCCTGCTTCAGTGTTGAAACTAGAACACTCTGAAATAATATTTCAAGGGCTTTCGTAAACAAATAGCCAAATAAATAACAAAGTGTTAGGATGCTCAGCTAACTCAATAACATAATGTACCAGCATGGTACCTGGTGTCATGGCATAATATGAAGGAGGGACCAATGAGTTTCTCAAGAAAATGTTCAAAGGAGCACTGACTTGACCTCTTTCTCCAAAGGGGTTCACCACAAGGTGCTCAGTGTTCCACAGTCCAATAAATGCCAAAGTCAGGTGGCTAGTGCAAATCAACATTTATTTTTCCTTCCAGTATCCCAAAAACAAAGATATCCACAAAGTCCTCCCTCTTCAAGGAGGGTGCATTTTTTCCTCCAGTGATTTCTGGGGAACAGGTCACCTGGTCCTCTAGCCCTCTCCTTGAGCTGCAGGATTTCCCAGTTTGTGGGGCCACAGCTCCCAGACCGGATAGGCATTTCTGAGGTTCTCCTGAGCGCTGCCTCCTAGGGTTCATCCTTAGGGCCTCATCACGAGTTGGGCGGTATCCCGGCGTATTTTCCATCGAGCGCTATTTGCGCTAACGCCACGATGTCTGGTGGATACAACGTCAGGTCATGAGTTGGCGTGCATGCGCACACGGCCATGGCGTTAACGCAAATAGCGGCAGTCAGAAAAAGTGGCGATGTAGCAGCGCGCGCTATTAGCGCCGCAGGAAACGTGTCACCGCCGGAACAGGAAAGAAAGCGGCAGCCATCTTGGAAATCACAATCCGACAACCACTCCTCCAAAGCTTGGAAAATGTCACACGAACGTACCAGGGGGAAGTCAGCCTTGGACAGGGTGCCGAAACCCAAGTTCACAAACCAGGAGCTTGCCATACTTGTTAAGGAGGTTCTGGGACATCAAGAAGAGCTGTATGGACCCAGCAGTGCAAGACAAGTGCACAGCGGCGAGCACAGATCTGCAGACAAGTGAGCCAGAAAGTGTCAGCGGTGGGCCGTGTGCCCAGGGATGGAGAGGATTGCCGCAAGCGGCTGAATGACTTGCGGATCCGTGTCTGTGGTCTCCTGGCCCAGCACAGGAGCGAAAGCATGGCGACTGGAGGAGGGCCAGCACATCCACCACCCGAGTTGACACCCTGGGAGGAGCAGATTACCACCCTTATAGACATGGGCACAATCGAGGGAGTCTGTCGAGCGGAGGCAGGTACCAGTACCCAAGAGGCTGCAGGTGAGTACACCCCATCACCCCCCTAAAAACTGCATAATCATGTTAGGCCCACCCCTCCAATCCCAGTATGTGTTTGCAATGTGTGTGACGCACCGCAGCCACCCATTAGTGCCGCCTCGTGCCACCGTACCCTAGCGCCCCCTAAAATGTATCAACCAAAGCCGCAAGGGAAATGCATTCATGGGCATGGTACAGCAACGTAATGTGTGGGTGTGTATCAAAGGCCTCCCACCCACAGCAACATGGGAGTTGTGCATTCACAACAGACATCTAAAGATGTCACACCAACATGTCCAAGCAGTGTCCCTCCCCTGTAGCATGTTCCGCCAATGACAACATGGGGACTGACTAATATGCAATGGCCAAACATGATAGAAACTGTGCCCTAACCCACTGTAAGACATGAAATGCATGATACAAATGTAAGCTGCCCTCAACTCATACAACATCCTATGTACCCCACAGGCCCACAGCAATGATGATGGGGAAGCAGCATCCACATCCAGCTGCATGTCCCGACGCGCATCAACCAGCACCACCACCCCACAAAGGGACCAGCACGAGAAGGCTAGATGCAGGACACATCCTACATCACCCCACCGGAGCCCACTCAGATCGGTGCAACGTCCACAAGGCCGCAGGGCGTCAGCGCCTCGAACGCCGGGAGCCACCATGGGCATTCAGGATGTGGAGGGAGCCACCAGTGGGTCAAACTTGGATGAGGGCCACACATCCCCTGTGGTACGACACACTGCACTGGTGTCCTCACTCAGCCACAGTGCCACTCATGAGATGGGCACACCCCAAGGGAGCCCGGAGCACGTGCCAGTGGAAGCACTTATTCCCCATGTGCCTGTGCGTGTACGCTGTGCCTGCACACCTGTGCGTGATGTGGACACACTGGGCCTCATTACGAGTTTGGATGTAGCCATGCCGTTTTTAGCGGCATGGCTACCTCCAAACTCGGGTCCGGGTCCCGCAAAAGGGGACTTACCGGGCCATTCCGACATTGGAGGGCCCGGTAATTCCCTTTTGTGGGACCCGGACCCGGTACATCCCCATTCCCATTTGGGCCCCCATAGGGCTCAATGGGAATGGGGAGGATGCTAACAACGGGCCTGTTAATGACGGGCCCGTTGTTAGCATCCTGGACTGCTAGCGGGTCCCGCTCTGCACGTCTGGTCTGGCCAGGCGTCCAGAGCGGGACCCGCTGCAGAACTCGTAATGGGGCGGCCCGGTATGAACAGTGCCTGCCGTCCCTTACCACACCGTTCATACCGCAGCCGCCCTCGTTGTAATGAGGCCCACTGTCTTATGGTTCCCCTGAAGGCAGCCCCTCTAACCACAGCAGCCCCATCCTAGTTGCTGCCATGTCCCCCAACATCTCCCATGACACCCCGCTTGACCTGTCAGTCCAATCAACAGCACACCTGACAGACCCATCGCAACAGTACCTGCTGTAATGGGGCGGCTGGATGTGATGAGGCTCGGCAGCTGAGAATTGAGGCCATGTCTGCTGAGCACAACCACCACATCAAGGCAATAAGCCGTGCCATACACAATGCTGCCAAGACCATGGCACGTGATAATGCGCACACCCGTAGAGTGGTGGAGGGCTGCACAGCGGCCCTGACAGGATTTGGTCAAAGAGTACGCAAGCTGTGTGAGTGCCAATCTGCACCTGCTGAGCAGATGCGGGAGTCAAACAATCTGCTCCGCCAGCAGCTGCAGTCCTCAGGAGCTATTCCATCTACCTCTACAACACCCACAGAGGGATCTCTGGAGGCTTCGCCCAGGCGCCGTTAACTGCGCAATCTCCCACACCGCTCACCAGAGGGACCCGGACGTGGGAAGCACCCACGACCATCCTCAATGGCCATAGCACAGTTGTGCCGCGCCCTGGGCACATGGACCCACTTGCAATGTTTTTGGGGAGTTCACAGGGGGAGGAGGGGGTTGGGTCTTGGGGAGTTCACAGTGGGGATTGGGTCCTGAGGCGTTCACAGGGGGAGGGGAGATTGTGTGCTGGGGAGTTCACAGGGGGGAAAGTGTGCTGGGGAGTTAACAGGGGGCAGGGGGGATTGGGTGCTGGGGAGTTCACAGGGGGAGGGAGGATTGTTCAACTAATAATACATCCCGTTCATTATGCATACAAAGCTTGGACATTCATGATTGTGTTATAGTGCTCTTTATTTTACAAGTGATATGTGTTACATGTACCCATCCACCAGATCAAAATAATTGTCAATCAGGGCCTGTCTGGCCAACTTCCCCTCCCTCACCCCATCCCTGTAGGCATGTGCCCTGGCTTCAGGCACATTTTAATCATCACTCCCAACCCCGTCTGGCCATCTGCATCGGGGGGCAGTGGCACATGCCTGCAACAGCAAATGTTGTGCAGCATGGCACAGGTAAGTACGATTTTTACAACTTTCTCTGGTGCATACATCAATGCCCCTCCCGTACGGTCTAGGCACTGGAAGCTTGTCTTCAGCAATCCAAATGCCATTTCCACATAGATGCATGTACGCCCATGGGCAATGTTGTATGCCAGCTCAGTTGGAGTGTGTGGATTACACACAGGGGTCATGAGCCATGTGTACTGCGGGTATCCTGTATCACCTGCAGGGGAGAGAATGCGGACATTAGGCCAAGGTTGGTTCAGTGGGTATACAAGGCGCAGACATTAGTGACACTGGCAGCAGAATGAAGTATGTGTTGAAAAGGTCCATGCTATCTCAGTGCAATGTTGTCATACATCCTTCGCCTTCTGGGACATGCATGGGCTGAGGTTTACATGCAGCATTGTATCAATTAACATGTTAATGCTTATGTGTGTCACACTCATGTAGTACACGTACGCTACTTTTCATTTACCTACTTTCATTGTGGTATGTGCTGTACAAGGTGCAGTATTCAATCAGTGGAGTACTTACTGCATGCACCACCCCTGTGTCTAAATGCCATAGTACTCTGTCCCTTATTTCTGTATGAGGGTACCCTTATATCTGCATGTTCTGGCGACATTTTGTTAGGCCATGTGTTGGGCATTCGCTATGGCTGGTGTTGCGTTTTCTACTTGGCACAATCATGTACATTTGGCCAGGCATGTGATTGGCCAATCAGGGGTCACTGACTCACGGATTGTCATTGTCGTGACTCCAACTACTCGTGTATGGTGGTTTTGTGGATGTGCCTACATTGGGACTCTATTGGCATGACTGTCTGGTGGCTAGGGTGGGATATCTCTTCTGTGTCAGGGTGAGGAGTCGCAATGCGACACACACACAATGCTTTGTGGTAGTTGGGCTTCGATACAATGGGGCTTCCACAAGTGTGTGCCATTCAGACTGGGTGTGTTCTGCTGTGTGGAACATGTGCAAGGGTTCTCATGCGAGGCACATGCATGGAAATGGTGCTGTGCTAGTCCTGCCTGTGTCTCCTGCTAGCATGCAGGGATCCCTGTGTGTATGCCCCCAACAGGTGTAATTTGGCATGCATTTCAGTATATATTTGTACTCACCCAACATCCATGTGTTTTGGCCTCAGTGCCTCTCCATGAAGGCTGGCAGGGTACTGTTGCACAGGACCATGGAGTCGTGGGTGGATCCTGGGTAGCGGGCACAGCAGTGGGTGAAGGTTAGGTCAGGGCTACACGTCATCTGCACGTTCATGGAATGTTAATTCTTACGGTTCCTGTAGGCTGCCTCATGTTCCCGGGGTTCTACTAGTGCAACATGTGTGCAGTCTAGGGCTGCTATGACGTTCGGGTCTTGGGCAATGGCATGGAACTGTGCCTTGAGCTGGTTGACCTGCGCCTGTGTGGCTGGCAATGCAATATGCTCATTGACATGGAGCGGCAGTGCATCCAGCACCTGTCCCAGCACGGCACTGAAGGTGAACTGGGCCATACCATGCATCATGGCAACAGTGTGTTGGAAGCTGCCAGTCCCGAGGTACTGTAGAACGGACACAAGCTTCACAAGCGGGGGAACAGCATTGCTGATGGCTATACAGCTGCCTATGTCATCCTGGATTGTGTCCAGCAACTGGGTGATGGTTGCCCTGTCCAGCCTGTACTCACTCACCAGCTGCCCATCAGTCAGGGCCCAGGGTTTTGGCCAAACCCTGGGGATGGCTGGCTGCCTTTCTAGTGCTGGTCTCCTCCCCCCCCTCCTTCTCCTCATCCCCAACACCCCATGTGCTTCCAGGGCCCTGGGCTGGTTGGCAGGCCTCTGTAGCTCCAGGCGCAGCAAGTACATGTCCACATCAAGGCATCCGGCTCCAAATGGCAACATGGTGTTGGGAAGGGTGTGTTGTCCATGGGTGGGTCTTTTGTAGGCCTCTGGTGTGCATTGTTTTCACCTGAACCCTTATTGCTGTCTCCTCCCTGCTCCTGATGGTGAAATGGTGTTGGGAAGGGTGTGTTATGCATGGGTGGGTCTTCTGTAGGCCACTGGTGTGCATTGTTTTCACCTGGGCCCTTATTGCTGTCTCCCTCCCTGCTCCTGATGGGGAAATGGTGTTTGGAAGGGTGTGTTGTGCATGGGTGGGTCTTCTGTAGGCCTCTGCTGTGCATTAATTTCACCTGGAACCTTATTGCTGTCTCGTGTTCTTTTACCGCCAGCATTTGGCCAGTGATATTTTTGTCCGTTTTCCTGCTGGTTTTCTGACGCTAAGAGCGCCAACCCCGGACTTGTGATGGCTGTGTAATAGCACGTTTGGGTGCCGGCGCTATTACAGCCGACACTATTACAGCCGGCTGTAATAGCGCCGGCGGGATTTACAGTCGTGATCCGGAGGAGTGGTATTGGCGGCACTAATACCATTTCCGCCGGATTTAAGGGTTACCGTCCAACTCATGATGACCCCCTTAGTGTTTACTTCTAGTGAAATGCTGGAAATTCCCTGCCAACCAGGGAAGCAATTAAGCCTTCCCATTTCATTTGGGACACCCTGGTCAGGCTTGGTAAAGATGAGTGGCTCTACTCTCATCCACACATGTCTCTGCTTAATATTCTCTCCAAAGCTTTCCTATGCTTTTATTGCCCATGTGCTGTCCTCCCTGCTACCCGGCATACTGATGCTGTATCGTACTGCCACCCTCCTCTACTATCTTTCTAGACTTACTTGGCTCTCTGGTGTCTCCCCAGTTTCTTCTGCCTTCTTCCTAGATTGGTCTGGCTCTGTCCCCCTCTCTGCCCAATCAAACTTTTCCTCTCTCTCCTCATGGTAACTCTTCTTTTTAACACTATCTTCTCTTCCCACCAAAGTCTTCTAATCCAACTTCTATACATTGGTTCTTCTGAGACTCACTTTACTTTCTGTTCTCTTCATATCCCTTCCAGATTTCCCTCTTCACAGTCTCTTGTCTCCTTCTACAGCATGGGGTCTAGCGAGGATTCACATGCTCATGAATATTCCCCGTCGTCAGGCTAGGAATCCTCAGTAAAAGAAAAAGCAGTTACACTTTAGCTTTAAAACTGTATTTCTCCTCTAAACCAATGACGGTCCTCTCCCTAAGCTCCATCCCTGGTGGCCATCTTCAGATTTTTACCTCCCGCTTCAGTGTTGGGAGATCTCTTGTTGCCCTCCAAGCTATTTTTCATTTATGATGCACAAACTGCCATGAAACATCAAGAATTAAGGCTCAGAGAAATGGAGATGGCTCATGCTCTAGAAATGAAGAAATTGTCTTTGGAAAATGCTTCTCTCCCAGAGTCTTCTAGGTCTTCCAGCCCTAAGAGACCCTGTATGCCAAAGGAAATGATTGGTATGTGTGAGACTAAACTTGATGTTTTGGATTGGTTAGCAATGTTTGAATACAATCATGGGATTCAGGGTATCTCAAGGAATCAGTTGATTCCTTGGCTTTTCTCTAGGCTTCCCCCTGTTGCAAGTGATGCTGTAATGGCGTTGGGGGAGGAGGATAAGCAGGATTATGAGTGTGTGAAGCTAGCTTTGATAGCTAGATTTGGGAAGACCCCTTCCCAGTACCTTAAGAGGTTTAGGACCCTCAAAAGGCATGATGGTACCCCTTGGGCTACCTGGGTGTATGAATGTTTGAAAAACTTAGATGGTTGGGTTAAGGGTTACAAAATGAACACTTATGAAGGTTTGAGGAATATTGTTATGTTGGAGTCAATTTATGATGCCTGCTCTCCTGAGCTTAGACAGCACTTGGCTGATTCAAAGAAGATAGATCCTAAGAAGTTAGCTAAGGCTGCTGACTTGTGAGTTGCCAACAGGGCTACTCACAAGGATTCTGGGGCAACTCAGAAGAAGGATGAGGGAAAGCAGCCAAAGAAAGATAACAAGGAGAATTCCAATACCTCCCATCCAGAAGAGGTCTCAAACATAACTAGGGTAAACCACAAGGGAAACCAAATAGGGCTAGTGTACCTCCTGGTGCCAAACCGGAGGTAGGTCCGGACAGACCCTGATTCCAGAGAGCATTTGGTAAATGCTTTAGTTGTGGGTCAACTGACCGTGTGAGAGGAGATCCCAGATGCAAGGGTAACCCTGCAGGGGTCAGCACTACCTCCTTAGCCTTCTCCCCGGAGGGAGAAGTACAGATGGCTAGTGCTCACTTTCACTTATTTTCTGAAGAACCTTTGGCTCTTCAAGCAGCTGTATCCTTAAAGTCCAAGGGTCTGGGTAAAAAACAACATAGTGATGTGTATGACTCCATTCCTGAAAACTCTAAGGAGTATTATGTGGACAGTGTTCTTGTCAATGGCCAGGACACCCCTGCCACTTCAAACGACATTTACCAAGACCTTTCGGGATCAGCTCCAACTGATGCGCTCTAACCTAAACACTGCACTGGCGGAAATGAGGCAGGAGGTTGTCCTACTGGGGAAGAGGATGGATCTCTTAGAGAGGGGCCTTCAGGAGGTGGACAGATATGCCACAGCGAACACTGAGGCTATAGAACGTCTTAGCGTGGTTACCCAGAATTTAGAGATACAAATGGAGGACATGGAGAATAGATCAAGGAGGATCAACATACAGATTAAAGATCTGCCGGAATCAGTGGAGGATAGAGAATTGAAGGGAGTATCCCAGAAAATGTTTGCTAACTTGTTAAAAGGGGTAGCGCCGGAAGGGATAGAACTGGATCGGATCCATAGAACAGGCAGACTGGCGAAAGGCCGTAACGCAAGAGCAAGAGATGTCCAAGCGGCGTTCTCTAGATATGGACAGAAGGAAGCGATATTGCACGCTGCCAGGGCGAAAGAGCCAGTGCTGTATGAAGGAACACAGATCTCCTTATTTCAGGACTTGCTGGCCAGTACCCTACTCAAGAGACGGAAGATGGGTCCAGTGGTCAAGGACCTGGCCCGGCATGGAATTCGCTACAGACAGAGCTTCCCTTTTGGCCTGGTGTTTGAATGGGAGGGGGCCCAGGCGCGAGATCACCTCACCACAGGAGGGAGCAGACCTCCTGCAGATGTATGTGGGTCAGGACCAGCAGGGAGGAGGACCCTCCCAAACGGAGAACCACCCAAGGCTCAGGCCCTGGGAATGGTAGACGCAAGGGGAGAGGCGCAGAAGGAAGGCTACGCTACGAGGTCCTTTTCTGAAATCTGGAGGAAAGACCAAGGAGATGGCCCGGCAGTAAGATAAAGGGTCTGATCGGTGGACTTAGAACAGGTACTAAAACATGGGGGTGGTGAAAGCAAAGAACTGACCTTGGGCGGGGGGAACGCAGGAGGATGCTCCATCTTGGCTTCAGTAAAGGTTGGGTTTCCCGGGGGAGGGGGGTTCGACAAGGGAAGGGAGGGGTAAGGGGCATCCCGAAGTTTGATAAGGGGACGGAATAGGGTCGGGCAGGGACGGGTTCACAGGTTTGGGGTCTGGGATACTAGGGAAAGGGTTCACAGTAGGGGAAGAGGACGGAGGGACTAAGTATCACAATTGGAGAGAAGGGAGGGGGGACGAGACAAGCCTAAACAGGAGACTTGTTCCCATTCAAGTGGTTAACACATAACGTGAGAGGGCTGAATACCCCTCTCAAGAGGAAAGAATTGGAGCAATTTGTTAGATCCTCTGGGCCAGACGTCCTGGCGATTCAGGAGACCCATCTCCTGAAAAAGGACCAGAAGATATTTAGTTTGGAGGGTTTCTCTCAGATTTATCAGGCCTCTGGACCTAACAAGACAGCAGGAGTAGTCCTGGCCATCCGGAACAGAGTGGATTTTAAGATGAAAGACACTAAGGTGGACAAAGGAGGTAGATACGTTTTAATAGTGGGGGATTTTAGGGGAATGACATATACAATGGCTTCAGTCTATGCGCCTATCTCAGGACAGGAAGCCTTCCTAAGGGAACTCCTCAACATATTGGAAGGATTTGCGAGGGGGCATATAATCTTAATGGGTAACCTCTATCTGGCCTGGGATAGGGCTCGGGATAGGTCTTCGGGTGGCAGATTGAATAGGGGGGTTGTGGCCTCGGTCGCTCTACAAGAGAGGTTCGAGACCTAGGGACTACCAATGTCTGGAGAGGGGTGATAGGGGACAAGGAGGGATATACATTTGTGTCCAGTGTGCACGGGACACAATGCCGTATTGACTATATATGAGTCTCTGCCCGGCTGATGGGAGCAGTGGAGGGGGTAGAGGTAGGGCTCCTAGGAATAGCAGACCACGAGGTAGTGTCAATGAGGATGCACTTACCGGGCCACAGGAGGTCTGGTGGTGGGGATTCCCGGGGGAACTGCTGCAGGACCCAATTGTCAGGGAAGAATTGGAGGATAAGATCAAGGCTTTGTTTTAGCTCAATAGGAGCTCGGACACAGGAGAGAGCACCTGACCCGTTAGGATGCATTTAAGGCAACAATGCGGGGGGAATGTATAGCTGCAAAGGCACAAAGGTAGAGGCACTTGGGGGCTGTGGAGGCCCAACTTGAGGTGGAGGTCTCTGAACTCAACGAGGGCGTACAGACGGGCAGTGGGACAACTCGTTATCCTCAGGATAAAGAGAGCGGAAGGTTCGCTATTTTTCGTTCGGCAGAAGGTTTACACAAAGACCAACAAGGCGGATGCGCTCATGGCACAATTATTAAGGGGGACCGCAAGCAGTCACACCATTGGGGTTATAACCGATGAGCAGGAGTCCCGTTCACCTGCACGGAAGAAATTCAAGACTGCTTTGCCGGCTATTATGCAGAACTATATTCATCCCAAGATCCCCCGGCCCAACAACAAATAGACTTACCGATGGAATTCAATTGCCTAGGGTGAGAGGAGAAGAGTGGGAGACACTAGGCCAGGAAATTACAGTGGAAGAGGTCCGGGGGGGGGTGGGTCATAGCTGGCCTTCCCCCAAATAAGGCACCGGGCCCGGATGGTTTCAAGGCATCCTTCTATAAAACATACGCTTGGGTATTAGTCCCCCAGTTAAAAAGTCTATTTACGGGGGTAGGCAGTATCTCACCTTCCATGGAAGAAGCTAAAATAACTCTTATTCCCAAGCCCAACAAGGATCCCAGTAAATGCACATCGTATAGGCCAATAGCCCTGATAAACGTAGATTCCAAGATGTACACTAAAGTCTTGGCCAGTAGACCCGAGAGGCTCCTCCCAACTCTGACCCACCTGGACCAGTCAGGGTTTGTACTCGGGAGACAGACATTTGACAATATTAGGTGCATGGCGCATTTGGTAGAGAAGGCACAGAAGACGGCCCCTCCCTCGGTCCTCTTCTCCCTTGATGCTGAGAAGGCGTTCAATCGAGTGGAGTGGTCTTTCGGGTGCTGGAAAAGATGGGGCTGGGTGGGAATTTCCTGCAAATGATCCAGGACAATTATAAATAACCTGTGGCACATCTGCTGGTAAACTGGTCTCTGTCCCGAGTTATCGAGTTGAGCAGAGAGACTAAGCAGGGGTGCCCTCTTTTCCCCCTGTTGTACGCAATATACCTGAAGCCTCTGCTACAGTCAATACGTGAGGATGGGGGGTACATGTTATACCCTTTGGTGGAGCATGAAGTAGCTGCCTTTGCAGACGACATACTTTTGTTACTCACTAGGGCGGAGGAATGACTACGGGCCTGTAAGAAGATACTTGAGAGCTTTGGACAGGCCTCAGGTCTTCGGATTAATCTCACCAAGTCAGAATTGCTTAACCTTAGGGAGAGGGGAAGGGAATTGACTGCGCTGAAGGCGTCTTCACCTCTTCTGTGGCACCCGGGTGTGATTAAATATTTGCGAGTCCGAATCACGCCCTCACTTTCTGGCTGGTACGCAGCCAGTTATCCACCGAAGTTGAAGGCAGTACAGAAAGACTTTCAGAAGTGGAGGAACCTCAAGGTTTCCTGGGTGAATAGAGCGGCAGATGTTAACTTGCTGATGCTCCCTCGTATATTTTATCTATTTCAGGGCGATCCCACTGGCATTTTCATCCAGCTTCTTTCGGGAATTGGGGAAAATGATGGGGAATTTTGTGTGGGAGGGGAAGCGGCTGAGGATTAGTCGACTTCTATTGAAGTCCCCAAGGAGAGAGGGCGGGATGCCACTCCCCAATTTTCAGCTGTATTACGAGGCAGCTCAGCTGCGGATAATACGAGAGTGGTTCTCATCCCCTAAGGGAAAGCAATAGGTGGCAATGGACCAGGCGATAGTGCGACATAATCTGAGGGAAGTACTGTGGCTACCCCGCCAACATAGACCACAGCATATGTACCTGAGTGCAATAACTAGGCTGATGGCTGACACTTGGGACAGGCTAGTGGGGAAATATTATCAATAACTTGGAATGGAATTCACCCCGGTAATGGAGGATGGGGCATTTGGACAGTGGCAGGGAGGAGGGTGCCAGGTCATCTGGGACATATACCAGGGCTCAACTATCAGATCATTCATAGAGTGCAAGCAGGACTTTGAGGTGAGTGAAAAAGAGAAACTCTGATACTTTCAATTGCGGCATTGGCTTCAGAACACCGAGATTAGACGCGCAACCACACGCCAACTTACCCCGTTTGAAAAATTCTTGACCGCACATGATGGGCCTAGGGGTCTGATGTCGAATCTATATAAAATCCTAGATAATGCCATTCCTCGCCCTTCATGGCCTTATATGGCTTGTTGGGAGAGGATCATTGGGAAGGAAATTAGTAGGGACGACTGGGAAAGGTTGTGGAGGATGATACCAAAGGTGGCCAGGGCAGCTCAATTACAAGAAGCCTGGTATGAGATATTATATGGTTGGCACTATACGCCGGCCCACCTACATAAAATTTATCCTGAGGTCTTGCAGGAATGTTGGAGAAAATGTGGGAGGGTGGGTAACAGATCCCATATCTGGTAGAGATATACAAAAATTGAACCATTCGGGAGGGAGGTCCAGGAGGCACAGGCCCAGGTCTTTGGGGAGGGTGTCAGGGGCTCCCCGGAGAGGGCCCTGTTGGGGATAGGGGCAGGGGAGGGGAGGTTGAAGGGGGACGTGGGAGTCGATCAAAAGCACGGGTGGTGCTCACGTTGGCGGCAATGCTACTTATAACCCAGAGATGGAAAGGTTTGGTGGTCCCCACCCTACAGGATTGGCTTTGCAAAGTATGGGACATTGTGGCATTGGAATGGGCTACCTAAGCAATGAACAACAACCTGCCCAAATTCGCTGGTGACTGAGGGGAGATCCTGGCATTCCTAAAAGATGACGACAGTACCCAATGGTGTCCCCAACGATTTGAGACTCTTGGAACTGTCCTAAGTGAAACCTTACGAAGTGACCCCATGTGGTTTAAGAGAAGATGTGGACTCCAGGGGGGAGGGAGGGGATGTAGGTAGAGAGGGGGAGGGAAGTGGGGTAGACAGGGGACAGGGAGGGGAGTGTTGGGCAGGAGGGGGAAAGTTAATGTTGTTGTTAAAGTGTAATAAAAAGATGGTTAAAAAAAAGACTTAAATGTAATCAAGTTGATTCATGGGAAATTAGTGGAACAAGGCTCAACATCAGTAGATCCGTTCTGACCTGTACACTATGTGGTAGTGATGTCCTGGAAATCTTTTTAATTGAGTGTTAAAGCCTTGTAGTTATCTTTAGACAGGCCAAGTTAGCTTATGGTAACTTGAATGTTAAATTTTCTAAGTTTGATGACGTCTGGGAAAGATACATGAAGGGTGATGAGGCTAATCTATCATATCACCAAACTTTGGGGATTCATAAAAAGTTTATATTGTATTTGGCTATTTATACAGCGCTCTTTCCCCATTTGTATGGCCTCAATGCGCTTTGTGACTGGAATGCCCTTGGTGACTGCAGTCAATGTGGTTGAGGTTCTAAGAGTTTAGAACAAGAGATGCTTGTTAGCATTTTTGCCGGTTTAGGACTTAGGGGGCTGGCTAGCCTCCACTCAGCAGCCCAAAGGTCAGGCACGTGGGTGGGTGGTGTTGATCGTTTAGGATAGAGTGCTATTGTTGAAGATTCAATGTGTGCCCAGCTATGCCGAATTTTCTTTAGTTGGCAGTCGCTGAATGCTAGTGGCAGAGGTGTTGAGGTACGTCAGGGGTTTCAGCATGGACGGCTATGTGTCCTGATAGACATGAAGGGCATAGCCATAGCTGCATTCTATGGTGCATGGATGTTTGGCCGTGCCTTTGGCCTGTGTCCATAGAGGTGGTGTAAGATATACGTACCGTATGTTTTAATGTAGTTCGGCTGCAGCGTTCTTTTTTCTTAGTCCACTGTGGACAGCATGTTCTCATTGATCGTGGTCTGTCTGGAACGAAAGTCTGAGCAGCGAGGGTGTTAGGCAAGAATTGGAGTAGTAACCCTGCGGGAGACTACACCACCCTTGTCCTCTTGGTATTAGGTAACTCACCTATTGGTGAAGGTCTGTCTGTACTGCATAAGTTGGTAGAGTGACTGAGCGGCCAGATGTATGTCAACAGGGGTAAATGTGAGCTGTAGCATCGAAATCCACAAATAGAAGTATCCAAAGAACACTTACACTCAAGGTTTTCTAGTAAAATAATGATTTATTTAACGGTTTGTTTTAAATAAGCATTCTATAAAAAGGGTAATGTGCAACAATGAAAATACACTTCAAATACTCTCTCAGAATCAAGGTCGAGCAAGTAGATACTCTTTAGAGATACTTCATACACACTTCCTACACCTTGAGGTGACTTCACTAACTAGGACAGTAATGGCATTTATATATCACTTTTGCACTTGGTAAAATACTGAGGTTGGTAGAAATGAAAGGTTAAAGGAAGGAAAAAGGTTAACCGGTTATCAGAGCATGTGAGCACTTTTTAAATCTCCCAATGAAGTCTAGATAAAGCCTTTCCCAGCAATATTAGTTAAAAACCAATGTATCACCTATGAGGGACAGTTATAATCAGTCAATGGACTAGAAGAGTTTGCAGGGAGCCAGGACAGCCAAAGTCAATTGGAGCAAGGTCTATGGAGCTGAGGCACTTCTTAGATAGCAAAATGTCGTGCACAAAGTTAGAGAGTTTGTTGTAGAAAATCACTGTTGGGCCACAGCTGTTAGGCTTGTGAACGTTAGAGCTGAGATCAACTCTAGAAAAGCAGCTACTGCAAATCTCAACTGAGAAAAGCAAGCTACAGACAAAGAGGGAAGTATCCCTTAGTGAGAACGGTGTCTTAGGTTAGAAGAAGAGGATCCAACTGGCTTCTGCCTTGGTTGCAGTGTTGCAGATCCTGTGTTCCTTTGCCTCAGTCGTGGGGACAAGAGGGAGGACGTCTGGAGGACTCCTGCAGAGCGGTGCGGAGGTCAGCGGCAGCTACAGGCTCTTTTCAATTCAGCGGCACTTTGCGGTTTCAGCGTGCGATGAACAGCACCACTGCGGATCTTGGGCACCAGTTGGGCTTCCTTCACTCCTTCAGTCCAGCACTCTGGTGAGGTGACTCAAGCTTGGGTTGTCCTGCTTCGGGAGGGTCCTCAAAAGACTCCCCCAGGCTTTTGGCCAGCTTACAGACGTTGCACTCAACTATGGATTTCTCGACCCCTGGCACTCGGTTCCAGTAGCAGCAAAAACGTACAGCCGTCTGAGGGTTAGTTGGTCCCCCTAAACCAAGGGAAGAAGTCGTCCTTTCCGGAACTTTTCTAGTCGATTCGGAAAAGGAGTTTCAGCCCAGCAGAAGGGCTTCACCGGGCAGTCCAACGGTCCAAAAGGATGCAGCAAGCATCTCTTCACGATTCCTTCGTCGGATGTTTCGTCCAGTGGTCGACTCTGTCTTCAGTCCAAGAAGCCTTGCCTTTTAGGTAGGCTTCTCCTATTCATGCACAGCTTAGCTGTCACTCACACAGCAGGGTAGCTGACCTGCAAGGATAGCCAGCCAGCCAATCAGGACTGGTTGCATTCAGGTAACCAAGGATACTAAGGACAGGGAGTTTCGGCACCTCCGTCACTTCCTGCCCTGCCAGACATGCTGGAGCCAGAGGCGGGTTTCAGTACTGAAGCCCGCCAAAGGCAAAACGAACAAAAGGTTTAAACCTGGTTTGGCGCGCAGAGTAAAACCCAAGAAAGACCTCACAAATAAGAAATGGTGAAAAAAGAAGACGGGGGTCATTTTGACACAATGGTCACCCATGGGTCGGTAGAGAAAAGCACAATGGTAGGAAAATTAAATCACTGCCACCAGCCATTTAAAGTAGTGAGGGAAACATAAAAAAATTCTACATGAGTAAATAGAAATGTACATGTTATAACTGTTTGTATTTACACTCTTATAATTGTTTGTATTTTAAATTGTATATATATGTTTTACTTAATGTATAGCAAGTCATTTGTGACTATGATATACTTAATTTAAAAAAAAGTCATTGTAAAATGACGCATTGAATATGTATGTTGGGTTAAACAAAGCATATAGTAAAGCACAGTGAATGCATAAGAACAGTAATGGTCAGTGAAGACCCTGTCCACTCCTAAACTAAATGTATACCCATTATCCGGAGGTAGGCAGAGTCAAGGAGGGCTAAGGCACGAAAAGGAGGAGGGATCATTAGATAGCAGTAAAACATATTTACAGAGTCATAACCAGGATCGAAAATATGCTGTACATGTGTAGTTTCATGGCCACTTGCCCAGGATCACAGAAGCGGCACCATCAGGTGGAGGGAGCACAGGACACCATGGTTCACACACGTCCCTTCGGGACGTTTATACATTGGGGGCCCGGTTGGACTCAGTCCTGGCGTCTTTGGTGCCAGGCTCATGGAAAAACATCAGCAGGACTCTTTTCCTATGGACAGGAGTGCTTTGAAACAGAAGCAAGACTCGTATTTTTGGGCAGGAGCGCTTTCAAGAACTTTCCACTTGTGTTTTTCTTTTTTTTTTTTTTTAAAGATTTTATTGATTTTATTCAAACAACAAATAACAACCCAAACCAAACTTACAGTGGATGCATAATTCGCTCTCGTATACACATACATTATTATGTTCTCACCCACTGTGTTCCCCCTCCCTCCCGCTCCTGAGCCTACTTTCCCACATTGGTCGTTTCCACCCCTTGCTGTAGGGAGTCCTCTTCCGCCGCGCTCATTGAGTCACCATCACTTGGTCCATCATACCAGGGCCCGAATAATTCTGCTATCAGTTGCTTCCAACCCGACAGGGCTCCCGCTTCTCCCTCTATATCCCTTTTACACGCTTACTGCCATGCCATTGTTTCTGCCTCGCCCACTTCTGCAAGTCCCTCCACCATGTTTCCACTTTGGGCCTGTAACATGCTTTCCATCCCATTGCAATCCTTCTCTTTGCCAGGACATATGCTAGATCTTTTAATTTACTCACATGTTTAAGCTTACGCGGTCTGGGGAACCCTCCCAACAAACAAGCCCACATGGTATCCACCTTCATACAGATCCCCTTATCTTCCATTTTCTGTGCTATGTCCCCCAATATCTTGCTATCAGTGGGCATGCCCAGAACATATGCACCATCCCTGCATTTTCCTCATTACATTTCGGGCACACTTGGCTTCTGACATTTTTAAATTTAGCTATCTTTAGTGGCATCAGGTATGCCCTGTGAGTTATGTACAACTGTATCTGCTGCAGCCTGGCATTTCTCAAAAAATTTTTATGATACCCTTGTGCCCTCTCCCACATCCCATCGCTCATCGGGTCCCCTACTTCTTCTTCCCAGTCCAGTCTAAGTTGTACCACCTCCATGCCCACTTGGGTCATTATCGTCTCATACACTCTAGACGTTTCGTGCCCCCCCCTCCGCCATGTCATATATCATATCCAGTGTGGTGTCCGGGTCCTCTGCCAGTTCCACCTCGGACCAGGTGTCTTTAATACGCTGCACCATCCCATGATACGTAATATATTGCCCGGCACTCAACCCCGTTTGTTCCACCAGCTCCTCAAATTCTAGTATCTTCCCCTCCTGCCACACATCCCCCATAGTTGCTATTCCCACCGGTTCCCATTGCTTCCTAATCATTAACCTTAGTTGCTTTTCCATTCCCACCACTGTGACCAGTGGGATCTGCGAAGTGCATGGGGATGGCTTGTCCATTAACCGGCATGCCTTTTGCCACATCCCCCACCCAAGACCCAACATCCTTGGACGACCTCCCAACTCCCGTTTGGGCAACCATATCATTTTTTTCAGAAAATATGGGGCACAGTCCCCCGGATGCAGCCTACGTTCTAAGGTAGGCTCCTCAGAGAGCCATTTGGCTACATGTTGTAATTGGCTTGCTATATAATAAACTTCCCAGTTTGGTAATTTAATGCCTCCTTTCTCATACGGATTTTGTGGTTTCCACAGGGCTACCCTGTTCCTCATCCCGTGCCATAGAAATTCCCTACATATGCTGTCCAACCTGGTAAAGAATTTCCGAGGTTTGGAGTATGGGATGTTCGCGAAGCAATGCAACAATCTGGGCAATGCCACCATCTTAAGCATCACCCCTCGCCCCATCATTGCCAAGGGGAGTTTCGCCCAGAACTTCATGTTATTCTCCAGTTTCTTAACCGTTCTTTCCGTGTTATGCTTCTGTTCAGCTTCTACCGTATGGTATATGTCTACCCCAAGATATCTGAAGGTTGTGACCTCCCTATCTATCTAAAAAAAATGGCAGCTTCTCCGCCGAGAGCCCTCTATATCTCCCCAGCGGAAACACACAGGACTTACTGGGGTTCACAGCAATACCTGATAGTTCTGCAAACCTCTTCATCACTTCCACTATATATTGAAGGTTCTCTTCTGGGTACCGCAAATACAATAACATGTCATCTGCATATAATGAAATTAAATGCGATGTCTCCCCAACGACAATGCCTATTGCATCATATTGCTGCCTTAAATAAATCGCCAGAGGTTCTAACGCTAAGATATACAGCATGGGGGACCAAGGGCATCCCTGTCTGGTACCTCTACCAAGTTGCCACCTTTCAGAGATCACCGTTCCTGTCTTCACTCTCGATAGTGGCGCACTATATAGTAGTTCTACCCATTGAAGATATCCTGGCCCTATACCGTAATTGGCTAGGGCCGCTTTTAACCAAGGCCACTTGACCGAGTCGAATGCCTTGATCGCGTCCAGTGATACTATCACCATCTTGCCTGTGTCCCCGTCAGTGTATTCGAATACTCGATGCAGTCGCCTCAAATTATTCGAGATGTTTCTGTTTGGGACATATCCTGTCTGGTCAGGATGTATTAACTTATTGATGACCTTCTTTAGTCTATTTGCTAGGACCGCTGTTAGAATCTTACTATCTTGGTTCAACATCGACAGGGGCCTGTAGGATCTGCAGTCACTACCAGGCTTATTGGGCTTGGGAAGTGGTATGATAACCGCTTCGCATAAGGATTCCGGTAATTTCCCAGCTTCATATGCTTTGTTAAGCATCTCCAGCAGCGGGGGGAGTACCTCTGATTTATATGCCTTATAAAATTCGCTTGGGAGTCCATTGGTTCCCGGGGTTTTGCATGTGGGCAGCTGCCTCACTACTTCCTCTAGTTCCTCTAGGGTGATCAGGGCATCTAGCTCCTCCCTCTCCTCTGTACTAATCTGGGGTAATCCGATATCTTCCAGTATGTTCCCTATCTCCCCTCTGTTACTCCCTGTCACATCCCCGTACAGGCATCTGTAGTATTCTGCAAATTCCTGATTAACCCCCTCCTGCGTATCCGCTATGTCGCCATTGTCTTTCACTATTGTTCTGTTTGGGGTCCTAGGGGTCTCGTTTTTGTAGAGCCATGCCAGGACTCTACCTGGTTTGTCTCCTTCAGCATGTTGTCTCTCTATGTACTTTTTATAGTTGAGATTGCATAACCTCTCCCAATGTCCTGCACACTTCTGCTGCAGACCCAATGCCGTTTCTGTATCTTCCTTCGTGTTACTACCCCGTTCCAGTACCTTTTCTAGCTCTTTTTCAGAGTCCTGTAATTCGGCCAGGATCCCATTCTGCAGCCCTTTCGACCTGGCTATGGCAATTCCCCTCACTACTACTTTAAAGGCTTCCCAGAGCGTGTCCGCTGTCTTAACACTGCCCATGTTTATCTCAAAGTAACTTATTATTTCCTCCCGCATATCCTCCCTGAATACACTATCTTTAAGCGCCTCTGCACGCAGTCGCCATGAGGGTATCCTTCCCCTCGGGGGTCGGTATTGCCACACTAGCATCAGTGGCGAGTGGTCTGAGAGGACTCTGGCTTATTATTCTGCCTGCGGTATGTCGGACATTAGTTCCCGCGTGACAAACACATAGTCTAGTCTAGTATACAAGCCCTGTGGGGCTGCATAGTGTGAATATTGTCTGTCCTGCGGGTGACATGACCTCCACACATCTATCAGCCCAAAATACACCAACAGCGCATGTAGTGCCTTTGCGGCCGCGGTGGGTCTATCTACTTTAGTGTCTGATCTATCCAGGTTGGGGTTTAGTACACAATTGAAGTCTCCCCCCCACAATACCGCCCCCCCTACGCTACCACTGAGTTTACCATACAGGGTCCTAAAGTACGCAGCCGTGTCCTGGTTCGGAGCATAAGTGTTTACAATGCAGATCTCTCTGTTTTCCACCATCCCCTTCATAACCACCATCCTGCCATCTGCCTCTGCCACAGAGCTCAGCAGCTGGAACGGGACATGTGGTGCCATCCATGTGATTACCCCTCTTGCTTAGGCAGAATATGCTGCCCCTACTACTGTCCCTCTCCACTTCTTTCATATCACTTCCAGTTTATCTTGAGTTAAATGAGTTTCTTGTAACAAAGCAATGTCCACTTTCTGTCTTCGTAGATACATCATGACCGTGTTCTGTTTCAAATAGCTATTGAGCCCCCTAACGTTCCAACTGACTATCTTAAGGGCTCCCATGGTTCATCTCGTTTTCCCGGGGGTGTAGGCTCACCCCATAACGCATCCCCAACTACAACAAACCACTGCACACAACCCCTTCCCACCCCCCTCCCCACCCTACCTCAACCCCAACAAATGCCCAGCTCCATCCCTGGATCTCAGGCTCTCCCGCTTTTGGGTCTACCCTGGATCTCAGGCCAAGACCCCGGCAGGGTGTCACCGCACTAACGGCGACCTAACTAAACTCTAAATGGGGGTATGAAGATTGGCCCTGCAGGGCTCCCTAACAAAGCCATAGTCATAGTGCTCATGAATCATGTTTTTTCCCCAAGCCTGGCAATTCCATTCAACGAGCTACTTCAGCTACTATAATCAAGTCCCATAGTCTTAAGTCCTGACACGCCCCAGTGCCCCCCATGCTCGTTACTTATCTTCTCCACCTCCTTCTCCCATCTGAGCTTCCGACTCCTGGGGGCAACCCTGCGTGTCGAGCCATCCCATAGCATCTTCCGGAGTTTCGAAAAACAAAGTTCTGTGTTTGTGGAACACTTTTAACTTCGCCGGGTATAGCAACATGTATTTATGTCCCGCTTCTCGCAGTCTTCCCTTGACGGCCCCAAAGTTCATTCGGCTCCGCTGCACCATCAGGGTATAATCCGGATAAGCTGTTATGTTTGCCATCCCTCTCTTTATTGTAACACCTTTACGGAAGTGTTCCAGGATCCTTTCTCGATCTCTGTAGTTAAGGATCTTGGCAATCACCGGCCTAGGTGGATTGCCTGGCGGTGGCTTCCTCATTAAGGCCCTATGCGCCCTTTCCACCGCGAACCCCTGAGACAGCACTCCTCCGGTAATCTCCTTTAACAGCATATTTTCAATGAACTCCGTGGGGTTGTGGCCTTCTTCTCCTTCCGGCAGGCCAACAATGCGGATGTTATTCCGCCTCCTCCGCCCTGCTCTCTAAATTGCCCACACGCTGTACCAAGGCATGAAGTTCCGACCCGTGGGAAGCACAGTCTGCCGTGTTCGGGCCCATCTCCTTCTCATGGGTTTCAGTGCGCTCCGCCAGTGACCTAACATCTTGCCAGAGTAGATTCACGTCCTCTTTTACCGCCCCAACTTTGAGCTCCAGCGCTGTTTTCAGTTCGGTCACTGCCAGTTGAAGCTTGGTCTCCCAGGCCACCTTCAGATCAGCGATCGCAGCAAGGACCTCCTGATTCGTGCTCATGACGGCATCACTCCCAACGGGTGCCCTGTCTTTGCTCCTTGCTCCTTCCGGGCCAGGCGACGTCTTAGTATATTCATCTAGTGTGGGCTGCTTACCCTTCAGTCTTGGAGGTTTGTTAGACATGGCGCTATGACCCCAAGTCGCAGGTCAGCCCTGTCACCTCTAGGTTTCAGTCCTGGCGAGAGCGGGTTTCTACTGCCACCCAAGCCTCAGGGGGGCCGCCCCAGGAGCGTCTTCAGGCCCGCTTTTGGTCACAGAAATGGAGTGTGCCCTCCCACGTATCTGCGTGGATCCTCTCTCCATTCTGCTATGCATCCAAGGAGGCTCCCTAGGGTATACTCCTGATTTTCCAACAGGTAATTGCTGCAATTTAAGACCCCCGGCCTCAGGTGTCAGGCCACATCCATGGTCCCCTTAGCATATGCCACGTCTTGGGGTAACGTCCTTATGAGTGTTGGGCACGCCGTATCATAGCGCTCCGCTAAATGGGTTTCTGCCTCCTACCAGGTTCGTCTTAGTATCATCAGCCAGCTTTTGTCTGTCATTTGACATCTTCAACATATACGTGTTGTGTTAAAGCACTTCTTTCATTCCCCAGGGTTCAGTGTTTAACGAGGCTACATTCACTGTATTTCACCATCTGTAGGAGTCACCATGCAATATCTCGCATCTGTACGGCTCACGCTGCACCTTCTGAGCCCCAGGCTCAATCGTGGAATAGGCGGTGATACAAAGTAGCAGCCCAGGCGTCATTACTGCATTGGCTGTGTCGGACGCGCCTCCATTACTCTATCAGCTACGGCTCTCGCAAAAATTCCCCAGCAGCCGCGCACAGTGTGTGCCTGCGAGCAGATGCAGGAAGCGCTCGGGCAGACAGAACGATTCGAGCTGCAGCAGTTATTTCACTTTCATGCGGGCTGCGCTTCGTGTTCACGCCGCATCTGCATTTATCCCGATCAGCATATCGGGGTCGCAGCAGTACTTCCAGTGGAGATCACTGCGCGGCTCCTGTTCAACGCGACTCCGCATCAGCAAGGGGCTTTTCTCCGAAGTGCTTTGTTTACGAATGGTCCACCGCCATCTTGGGTCCAGGCTCTGCAGATCCTCGCGTTCGTGTTGGTACCAATAACTTCAACGCCAGTGCATCATGCAGGCTCTCAGTGCACTTCAGACCTGCTCCATGCTTTCATGTGTATACACACATATCCTCATCTTCCATAGGCTTCTACATATGCACTTTTGCGTCGGATTAGTGTAGGATCATCAGGAGCTCCTCCGAAGACACGACTCCATACATGGCCCTGTAGCCACGCCCCCCCCTTTCCACTTGTGTTTAACGAGTCCGGGTGTGGCTTTCCATCTATCTTCAGCTGCACGTGCAACTTCAAGGAGTGGCAGGGTGTGGCAAGCAGGACTGAGCTAGTAGGCGTGGCCTTCAGAGCTCGGCTATAAAAGCCAGCCCAACCCAAAGGCGCACACTTCGCGTCAATCTGCATTTGCATGCAGCGTAATGCTCACCGCCGCCTGGGTTAACTAGAATTTACCCTGGGAATCCAGTCTCCTGTTCCTACGCTTACCTCTTGCAGTCAGCTTACACCTGCATCCATCACCGCTGAGACTGGCATCCATTCTTCATCTTCCGGATCGCAGGGCTTCAGCTCTGGGCACGTCATCTTCTTCACCTCTGGCGCGCAGAGCTCCAGCTCCCGGCAGTGCAGCACGACATCTTCTTCATCTCGGGCACGCAGAACTCCAACTCTGGACTCTGCAGCACAACATCTCCTTGTTCCACGAAGGCGGACCCTGTAAAAGGACAAAAGACAAGGTTAGACATACAAACCTGCAGTTTAAGATCACGCTTGCAAAATTCTTCACGCTTGTCCTTAAAAGCACACTTGCCTGCTGCCGGACCGCCGGAGAATCCTCCGCTCCTCATCAGGAGCCACTTCGGGCTCTGTTGCTCTGCTGGACCGCAATCACACCTTGGTGGGGAGAAAAATAGACATTGTTATCGAGCTAACAATAAGCTGAGAACAAGACAACACCAATACTTCACGACAAACAAAAAACAGAAAGACACTTACCAGAAAGGCGTGGATTTATCGCAGCTGGACTGGACACCACGTATAAAGGACCAGTGAAGGAACTCCGTCCTCATTCTACATGCGCCCCTGCCAGAAGTAGCAGGACGGAGAGTTCGCCCTTAATAATCTACAGGTGAACCTTAATGGGACGATGCATGCTCACCACACTATGGGAGGAAGGTTTTGAGAGGGAATTCACTCGCAGGCCAGTAAACCTACATCCACTCATATTTACGCAGGAGCAGGGTCCCAATTCATCGCAGCAGCAGTGGAAGGAAGCAGATCGGGGGGCCCTACTTGCTGGCAGGGCTGCAACCGTGCCCCAACGTCCCTGCAGAGACCAGGTGAGCGTAACATGTAGCCACAATATCCAGCTCATCTGTACTACATACTAACATGAGTATTATAAATGTAAATCATATACATTTTGCTTACCACCTACAGGGAAGGAAAGAACACTTTAACAACCAACCCAGAGGGTCAGCAAAAGTTAGGATTAGATTAGGTTTATAGTTCCATACCCATAAGGTCCCATCATATTCATTCAGTGATACAAAATAACCAATAGTTGATACAGTAACCACACATTTTCATAGGTAGATGGGTAATGCAGAGACTTTAAATATACAGCTAAAATCAGTAGTGCTAGCTAAAATTCAACTCTCTTGTAGGAATCTCTGGAAACCTAAGGGGGACCCAGGAAAAATGCAAACTTTCAGGCAAGTGCCTTTGAAAGTCATTTAAGTGGATGTTTCCAAGGCAGCAAAAAGATCCTTGTAGGAATGAATGGGACAAAGTATGTTGGCACCAAGAAAAATCAGGCAAGCAACATTGTCCCATGGGACGCCATAGTAGATCCTCAGACCAAGAACCCCAGGAAGAATGGAAGCAAAGCAGGATTTGTGCCAATGTTTAACCAGTGGTGAACTGAGATCGAAGGGAACCTGGGGAAACCTATGACTATGGACCCAGAGTACCCCAGGCGATATGTTTCAACAATAATCAACCAGCCCAGGGGAATGAGGTACGCACTCCCAGTGTCATTTTTGGTTCAAACAGCCAAGGAAGAGCAAAACAACCCGGTGAGTATATTCTTTTCCAGGTTGTGTTACAGGACCTGGTCACCCAGGGGCATGAACCTTGGACCAAAGATGACACTGATGGCCCAAAAGAAGAAGAATCAACCTTACCAGCAGGATGGCCTGCCTGCCTGCCAAGAGGGAAGGCCATGTTGGAGAAGGCACCCAGAAGGTGGAGGAATCCGAACAAGCAGATACAAGTGGCCTGATGAAGGAGTATCTAGCCAACAGGAAACAGTCTCACCATGGGAACAAAGACAGAGGTGACCACGGATGGCCAACATTAACATGAGAGGCTGGGTAGTGGGTATACACGCATTTCACTGCAGTATTTTTCATCGCATGTTTTTTCATCGCCGTTTTTCCAATATGGAATGGGAAATACTACTTTTTATCCCATAAAAACTTAATTTACCTGCCAACTTAAAAAACAGACAATTAAATACTCCCACTTCAAAATCGCATCTGGCACCCCGCCCACAATGGAATCTGGCCTTGAAGTGACAGGTGTGCATATTGGAACATGGGATTAAGAACCTTTCTTAACGGACCAAGCAAGATCGCTGTTCCCGCCTCGCCGCCTGGCTGGACAAGGGCACAGCAGGTTAGAAGGCAAAGAAAAGGTCTGAGCGGGCTTCTAAGTCCTGTGAGGGCGCCCCGGTGACGGGGGCCCTACAGAAGGCCAAGCACCGCGGGTCCGCAGGCACCGGGAGCGCCGAAAGGTCGGGCTCTTCGGCTGCCAGGCAGGGCGCGACTTCCCTGGCACGTTCAACCACAAGCCAGCGCTCTGGTTCGGGGAAGGGGAAGTCCGAGAACCCGGGTAAGCTGCTGGAGCGGCCCCGGTCGATCTCAAAGGGACCCGAGGGGGAGCGAGGCGCTGACCCTCCCCCCAAGGCCGAAGGCCCAGGACGCACCTAAGGTGGTGAGGGCTTTGATCCAGCCGGCAAAGGCCTCTATCGAAGTGGTCGCTGCGGCCCTGGCGAAGCCGGCTGAGACTACGCCAGTGGAGACGGCCTCTGGGCCCAGAGTATCCCTGCCACTGCGGAGGGAATCCTCTTTCCAGCCCATCGTTAAGACCCCCGTGAAGACCCCGGCGGAAAAAGAGGGGGGGGAGGTGGCCATTACAGACTCGGAATCAGCCTCTCAGGAGGATCTGGTGGAAACCGTGAAGGGCCTCAACGAGAGGTTCGAGAAAGTTCGATCCCAGGGGAAGGATCCTGCTGAGGAGATCGAAGATAGCAAGGATGGGGACGACGACGAGCAAGCGTCCTCCCGTCCCAGCCATTGCCAGAGCCTCAGGATAGCTCGGCAGCCATTTTGTTGGCAATCCAATCCTTATGTACTGAGATAAGGAGGAGGTTACCACGGACCCCGACGGAGGATCCTGAGTCAAGACCATCGGGAAGCCCCCCAAACAAGCGGAGGAGAGTCCATCCAGCTCCGTCCTTTGTGCCCACAAGACCTGTGGACCCCTCATCCCCCTCGCCTGACCCTTGGGATGATACGGCGACGGATACGGTGTAACGCTCACCTGATTCCCACGGAGGCGCAGGTCTGGCTTCGAGTGCTGATGCTTCTTCAATGGTGAAGCGCAGGACTCTGAAGATGGACAGGAAGGGCCCTCTACTCTGGCTTCTCCGGCTCGCAGGAATATTCCCCTGTGCGTGAAAAGGGAGTATTACCTACTGACTGAGTTATGCTCAAGCCTCCCACTTTCTTCCAACCCTCCACGATACCCTTCCACGATTCCCCGTGAAGTCTCACCTTAGGGTCTGAAAGGACGAGCTCTCCATCCTGCTTCTGACGCAGGGGCGCGTTGAACCCAGTTACTTCACTGGATTGAGGTTGGATGGGAGTTCAGGTAAGCTTGATTATACTGGTAGGGCGCTGTAAAAGTTCTGTTGCAAGTTCAAAAGTTCAAGCTTTAAATAATAATGTTCATTGTCTTTTTTCAGGTGATGAATGAAGATTCCTTTGGAGACTTCTTGCAACAAAGCGCTGATGGTGATGTCTTTTCCCCATAGGGGCCGGGGTTCGGAATGCCAGAAATATGGCGCCGACCCGAAGTGAAACGTGCAGTTCCAGTAAAGATCTGGTAAGTCCTAGATGAGCGCTCAGGTGATGTTTTTGCATTCGCTCATCTAATGTCTTTGTCTTTTTTCCCCATAGGGGCCGGGGTCCTGCATGGAAGCAGCAAGACCCGAAATGAATTGGGAATGACCCAACAGGTAAGTCTTAGAAGGAAACTGGGCTTTTCCTATTCCCTTCCTTCTCTCACCTCTTATTCTTGTCTTTCTCTCTAGGCTCTGGGAAGTGGCTGTGTATCCTGATGATCGCTGCTGAAGATGGAGGAACCCAGGAAAGGTGAGTGAAATGCAGCGCTGCAGCGATCGTAACGAAATGCTTTTAAAAATGATGTCTTCCCTTTCAGGATCGTCGGTGATGTCTCCGTGGTGCAGATTAGCTGGTAGGTCTCTTGTCTCCCTTTGCAGGTGACCCAGGATGCTGACAGGCGTGGCTGAAGTCCAGATGCAGGAGCTGACACGGTGAGCGTCCAGCTGCGAGGAGCAGAACAACGCGAAGCGTGAGTTGCTGATCGGGTGTGGTTTAAATAGCTTTGGAAGAAGTTCCAAGTGTGTATCCTTCCTCCGATCAGGTATGTATCCTTCCCCGACCACACCCGGGTGGAAAGTAGTCCCACAGGTAAAGTAGTTCCTATTCAGGCCTCAAGAGGGCCTGGATGTGGCAGCATGGTCTGCATCAGGTAAGTGCACATTAAAAGACTTGAACACATGTCTAGCTTTATGTGCCTGGCGCCTAAGGCGCCAGGACAGAGGTCCAACATGAGCCTGGCGCCTAAGGCGCCAGGACTGCGTCCAAAGGGCCCCAGCTTGGGCCCGCTGGCACTCCCCTGTGGGAAATGATGCCTGCCTCTGGGGTTGCTGGGTCGGACCTGGCTCCTTGGAGGTAGGCATCATGACAGTACCCCCCCTCAAGGCCCCTCCCAAGGTTCTTCCCTCCGGGGTTTTGGGCTTGTTCGGAAATCTCCGGTGAAACCTTTGTACTAATCGAGGTGCGTGGACATGGTTACTAGGCTCCCATGATCTCTCCTGAGGTCCATATCCCTTCCAGTCAACAAGATCGAAGAGTTTTGACTTTACCACCTTGGAGTCTAAAATGTCTTTAACTTTGAATTCTAATTCCCCTTCAATTTGAACTGGATCTGGAGGTTTGGACAATCGGGTTCCTGGTTGTACTGGCTTCAAAAGTGATGCATGAAAAACTGGATGAATACGCATGTTGGGCGGTAGATCCAGTTTAAAGGCCGCTGGGTTGATTATAGCTTTGATGGGATAAGGTCCTATGAATCTGGGATTGAAGGTTCGCGGGCCCTTGAGGGGTAAATGTTTAGTTGCTAGCCATACCTGGTCTCCTACTTGGTAAGGAGGAGTTTTACTTCGGTGCAAATCAGCGTTTTCTTTATACTTTTTCTTGGCTTGCTGTAAATGATTTGCAGCTTCTTTGAAGGCTCGGGTTATTGTGGAATGAGGATGATTTACTGCGGGCATTTCCAGGGTCAGAGGTGGATCTAGATCAGAGGTCCGAGGATGGTGACCATACAAAGTATAAAAGGGGGTTTGTCCGGTTCCAGAATGCACTGAATTGTTGTATGCATATTCTGCGATCCAAAGGATGTCTTTCCAATTTAACTCGGATTGGTGTAACATGCACCGAAGATATTGCTCGAGAGTCTGATTGGTTCTCTCGGTTTGCCCGTCGGTCTGGGGGTGGTGGCTGGTGGATAACCGCACATCTATTTGTGCTAGTTGGCAACACTTCTTCCAAAAATGTGAGATAAATTGACTTCCACGATCCGAGACTAAAATGGAAGGGAAACCATGTATGCGAACTATATTCTCCAGGAATTCCTTGGCCAAGGTGGAAGCTGAAGGCAAACCCTTTAAAGGGATAAAGTGGGCCATTTTGGAGAATAGGTCCACAATTACAAGGATTGTGTTGTAACCAGCACAAGGAGGCAGATCTGTTATAAAGTCCATTGACAGGGTGTGCCATGGTGCCGGTGGAATATCCAAGGGTTGAAGTAGGCCGGCTGGCCTTTTCTTTTGAGCCTTGTTTTGGGCGCAAATTCCACAAGACAGTACAAAAGACTTTATGTCTTTTCTCCAAGAAGGCCACCAGAAGTGGCGTTTGATTTTTTCCTCCGTTTTAGCGATACCAGGGTGTCCTTCCATTAAAGATTCATGATGATGGGCAATAACAAGTTCTTGCAATTCTTTACTTGGCAGAAACAACCGCTCCTGGAAGTAGGGCAAGTCATCCTTAACGGTGTAATGAGGACCCTTTTGACTCCATTCCAGTAAGGTTGAAGAGTCTAGAAGTTGTTTTACTTGCGTTTGGATATCCTCAATAGATTGCAATGAAGTTAAGCCTAAGATTCTTTGCTTAGGTATGATGGGCACAGGTTCTAAGCTCGAATTAGGTTCTTCCATGCCAATCCAGGATAAGGGGTCTGCTTTTCCATTCTTGCAGCCAGGGCGATAGGTAATTACAAAATCAAATTCCGCAAAGAATAGAGCCCATCGGAGTTGTCGTGAAGATTGAGCTTTGGCCGTCTTTAAATACTGTAAGTTTCTGTGATCCGTAATTACGGTGATGGTGTGTCTTGCCCCGAGAAGGTAGTGACGCCAAGCCTTGAAAGCAGATTTGATGGCCAGTAACTCTTTATCGGTAATTGCGTAGTTGATTTCAGGAGGAGAACATTTTCTGGACCAAAAGGCCACTGGGTGTAGTTGGTTAGTTTTTGGGTTTCTTTGCGACAGGACAGCTCCCATGGCCGAACTGGAAGCATCGGTTTCCACTATGTACGGGAGATCTGGGTGCGGGTGCATCAATACAGGTATAGAGGTGAATTTGGTTTTCAGGTCCTGGAAGGCTTGTTCGGCCTCAAGAGTCCATTCGAAGCGTTTGTTTTTCTTTAGAAGAGCGGTGATGGGTTGGACTGTTCGGGAAAATTCCGGGATGAATCTTCGATAGAAATTGGCAAAGCCGAGCATGCTCTGAACTCCCTTCACCGAGCTTGGAGATGGCCATTTGAGGATGGCGTCCACCTTTCGCGAGTCCATTCGGACTCCTTGAGGTGTCAGGATGAATCCGAGAAACTCAACTTCTGTGGTATGAAAAACGCATTTTTCGAGTTTTGCAAATAGTCTGTGCTGGCGCAGTTTCTCGAGAACTGCCCTAACATGTTTTCTGTGATCAGATTCTGAAGAAGAGTACACCAGGATGTCGTCAATGTAAACAATGACGCAGACATCGATAAGTTCCCGAAGAACATCATTCATAAAGTACTGAAAGGCGGCAGGTGCATTGCACAAACCGAAGGGCATCACCTGATATTCGAAGAGCCCAAATTTGGTGCGGAATGCAGTCTTCCATTCGTCGCCTTCTTTTATGCACACCAGGTGATAAGCTCCTCGGAGATCTAACTTGGTGTACACACAAGCGTCTTTTACCTGGTCGATAAGCTCAAGAATCAAGGGCAGAGGATAACGATTCTTAATCGTTATTTGATTTAGGGCGCGATAGTCTATACACGTTCTAAGGTCGCCTTCTTTTTTTGGCACGAAGAACAGAGCTGAAGAGACAGCAGACTTGGACGGGCGAATAAAACCATTGGCTAGGTACTGATCTAAATACTGACGCAAATGCAGGTTCTCAGGTTCCGTAAGAGCATAAATCCTACTACAAGGTAGTTGAGCATTGGGTACCAGATCGATCTGGCAATCATAAGACCGATGGGGAGGTAACGTGTTAGCCTGTTCTTTCTGAAAAACGTCTTGGAATTCTTGGTATTCTGACGGTAGCTGTACAGGGGTGGAAGTTGCTGTGGCTAGACCCATAGCTGGATTTCTTGGATAACAAGTTGGTTCACAATCAGGAAAACTTATCTTTTTTGCTCGCCAGTCAATTCTGGAATTATGTGTTTCTAACCAAGGAATTCCAAGAATTACTTGAAATTGTGGGGCCTTGATCACATCAAACACGATTGCTTCCCGATGTCCATCCTGACCCACCAGTGTCACTTCAACAGTGGAATGCGTTACAGGCCCTGAGGCTATTTCGGTTCCATCTACTGTAGTAATGACATCTTGGGTTACTTTCGGGCGGAGAGGAAGCTTAATCCCGGAAGCCAATTCACGGTCTATGTAATTTCCAATAGCTCCACTGTCGATGTATGCTTTTATGGCATGCAACTGCTGAGGCTGTTTTGGGTCCACGAGCACCATTGGCATGACGAAATGCGAGGTCAAAGAGTTACTTTTCAAGCTCGGCAAGCGGACCCCTACGCTTGCCGGGCTAGGTCGTTTCCCGAATCAGGTGTCACTAATTCGTTATCAGTAGCTCCAACCACCTTCTTAAGTGGTTTAACTGGACAATTTCGAAGAAAGTGACCGGAAGTCCCGCAATACAGACAAAGTTGCATTTGCCGCCTTCTCTCTCGTTCTTTCTGCGTTAATGGTCCTTTAACACCACCGATTTGCATAGGTTCAGATACGTCGGTACTCTTGGAGGTAGCGTGGGTTTTGATCGGTGCTCGGTTTTCATACTTGAACCGATCTGCTTTTCTATTTTGAAGTCTGTGATCAAGTTGAACCACCAAGTCAATGTAGTCTGCGCAGACCTGGGGTGGGTTTACTATCTGAGCTGGAACATCCTCAAGCTCTCCGCGCAGGCCTCGATGAAACAATGTGATCCTTTTGCTTTCTGGCCATCCAGTTTCCACAACCAGTCCGTTAAAGGTTGGCTATGTAGGATAGAAGATCCTGATTACCTTGTCGTAAGGATAGCAGATCGTTATCAAGGGCCTGTCCTTGAGAGTGTCGAGCGAACAATCTTTCCATGCTGGCCTGGAAGCCCTGAAAATTCTGGAGAATGGGATCATCCTGATTTACCAATGGAATAGACCAATCGGCAGCACTGCCACTGAGGTAAGATAGTATAAAGGCTACCTTGGTCTGGTTGTTAGGGAAGGCTCCGGGTCTGCATAGAAAGTGTAAACGACATTGGTTCATAAAGACGGCATATTTCTTGGGATCCCCCGCAAAACGTTCAGGCGGGGCCAAAGGCATGTGTCCAGGTAGATTAATTTGTACCGGGTTACTCAAACCCATTGATGTGGAAATGTCTCCGGAATTAGGTAAAGGAGTGTGCCCTGCCTGGGCCTGTAATAACCTTTTGGCTAGGTCATCAGTTCTTTCCTTAGATAAGATCAGTTCTCTTTTGAGAGCGTTAGTCTCCTGGCGGGCTGAGTGCACCTCTGCCCGTAATTCCCCCAAAAGCTGGGCCAGCTGGTCAGTCTCGGAAGTCTCCATAGCGCCCGGGTGGGAAATTGTGGGTAGGCTTTGCGTTCTGTAACGCTCACCTGATTCCCACGGAGGCGCAGGTCTGGCTTCGAGTGCTGATGCTTCTTCAATGGTGAAGCGCAGGACTCTGAAGATGGACAGGAAGGGCCCTCTACTCTGGCTTCTCCGGCTCGCAGGAATATTCCCCTGTGCGTGAAAAGGGAGTATTACCTACTGACTGAGTTATGCTGAAGCCTCCCACTTTCTTCCAACCCTCCACGATACCCTTCCACGATTCCCCGTGAAGTCTCACCTTAGGGTCTGAAAGGACGAGCTCTCCATCCTGCTTCTGACGCAGGGGCGCGTTGAACCCAGTTACTTCACTGGATTGAGGTTGGATGGGAGTTCAGGTAAGCTTGATTATACTGGTAGGGCGCTGTAAAAGTTCTGTTGCAAGTTCAAAAGTTCAAGCTTTAAATAATAATGTTCATTGTCTTTTTTCAGGTGATGAATGAAGATTCCTTTGGAGACTTCTTGCAACAAAGCGCTGATGTTGATGTCTTTTCCCCATAGGGGCCGGGGTTCGGAATGCCAGAAATATGTCGCCGACCCGAAGTGAAACGTGCAGTTCAGTAAAGATCTGGTAAGTCCTAGATGAGCGCTCAGGTGATGTTTTTGCATTCGCTCATCTAATGTCTTTGTCTTTTTTCCCCATAGGGGCCGGGGTCCTGCTTCGAAGCAGCAAGACCCGAAATTAATTGGGAATGACCCAACAGGTAAGTCTTAGAAGGAAACTGGCCTTTTCCTATTCCCTTCCTTCTCTCTTCTCTTATTCTTGTCTTTCTCTCTAGGCTCTGGGAAGTGGCTGTGTATCCGGATGATCGCTGCTGAAGATGGAGGAACCCAGGAAAGGTGAGTGAAATGCAGCGCTGCAGCGATCGTAACAAAATTTTTTTAAAAATGATGTCTTCCCTTTCAGGATCGTCGGTGATGTCTCCGTGGTGCAGCTTAGCTGGTAGGTCTCTTGTCTCCCTTTGCAGGTGACCCAGGATGCTGACAGGCGTGGCTGAAGTCCAGATGCAGGAGCTGACACGGTGAGCATCCAGCTGCTAGGAGCAGAACAACGCGAAGCGTGAGTTCCTGATCGGGTGTGGTTTAAATAGCTTTGGAAGAAGTTCCAAGTGTGTATCCTTCCTCCGATCAGGTATGTATCCTTCCCCGACCACACCCGGGTGGAAAGTAGTCCCACAGGTAAAGTAGTTCCTATTCAGGCCTCAAGAGGGCCTGGATGTGGCAGCATGGTCTGCATCAGGTAAGTGCACATTAAAAGACTTGAACACATGTCTAGCTTTATGAGCCTGGCGCCTAAGGCGCCAGGACAGAGGTCCAACATGAGCCTGGCGCCTAAGGCGCCAGGACTGCGTCCAAAGGGCCCCAGCTTGGGCCCGCTGGCACTCCCCTGGGGGAAATGATGCCTGCCTCTGGGGTTGCTGGGTTGGACCTGGCTCCTTGGAGGTAGGCATCATGACATACGGGGACGGACGACGACAGTGGCGATGATACGACAGACATTCCTTCATCGCCTCCCCCTCGGGCCTCACCGCCCGACGAAATTGGCTCCTTTCACGCCATGATAGCCAGGATGTCTGAGCTCTTCTAACTCTGGCCGGAGGAACAGAAGAAGGAAGTCTTTCTTTATCAACGACGGGAGGCCAAGAGAAAGACGGTCCTGGCAGTGCCGTTGCTCGACGACATCTGGGACGAAGGGCTGGCTGTCCTCAAGAACCCTTCTACGTCGCCCGCCAAGAGGGACAGGTACGAGAAGAAGTACCGGGTCCCCGACGCTGCCCCCTTGTGCCTCAGGGCCCAGCCTACGCCGGATCGGTTGTCTCGGCAGCCGCCAAGAAGAAGGCAGCGGGTGCGGCATCATCAACTTCCACTTCCCCGCCAGACAGCGAGGGCAAGAGGTTGGACTCCATGGGACGACGGGTCATTTCGTCTGCGGCGACGACGATTAAGGCGGCCAATGTCTTAGCGATCGTGGCCCATTACAACAGGGAGCTTTGGTTCAGGTTAGCTCCCCTGCTGGACTTCCTGCCGGACGACAAGAGAGCGGAAGCCCTACAGATTCTTCAGGAAGGCGAGGTGGCGTCGGATCACGCCATGACGGGGGCAACGGACATTGCCGATACTGGATTATGCCAGATGGGCAATTGGGTTTGCCTACGACGACGAGGGTGGCTCAAGGCGACGGACTTCCGCCAGGACGTTCAGACCAGAATGTTGGATATGCTGTTCGACGGCAGCAACCTTTTTGGGAAGACGGTGGATGAGTCGCTCCAGGCCATCAAGACCGACTCGGAGACGGCCCGGGCCCTAGGGGTACTTCAACAACGACAGCCCTTTCGGAGCTCTGGAGGCAGACAGGGTGCCTCCTAGGGATCCAGCGGTGGCTCTTCTACATACCGCCAGGCGGCCCGCTCTTCGTCCCAGGAGGCCTACAGAGGTCGCGGTAAGCAAGGAGGATCCCGCCGTCGTCGTCAAGGAGGCCGAGGCGGCAAGGTCTCCTCCAAGCAGGACTGAACCGGCCGTAGCGTCGGGCCCCCACCGAAGCACCCGGTGGGAGGCCGGCTGACGAAGTTCGTCAGCGTGTGGGAGTCCATCTCCACAGACCGTTGGATGCTGGACACCCTGGCCAACGGGCACTCGCTGGAATTCCAAAAGAAGTGTCCTTGCATTCCTCCCGTGGCCAGGAAGGAGAATCATGTCCCTCAACTGCTGTTGGAGGTAAGGGCGATGCTCAAGAAAGGTGCCATCGAGCTCGTCCCCAGGACGCTCCGGGGCTCCGGAATGTACTCAAGGTACTTCCTCGTCAAAAAGAAGACAGGCAGTTGGCACCCCATCCTGGACCTGCGTCGGTTAAACAAGTACATCAAGGCACAGAAATTCAGGATGGTTACCCTCCAGCACGTGCTGGGTCAGCTGGAGGAGGGCGACTTCCTATCGTCGTTGGACCTGGAGGATGCTTACTTCCACATCCCCATTCTAAAAGGCCACAGAAAGTTTCTCAGGTTCGTGGTTCAGGGACACCACTACCAATTCAGAGCCCTGCCGTTCGGATTAAAGCCGGCACCCAGGGTATTCACCAAGTGCCTGGCACCAGTGGCGGCACGGCTGCGCCTGCAGGGGATCCACGTCTACCCCTACCTGGACGACTGGCTAATCCGTGCAAGGACAAGAGAACTCGCCGTCGAACACACAGCGAGGACCGTCCGGCTGCTCACGGAGCTGGGATTCGCCATCAACTACCCCAAATCCCATCTGGTTCCGTCGCAGGTAGCACTGTTTCTGAGAGCAAAGCTCGAGACAGTGGGGCAATTGGCCTCCCCGTCGGAGGAGAGGACGATGGCCATTTTGGGCAAGGTGCAACTCCTGCTAGCCACGGACGTGGCCAGGGTGAGGTCCATCAAGTCCCTCCTCAGGATGATGTCCTCATGCATCTACCATGTACCCCTTTGCAGACTTTGGATGCGTCCGCTACAGGAGTTTCTCGACGCCCGCTGGTTTCAGGCAACGGGCTGCTTCGAAGACAGGATCCCTCTCGACAAGGAGTTCCGTCGGGCGATCCTATGTTGGGGTACCCATGCGCACCTCACGGCAGGCACGGACTATCAGACCCCGGCGTTTCAGGAGACGGTGACGACGGACGCCTCCCTGGAGGGTTGGGGGGCCCACACCGGAGATCTCCACGCAAGAGGCCTTTGGCTCCCGGAGGAGAGGTCTCTCCACATCAACATTTTGGTGCTTCGAGCAGTGTTCTGGGCACCCAAGTCGTTCCTTCCGTCCCTCAAGGACAAAGTGGTGAGGATCTTCACCGACAACACCACCACGATGTTCTACATACGGAAGCAGGGAGGCACCAGATCCCCAGCCCTATCCAAGGAGGCCCATGATCTGTGGCACTGGGCCGTCGCCCAGGGGATGTTTCTGATTCCCTTCCACTTGGCAGGAATTAAAAACACCATCGCCGACTCACTCAGCAGGGAGCTGCGCTCGTACCACGAGTGGGAACTACGTCAGGACCAGGTGGATCGGCTCTTTTGACGGGCAGTCATTGGCAGGGGGCAGTATGACCCAGAGATCAGTGATTGGTTACTACTAAGAAAGACAGATCAGAAACAAAACTGATACTGATTTTTTCTTTACCGAGGATTCCCAGCCTGACGACGGGGAATATTCATGAGCATGTGAATCCATGCCAGACCCATGCTGGAGAACAACAGTTACAGGTAAGTAACTTGTTCCTTAGTGGTGCTATGCTGGCGAATAAGAAAATAGGGACTATGATTGATGAACGTGAAGAGCGCAGTGACCTACAAGCGAAGTTGACTGGGGGCGACAAGGTGACTAAGGAGCACAAAGTGGACGAAGAGGCAACAGTGCCACCAAATGAATGGGTGGGAGCACAGATATTGCTTAAACTAGACAGAAGGAGTGGAACAGAGTCTAGGGATAATGAGGAGGAAGCTAAGAAACAAAGGGTAAAAGGTGGAAGAGGACAGAGAATAGGCAGAGGTAATGGAGGAATTGAAGAGAAGAGAAAGAGAGGAGAGGAAGGAACAGGCACATTTGAGAAAGGAGGCAGACAAAGTAGAAGACATGGAGAGAGTACAGGGGGGGGAGGAGAAGACAGAAAGAAATAGAGGAATGTGATGAGAAAGGCTGAGGAAGAAAAGGGCCGTTGGAGGGAGAAGAGGAAAAGGGAGATGGAGAGAATTGTTAAAAGATCGTCGACGCAGGGGGGGCAATGCTGAGCCACTGGAGGATGATGACGTGAGCTTTCAGCGCTCCATGATTAAACTAGAATCCTGATAAATATCCTGGTTGGAATTGCAGTATCTTTATACATATTGCACAGTGCAAGATATCACAGTGTTCTAGCTCCACTATATTGCAGTTTCGTAGCACATTGATGCCAGGAACCCCTTGAATGGCGAACAAATCCTTGCAGGTGATCGTGAGCCAACTTGCTCTGGAGCCGTTGGTGTTTCCTTGCGCTAGGTGGGGGCGCGGGATCCTGGAAAGCGGCGAAAGAAATAGAGGAGAATGTGATGAGAAAGGCTGAGGAAGAAAAGGGTAGGCAGTTGGAGGGAGAAGAGGAAAATGGAGATGGAGGGAATAGTTAAAGATCATCGACGCAGGGGGGGGGCACTGCTGAGCAACTGGAGGATGACGACGTGAGCTTTCAGCTCTCCATGATGCAACTAGAATCCTGATAAATATCATGGTTGGAATTACAGTATCTTTATACATATTGCCGGGTGTGAGATAGCAGAGTGTTCTAGCTCCACTATATTGCAGTTTCGCAAGAAGATTGATGCCGGGAAGCCCTTGAATGGCGAAAAAATCCTTGCAGGTGATCGTGAGTGGGAGCCAAATTGCTCTGGAGCCGTTGGTGTTTCCTTGCGCTGGGTGGGGGCGCGGGCTCCTGGAGAGCGGCGAAAGAAATAGAGGAGAATGTGATGAGAAAGGCTGAGGAAGAAAAGGGTAGGCAGTTGGAGGGAGAAGAGGAAAATGGAGATGGAGGGAATAGTTAAAGATCATCGACGCAGGGGGGGGGCACGACGAAGGACAGCAGCTGCTCGGGCCGGTGGCTATCCCAGAGTGGCTGTGGGCAGAGGCTGGAGCCCTCGTGCTTGCTAATCGAGGTGAGCGTGGGAGCGGACCACTGACACACCCTGTGGCGGCTGGCTCAGTACACGGGCATACAGAGCAGCTGCTGGTGCCCGTTGGTCATGAGCGGGGACAGGCTGGTGGGGGTCCTCCTCCACACGTGTGCTAATCTTTTGTGTGCCTCTCTCTTCCCTGCCAGACAAGCTCTCCCATGGGCACGACGGGCCTTGCAGACTTGCATTTCAGTGTTCTCTGCTGTGTGAAAGCAGTGCTTAGAGAGACACTGCAGGCCCTCCTCCACTCTGGGAGGCCATTTCCAACATATTGCTGTGGAAAGAGCCTGCTGCTTCAGACTTTCCTCTATACTGCAACCCTTTTGGAGCAGGGTGGTGTCTATGTGTTCCGGCACACCTTTCTCTGGTTTCCCTCGAGCTGCTCACAGAGCATTAACATTGAGGCCTGTATGGGCTCCAGTGGCGGGTAGACCGTTTGTAACAATAGAAGCTGCATCTATCCTCCTGTGGGGTGGCTTCACAGCGGGCGCCTCGGTCTGACCATCCTACAAGGCAAAATGGTGAAGGACAAGCTGTGGAAACCATCTCAACAGTGCAAAATGGACCAATTTACGGTGACGAGTCCTCCACCCTCCCAGCCTTCCGCCCTGAATCCTATGACTGGTAATGACCTGTGGGGACTATTGCCGACTCTCGGAACTCAGAGAGTCGGAACTCAGTGGAGGTGAAGATAGACGGGCTTTCATCAGAGGTATCCTTACTGCACCAGGACCTCCGCAAGCTGTCCTCGAGAGTGGGGGCATCAGCACAACAAATTTTGGATTCAGAGGACAACCTCCGACGGATGGAGAAGCAAATAGACTCTGTCTCCCAAAAGCTTAAATCCCTGGAAAACTGGGAGTAGGACAGTGAAGGGAGATCAAGAAGGAATAACCTCCGGATCTTAGGACTGCTGGAGAAGGAGGAAGGGCCCGCATGGAACTGTTCCTGGAGCGATGGCTAGTGGACCTTGTGACACCAAAGAAGCTCTCCAGCCTCTTATCCATAGAGCGAGCCCACTGAATTCCTGCCGGCAGACCCATTCCTGGTTCCCCTCTACGCACCGTGATAGCCAGATTATTGAACTATAGAGATTGGGGTGCACTGCTGCAAATGGCGAGGGCCACGGGCCCGATCATATATAATGGCTCTAGGATTGGATTTTTCCTGGATTACACCAGAGAGGTGCAGCGTGTGCGGCAATCCTTTGACTCTATAAAGAAGAGGCTGGTTTCTCACGGCATCAGATGTGCTCTTTTTTCCTGCGCAATTGAAGCTGTATCATGGATCGAAGCTCCTGCTCTTTAACAGTCCACGAGAGGCGTGGGATTGGTATGAGACCCAAATACAGTCCGAACCAGGTGGAACATCACAAAAAAGAGACCAGCAACCGACGCAGGAGCAGGTGACACCCTTTGCCCGACTGAAACCGCAGGGGCCGGTGGTGTTTGAGGACAATGGTGAAGATTGCGGGCGGCAAACAATGGATGGTGACAAGGCCCACTCTGGGTGCTTGGTTTTAGTTTACTCAGGCTCAATCAATCTCTTCTAATTTGTGTAATTTTAACTTAAGTGGCCTGTGTGTGCATGAGCGCAAAAAGAGGCAATTTTTGTGCCTTAATTGTTTCAACGGAGCCCTGCACATGTTTGATTCAGCAATGGGTTTTCCATGTCTGTTTGATATGGAGTTCGGGCGACAGGTGTTTCTAGTGGGGCGAAAGTATGGGGTGAGGGGACGGCGAAAATCCTGGCCTGCTTTGAAAGGCAAGATAGGGGTAAGGGTTATGTAAGGACCATACAACATGGGGGGAGAACGTTAACAGAGGACTCAGATATCTCTGGGGCATTTGCATCATTCTATGAGGAGTTGCATCACCCCCCACAGGCAGGGCCCCAAGCAGATATGATAAACATCCTTGACACAGTGGCAATTCCCTGTCTCATTGAATAGCAGGCCTGGGGCTCGACTCTTGAGATAACAGAGGAGGAGGTGGCAGCAGTGCTCACTCAGCTTCAATCCAGCAAGTCCCCGGGGCTCAACGGATTCCTGGTAGAAACATGGAAGTGACTGAGTGACTTGGTGGTAGGCCCCATGCATCACCTATTCATGCAATGCAAACAAAACAGAGACCTTCCCCCGGACCTCACAAAGGCATGCATTGTGGTGTTTCCAAAACCGGGGAAGTCACCGGAACTCTGTGCTTCTCCAGCACGGGATATGGCATGGATTCACATGCTCATGAATATTCCCCGTCGCCATGCCGGGAATCCTCGGTAAAAGAAAAAACAGTTTCAGTTTCGTTTCTAAACTGTCTTTCTCCTATAAACCAGTCACTGAGCTCTGGGTCATACTGCCCCCAGTCAATGACTGCCCCCTACCTAAGCCCCTCTGTCAGCCATCTTCAGATTTTTACCGCACATTCGATTTTTGCGAGTCCTCGCGTTTTGCTCTTCGAACTTCTCTGCGTTTTTTTGCTTTTTGATAGGACATTATTATTGTTCAGTCAAATCGAGCCTGTGTGCTCCATCGCTATTCTTCTGATTAACGGGGACCCGTTTTTCAGCATCTTTCATTGCCCCTCAAGGGCAGAAATCGACGAGTGTTCTTCTTGGAAGCTTCCAGAAGTACTTCAGGCCTACACGGCGCCGGATCATGTGCAAGGAGAAGAAGGACGGAGCTTCCCTCTTCAAGCTGTGCATCAGCTGCAGTTTGCGGAATGTTTATTCGGATGACAAGCATTTCCAGTGCCTGTATTGTCTACAGCCGGCGCATAAAGGAGAAGATTGGTTGGTTGCGTGGCTCCAGTCCAGGACCTCTACCCCGGGTGCTTCTCAGGGGCATGCCTCTTCCAGATCCACCAAACCTGAGCGGGCTTCTAAGTCCTTTAAGGGCGCTCCATCCATGGGGACCCAACACAAGGGCAAGCACAGCGAGTCTGCTTCCGTCGGGGTCGCCGCTCCCGCGGTCCCGCAACGGTCAGAGCGCCTTCATCGTCTCCATCCGCCTCGATCTCCAGCCAATGCTTCAGCTCATCGTCCAAGAGGATGTCAGCTACCCCGGGGAAGCTGCAGGAAAAGGGTAAGGTTTCCGAGCCGCCCATAAAGGAGAAGGCCAATCAGGACAAGGTGTCCGAGCCTCCTGTGAAGGAGAAGGCCAAGATGGCCGACCTGCCTGTGAAGGGGCAGGTGGTGCAAGCCAAATCATCCTCCCCGATCGAGATGGTGGTGGCCTCCCTTTCGAAGGCAAAAGGGGCAGACCCCGACCAGGGTGCCACAGCGACGGCCAGAATATCTCTACCGGCCAGGAGAGAGTCTTCGTTTAAGCTGACAATAAAAAAAAACAGAGAAGGGGATGCCGGACCTCCCTCCGAGACCAACCCCTCAGGACCTGTAGAAGAGGGGGGGGGCTCCAGGGCACGGACATTTCTTCGTCCGACGAGGAGGAGAGACTTTCCCTCCACACCGTCCACGATGGGGATGACGATGGGAACGTCAAGGAGATGGCTGATAAAGGCCGCGGCGGTGATGACATCGTCAATACCGACGAGGAGGACGACATGGGCCCTGGGCCCAGTAATTCGACTCCAGGTGCCACCCAGAGATTTGTCACAGGATATCCTCTCGACTCTCCACACGTTGACACCGGTGCCACCACCAGTGAAGAAGAGGAGGAGACACCAACGCCTCCTTTCCAACCGTCGCTGCCCTCCCCCCTAGGGGGCCAAACACACGACGACAGATACAACGATGACGCAGGACTGAGAGACCCTGCATCACCAGCACCGAGAGCCTCTCCACCAGACGAGGTGGGATATTTTCATTCCATGATTGCCCGGGCGTCAGAGCACTTCCAGCTCACCCTGCAGGAAAAGAAGAAGGAGGGCTTCCTGTACCAACGCCGAGAGGCAAGGAGGAAGACTATCCTGTGTGTTCATGTTCACCATTACATTGGCTGGGGAGGGAAACCAATGCTGGATCAGCCCCTATGGAACAACGGGTATCTCCCTGAAATACTAACAGTGGGCCATTTCGTGAGTTTGGAGGAAAAGGAGTTATGTGCCCTTGCAGATTTGGTGCGGGATGGGCAACTCATTCAGTTCAGGACATTGCAGGACACCTTTGAGTTACCAAAGAAGGAACGCTACAGGCAGCTGCAACTAATGCATGCCATTATTTCTCAGTTCCCAGTCTTGGAGGGGGTTCTGAAGTGCTCCCCTCCTGGAAGCCAATATTTTCCCAGAGCAAATAGCCACTAAGGTCATCTCCATGCTGTACCAGGTACTGACAGCTTTCAGGGCCCAGGAGTTGTCCCGACTCAAAGACAGATGGGAGAGGGATGTTGGCCCATTGGAGCAAGAGGAATGGGTCGAAGCAAGCATGTTTCCACGAGACATCGAAATAGCCGCAGGGCTCAGCTTATTTCAATCCAAAATATTGCACTAGGCATATTGCACTCCGGTGACAATGGCAAGGTGGGGCATAGTGGACAGTGGTATGTACCTGAGGTGCGGGAGGGCAGAGGGCACCCTTTTCCACACATTATGGAGTTGTGAATCCATCCAGAATTTCTGGGGAAAGTGCATTCGTAGGCTATCCGGGGTGCTCGGGTCTTAGGTCCCATGTGACCCGAAAGTGGTGCTATTGGGGAGATGGGGGAAGAGGGGTTCAACAAGTACGAAACAAAAACCTCTCTGTAATGCTGGGGAAGCGGCTTATCTCTGCAATGTGGGTCTCACAGAAATACCAATATTTAGCTGCTGGTCTGCAGAGGTTGACAGATGTGCATCCTTAGAGAGGCGCGCCTATAAGGCTAGAGGTTGTCCACAGAAATTCTGAAAAGTATGGGGTGGCTGGGGGAGGGGTGAGAGATAGCTACTGTGCCTCCTTTGCCCATTGTTTTCTTGCCACCAGGCACAAGACTGAACTGTTAACTGACAGGGGCCCCTCACTGTGCAACCATGATCTAGTATGTGTTTCACATGTGATATTTTTGACACCATGTAACCAAGCTTTGGCAATCGGTTGTTTGTCTTTTTACATGTTTTATTTGAAAACAATAAAAGATATATAAAAAAAGAATGTTGACGCCGAGAGAATGAGGAGAGAGACAAAAGACAGGAGCGAGAGAGATGCCTTCAGGAGGTAGAGGACATGTCAGGCCCAAACATTTAGATGACAATGAGGAAGCAGGAATACGGAGGAGGATCGGGATACTGTATAGGCGCAGAAGAGATATCGCTTCTACCCCTAAGGCAAGCAGGAGCATAGCGTGGTCCCCACTGAGGATGTGGGGGGTGACTCATTGGACAGAGCAGTGGGGAAACGATGAGGGAAGAACATGTTGAGGAGGCTAAACTTTGAGAACGAAAACAGTGATAACAGTTTAGGGACAATGGGGTCAGACGAAGAATTAGGGGAGAGTGATGACAACTATGGAATAGGCCATGCCGCCCTTCAAGTGAGTAAATCCAGAGCGGGAGACACGGTGGGATGAAGAGGAAGATACAGAAAGGGGAACACTGGAACTTGAGGGACGCATTGAACGCTCCAAAGGCAGATCGCATAGTGCAGACAAAGTTACTCCATACGTGCAGAGGTTGAGAGCATTACCAGGATGAAAGAGAACTGGCATGGCAAGATGGCAAGACATAGAGAGATATGACAGTGGCAATTGTAATTGGTAATTTATAACGTGCTTAATACCCAGAGATTTCTAAGCGTGCGCCCGGGGATCGAACCTGTGTTGCTCCACGTTGTCTTGCTTCCAAGGCGAGCGCGTTTTCCCTGAGCTACCCTCCGGAGACAACAAATGGACAAAGGTAATTTGAGGTGTATGTTGCCATCATTGACTGCAGGAATGGGGAAATTGAATTATGAACTAGAGAGATTGACATCAGGGACGACACTGGCAGTCGGTGACATGAAGAGCTTACTTTCTGCCACAGGCAGGATATCCTGGAGTAACAGCACAGAACACAGCGCAAAATGGGGCGCTGTTCAATAACTGCAGAGCAGCCGTATGGCAGGATCTGAGGGTACAGTACTCAGTGTGAGAAACCTGAGGGTGTCCCCGGGAATCTCTCTCTTAAGTGGCCAGGGTGCGGCCATTGCCTTTGGATCCAGACCCTGAGGGTGGACCAGTGCGGGAGGATCACCTGGGTGAGGGGTCTTTAGGGAGTGGAGGTGAGACAGCTGATGATAAGACGTGGTATTCCCCCCTTTTTGTTCATCTACCACATCCTATTTTGTAGTATTTTCCGAAGTCCCAACTCGCTCCCTCCCCCTTTTTACACATCCACTGGGCCGAGGAAGAGGGTAACTGAGAGTAACCAGACTAAATCTCTCACATCGTACTGGACATGCCCTGTTTATTGGGTCAGGCAAAGTCAGGCACTTTACACTAAGTGCATACACTTGATACCAGTTAGCTCTCCTCATACGAATAAAAGGCAACACCTAAAGACACACTCTGAGCAAGGCGGAACACGAGTATGAGCAGAACTTCCAGGAAGAAGGCACACCTACTCGAGCAGAGCAGTGGGATGAAAACCCCAAGGGTTCGGTACTGGAGGTTGTTGCCTCTGACAGACCGCGAAAGACACGTGGAGAAGGCCAGCTCACACAAGTGAGGATTGCATTGTGTTTCAAGGACGCCAGCGACCCTCCCGGGTGAACGTCATAATTGGGCAGGCAAGGCCAAGCCTGTGGTACTAACCTTGATTCATGAATTGGAAATAGCAAAACAAGCAACAAGCGCACACAGCCGGTGAATTGGCAAGTGACCTGAGAGACCGGTGTGTGTTAAAGTGAATGAAGTAGCAACATTATATCTGTAGGAATAGGGGCTTGGGATTTTAACGGTTAGATTCAGTATTGTAGCATGCACATGTTAGTGTGGGTTTGAACTGCCACTGGGGCCCAGTGTGAAACTTATTACTGGACTGAAGAGTGTGAGTCTCAAGCAGAATTAAATAGATGCCAATGCACAGAGCATATGATTGAAATTGCACGCTGCTTCACGATGATATTTCAATGAACTAAGCTGCACTAAATATAATACTAACATAAATTAACATACTAATCCAACCCCAGTTAACATGTAATTGAATCCCTTAATCCATGATGAAATAAGCTGAATGCAGATTGGGAAAGCGCATGATGCTCAAAAAAGGGAAATTAAACGTGCAGGCTGAATCTGCGCTGGGAGATAAACTAAAACATTTGAAGATCCGTTCTAATTAAAACAGGGCATTGTATTAGAGCAGGAAGCTCAAGGAGATGTATCTTTTGCTCTCCAGCAATGAAATCAGGTGCCATTTCAGTGGAATGATCTGCTCAAGGGGAGGTCTTTCCCTTGAGTGACAAGGGGATTTGATAAAAAAGGGTTTTGAGAGGAAGTAGCATTCATTCCTCTTCGAGTGCTAGGAGACTGAGGATTAGAGGGCTGGCTAGAGACGGAATTCAGTGCTGGCAGGCTTCTGATACTGTAGTGGTCCTTATCTGAGTGACCCTGGGCGAGGCAGGCGGAAGGATTGGGGAAGATCTCCATTCCAAAATGTATCAGAAATACTGCCAACATATCTAGGTAAATATGAAGTTAAGTGAGGGGGCGCTGTTTTCAATGAGATCAGGTACTTGAGATTAAGTAGGCCACTTCATTTTAGGTTGCTGTCTATTTTTAACGTGCATGTAATCCTGCATTTATGTTTTGCAAAGTCTCACTGTGGTTTTTTAAAAGTGTATTTCACTTGCCAAGTTCTACGATGCCAAGGACAGTTGGCAAGACTTGGTGCTGATAAAGCGCTAAAAGCTATTGTACTGTGAAATACAATGTGGGCAGCATAAGTGTCATTCTGTGTAAATTGCATAGTTCTATTTTACGATAAAAAACAGATTCTAAAATAACTTTTAGTTTCTTTACATTTATTCCACATTCATTTCCTTTTATTTGATAGGCACAGAGATAGTTACGCAATAAGAAATATCTCAAAGTAAAGTAGCTGCTTTGTGCTGTTTATTTAGAGAGATTGAATGTGCAGTATTACAATTGCATGCTTTACAATTGTTGAAACTCAGAACTTGTGTGGACTACAGCGCATGCAGAGCAGGAGTCTGTTCCTTTGGTTTTTCCGCTATCTTGAATGTAGTCCTCAAAGTCACTTCCTCACAGCTGTGCGGCTTTTTTACACTCCGTCTGACAGTGGCTGTCAATTCAAATGTTGCAAAGAGCATAAGCTGCAACAGTCATGCAGCTGCATTGGAGACGGCACGTGGCACGCACTCACCACTGTAATAACTGAACCGAAGGAAAGAGAACAAATATGCAGAAAACGGCGATGACGCTGCATAATCAATGAACACATACCATTGGGCCCCTTCCCAGAAGGCTGATAAATAGTGACAGGCGTGCGCATTAGTGCGCACGCATTGGCAAGAGCGAAGTGGCTTGCTAAGTGGCTGCTGTTACTGCTGAGCTACGTTGTCCAGCACTACAATGGAACATGTGTGAATAATCGTGGAACACATACCATTGGGCTCCTCCCCCTTCCCAGAAGGCTGATAAATAGTGGCAGGGGCCCTCATTAGCACACGCATTGGCAAGAGCGAAATGGCTTGCTAAGTGGCTGCTGTTCGTTGTGCGTGCGGCGTGACAGCTGGCACCGCTGCTTTCAAGGTATACGATTCAATATACTGTACTTAGACTCTTAAATTGAATAATTAGCCTGTTACCCACCTCTGGTCTGCCGCTTACTTGTATTTCTAATAAGTGTTGCCTCTTAAGTCTTGTATTTCATGTAAATCAACGAGGGTGTTCCCTTGCACCCTCGTTGAATTACAAGCTAATGTCTCGTTTTCCCCTTCATCTGACCACCCAGGGTACCTCAGAGCGCTGTAGCACAATACCTCCTGCTTCATTTGAAATTTCTGCTCTGTTTGGATTCTCTCCCGCTATATAAACGAAATAGTCTGCCTTCTAACTTTTCCTGAGATTTGCCTCTACTGGCTATTGAGGAGCGTAGCCGGCTAAAACCAATTTCTTTCTCTGCGCTCGTTTGCCAGCTTTACTATACCCTACCGGGTACTCATAAGCCGATTGGTGTGACCTTTTCTTCTCCGTTTGCTCGATAATTTGGTTCTGTTCTCTTTCTTCCCCGTTACACAAATTAAATAGTCTGCCATCTAACCCTGTCTGTGATTGGCCCGTACTGGTTACTGACGAGCATGGCTGGCTTAAAACAACCTCTTCTTTTACGCTTGCCTGCCAATTTTGCTCTGCCTTGCAGGGTATTTATAAATTGACCAGCAGATGATTTTGACCTCCTTTTTGATTGATTGGCATTGACGCCCATGGGTGCTGTTTAAAAACCCTTATTCTTTGTGCCAGGCTGATACCTTTTCTTTCTTGTTTGCTCTGTCTCGTTTGCCTGTATGTAAGGAACCCTCTATTATGGGCCCAAAGCTAAGTTCGCAAAATTTGAAAAGAAAGAAACAGATAGGATGTATGCCACATTATAATATCTCTGTCCCCATTAATATCTGTAATAGCGAGCAATTGGGGCGGAGAAATTATCTAAAAACAAAACAATTATGCTTGAACAGCCCAAAATCTACAGCTTTCTGACTATGCCTCAGAAGAAAGAGATGGTAAAAGGTGTAATAATGTAGGAAATTGGTAATGGTATCCAAAAAATGGCCGAAAATAGAGATTTAACTATGGAGGCACTGATTGAAGAAAATACTGTTATGCCCCATAACAGCTCCATGCTGGATAACAACTCCCTTCTAAATTTATGTCATGACTTTAGGAGGCATTCTATGGGCATTACAGACACCCCACGGACAATACTGATTGTAAGAAGTAATGAGCAAACGCAAAATATAGAAAATATTATAGGCTCTAACTTATCCATAACCCCAGACTTGGAAAAATGGGTACTGGAGGATTACTCCATTGAAGACGAGAACTACTCATTGGATGACCTAAAACGACCAAATGAAGACATGATGAATACTGTAAATATACTAGAGGCAATTACAACAACTTTGGACATTATTGTGGGCATTTGCTCCAGTCTTATGCAAGAACAGCAAGATCTAGTGATACTTATCACTGAGAAATCGATATAAAAAAAGGAAAAAACTGAAGTAGGAATGTTAGAAGAAGTGCCCCTAATTGAGGAATATATGGATGATTTGAGTGAATTATGTATGGCCCTGGTAGAAGATGATTGTGAAACTGTAATGGAAATAGATATGAATGAAATGGAAATGAATGAGGTACAATCCATAAATGAAGTTGCTGCTGATTTAAATAAACACCCGGAGGGCGAAATAGGCAGTAAATATGGGAACAGAAGATGCACTCGACGTACATGTAATAACAAGGGGGCTAAGAAAAAGGGCAAAAATTGTAAACAAAGGTAAGAAGAACTCAAATAAGAAAAATAGTGAGTCATTGGCTGAGATAAATAACAAGGATGTTATATGTGTTATGGGAGGAAACAAAGTTGTATTAAAGGTAGATATGAAGTTACGAGAAGAGAGTATTGAGGTAAGAAGAGGTAGGTGAAGGCTCAAAGAAAAACGATAAGTTGTTGGATAAATGACTAAATGGAAAAGAGGTTTTTGTAAACACAGTGACGCTGGTAAAGCCACTGGTGGAACATTTGGAAAAAGGGAGCCTAACGGGTAGAAATGTGAGATTTTTAAATCCTTCTGTAAATAATGGTATAGGCTTGTTGTCAAAATAAGAATAGGACATATACATGGTTGATATGGAGAAAATGGCCATATGTAATATGAAGAAAGAGTATTTAGAGCCTGGACCTAGTGAAGTAGATGATTGTGAATGTAAGATCCTGAACCCTGGAAAGTATATTAAGATCATTGAAACAAATACTTCTAATGATAGTCCATACCTGAACCGATCCTGGATTTTGGATGTGTGTATGTGTGAGGTAATGATATTAGCTGTTATATGTATAGATAGATGTTAATTGTTATGAAAGGTAGTGTATTGTGATTGTATGAATGTAAGGTGAAGGATAAAAGAAATAGGGTGGGAAGGAAGATAGGTCTGTATGGATGTATGGAAGTATGGAAAGTATGGAAGTAAAGTATATAATAATGTTTTAAATGTAATAATATGCACTGACATGTAATGTAACTATATGTGATGAACTAATGTGTATACTTGGTATTCTAATATTGTTTAACTCTCATTTGATAAAGTGTTTAAGGTTTTAATTAACCAATTGCACTATAATATGCACAATTGCAATATAAACTAATACATTAAAAAAGAAACACAGTCAAAAGGGCATAGTGTGGTATTGTACATAATGTACCACAAGGGGCATGAGCCATTCATCCACAGTGTATCAAGTGCAGTATTTTGTTTGTTGTTAGTGACCCTGGTAAAAACAGTTATTATACAATATTCTGAAATTAGTCTCACCACTATAAAAATACCCCAACGAGTTACCACAATATATTACCAAGAATTATAAAATACCACCATAATGGTATGATATGATATGGCATTTGTAACGCGCCTATACACAAGTGTTTCAAGGCGCGACGAGGCAGGGAGGGGGAACAAGGGGAAGACAGACAACAATCCTACTAGGCCAGGTGTCATTTAGATCGCGCATGTGCAAGGGTAAGGGGAAGGGAAAAGGGGAAGGGGAGGGGGGAAGTGCAGTACAGGGTAAGTAGAATAAAAAAATAAATAATAGGGCCAGCTGGTAGCAAGTGCAAGGTAAGTGCAGACAAGTGCTGGGGAGGGGGGGCTGTAGGGATACAGAGACAGTCCCGCAGTGCAGGGGTTGCCAGGGAGGCAGTGCAAGTGGAGAGTGGCTGGGCCAAGGACCGAGGTCGGAGAGAGTGGCCCAGATGCAGATTCAGTGCAGTTTCAGTGAAGAATTTAGCAGGGGAGAGGGAGAGAGAAAGCAGAAGCAAAGAGGAAGGTTTTGAGGTGCTTCTGGAACCGGAGATGGTTCTCCTCAAGTTTCAGGGAGGCAGGAAGGCTGTTCCAGAGGGAGGCCCCTGCCGCGGAGAGAGATCTACCCCCAGCTCGTTGCTTCGAGAAGCGGCTGACCCTGAGGGAGTTGGAGACGGATGAGTGAAGGGCTCGGGAAGGAAGATATTTAGGAAGAGAGAGTTGAAGGTATTTAGGCCCCAGGCCCCAGAAGGCCTTGTGGACAATGCAGAGGGTTTTGAACTTAATCCTCGCAGCCACTGGGAGCCAGTGTAGAGATTTCAGTCCTGGAGAGATACGGTCCCTGGGCTTGAGGCCAAGGACAAGTTTCGCAGTCCTGTTCTGGATGAGTTGCAGAGGGCGGAGAGTGGAGGCAGGCAGATTAAGATAGAGGCTGTTACAGTAGTCCAGCTTCGAGAGAACCAGGGCTCGGGAGACAGTGAGCTTCTGGGGGAAGGAGAGGAAGGGAAGAATACCTCTGAGGAGGTGCAGCTGGTAGTGTGACTTCTTAGAGACGTCAGATAAATGAAGAGAGAAGGAGAGTGTGGAGTCGAAGATGACCCCGAGGTTTTTTGCCTTGCAGGTAGGAGCAGGAAGAGGGCCAAGAGAGGCTGGGCAGAGAGCTGCAGGGAAGGAGGGAGTGGGTGTACCGATGAGTAGAATCTCATTCTTACTGGCATTAAGGCAGAGGTAATTGGCGGCACAACATTCCTGGATAGCAGACAGACAGTCAGAGATGAGGGAAGGAGAGGAGGAGGCCGAGGGTAGCCTGAAAATGAGCTGGGTATCGTCCGCATAGCACTGAAAGTTGGGGCAGAGAGCGGTGATGCGGTGGGCAAGGAGTGCCAGATACTGGTTGAAAGGCCAGGGAGAGAGATTAGATCCCTGGGGGACACCACAGGTAGAGAAAAAGATGTCAGAGAGGAAGGACCCCAGTTGGACCTGGGAGGAACGATTGGAAAGGAAAGAGGTCAGCCACGCCAGAGCCTGACCAGTGATACCCAGGTTATCACAGAGACGGTTGAGCAGGATGGCATGGTTGACAGTGTCAAAGGCAGAAGAGAGAATGAGCAGAATGAGAACACACGGAGTGTTGGAGTCGAGGTTCCGAGAGCAGGTCCTCACGGATGTTCAGGAGAGCAGTTTCCGTGCTTCTGGCAGCTCTGAAGCCAGATTGATGGTCATGAAGACTACCAACAGATTCAGCATGGAGGTTAAGCTGGGAGATGGCCAATTTCTCCAGGGGCTTGCCCAGGAAGGGAGTGATGGAGATTGGGCGATAGTTAGTCGGGCAGGAGGGGTCGGAAGAGGGTTTCTTAAGAAGAGGGTGCACAAGGGAGTGCTTAAGGGGGGATGGGAAGACTCCAGAGGCGAAGGAGTGGTTGCAAAAGTCAGCCAGGGCAGGAGCCGGGGAGTCGATGTGGTCTTTGATAGTTTTGGAGGAACAGGGGTGAACCTGTTTAGACGAGACTTTCATAGATCGGACTTGTCTGGAAACCTCGTCAGCAGAGAAAAGGGGAAAGGCAGAAAAGGAGGGAGGAGGGGTGGCTGCAGAAGGGCCAGAGGAGGAGAGTGAGGACAGGGTGTCCTGTGTTTTAGAGATGAAATGAGAGGCCAGTGCAGTGCAGAGGGCCTGGGAGGGGACAGGAGAGGTAGAGACTGCAGCAGGGTTGGCAAGCTCCTTGCAGATTTTAAAGAGTTCGGCCGAATCGTTAGATGCCGCAGAGATGCGGGATTGGATAAGGGCTCTCTTCTTGGTGAGAACGGAGAGACGGTATTGCCTTTGGAGCAGGCGGCAGGCCAGTTTGTCAGAGGATGAACATGAAGCACGCCATTTCCTCTCTGCCACCCTGCACTTGCGTTTTAGGGTGACAAGATCCGAGTCATACCAGGAGTTACATTTGGCTTTGGGCTTCAGGCGGATTCTCATGACGGGGCAAGGATATCAAGAGTATCGGATATAGCAGAGTGGAGCGTGGAGAGGGCTGTGTCAGGGTGGGAGTCAGCCGAAGGGGGAGGAGGGGGCGAGAAGGTGGCAGCGAAAGCCTCAACTGACATGCACTTCATGGGTCGGATGACCGAGAAGGTGGGTGTCAGTGATGAGGGTGGCGTTGCCTGTGGGGTAGGGAGGGTGAGGTGGCAAGATAGGAGAAAGTGATCACTCCAGGAGAGAGGGACGGAGAGGGGAAGGTCAGAAGAGATTAGAGCATCAAGAGTGTGCCCTGCAGAATGAGTAGGCCCAGACGGGAGAATAGAGAGTGAGAGAGAGTCGCAGAGGTCACGAAAGAGTCCAGAGGGGGGACAGGAGGCATCCAGGTGGATGTTTAAGAAAGAGGAGTTTAGTGGTTGAGGACAGGAGTGAGGAGGAGAGGTCAGCCCACTCAGAGAGGAAGGAGGAAATTTGACCAGGTGGCCGATAGATAGTAGCCACGGTAAGGGAATGGCTAGGAGAGAGAGAGAGTCGGCAGACAAGACATTCAAAAGAGGAGTAGGTCTGCGTAGGTGTGACAGTGGCAGAATCCACTCAGGGACGATAAGGGCTTTCTTTTCTATCCCGCTCCACAAAAAAATCACTGGACTTGACATTGTTTCTCTATAGAAATAAAAAGTGGAAACATACAAGACTTCCTCAGGGGATCTTGGGCATAGTAGTCAGGTTGCTCAGTATTGTGTGTTAGCGGGTATGTTGCCTCCCCACTCAGTTGCATTCCCTCTCTGTTTCTACACACTCGGGATATAAGGCCTATCTTTCACAAGGGGTTTTGACGGTCAGGTAAAGGAATAAGTGCACTGGTTTTCTGGCATATTTCACATGTCTGAATAAAGTTCTTTATATCATCATGGATACCTAGCCAGTAGAATTTCCCACTGATGTGAGCTTGGGTTTTAGACTGCCCTAAATGTCCCCCTGTCAAATGAGAATGGGCAATCTGTAGCACGATCTTGCAATGGGTTTTGGGTATTACTAACTGAGTTTTACTCGTGCCTTCTCTGGAAGTTTCCTTTCTATACAGTAATCCCTGTTTCAGGAAGAAAAAGGGGCTCCCCTTTTCTGGTCCTTCCCCCTCCAGAATCACTTGTAAGAACGCCTCTGCGAGTGCTGGGTCATTTCGCTGGGCGAAGGCTAGATTGGGAAGGATGGGTAGGTTCTTCTTCCCTTTTTGCCTCAGCGATAGGTGTTTTATCAGCCTCTCCAAAGCCTAAGCTACCTATCTCAGTTTACTCTGGTTAACTTTCTTCCTTAAAACTGGGAAATAGAGCCTTCTCAAGAATTCCCTGTGCAATTCTGTCCCCACAGTGTATTTCCAATGGAGTTTCGCCATGGTTTTCTAGGAGAACCTTTATGTCCCCCCGAAAGTCTGGATCTATGACACCTGCTAGAACATCTAAACCAAACTTCCAACCAGGACACTTTGCATCATTCACAGCTAGTCTCAGGTCCTACCCACTTTGCTGGTCGCACCCTAAATGCAATCTTCAGCTCCTCAGACCTGATTACCACGTTGCCACCACACCCACTGGTCTGGCCTGACCACTTTGCCATCATCATCAACCTCTCCTCTGTGGACCCTCCCATCCTTCCAGCAGCTCCGTAGCCACAATCCCACTCACACCTCTGGAAGAAAGTCAAAGTAACTCCTGACCTGGCAGATATGCAATTGTCTCCCTGATCCCCACTTCGCCCTATTCCAGTCAGATCACCATCCCCAACTTTGATTACTCACTTTCTGAAGCACTCGGTCCCCTCACCCCCATCAGATCATTCTCTAACAGACAAGGCCCCTCTCCAAGATGGTTCGCCTCAACCCTAAAAAAACTGATATCCCAGACTCACATCTTAGAGTGAAGATGGGGGGCAGACCCATCGTCATCCAACAGATTGGCTTATACCGCCCAGCTAAAAGCTTACCAGGCAGAAATACACAAAACCATAAAATCCTACTACTGGAACAGAATCACCAATTCCCTGCACCCTTCAAGGGAACTCTTCAAGCTTATCACTGATTCAACGCCACCCGTGCACCACCAACACTCCCACCAACACCCAATCCCTCTGTGACTCCCTCTCAGACCACTTCCACAACATAGACCTAGTGAGACATAGTTCCATCCCCTTCAAAATCACATTGCTCTTCCCCCATACCTCGCCCATGACATCAGAACTGCCATCCATCCTCCTGCTCTTCTCTACCTTCTCTCCACTCTCCCTCCTAGATGTCTTCAACCTATTGTTGCTCAGCTGCGCCTCAGAATTCCCTGTAGACGCCTGCCCCCACGCCCCTGCTTTACTGAAAGAAATCTAGACAACCACTTGCGCCGGCGACTTCGCAAGATCCATCGTCAACACATCACTCACTTATGGCACCTGCCCAGCAGAATCAAAACCTCCTACATCAAGCCCATGCTCAAAAAGACCTTCCTAGACCCCTACTCTTATCACGACTAATTACAGACCCATCTCAAACAACTGAAATATAGCCAAACTAATCGACCGAGCGGCATACTCACAAATATGCCTCGTCAGAATCCAACCAGATCCTTGACTCTGCCCAATCTGGCTTCAAACCCTTTACGAGGAACTGAATCCTAAAAGACTCGTAAGACTGCATCTCCCTAATCCTAGTCGACCTCTCGGCAGCATTCAACACCATTGACCACTCCATCCTCACTGACAGACTTCGCACCCTCGACATCATGGACTCATCCCTGAACTGGATATCCTCTTTCCTCTCCAACACATCTCAAATAGTACACATGCTTCCATTCTCCTCAGCTCCCTGCCCGGTTGCTCATGGAGTTATGGAGTACTGCAGGGTGCCTCACTCTCCCGACCCTCTACCTGAGGCCCCTTCATGCATTCATCCAAATTCATGGTCTATTGTCCTATATTATGGAGACAACACCCAAATCTTCTTGAAAATCCCAAAGAGTCCCACTTCTACCTCCCCCGATCTTGCATCTTGTCTCTGAGAAATCGAACACTGGATGATGGCCAACTACCTCCTACTCAATCTTGGCAAAACTGACATAATTCTCTGTCGCAATACCGCCTTCTTCTCTGGGCCCACATCTAACATGGTAAAAATTCTCGGATGCATCATGGACGCAAACCTGACCCTATCACATGTAAGGGTGTAGCAGGAGACTGACACACAGGTGGCATAGTGATTTCTATAGACTTTTATTTAAGATCAAAATAAAGAAAAAACCTAGCTTTCCCTAACTCTAAGAGGGGTTTCCCTACCTCAACTAAAATACTACGATTTTGGTCAGGATGTCCGTAAAAATGCTATGTTATGTTGATTTATACCACGCACCGCTACCACCCAAGGGCAGTCTCCAGGCGCTCACATGGCTCTACAAGAGAGGAGGCCTGGGTGTGTTAGTGGGGATACAATGATAGGATAGGTTCAGAACCAGGAGGAACTGGCATCTGTGAGCGTTGTTTTGCATGTGGTAGTTCAGGAGCCCCTGTGTGTTGTAACCATATGGGTAGGACTCAAATGTGTGCTAGTGTTGGCGTTGGTGTTGGTGTGTGTGTGTGCGTGTGTCATGTGATGTTAGGGTGGATTGTGGTTGTGCACATTGGTTAGTTGTATCCATAAGGAGTCCAGGGTCACGTCAATAGTCCCCCTTCCTGTGTCAAAAAGCCTACTTCTGTTCCTTATACTTATAACTAAACTAAAGAGGTTGTGGCTCTTCCTGGTCCAGAAGAATGGTTCCCTTCTTCTGGACAGTGGGCCATAGTTCCAGTTGTTAAGTATGATCTTTACCTGAGGGAAATACTTCCTTCCCCGGGTCTCAGTCCCTTTCCAAGACACAAAAAAACAACATTCCAGGTTGTAATGCCAACAAGCAGTACAGTTCTCAATTAAATTCAAAAAGTAAAGTCCCAATGTAAACATCAACATTCCTTAGTTGCTTCTTCACTATTGGGTTTCTGGAGAATGTCTCCCCTCTCCAAGTATCTTGTAAATTCAATCACCTGGAGAATGTCTGCCTTCTCCTGGTGTCTGGCTCTCTGTGTTTCCCCCCACACACAGGCTGTAGGAATGAATTCCTTCCCCTGGCCTTCCTTGGCTTTAATCTCTCACTCTGTTGGCTTTAACTTTCACAGTTCACAACACTAGGTGGAATGATTTCCTTCTGCTGGCCTTTATTGGCTTGAGCTTCACAGTTCACAACACCAGGGGGAGGACTCGCTTCCCCTGGGTCCTCTTGGCTTTAGTCTCATAGTTCACTACACCAATGGGAATGACTCCCTTCCCCTGGCCTTACTTTGCTTTAATTTTACAGTTCACAATGCCAGGTGGGATGTCTCACTTCCCCATGTCTTCCTCAGGATTACTATCACAGTTCACAATGCCTGAAGGAATGGCTTCCTTCACCTGGCCTTTCTCATATATAAACTCGTTGGTGCGGGTCCCTGACCCAGGTTTCTTTAGGGCTTCGTCCTGGTTCACTCTTGAAACCAAAAAAGTAATGGGTGGAAGGCTTTGAATTAATCTGAACCACTGGCATTGCACTGGGCAACCTTCCACATCACTGTTTATAAGCTTGTCTGCGCCATTGCAAAAGGGGTCCAGCCAAATGCAAATCTGACAGGTACTGCCACCAATGGGAGCAGCCCTGCCCGAACTGCTAGTCCAGGTCCCCTCTGCACAGAAATACAAACAACCCCAGATATGTTTTGGCCTTGTTAGGCCTCCTCAGTGAGGTGCAGCTTGGTTCCCTATGGCACAGTGAGCAAGAGACCCACGTCTGGGCATACCCTCTCTCACATAGGGAGAAAAATTGAAACCAAAAAAGTGATCGGTGGAAGGTTTTGAATTAATCTGAACCAATGGCATTGCTCTGGGCAACCTTGCACACCACCGTTTTTTAGCTCGTCTACGCCATTGCAAAAGGGTTCTGGCCAAATGCAAACCCATAGGTACTGCCACCAATGGGAGCAGCCCTGCCCGAAATGCTAGGCCAGGTCCCTTCTGCACAGAAACACAAGCAACCCCAGACATGCTCACCCTTGTTGGGCCCCCGCAGTGAGGTGCAGACCTGGTTCACTCACCTGCTGGGTACTGCCGTGAAGAAGATGATAGTGAGGATCTCCTCCTCAAGCTGCAGGTCCCCAACCCTGTTTTCTCATTTGTGTTTTGTTTCTGATATTTATTTATTTGTATTTATTGTGCATTTGTAAGGTGCTTATACAACAAGTAAATTGTGTTTCAAAGTGGCCACAGGGAAACAGGGAGAGAAAAAGGGTATGAAAATCAAATATAACAAAGAAAGATAGAGACAGACCTAGTAGGCCTTGTGAGCATTCAGAATGGGTAACTGCTGAGAGAGAGAGAAGGGATGAGGGAGTGGGAGGGTAAGTGCCGGGTGTACCAAGAGGGAAGTACTATGAAGTGAGCAGTTGTAAGTGCTAAGGTGAGAGTGGTCAACTGCCAGTAAATGTATAAGTGTAGTCCTATGGAGGCATAGGCCAGTGGGTGCCAAGGGAAGTGCTCGGAGCAGGCGGAGGCTGAAGGCGATTGGGTGTGGGAGGCCAGGACCCAGTTGGACACATAAGGGCCCTGGTCACCAGTCTCAGCAACTGTGGGGTTTAGCAGAGGAGGGAGGAAGGAAAGGAGGAGGTGAAAAGGAAAGTCTTGAGGAGTTTCCGGATTTTGAGGAGATCAGGCTCAAGACGAACCTGGAGGCTTTTCTGTAGGAGGGAGCCAACCCGAGGAAAGAAATCAGCCACCAGTTTGCTGTTTAGCGAAGCGCTTGACACGTAGGGATCTGGAGGGAGAGTATTTAGTGAGAGCGAGTTGTAGATAGCGTGGTCCCAGGCCTCAGAAAGCCTTATGGAAGATGCAGAGGGATTTGAATTTGATCCTTGCAGCAACCAGGACCCAGTGGAGAGCTTTTAGGGCTGGAGAGAGGCAGACCCTGGGCTTGAGGCCAAGGATAAGTCTTGCTGCCCTATTCAGGATTAGCTGAAGGGGTCGTAGAGATGAAGAGGTATGATTAAGAAATATGCTATTGCAGTAGTCTGCCTAGAGAAAACCAGAGCTCTAGAGACATTGAGCTTCTGGGGGAAATTGATGAAAGGAAGAATTCCTTTGAGGAGGTGGAGTATATAGTGAGCCCTCTTGGCAAGGTCCTGAATGTGAGGGAGGAAGGAGAGAGAGAAGTCAAAGATGACTCCAAGATTTCTGGCTTCAGATAAAGGAGAATGGTGAGAGCCCATAGAAGATGGCCAGAGTGAGGAGCAGAAAGAGGGAGCAGGAGCCCCAATAGGCAGGATCTCAGTCTTGCTGGAGGCAGATAGGCAGTCAGGAATGATGGAGGAAGTGAGGAGAGGACCAGAAGGAAGTTTGAAGAAGAGTTGTGAGCCATCTGTTTAACATTGGAAGTTTGGGGAGAAAGTGGAAATAAGGTGTGCAAGCGGAGCCAGACAGGCGTTAAAAAGCCAGGGAGAAAGGTTGGAGCCCTGGGGGACATCACAGGTGGAGATAGAAGTGGGGGAGAAGAAAGAGCCCAGAATAACGTGGGATGGACGGTCAATGAGGAATGAGGTCAGCCGGTCCAGTGCCGCTCTGAGATATCTAGGGTATCATGGAGGCGTTTTATGAGGATGGAGTCGCTGACTGTATCAAATGCAGAGGAGAGATCAAGTAGAATAAGAACAGCTGGAGAGTTGAAATAAAGAGAGATGCAAGCAGTTCCTCACAGGTGTTCAGAAGAGCTGTTTCCGTGCCTATGGATGCTCAGAATCTACATTGATGGTCGTGGAGGCAACCAACAAGTTCAGTGCGCTGGGTCAGTTGGGGGAAGACCAACTTCTCTCAGAGTTTTCCAAGGAAAGGGGTGATAGATATGGGGCAGTAGTTAGCTGGACAAGGCGGGTCTGCTGAAGGTTTTTTCAGAAGGGGTGCACTTGGGAGTGCTTGAGGGAGGAGGGGAAAGATCCAGTAGCAAAAGAGAGGTTGCAGAAATCAGCGAGTGCAGGAGCCAGAGAGCCAATAATGTCCTTAATGGTTCTATGGAAGCAGGGGGAGACCTGTTTGGAGGAGACCTTCATGGAGCAAACAACTCTGGTGACCTCATCAGGTGTGACGGGAGAGAAGGAGGAAAGGCAGACAGAGCATGGGAGGCCATAGGAGGCAGGGGGTGGGTGAAGGAGAGGGGGCGAGGGACGTCAGGGTGCTCAGAATATCTGCAGTTTTGCAATGAAGTGTGTGGTCAGTGCGTTGTAGAGGGCTTAGGAGGGAAGAGGTGAGGAGGAGACTGCGGAAGGGTTGGCTAGTTCCCTGCAGATTTTAAGGAGTTCAGCCATGTTGTTGGATGCATCAGAGACACAAGTCTGGATGTGGGCACTTTTCGGTGATAGAGAGTCTGTATTCCCTTTGGAGCAGGCGACATGCCAGTTTGTCAGAGGGTGAGCCTGAGGTCTGCTACTTCCATTCTGCGGCTCTGCGCTTGCATTTCATGGCTGAAAGTTTGGAATCGTACCAGGTGGTTCGCTTGGAGGCATGTTTCAGGTGGATCCTCATGACTGGTTAAAGAATGTCAAGGGTATTCGTGATGCAAGATGGAGATTGCTGAGAGCAGAGTTAGAGGTAGAGTTTGTAGTGGGGAGAGAGAGGTGAAGGTAGATGCGAAGGCAGCAGCTGACACTCGTTTCATCAGACAGATGTTTGTGAACAACGTTGGCAGATCTGGGGGAGGTGTGGTCAGAGGGCAGAGAAGCCCAGGTGAGAGGAGAGAGTGGTCAGAACAGGAGAGTGGGGTGATCAGTAGGGCAGAGAGTGAAAGATCAGTGTGAATGAAGGCATCAAGAGTGTGTCCAGCCGAATGGGTAGGACCAGAAGGGTGAATAGACAGAGAGAGCAAGGTGCAGAGGTCACCGAAGAGAGTGGAAGCTGTGATTATGGCATCAAGGTGGATGTTGAAATAACCCACGAGAAGAAGTTTAGAGGAGGAGAGAGGAGGAGAAATCAGCCCATTCAGAGAGGAATAGGGTGGTAGAGCCAGGTGGCTTGTAGATGGTGGCAATGGCCAGAGAGGAGGTAGGAGAGATGACACATTTGCAAACCAGGCTCTCGAAGGAAGAGTAAGGATGGGTGGGTATGAGGGAAGAAGGGACCCACTCAAGGAAAATAAGAGCAAGCACAGCATCTGCGCAGTTAGGGCGAGGTTTGGAGATGATGTTATAACCATCAGGGAGAAGGGAGTCAAAAGCAGTGACTGAGCTGGCATTGAACCATGTCTCGGTAAGTGCAAGGATATTGAGGTCAAGGTCTTCAAGAAGGAGGCAGATGTCGGCAGAGTTTTGATGGCAGAACGAGTATTAAACATGGCTAGATGTAAGAGTTCTCCACCTTTGAAGGTTTTCCAAGAAAGGGTACAGGGGCGTGGTACAGCAGTCGGGGGGGGGGGCTTTAGAGAGAGTGGAAGAGGATGTAACAGGAGTCGGAAGGAAGTTAATGAGGGAAGACAGGTGCCGATCAAAGAGGAGGAGGTTGGGTTGAGGACTCTGAACCAGGATAGTGCCAGTATGATAGACAATTATGATACACATGGATGATGCGAAGTCCATTTAGTGCCACCATTAATGGGTGAGGATGTCAGAGGAGAGAGGGTAGAGACCAGATGAGGAGTCCATCGGTCGGGAGAGGGGACAGAAAAGAGGATATCAGTAAAGATCTATCTGGAAGTTACACTGACATAGGTGTCTGCGATAGGTAGGCCAGGGTTAGTGGTCAGGATATCTTTTTAAAGCATTTTTCTTCCAGACTTTGTGAGAGAGGGAGTATAGGTAATAGTGTAGCAGTTGGAGAAGATGGGCAGATTGTGAGTGCCACCAGGGCGGCGAAGGATAGTTAGGAAAAGAGAAGGGGCTGCACGGTCCGAGCACAAACTCACCAGGTGGCCTAGTAGCCAGGCGAACAAGAGAACAGATGCACTGGGTATACTTTTGTACCTCAGATGGGTGCAAAAGATATACCAGGGTTCGATTTGGCAAAAAGAGACACAAAATGCAATGCAAAATGGGGTGGAAGAGATGTTAAAAACACACACCAGGTTTCAATTTGGCAAAAAGAGACAGAATGCAATGCAAAATGGGGTGCTAGAGATGCTAGAAACACACAGCAGGTTTCGATTTGGCAAAAAGAGACACAAAAGACAATGCAAAATGGGGTGCAAGAGATGTTTAAAACACACACCAGATTCCAAATTGCCGGCCGGCGGTGCAGGACGTGTTTGTCCTCCTCCGTCCCCATCTGGCCGCATCATGAGCAAATTCTGAAGCAAGCGTTGGTTTCCAGGTGGCGGAGTTGTCGTGAGTAAGGGGACAACTCAGCTGTCGGGTAATTGGACCGTGATTGAGAGCAGCACCCAAAGGCAGATATGAAAATGTTAGTACGGATGACTCCGCGAAAGGCGCACCAGAAGCAGCAGAGGATTTCCTGATCCACAGTCGGCCGCAGCCTATCAGTGAAAAGGACAGGGTTATTTTTGCCCACAAGTCCAGGGGTGAACACCCCCTCGCTCTCTGCGCAGGACGGTGGGTACCACCTAGAAGTTGGGGTCTCCAAAGAAGGAAGGGGACTGGATTGAGGGACGTTGTCTCCCTTACTCAAAGGGAACTAGGATTGGTGTCCCTGGAGTTCCTGGAGACCTTCATTGGAAGGAGAGAAGGGGACAACATCACTGCCATAAAGGAAGAAGTGGATAGCCCGCTTGAGCAACGCGAGGTAATAGGATCCCCTGCACATCATTGCGCATATTAATCAGCGTGAGAAACAGGCGCTTTAACTCCACAAGGGACACCAGGGAAAGGGAGAGAGCGTGCGCTCCAGGGGACACCTTCTTCCCCATAGATAGCAAGTTGGTGGAATGGAAAATGCAGGGCTGGAAGGTGAGCAGTACAAGTAAGTGGGGGTGGACAGATAGCTCCCGCCCCTGCTTTGTGTTCCTGAGGGGTGCATGTGTAACGATTTGCGACATTCCTAACTCACAAGTGGACTATTTAGGGCTGGGAAAATCCAGAAATTGATAAGGCCATGCAGTAGGGGGTTCCCCCGACTGACCTACGCCCTACTCAATGCCAACGCAGAGATCTCCAACTGACGTGGAGTGCGGGATTGCAGCAGAGTAGGCGCATATACAGGAAAGATTCCCTCATGTCCAAGGGCAGGGGGCTAAACACCATCGGCAGCGCAGAAGAAATCTCATGGGGGAACAGATAATACATTAAGAAATTGTCGACCCCAGAGACATGCATTGGGTGGGCCCGAGACGAACAGAGCCAGGTGCGTGGCCAAGCGACGTGCTGGCGGCCATCACCTACTTTGCTCAGAAGGAGTCAATAATGAAAGCAGTAAGAATCTCGGGATGGATGAATATTAATGGCTCCGAAGTGGAACTGTACCAAGACTTAGCCCAGTCAACATTGCTAAAGATGAGAGCAATGGACCTAGTAGTATGATTTCTAGCACAGAAACAAATCAGATATAAATGGACGTTTCCCTTTGGACTGCTTTTTAAATGGTAGATCGTCAACATTGGCTAACGTCCTGCAAAGAAACCCCACAGATCCTACAAGTATTGCCGGGAGGAAGGATAGACTGGAAAGGAAGGGCAGAAGACCATGGGAGTGGCAAACGTTAAAAAAAGGACACTGGGAATGGATAAAGGGATAAAGAAACAGGATCTTGGGACGTGCTCATTCTTTGGCTCTTCACTGTATCGAAAAAATATCAAGGACTTAAATTGAGAAAATGGGGGAGAGCAATACAAGTGCAGAGATTATGCTCGATGTGAAAGGTGGAGAGAACATGCAATGTCAAGTAAGATAGCCGCCAAGGGGGGCCACTTAATAGTGGTAGGTCAATTGGAATCGCTGAGTGGGGTTTAGGACTCCCCACGACATTCCCCTGGATATGGCGTCATGCACTGCACTTCAGTGATCATAGGCACATTGGCCCCCCTCGGGGAGCAGGGGTAACGTTGGGGGCGGGGGGGTTGGATGGGTGTTTAATGTTGGTTGTGTTAAGTTGGAGGGGTCAGAGGTGGGTTTAGGGGGTGGGAAAGTTCTGACCTGCAAGAGAGAAGAAGGTCACGAGCAGTAAAAAGGGCATGGGGAAAAGAAGGGAAGGGGATGCTAGAGGGTTCAGACGTGAAATGACAACTGTTAAAGTATTATCCCACAACGTGAGAGGCATGAACTACCCAGTTAAGAAGAAATTAGAGGACTTTTTAAAAAGGATGAAACCAGATATTCTGATGTATCAGGAGACGCATATTAGGAAGGAAGACAAAGGGAAGCTTAAACTGAGGGGGTATTCCTATCTGTACCAAGCCAATGGCGTAGACAAAACAGCTGGGGTACTCATAGCGATAAAAGATGGGCTAGAGGCACAGGTCCTTGAAAGAAAACTAGATTTGGGTGGGCAATCTTTTTTTCTTAATGTTAAGCTGGGACCATACATATACACGTTAGCAACGTTATAGGCACCAAATATGGGACAGGATGGATTTTTGAGGGGTGTGCTTTTGCAATTAGAGGGATTTGCTAAGGGGGTTATCATATTAGCTGGGGTCTTCAACATGGAGTGGGTCCCCCAGTAGGATAGGAGTACATTAGCTAAACATCACATATTAGCACTGTCCAAGTTGCTTAAGCAGAAAGTTACCATGCTGGCCCTTCACAAAGTTTGACGAGCAGGCAAAGGGATATTCTTATTATTCCAATGTACACCGGTCATCGAAAAATGATTATATCTGGGTCGCCACATGCCTAGTGGGAAGAGTGTTGGAAGTGGATCTGGGTACGAATTTTCCTATCGGACCTGACCCAGAATCCGATTTGAGTAAGCTCAATTAAAGACAAAATAGATACTTTATCAAAAATTATACACAACAATTGTCCCCCGGAAACGATATGGAATGTCTTCAAAGCTGTCCTAGGAGGACATCTGATATCAATGAAAGCGGAACGGCAGAGCCAGCTATGGGAGGAGGAATTAGAAAAGAAATTAAGAGATATACAGGGGGAGATGGCAAAAGGCTACACTATGAAACTTCAGAGCGCAATGAAACATATTCAAGGCTAACTCGAAATGTTCTGCACTAAATGTGCCAAGAAGGCATTGCTATTTACAAAACAACATTATTATGTAAAAGCAGGTAAAGCTGATCGGCTGCTAGCCAGGCAACTAAAAGATAGGGACTGTGCCCACACAATTTTGAATAAAAAAATAAAGAAGGGGAAAATGAGACTACCAATGAAGGGATTCAGGGAATATGTAGAGATTTTTACTCCACATTATATACCCCTGACAATCCAGATGAAAAAAGACCAGCTGAATATCTGAAGAGGGTACCCCTGAAATACATTACACAAGAGGACAGGGAAAGGCTGGAAGGGGTGACGAAAATGATCCAATCGCTAACCAAAAATAAGGCCCCAGGACCAGATGGTTATCCCGCACACTTCTATTAACAATTTCAAGACACTTCACGGCATAAATTAGTTTTGCAAAATTGATTAGTCAAAATTGCTCCAAAATATTTTTGATTAGCAATCCAACCTAAATGATTAGCAATTTCCGTGTCACCATTTTCATTGGGACGAGTGGTTAATTGCAAAAATGAAGACTCAACAGTTTGCGTTTGTGCCATTTTTGCTTTTCTGTCAAGTTAGTCAAAATGTGTAGCCACTGTTCGGCATAAAAGTACACAGCCACAAGCAAATGGCTGGTTTAAACAATTGTATAAAGGAATCCAGGAGTAAGACGCCTCGTGAGGTGTGCTTGGTGTATTGTGCTAGACAATGGAACAATTCACCAAGAGTACTTCGAGTTGGCACTGGCCTGGGAAACCAGGTGGATGCATAAGGGATCTAACCCATTGTGTGGGTTGCAGTGATGTATTATCAGGATTGAGGTGCATTCGCAGGCCTGATTGCAGGTTTGGATAAGCTGTGGTAATACAGAGCACACATTTAATGCATTTGCAGAGTTATAAGCAGGCTGCATACTTGGAATAACAGAGGGTGCTGTGGGTGAAGATTGAGGTGTATTGGAAGAGCTGAATGCTGGTTTCATTTCTGGAATAGCAATTGGTTCTGCTGATCAGGATTGAGGTACATAGGGAGAACTCCTTATTGGCCCCAGTGCTGGACATGCAATATTTGCTGAACGTTGGGATTAAAATACAATTGTGGCGCTATGTGCTGGCCATAGTAGCAGAATGGTAGGGAAAGCTACATTGGGGTGCTTTAACAGAGGTGTACGTGATACACAGTGCAAGAACAGCAGTGCTTTCTGAAAGTCAGGATTGATGTGCATTGGCAGTGCTGTGTGCTAACCGCATTGATTGACTATGAGTGGGTGCTGCTGGTCAGGACAGAGGGGCACTGGCAGAGCTGTGTACTTGGTCGAGTGTAGAATCGCAGTGGGTGCTTCAAATTAGGACTGAGCCACATAGGGCCATAAACTGCCTATTAATAGAGTAGCAGGGAGTGCTGCAGATCAGAGGTACATTAGCAGATGTATTTGCTGATCCCAATGCTGAAGTAGCACGTGATTCTACAAGTTAGTAAGGGGTACATGGGCATAGATTTGTGCTGGCCCCTGTACTAGCTTAAAGGACATCTTGGTGGTCAAATAGGAGGAGCATCAAGCATATATTCCGCAAATATCATTACAAATAAAAAAATATATATTAGTCTGTATGTTCATGGGGTGAGCAGAAACATTCCAGCACCAATAGGCCCCTGCATCCACTCCTGCTGGATGCAGCCAACAGGGCTTGGCGACAGGGGATCTGCAGCAAACAAGTTGCAGCAAATGGCTCGCGTCAAAACTTCCTGATCAGAATCGTTATGTGCACTTTCATATCCAATAAAACAGTGGAAGCCAAACTACGCTCACATTTTCTACCAACAAATGGAGCTCAAATACCAGCTTCACTGATTAAATAACGTGTGATCTTTGGCAAGCCATTTACTCTCACTGCACGTTTTAATCTGCAAATCATTGGAAGTGTTCCGTTGTACAATGTAGTCATAGAAAGCCCTCATAGTTTCGAAGTCTAGTCAACCCATCCATCAACTATATGCACATGATTACAAAGGTAATTTGCTGCTTGGTTCGATCATGGCAAGTTTATTTAAATTCCCATGTACTCGTTTGGTATTAGACTGGTGCGTAACTAGAAAAACATTTCATGGTTCGGGGGAGGGGGGGGCTAACTGTCACGTTTGATAGGAACAAGCGGATTATCTTCTATGTCTGATATATCAATGTCCACCGCCCCTTTCTCCTCACCTGTCCGCGGCCGTCCGCGGGAAGAAGCCTCCCTGATAAACAGGGAAGCAGCCGGCTCCCGTCCCGCAGGAACCAATATGAGAGGAAAAAAGCAGCTGCTTAAAAAAACCTTTCTACGGATGTAGCTGGTACTGATGCTGTTCAGGAAGCGATGACCAATGTCGTCCGGAATTGCAGGTGAGAGCAGGAGCAGCAGATATGAAGGTATGTTTCTTGATGCCGCAGAGAACCGGAGAGTCCGGATTTCGGAGATGCTGGTACTGAGCAAGGAGCAGTGCAAAGGACTGGAAAGGAAGCACCGGCAGGAACCAGGGACGTGGTCCGAGAGAAAAGAAGGAGAGGAGAGACCCAATACGGTACGGGAACCGTAAGGATGGGAAAACAGGGAAGGGGAAGGGAGGAGGAGAAGGCTAGGAGGGAAGAATCCGCAAGAGAAACAGCGGAAAGACAACAGGTACGGAGCAATGTAAGAAGTAGCACGGTAACAAGGCAAAAGGAAACAAAGTTGCAACGCACAGATCCCAGAGAAGGGCGTGGCTAAATACGGAAACAAGAGAAAAGACTAGACCGTCAAACCAGGAAGTGAAAGGAAAAAACACGGGACAGTCTAATGGCGCCGCCAACGCCAAGCCTTCCATAGCCGCCAGCGACCACCAAAAGACGGCGGCATGACAGTAGGCCCCCCCCCAAGGGACACCCCCCCGGCTTACCCGGGAACAGACGGTGAAATCGTTGAACCAACGCCAGAGCGTGCACATGAGACACCGGTTCCCAGGAGTCCTCGGAGTGAGGGTACCCCCTCCAGTGGATCAAATACTCCAAGCGACCCCGCCGATAGCGGGAGTCACGAACGGAGGCCACCTCATACTCATCGGAAGGAATTACCGTGGGGACCGGATCCCGTGGCAAAGGGCGATGATAGGGATCTCCATTGCATTCCCTCAGGAGAGAGGAATGGAAAACAGGATGGAGACGGTGCATGTGCTTGGGCAACAGGAGGCGGAAGGCCACCGGGTTGATCCGGCGAAGTATAGGAAAAGGACCCAGGTACCGGGGAGACAGTTTAGAGGGGTGAAGCCAGCGAGGCAGAAACCTAGTAGACAACCAGACCTTGGTGCCCCTCCGCCATGCTGGAACGGGCAAGCGCTTAAGATTATAGTACGATCGATACCGAAGACTGCTTGCCCGCAAACAACCGGCGGCTGACTTGTGGGCTTTCGAGATACTGGTAAGTAGGGCATCCACAGATGGAGTGGTGGAAGGGGGAAAGGAGAGAGAAGGAGTAAAGCTGGGATGGAAACCATAGGAACAAAAAAAAGGACTGAGACCAGTGGCACTGTGCTCGGCATTGTTATAAGCAAATTCCACGGTGACCAACAGACTAACCCAATTATCCTGTTGGGCATTCGTGAAGCATCTAAGATACTGCTCCAGTGTGGCATTGGTTCTTTCAGTCTGCCCGTTAGTCTGCGGGTAGAAGCCAGACGATAAGGCAGGTTCAATTCCCAGTCTATCACAAAGCTCCTTCCAGAACCTCGAAGTATACTGAGAACCTCTGTCAGAAATAATCTTGTCCAGAGTACCATGCAAACGAAATATTTCTCTGGCAAATACAGCCGCCATCTCGGCGGGAGTGGGAAGACCAGCCAAGGGAGTGAAATGTGCCATCTTGGTGAAGCAGTCGACAGTTACCATGATGCATGAACAACCTTCCGAGGGTGGCAGATCCACAATAAAATCAGTGGAAATAAGGCTCCAAGGTCTCTTAGGAAGATCCTGCTGTTGGAGAAACCCAATCGACTTCTGAGTGCAATGTTTGGATCGACAGCATACAGGGCATGACTTGACGTAGGTTGAAACTTCTTTGGCCATGCCGGGCCACCAAAACCTGCGATGAAGCAATTCCAGAGTGTTCTTAACACCTCGGTGACCTGCCGTTGGGTCATCATGACACCACTTTAAAGCCGAATGACGGGTGAATCTGTCTGGCAGGAATAATCGCTGTTGCTTAAAACATAAGCCATCTTGAATGGATATGTCCTTTGAGAGAGGAGAGCCAGAAAACATGCTGGTAGACTGTGTGGCCTTGCGAATCCTTTCCAAGAAAGACTCCACCGTACAGATTACCTTGACTTCAGGAAGCATGAGACTAGGGTATTCCTTCTGAGACATGTCTGGATAAGGCCTTCTACAAAGGGCATCAGCTAGGATGTTCTTGGATCCTGGCAAGTAGGTCAATGTGAAATCATATTGGGAGAAAAAATGCGCCCAACGGGCCTGACGGGAGTTGACACATTCCATCTTTTGCAGAATTTTAAGATTCTTGTGGTCAGTTCTGATTTCAAAGGGGTGGTTAGCCCCTTGTAGGAGATGTCTCCATTCTTCGCATGCAGATTTCATGGCCAGGAGTTCTTTTTCTATTACCGAATAGTGTGTCTGGCTGTCATTCAATGTCTTGGACATGTAGGCAACAGGATATTCCAAACCTTCATGTTCCTGTAGAAGAGCTGCACCAATCGCAGCGGAGGAGGCGTCCGTTTCTACAATGAATCTTAAACTTTGATCTGGTTGATGAAGTACCGGGGCAGAGCAGAATTCCTCCTTCAGTCGTTGGAAAGCCAAGCTTGCCTCAGAAGACCAAACAAAGGGCATTGAAGACTTCCTTAACAGCTTTGTAATGGGAAGGACTCGATCCGAGAAACCTTGGATGAATTGCGGTAAAAATTAGCTAACCCTAGAAACCTTTGAACGTCTTTGATGGAATGGGGTGTGGGCCATTGCAGTATGGCGTCGATCTTAGCGGGATCCATGAGGATTCCCTCCGAGGACAGGATGAAGCCAAGATAGCTTACCTCAGATGCTTGAAAGACACACTTATCAGCATTGACCTTAAGTAGGTTGTCTTGCAGTCTTTGAAGAACTTGGTGAAGGTGATTAGAATGGAGTTGGGCGTCTTTAGAATAAACCAGGATATCGTCAAGGTAGACGACGGCACAATGAAAAAGCAGATCAGAAAAGATGCGATCCATGAATCTTTGAAAAATCGATGGAGCGTTGACTAGACCAAAGGGCATGACACAATACTCGTAGTGTCCGAAAGGAGTGCGAAAAGCAGTTTTCCATTCGTCGCCTGAGCGTATCCGCAAAAGGTGGTAGGCCCTTCTTAAATCGATCTTAGAAAAGATTTTAGCCCCTTGAACTGCTTCCAGAATGTCTCCGATCAACGGCATGGAATACCTATCCCTAAGCGTGACTTGGTTGAGGCCCCTATAATCGATACAAGGACGAAGTTCATTAGAACCTTTCTTTGGAACAAAAAAAAGTGAAGCCCCAGCGGGAGAGAATGAGGGTCGGATCAGGCCATGATGTGAATTAGAATCCAGATATTCCTTGAGAGCCTTCTTTTCCTTGAGGGAAAGAGAAAACATTTGCCCAAAAGGAACAACCGCATTGGGCTGGAGAATGATTTGACAATCTTCAGGTCTATGAGGAGGTAACTCCTGAGGGCCATCGTCCATGAACACCTCCTGATAGCGGAGATATTCTTTGGGAATGCTATTTACCTTCAACACATCTGATCTGGAGGCTAAATCTGGAATAATGTGGACAGAAGTATGCAGGGTCTGCGAAGAACATGACTGACGACAAAATGTTGAAGTAAATGACAGCTGATTCTTTGTCCAATCAATGATCGGGTTATGCTTCCGAAGCCAAGAGACCCCCAAGATCACTGGAAAATGTGCTGCTCGGATCAGGTCGAATTGAATGGTTTTGTTGTGATGAAGGATCTTCATCTGCATAGGAGGAGTGGTATGGGTAATGAGACCCGAGCTCAGGGGTTTACCATCAACTCCTTCCACCTTTTGGTCCTCGTCTTTCTGCAAACGGCGAATGCCGGCCTTGTCAGCCCAAACCAAGTCCATAAAGCAACCTGCAGCGCCGCAGTCCAGTAGCGCCAGGACCTCATAGGACTGCTGAGAGATGAACAACTCAACTCCAACTACCATGAGACGGTTGTCTTCTGTGATATTTATTGGTTGTTACCGATAAAGAAACAAAGGGACCAGGAAATCCCCCTCGGTAACTTGTCCCTACTAGCTCCGAGGAATGGCGTTTCCCGATCGTCGTGGTGGTACATCAGGACAGTCTCTAAGAATGTGCTGGTTGGATCCACAATACATACACAGGTTGTTCTCCATGCGTCTTCTTCTTTCTTCCGAGGTAAGTGGCCCTCGAGTAGTCCCAATCTGCATTGGCTCCTCTTTCGACGGACAGGTAGGAGAGGGAGGGGTAATCCCAGGATCAGCTGTAGCAGGATATCCACGCTGCTTTCGACGTTCAGACCGCTGCTCTGAAAGACGGAAATCCAGCTGTACCACTGTAGACCACAAGTCGGTTAACGTAGCGGGTCTGGTTACCCTTGCCAATTCGTCCTTAAGGTCTTCCCTCAATCCTCGACGAAAAATGGTGTACTGGGCGTTCTCTTGCCAACCTGTGTCTGCAGCCACCCGTTTAAAGCGGGAGATGTAGGACAGAAGATCTGAATTTCCCTGTCGAATATCAAGTAACTGTTCACTGGCAACTACCGCAGTCTCTTGCCTTTCAAAGGCCAATTTGAACTGGGCGGTGAACCCGGCGTAATCGTGTAGTAACGGGCTGGCACCGGTCACAAGTGGAGTAGCCCAGGAAAGAGCGTTGCCCGTAAGATTAGAAATCAGAAAACCTATGCGGGCTGTATCTGAGGCATAGGTCTGAGGTCCTCCATGAATTCTTTAAATCTAGTAGGTGAACCATCATATTTACCGCAGGCTAAAGGCATGGGAGGTAGATCACTCCGGGACTGTTCGAAGCGGTCGACTCGCTGTCTCAGAGCAGTGTTTTCGGCCTTCACAGCCTGTAATTCTAATGTCACATTCTGCATTGCTGTAAGCAGCTCTTGGACCTGTTCCGGGGTAGTCATTGATATCTCCTTTTAGCGTTGCAAACTGTCACGTTTGATAGGAGCAAGCAGATTATCTTCTATGTCTGATATATCAATGTCCACCTCTCCTTTCTCCTCACCTGTCACTTCCGGGACGAGTTCTCGTCTGGAGGTCTTGTTCTTGGGTCTTTTCTTCTTTGTGAAGAGATACGGACGTCCGCGGGAAGAAGCCACCCTGATTCCCTGATAAACAGGGAAGCAGCCGGCTCCCGTCCCGCAGGAACCAACATGAGAGGAAAAAAGCAACCGCTTAAAAAAACCTCTCTACGGATGTAGCTGGTACTGATGCTGTTCAGGAAGCGATGACCAATGTCGTCCGGAATTGCAGGTGAGAGCAGGAGCAGCAGATATGAAGGTAAGTTTCTCGATGCCGCAGAGAACCGGAGAGTCCGGATTGCGGAGATGCTGGTACTGAGCAAGGAGCAGTGCAAAGGACTGGAAAGGAAGCACCGACAGGAACCAGGGACGTGGTCCGAGAGAAAAGAAGGAGAGGAGAGACCCAATACGGTACGGGAACCGTAAGGATGGGAAAACAGGGAAGGGGAAGGGAGGAGGAGAAGGCTAGGAGGGAAGAATCCGCTAGAGAAACAACGGAAAAACAACAGGTACGGAGCAATGTAAGAAGTAGCACGGCAACAAGGCAAAAGGAAACAAAGTTGCAATGCACAGAGCCCAGAGAAGGGCGTGGCTAAATACGGAAACAAGAGAAAAGACTAGACCGTCAAACCAGGAAGTGAAAGGAAAAAACACGGACAGTCTAATGGCGCTGCCAACGCCAAGCCTTCCATAGCCGCCAGCGACCACCAAAAGACGGCGGCATCTAGTGCAGTTTAAGTGTTACAAGCAGTTAACTCGCTTTGTGTCTGAAACACACACTTAAGACACTGCTATGAGACTGAGTTGTCCCTTAGGCCCTGCAAATCACTCCACTGACATAAAGGTACTAACGCCCCCATCACGATTTCAAGTGCCTAAAAATGGATGCATACGAATGCAGGGGCTAATAATGGAATGCTTTACATCAGTAACTGTCAGGCCTTTGTTAGGTTTAGCCTCAAGCGCTGTTTAATGTCAGTGTCTGGTCCTGTCCTGGCTCTGTAGTTTAGCCAAGTCAGGTCAACATAACCCTACATTTCAGGGGGTGTGGAGCGCATGGTCTGCTCATTGACCGTTGCGCCACTGGAGTCATTCCAGACTCCATTTTCTGTCATTGCTGCCATGTGAAAAGAACGCAACAGCAATGATGCGTGTATTTGGAGGAGGGAGAGATTTTGTAAAGAGGGTGAGGAAACCGCAGCTTTGTCAAGATGCTTAATTATACTGCCCTGCTTGGAATGTTTGCATGGCTCCTGTGAAAAGGAACAGGAAGAAGTGTGCTGCTTGGAGGGGGTTCAGTCGTACAGGCTGGACTCTTGAGCCTCTGCAGAGCAGCACACCGATCCAAGGTGTCGTGCCAGGCCGCTGTACACCGTGAACCTCAATGAATGAGCCGACATAATGCTATAACTACATCCGGCAGGAGAAATATTCCCGGTGCACAACCCCGCACTCCTGATTACCGGCTTGTGTGGGAGCGAGTGCCTGGGAGCATTTCTCTTGCTGAACGGACATCCTGCAAGGCTTCCCTCCTCCTCCCTCACAAACATGTGGTATGTCCCCCAGTCCCAGCATGACTGTACACCGGACTGGTCACCCTCTCACCCAAGTAGCTGCAGCGACGGGAGCCCATCGTTCAATTCACCTGCTATGCTCCAACCTCTTACTGATCCCCATCCATGAGACAGGGCAGCAGATAAGAGTATGTGACCCAGTTTAAAGATTTGGCTTTCCTGCACATGCGCTCCACTGAACAGCACGTGCTTGTGCGTCCGCGCTGGACTGAAACTGGGCACATAATGTTTCTGCCCAGCCCAGGTGCCTCTGCCTTGCCTGCCTGCTGTGCGTGGCACTCACAAGCACAAATGGTGACTGGCAATATCAACACGCTAGAAAATCATGTCGCAGTTAGTGCAACATGATTGATTAATAAAACGCAAATCACTGGTATTGTATCGCAAATTGCGATGCGATACCGCTTATTTTATGCCTGGCACTTTAACCCCATACCTTACAAAACTTTACAATTCATTCAGATCAAAGTGCACAAACTCGATGAATGAAGCTGAATTGGTTGTGTTCCCCAAAGTAGGGAAGGACCCGACGTCCCCCAGTTCATACAGGCCTACAGCGTTAATTAACATAGATGCCAAAATATATACCGAAGTATTGGCGAACTGCTTAACGGAAATATTGCCTAAGATAATATGCCCTGATCAGTCTGGATTTGTTACACTAGAGACAGGCACATGATAACGTCTGTAGAGTTTGCCATCTATTGGTAAAAACATCCATAACACGTACTCCAGCAGTATTGGTATCCTTGGATGCCGAGAAGGCATTCGATAGAGTTGAATGGTCCTTCCTGTTTCAGACTATGGAACGCATAGGGATGGGCACACAGTCTCTCCAAATGGTGCAGGAAAATTATCACTCTCCACTAAATGGGATATTATCGAATAATATTGTGATAAAGCGGGGTACTAAACAAGGATGCCCCCTGTCCCTTCTCCTATATGCTATCTATCTGGAGCCCCTTTTAGCACCTCTCTGGGATTCGGATCAGGTTAGAGGTATAGCAATGGCAGGCGAAGAACACAAAACAATGGTGTTCGCAGACGACATGCTTATAGCTATCGAGGAACCAGAAATGTCATTACGTGCATTGATGATGGAATTGAACGAATTTGGTGTGGTCTACGGGCTGAAAATAAACAGGACAAAATCAGAATTTCTAAAGGTGTCCGTTGACGTGGAAACCCTAGAGCGCTTGCGCTCCCCAACCCAGCTATCTCTAGCAGAGAACGGTATTAGATACTTGGGGTTGGTCCTAACAAAAATACCAGAGCAACTTTACGGGGCAAATTACCCAAAACTACTCACAAGGTTAAAAGCTGATTTATAAAGATGGAACCCACTTGCGACATCATGGCTAGGGAGATTAATGGTAGTTAAAATGATGCTCTTGCCCAGAATTCTATATTATTTTCAGGCACTCCCACTCCAAGTACCCAGGTCCTTCTTCGGCTCACTTACGAAACTAATAACATCATACATGTGACACAATAAATCGCCCTGGGTAGCAATGGCCACCCTCACGTCACCAAAACAACGGGGAAGTTTGGGACTTCCACACTTTTATAGATATTTCAAAGCCGCCCAATTGCGGGTATTAAGAAATGGTTCTCTGGGGTGGAGGGTAAGATATGGACGTGATAGGATACGGCAGTCGCTGGTACACCTCTTGCGGGCTTCTATGACTGGATCAGAATTGTAGACCAGCTAATGTAAAGCTCAGCAAAATTGTGGGTTTGGTTGTATAGGTGTGGGATTCAGCCGTTGCAAAGGGGGGTCTGTCTGCTTTCCTCTCCCCGTTTCTTCCTATCTTTCAGAACCCAGAATTCCCCCCGGGCATGGAACCCAGGACTTTCAGAGTTTGGAGGGAAGTGGGCTGTTTAAAAATTCGAGACATGTATCAGGGCCAAGATCTTAGAACTTTCGAGGAGTGCAAGAGGGACTTGGTGTTTGGGAGTGGGATGGATTGCGGTACAACCAATTGCGACACTGGCTACGCAACAGTTGACACCCTTTGAAAAGTATATCACGACCCATGCTGGCTCGAGAAGGTTAGTTTCGAGCTTGTACAAATTATTAAACGAAGGCCCGAAGTTGGCACAATGGAACTACATAAAAAATGGGAGGCCTCATTTGATGACACTATACCAAGAGAACAATGGGAATATGTATGGGGATAAATTCCAAAATTCACCCACTCCATTGAAAAGAGGGAAATGTGGTATAAAATGATGTTTCAGTGGCATTATACACCGCAGCAACTTCACACAATGTTCCCGAAGGTATCCGATTTGAGTTGGAGGGGGTGTAAGGCTAGGTGGGATTGGAGACATAGCTGGTGGGAGTGCCTGGTCATTAGACCATATTGGGCTGAGGTACAGGAACAAATAGGTGGGATTTTCTCCAACATCAATTTATTAGACAAAAGGTGTGGATGTGTGGATTGTGAGACCCGAAAAAGAAATCACTATCAAAGAGATAGAAATGCAGATTCATGACTCTTGATAGCAGCATGGTTGGTATTGGCACGAAAGTGGAAACAAAGACATTCACCAACTAACTTGGACTGGTTATAAAAGGTATGGGTTTATGTCTCATTGTAGTGGGCAACCCACACGCTCCAAAGGGACCAAGTCTCCTTCTCTCAGAACGCGGACTCCCTGGGATCGCTGGCGACCAGCATGTTGAGTTGTGCCATTACGGCTTTGACTGCTAGCTCTTGCACGGTCTAGTCTTTCCCAAGATGGCCGCCGGCATCTTGTGCACCAGCGTTTCCCATCGTATATCTGATCCTGCAATTGTGAGAGCGCTGCGTCTCAACTCAGGTATTTCCCTGTTCCTTCAGGCGCTCCGGTTCTGTTTCCTCTCCTGCCTTCTTACTTCTATAGTGCTTCCTCCATTATATCCTGCATCCTGCTATTCCTACCTTGTTCCTTGCACAGTGATTCCCTTGCTCTTTGAAGTCCTTCTCCTACTGGAAGTTTCCGACACTCTTTCAATCAGATTAGCTGGTTCCAGTGAATTTCTTCCACTTCACCATCAAGCTTCAGGAGAAGCCAACACAAGGGTTTTTTCTGGCTCTGACCCTTTTTCCCTCGTTTGGGACCTGTCGACTGGGTTCTTCCCTGCACGCTCCTTATGGTCCTGGTGGTCAGGTGAAGGAAACAGGCTGCTTGGTTCAAATATCTCCGGGCGGTCTGGTTACACTGCTCAGACAGTAAGTGAGCTTGATTCTCACAGTTTGAGACGCCAGACATAACAAAAAATGTCACAGTTACAAGAATTAATGAATGCTGTCCAGTCACTATCCCACGAGGTTCAATCCTTAAAAGCGGAAAATACCACCCTATGGCAATTGATGGCCGCATGTTAAACCTTGGGGGTCGAACCCCCACAGCCTCACATAATATGGACAAGTTTGATGGTAGCCCTAAGATGCTAACTGAGTTATTCAATGAATGTTCAGTGTACTTCTCATTTCGACCACTGTCCTCATCTGATAGGGCAAAAATCGGCTTCAAGGTCTCCAACCTTACTAAGAATGCATTGGCCTGGGCTACTACCCTGGTTACACTGGACAGTCCTGCAATGACTGACTATCCTACCTTTCTTCGCTCCCTCAAAGAAATGTTTGACTGCCCTGAATTGACGTATTCTGCTCAAGAGACACTGTTGGACATTTCCCAAGGCTCAGGGGATTTGATGTCATACATTACCCGTTTGGAACAGGTTGCTGTGGAAACAGGGTGGCCCGAATCTGCGCAATTTGCATTATTCCGGCATGGGTTACATGAGGAATTGAAGGATGAACTAGCAAGGGTACCCTGCCCGTCTTCCATTCCTGAGTTTTTGACGTTATTCATGTAGCTGGATTTTCGCATGCAAGAGCGTAAGACCGAAAAAAGGAAAGGTCATTATTCAGTTAGATCCACCAAAGAAACGGAATCGAGAACCTTGGAATCTGAACCGATGCAATTGGGCACTGCTCGAGGACCCCTGTCAGATGAGGAACGGAAGAGACGTAGAGACATGGGTCTATGTATGTATTGTGGAGCCAAATCCCCTGGTTCCACCAAGGCGTTCGGGAAACGAATATCCCCGTCCAAAATAGGGATGTTTGAACAGGAGAATGTCTCACTAAGTCCCTTCAAGACATCATACTCATCTACCAACCACACCACATCTCTGATTGTGATACGGGTTTCCTTGGTTATCAACGATCACACAATAGCAATTTCTGCACTCAAAGGCTGTGGAGCTGCTGGTTGCTTCATGGAAATTGAGTGGGCACAGAGAAACAATATCCCCTGCGAATTAAAGAACAAAGCACAACCAGTGGAAGGAATAGAAGGCTGACCCTTAAGTTCTGGATCGATAACAACACACACTCTACCTACTCTAATAAAGATCACCACTCATCAGGAATTCCTTGTGTTCGACGTAATCAAAGCTGCACACTACCCCTTCTAGTCTTAGGCATGCCATGGCTTCTCATCTCCCTTCTGTAAGGAACATTGCTTCCCTTCCTCTATATCTACTCAACCTCTTACCTTGAGCCTGAAAAACTCAGCGATAACACCCATCTGTAATATTCAATTGGTACCAGAAGAATACCAAATGTTTCTTGATATTTTCAGAGAACAACCTGTGAAAACGCTGCCACCTCATCGGGAGTACGACTGCGCCATCAATCTGGTTCCGGGATCAATAGTTCTGTTTGGTCGCATGTTTGTACTTTCAGAATCTGAAAAGGAGGCCCTCCTGGACTACTTACACATCCATCTACAGAATGGTCTTATTACTAAATCCGAGGCACCATGCGAAGCATCGTTATTAATTGTGCCCAAAAAGGACTAAAGAGCTCCGTCCATATTTGGGCTATAGAGGCCTTAACAATGTCTCTGTTAAGTACAGATATCCTCTCCCCCTCATACATGACATTCTGGAGACGGTTCGAGGCGCTGTCATTTTTACCAAGCTGGACCTCAGGGGGGCGTATCATTTATTGAGTATCTGGAAAGGCGTCGAGTGGAAGACCACTCTTCCACACACCATTTGGCCACTTTAGTATAAGGTCATGCCCTTTGGTCTGACCAATGCACCTGCAATATTTTGATGGTTTGTTGATCATATCTTCTCAGACCTTCTATTCCATACCATGATCATATATCTGGACGATATTTTGATCTATTCCCGGAACCCTTCAGACCACGCTTGCCATGTTAAAGATGTGCTGGTTAGATTGTGGAACAACGATCTCCTGGGGAAATCAGATAAATGTCTTATCGGGTTACAAGTGTGCCCTATCTTGGTTTCATATTATCCAGCAAAGGAATCCAGATGAACCAACGTAAAATCCATGCCATTCAGAATTGGCCTACCCCAACCTCAGTGAAGGACATTCAGAAGTTCCTTGGTCTCTCCAATTTCTACAGGAAATTCATTCACAACTACGCCTCTATTGTTTTACTAACTAACCTGCTAAAGAAAGACGTCTCCTTTCTCTGGTCTTCAGCGGCTGACAGAGCTTTTGTTCACCTGAAGACTGCCTTATCCTCGGCTCCCATCCTTAAACAGCCGGATCCCTCCAAGCCTTTCATTGTGGAGGCGGATTCCTCTGATAATGCCCTAGGAGCAGTCCTCCTACAAGGACAGTCGGATGACATGGAACATCCCCTAGCGTATATATCCCATACCCTATCTCACCACAAAAAGAATTACACTTTCCTTGATAAGGAACTCCTCGTCATCAAAACAGCATTCACTGAATGGAGACATCTTCTTTTAGGGGCCCAGCATCCAGTAGAAATCAGAAAAGACTACAAGAACCTACGCACCTTACAAAATCTTGAGTGCAGGAACAGTCGGCAGGCCCGCTGGGCATATTCTTTTGCTCAAGATGATTTCTTTGTCTCCTACATACCGGGTTCATCTAATCATGTAGCTGATGCCTTATCAAGGAAAGACACTAGCATTACGACCAGTCAACAAACACGAGAAAAGATTCTGGGATCTAAAGTTTTCTTGTTTCATATTAATACTCTTATCCAGAGACTCCAGGAAACTAAAGGAAAACCCTCATATAATTCAGGAACCTTGGATGTCATTAAAGGACATCTATTATGTAAGCAGAGCTAAATCTTTGTACCCGATTCTACAACAAATTCTCTCTTTATGTCACGACAGTAGAGCAGCAGGACACTGTGGTATCTTACCTACAATCCATTTAATAGATTGTTTTGGTGGCACTCCATGAGTAAGGATGTGAAACTATATGTGAAAACCTGTTCCACCTGTGCGCAAATATAATGCGCAAAATAAAAAGGCCACTCAAGCTGTGGTTGGGAAATTACAACAACCCTCTTTGCCTTCTCGTCTCTGGGAAACCATTGTCACAGATTTCGTTGTTGACCGACCACCAGCACATGCTTGTACTGCCATAATGGTAACTGTGGATGCCTTCAGTAAGCATTCATATTTCAGTCCTCTTCACAAGCTCCCTTCTGTTGCAGAAATGGCTTCAGTCTTTTTAAAGGATATCTTTCGTCTTCATGGGCTACCCACATCCATTATCTCAGATAGATGATCACAATATACCTGCACATTTTGGTGTCTTCTTTGTACCAACCTTGGAATGAAACGTTCTCTCTGATCAGGGTAGCATTCCCCAACTAATGGGCTCACTGAAAGGACAAACCAGACTATGAAGCAGTATCTGCAGTGTTTGCCACTTCAGCACAAGGAGATTGGGTTTCCCTACTCCCTACTGCAGAATTTGCATACAACAACTCTTATCATTCTTCCATCATGACTACACCATTTCATTGTGCCTATGGATGTCACCATAGAACTGGGACAACGTATTGGGATATTTACAAAGTGACTATATGCTTCAATGGTGCCCCTATAGAATTTGGATTCTGGACATAATGTGACTGTGCTAAGAAGAAATCGTCTGATGGACTAATAGACACAGGCCCGTTTGGCAGGGGGGCGGGAGTTTGGGGGGAATTGTATAATCTTTGTTCAATGTAAACCATTAAAATAAAAAATAAATTTAAAAAAAAGAAACACACCAAGTTTCGATTTGGCAAAAAGAGACACAAAATGCAATGCAAAATGAGGTGCAAGAGATGTTAGAAACGCACACCAGGTTTAGATTTGGCAAAAAGAGACACAAACTGCAATGCAAAATGGGGTGCAAGAGATGTTTAGAAACACACACCAGGTTTCGATTTGGCAAAAAGAGACACAAAATGCAATGCAAAATGGGGTGCGAGAGATGTTAAAAACACACACCAAGATTCTATTTGTCAAGGAGAGACACCAAATGTGGTGACAGCTGAATAAGAGAGATTAAGTAGTGCAAGGAGGCAGAATGAATAGGCACACTTAAGTTCAACAATTGTTCAACAATTGTTAGGGGTAGTAAAGAGGCAATGCCAATGTCCAGCCATCCCTCACTGTTAAGCAGTAGGGGGCGTTGAGTTGTTGAGGCCCAAGTTCGTGGGGGAGCAGGCTGCCTGCCTGGGGACTGTTTCACGATTTGTTGCAGGGGTGAAAGAAGGGGGCCCTCTGAGCCCTCCAGCCCTGGACAGCATTAGCCAGGACCCTTACTGCAGAGCCTTGCTGAGAGGGGCCGGCAAACAGGATTGGTGCAGTTCACAGTGATGCTGTCCACTCCTCTGCATGTGGGGGAGACGGCTATCTTGCAGCAATATGTGTAGAAAAAAGGGCTTGGATAGCCAGCTGCAGCAAAATATGGAATTGAAGTTCAATAAACACTGCCCCGCACATGCTTTTCAATTAAGCGGATGATAAGGATCCTTACTGAAAATATGGTGGGTGTGGAGCGCTCGTTGTAATGGATTCGAATGTTTGTTTTTTACCTGCTATACCTGGTTCACTCTCCTGCCAGGTACTATCATATGGCTAATTACTTAAGATATTCCCCTTAGGTATATCTGGATCCTAGACCCCGGGTTTTAGGTTTCTCTTGCCCCTTTTCTTCATCCTGTGAGAAACCAAAGGGTGTTTCACAACCTAGTCCCCGGGGATCCCATACTCAGTTGGCAAGAGAAAGGTGATCGCTTTTGGATCCCGACTCTGAGGGTGGACAAGCGAGGGAGGATCACCTGAATAAGGGGTCCTCGGGAGTGGGGAAGAAGCACCTGATGGTGAGACATGGTATCCTCCTCTTTCCACAACCCATTTAACCCTATCCATGTTTATTCTATGGGAAACTACAGCTCCCATAATTACTCCCCACTTCACATTGACAACACTACTGAGCCGAGGAAGATGAGGAATGAGGCCAGGAAGATTACCTCTACTGACTTGCACTGGCTCTGTTCCTTTAATGAGACCAGGCAAAGTCAGGCACATAATCCTAACTATACACACCTGCTACTTGTTAACACTCCCTGTCCGGATAAAAGATGGCGCTCACAGGCACACTCTGAGCGATGCGGTGCACGAGATGGAGCGGTTCTTTTGGGGATGATGGGAAGGGGATGATGGGAACCAGGCTATAGAAGTTGGAAGGCCAAGGAGCTGATCGGCAGCTGCGAAGATGGAGAGAGAGCCAGGCGAGAAATCCACACTTTTGGGAATTTGTAAGCGTTCCAACACTGAAACTGAGTGTGCAGAAAGGAGAAACCTTCAAGATGCTTCAAAGCGGTCTCTACCCTTCCGGGTGAACGACAGAGTTGGAGAGGAGCAGAGGAGGTGTTGCTAATGACATTGACTGCTGCATGAAAGGCGTTGAAGAGAGAAGCTTGATTAACACGACCAGTGAGTTATCGAAAGCAACAAAAGCCTGGTTTGTGTTAAAAGCAAAAGTAACTAACCAAAAGTTGAAGGTTCTGTGTGTGCCGATAAAACGCGTAATGGAAAGGACAATTGCTGAATAATGAAGGAATTATACAAAGTAACAGAGTCGTCCTGCAAGTAGGAATCACACATTCGAAAGTCACTGAAATGTTCTGAGTTTAAGTGTATTAAGCGGGAACCGAAGGCAAGAAAGTAACCGCGATCCCGAGCGAAAGGTGAATAAGTGAAAAGCAAAGTATGTGAACTCTGAATATGCCGAGAGGGCAAAGTATAAGAACTTTGAAAGAGGCCAAGAGGGCAAAGTAAAGAGAATAAGAAACTACGAATTCCAAGAACTATTGTGTTACATATAAACTTTGAAAGAGGACAAGAGGGTGAAGTCAAGAGAATAGGAAACTATGAATAACAAGAAGTATTGGTGTTACATATAAACTTTGAAAGAGGCCAGGAGGGCAAAGTCAAGGGAATAAGAAACCACAAGTACCACGATGCATTATGAGATGAGGAAGATTGTTGAATTGTTTAAGGAAAGGTTGAAGTGGTCATGCAGGGGTCTACGTAAAATCTTTGCAGTTTCAAAAGTCTTTGACGCTAAAAATATGGAGACAGAAAACCGGGGAAGTGAATCTTTGCAAAGAAAAGACAGGCTTGAGCCTGGTGGAGGGAAGCCTGTGCTGACTATGCCAGAGTGAAAGTTAAGTGTGAAGGAACGTTCGGCTTCTCACATTCTTGTACTGCTTCCACAGCATCTCCAGTGGCTCTGCAGCACTTCTCTCTGGGCAGGTTGCGTGTCCTACCACGGCCGCGCGGTCTGGTTACTGCTTCCACCTGGACCTCCACTGTCCCGGTTCTTTGGTCTGCATAGGCATGGCGGACCGTATAGGGACACCTTGGCTCCTTTGCAAGCGTCCTGGTCAGCAGCAGCCTCTCTTCCACGCTGGACGTCCTCCAGTCTTGCGGATCCTCCTGGGAAGGTCTGACAAAAAGGTAAGTCCTTCCTCTCTCTTTATGTTGAATGAGTGATGACAGATAGAATGCTTATTCAAGTTCTTAGGACCCTTCATTGTTTCGCACCTTCTCCTTGTCTCAGTACCGGTCAAGGAGATCTTCATTACGTCATCCCTACTCTTCCTCATGTGGGTAAATGTAGGGTATTCAGTCCCACATATATACATGGGAGTTCGTGATATGGAAGTGAGGGATGGTAAGGTGGGCCTCTTGGAATGAGGGGAGGTAAAGCAAGTGGATCATTCTCCCAAGATGTTCTTCCTGTTCCCCAGAGGGGGAGTCTCTCCCCATGAGATCCTCCCGCTGAGTACCAACACCAGGGGGACTATCGGTTAGTGGTCTCATCTCCCTTCCATCATGGGGCTCCCCCTCCCCACCACCTCTCGCACGAGGAAAAGTGACATCTCAGGATTTGTCTCTTTTATGAATGGAAATCTAAATTGACCATGTTGGCTTTGTCAGCTTATAATACTGCAGCCAATACCTATATGAAGCAACTATTATTGAAGCAAAAAAATCTTTTTCAATAAAAGGATTACGGGGGCACATTCTGAAACTAGGGAGCTATTTAAAATTTTGAAGGAACAAGAATCCACGAACCGTACAGACCCAGGATTGTTGGTAAAGGATGAGGCCTGGTGTATGGGGATTCAGCAGGCTATGCAAAATAAACTTGATAATATTCCGACAGATATTGTTAAGAAACAAGCTAGTTTAGTGTGAGCTGATACTCAGAACCCAGATTGGGTTTTTGATAGATGCCCCTCTATTCCTCTTTTTAACTTTACTACAATATCAACAGCTGAATTATAACTAATTATTAACCAACTAAAACTACCAAATGTAAAAATTATATTTCGGCAGCCATGATCATCAAGTCCTGCTCTCCAACTTTACTGGTCTCTATCTGCAAGTTCATTAATGCTTCCCTGGAAACGGGGGTTGTCCCTCAAGGCTTGAAAAGGGCATGGGTCACACCCATACTAAAAAAGCCTGGACTACCCACTGATATTTCTAACAGTTTCGGGCCTATTACGAACACTCCATTTCTTTAGAAAATATTGGATCAGGTGGCCTACAGACAAATAGCGATACACCTGAAGGATTATCCCATTTTTAATCATTTTCAATCTGGCTTTAGGGTAGGTTTTGGGACAGAGACAGCGTTATTAGAACTTAAATCCAGGCTATTAAAACGCGTGGATAATAATGAAGCCTCTTTGTTAATGTTGTTGGATCTGTCAGCCGCCTTCGACCTGGTGGACCATCATATTTTGGCCACCAGGTTGGGGGAGGTTGCCAACTTTTCCCCCAGAGCAACCCAATGGATTTCATCTTTTCTCAACATCCGGGAAAGTAGGGTATTCGCCCGGGAAGCTGAAGCGGGTCCTACAACTGTTAATTTTGGGGTTCCTCAGGGTTCTTGTACTTCACCCGGTCTGTACAACCTTTTTACAGTGCCGTTCTTTGCCATGTTAGCACATGATGGGATAATTTTTACGAATTATGCGGATGATACGCAGTGCATCATCCCCCTCTCTGGCAGTCATGGATTGGATGAAGCCCTGATTAATAAAATGTGTTTGACAATTGAAACCTGGATGCTACGAAATAAATTAGCCCTGAAAAAAGAGAAAACTGAGCTGCTGGTGGTTGGATCGTTTACATGATACGGAAACTGGGTGCAGCATACAAATGCTTCTACATAGTATCTGTTAAAATCAGTCCTCTTAAGAAAGTCAAAACATTGGGGGTTACACTGGACCAACACCTTAGTATGAAGTTTCATGTGGGGAGTGTTGTTGCATCCTGTGCCTATTACATTAAACTCTTTGCTCATCTCAGACCCCTTATCTCTCAGGCTAATGCTGAGACTATGGCAAGAGTGATTGTGTATTACTCCTCAAGCCTTCTGGGTGGCATTAATAAAGCTATTTCCAGGAGATTGCAGGTTATTCAAAATGGAGCGGTTTGGGTGCTAATGGGTCTTTCTCGTAGAGATCATGTCTCCACAGCAAGGCGTACATTGCATTGGCTTCCGGTGGAATCTAGAATTCTGTTCCGAGTACTAGTCATCACACAAAAGTGTAGACAGGGTAAGATGCCTGTGTACCTATAATCACCGCTATTAAACAAAAGACAGGGAAGAACTCTTAGGGCCAATACACAGCATCTTCTGATAATCCCAAGGTGCAGAACTGAGAAGGCCTCGAAGGGAGCTTTTTATGCTATCGCCCCTAGGGCCTGGAATGACTTGCTGTTGGACCTAAGAGGTATAGAAACAACGGACATTTTCAAAAAGAGGTTGAAGACTGACAAAGGACTTCCTGTCATGGCACTCTGATCCTTATATATGATAGATAGTATTTAACCGCTCCGTCATGTTCTCTGTTGTATGTCTGTCTGCGTCCTAAAGCCTATGGGTCCATGCGTGCGCATTATACATTTTTTAAAGTAAAATGTCACACACATCACATCAACTCTGTTAAAATGCTCATACCTACACATTCGCACCCTATACCATCTTTTTCCTTACCCGACCTTCTCACGCAGGGTCTCTGCAATCGTTGCTATCATCCTTTCACACAGACTATGCTAACATCCTGTACCTCAGAGTCCTCGTATCGCAGATAAGAAGGCTTCCCATCGGGAGAAGATATACCTTCAAAGCGATATGCATCACTCATCGAGCTCTTCACAACAAAGGACCAGAATACCTGCAGCATACATTTCCACACTACAGGCCTAACAGAAACCTCAGATCAGGCTCAGCACTTCTTCTCGCCATTTCAGTGACAAAAGCAGCCCGTATGGGGGGATCCTCTTTCTCAGTCCAAGCACCCACCATCTGAAATGCCCTCCCATTAACTATCCGCCTCATAGAGGATCACCTCGCCTTCAGGAATGCTCCCAAAACCTGGCTCTTCCAATCGGCACCCTCACAAACCTAGCCGGGATTGCACTTGTGGGCGAACTATATTTCCAACCCCTCTCTGGGAAATAGGGCGCACATGAGGAGCCTATTTAGGTGGGAAATAGCACTTCTTAACCTATATGATGCTCCAGATGACTAAATCTAACTATGTTTCAGTCTTTCTTCACCAGACCCTCACACACTGCATCCCAGGGAATACAGCTGTGCACCACCGAGTGTTCAGGCCACACAGCCACAAACATCTGCGACAGACACTGTTTAACTACACCCATCCTAAGCATACATTACCCTAGGCCGGGTGGCACCTCCAATAGAATACAGCTGAGTCCCACGCAAAATGTTGTCCCGCTGTTCACATAGCTTGACTCTTATGACTCCTCTGACTCTTTTTGACAATTTGTCACAGCACCCATCCCCTCAACTGATAATTATGGGGTGCTGTTAGGGACCCAGCCACACCCTACCTACCTTTGTTATGGCTATAAACGAACACACGCATTTTACACACCTCTCATCACTTCTCAATCCTCTGACTATGGTCTTCCAAAGGGTGTTCATCCTCACAGTGCATCAAGGCCACACTTATGGGTGTAGGCACTATACAAATACCATATAACATAAAGAGATCTGGATGTGTCTTGGGAACTGGCAGTAGTTGATCCTTTCACTTCTAGGCGAACTGGAAATGAAGAAGCTGGCACTTCTATGCTAACTGGATATAGTGGAATCTGGCACTGTTCTCTAACTAGACATACCCTTGGCATTGGTCGCAGTAATAGGGAATTAGATGTCAGTAGTACAAATACTTGGGTGTTGAGCAATATTTGTCAATGGTGAGAGTCTTTGGGGTTTGCACACCAAAACCTTGAAATGGTGTGAATATCTGGGCCCTTGATGTTATTAGCTGGTATAACAGGAGTACCTTGAATATAAGTAACAGAGCATACTATGTCACTATGTGACAACTGATGGTACTTCCTGGGGATATGATGTCAGTAGCTGCCAAATGGTGTGAGTAGCTGGAGACATGATTCCCCTTTCAAAGCCTGGTAGGAAAAAATTAAAGAAAGATCTTCTGGTCTCCAACCCAGGCCTACCCATCGCTGACAACTACATCAACTCTTCTTCCAGGCAGACTATCACTGACATCCTCTTTGTTGTTGCCTCTCCGGACCTATGGACTCCCCATATGGTTGCATTCCTCTCCCCTTTCTCTTCCTCGCCCATTAATGATGCAACCAGATGGGAAGTACTCTAGGCACACTCCTCATCCTCTAGCTGCATCATTAATGTCTACCAGAATGGTACTGTCATGGCCCAGGGCTCTCAGCCTAATCTCCTCCTTCTTGATAGGCATCACCCGTCTATCATCAACTTCCTCCCTACTCCCGCCACGCCTTCTTCTGTCACCCCCTGACCTCTTTGACCTCCGATGGGTGTACCACATCCCTGTACCTCCCTCGGAAGAGCTTCAAAGATGGCAACCAACTTCACTCAGCTACCCTCAACTCTCGCTCTGCCGTTAAACACTCCTCTGACATCTGTCACCTCCATGAAGACTTTCACCTTGATGTCCTCGCTATCACTGAGATGTGAGAAGAGAACTGCACACATCCATATTACTGTGCCACAGTTTGATTTCAATAACCAGAGTTAGTTCATGTGTGAAAATGATCCATTTATTGATAGCCCTTTGCGATAACACGTGTTTCGGCACAGACCATGTGCCTTCCTCAGATCAGGGCAATGTTTGTTTTTCAAATTACACACAATGTGGCGATAGTGAAAGTAAAATATACAAAACATGAATGCAAAAGTGACATTGGAGTGTTAGCCAAAAACATCAAAAAACATCAAAAAAAACACAATGGGAAAAAACCCATTTGGGCCACACAGATCGTATTATTGCCATATGAGTTAGCCAACGGAAAATGAACATAAAGAATAAATAGAAAAAGTATTTTTAGAAAAACAAATTTTTAAACATAGAGCCATTCAGTTTAGGTAGATCAGATAAAATCCAAGTGCATTACATGATGGTAAAATACAACATAGTAAGAGTTAAATTATAAGGAAGGGTTAAATCATACCACCCAGCCATCAGGTGTCGTAGACATATACATGAAGATTGAGGAAAAAATGCATGGAGAGGGAAAAGAGAGAGAGGAGAGGGAAAAGACCATTAGATGATTATTCGGTGTTGCAATAGTTATATAAGTGGTAAAGCCCGTGTGGCCAATTCCAGCTTACCCATCGGTTGAATTTTCAGCTATGCATTAACGTAGTTGAGGAATGAGCCCATCAGACTCTTCTGGAAACGGAAATGAAAAATCTAGGTTATCGTACCATTTGTGTGACTGAGGTTAGCGCCCCCTGAGTGCTCCCTGTCTCCTAGTCACTGAGGGCCCATGCGTGTATTAATTCACAGACTGTATTCGTTTGCCTGATGATAGATGTGAGCGCATTTAAAAGTCTTGTATTTAGGTTCACATTGATGCCTCGGCATCCGTTGCCGCTGGGTTAATGGTTACATTGAGTAAGCGATAGAAATGCATATGTGGTTCAAGATGACGTTAAGAATGCAAACTAATGAATGGGCGGTTAGCAAACATACAAATATGTCTAGTCCCCGCGTTCAGATTGTATGTGCTAAGGCGTGGGTAGAAAAAGCCTGCACGTTGATGCGAGCGATGAATAACCATCGTGTCTGCTTGGAGTGTGGACCCTGCATTAATTTGTGCGTTGATCGGTGGGCTTGTGAGCCCCCTAGGGGCTTACCTGAGAGTTCCAGACATTCGTCTCACGCGTCGGCTTATCAAAGCTGGGACTCGCCCTACGAGTTCCAATGTTTATAATAGGTTGCTATGGTACTCACTACAAGTCCTACCTCTATTTTCGTCTTCTAAAATAATGTCGGCCATGTTTTGGGAGGTATGCTTGTTCTTTTCCAATATGTGTGAACGGACCTCGAACCTTACATAACGTATTTATATTTAATGCGTTTGGGGAATCTGTTGAGACAATCCTAGAGATAATTAGTAACTTCTAAACATAATACAAAATGCCCATCTGTGAATTGGATCTGGGAAGAGTGTTTGCTCCTCCGAGTGCTTTCTGGGGATTGTGGTCCTGGTAAGACTGTCGATCATGGTAGCCTGGCAAGTAGCAAGTGCATTCTGGGGATTGTGTAATTGTCGGTCAAGGCAGGCAGGCAACTACCATGTTCCTTGCTATATGCCAATGGTTATAAGTGTTTATCCATGTTAATCAACTGTGTATGGACGTGTTGCCCGCTCGTGTGGAGGCAATTACGTTCCTCTATATTCATGAAAAAATGATGTAGGTAGTTACTAGATTGGATAGAGCGTTGCCAGATCTCATCAAAAAACATCCTAATCTCTGCCAACTCAGTCACTACTTTTGCCACATTCCTCCCTGAGGGCTCCAAGATCCTCTCTAAGCCAAGGCCTAACCGATCTAGAGGCAGAGTGGACCTGATCTTCCCTGAATGGGTCCCAGCAACTATCATACCCACTCGGTTCTACTCTTCCTTTGAAAGCCTCATCTGCAGGCTCAGTGTCTCTCCTACCCTCTTGCTGACTCTCGCCACCATCTACATTACCCCTAGTCCGGTCTCCCTCTTCCTTTCGGAGTGGTCTGACCTCACCTCTTCTCTCCTGGCCTCTACCTCCAAGCTTCTCCTCCTCGAAGACTTCAATATTCACCTTGACTCTCCTGATGACTCACTCGGCTGTACACACCTTGGATGCTCTCATCTCAGCAGACATCCCCATCTCCAACCGTCTCATAACAACTCTGTCGTGGTCTGACTCTTTTGTCCGGATCTCTTGGCCCTCCGACTAAGCCTCTGCCTGCACTGCCAACATCCTTCTCCATCATTCGACCGATGAAGAGAGTGTCAGTTGGTGCTTTCGCTACCACCTACATTCCCCCTCCCACTCCATCTGCTGACTCTCACACCGACACTGCCCTCGCTAACCTCCACCTCTCCATCTCCAACACCCTTAGAACATCCTTGCCCCTGTCATGAGGATCTGCATGAAACCTGCCTCCAAGTGTAACTTCTGGTATGACTCCGACCTAGCCTCTCTGAAATGGTGACGAGAGCGTCAGTTGCCGCTTTCGCTACCACCTACATTCCCGTCCCACTCCATCTGCTGACTCTCACACTGATACTGCCCTTGCTAACCTCCACTTCTCCATCTCCAACACCCAGGACATCCTTGCCCATGTCATGAGGATCTGCATGAAACCTGCCTCCAAGTGTAACATCTGGTATGACTCCAACCTAGCCTCTCTGAAACGCAAGTACAGAGTTGCTGAATGGAAGTGGCTGGCTTCAAGCACATCCACTGACAGACTGGCCTGCCGCCTTCTCCAAAGGCAATACAGACTCTCCATCCACTCGAAGAAGAGGGCTCGTATCCAAGCCCGCATTTCTGGGGCCACCAACATTACGGCTGAACTGTTCAAAATCTGCAAGGAACTCGCATATCCTACTGCATTCTCCACTTCTCCTTTACCATCCCAGGCCTTGTGCACTGCACCGGCCTCCCACTTCACAACTAAAACTCCGGACATCCTGTCCTCACTCTCCTCTACCCCCCCTCCCTCCTCCGTCGCCCGCTCTTAAGCCTCCCTTGGCCCCCCACTCTCCTTCCCTCGTACTCGCGCCCATAGCAACGGATGAGGTCTCTAAACAAGTCCTCTCTATGAAAGTCTCCTCTAAACAGGTGCTCCCCTGATTCTCCAGGACTACCAAGGACAACAATGCATCCCTTGCTCCAGTCTTGGCTGATTTCTGTAATCACTCCTTTACCACTGGCTCCTTCCCATTACCCCTCAAGCACTCCCTTGTGCATCCTCTCCTTAAAAAGCCTTCTGCCAACCTTTCCTGCCCGACTAACTACCACCCTATTTCCATTACCCCTTCCTGGGAAAACTCTTGGATAAGTTGGGCATCTTCCAATTGATCCATCACACTGAATCTATTGGTTGTCTCCATGACCACAGTCTGTATTCAGAGCAGCCAGAGGCACCAAAACTGCTCTCCTGAACATCCATGAAGACTTGCTCTCAAATCTTGATTCCTTCCTCCTTCTCAATCTTTCCTCTGCCTTTGAAACTGTCAGTCATGCCATCCTTATAAATATGCTCTGGGACACCCTTGGCATCGCTGACCTGGCTTTGGATTGGTTGATTTCCTTCCTATCTGACCGACCTTCCCAGGTGCAACTCGGTCCTTTCCTCTCCTTTACCACACACTCCACCTGCGGCGTCCCTCAGGGCTCTATCCTCTCCCTGAGGTTCTTCCACATCTACCTTGCACCTCTGGCCCACTTTATCGCCACCTTCTCTCCTCAGTTCCAGTGGTATGTTGATGACACGCAGCTCTCCTTCAAGCTTCCCTCCACTTCCTCCTCTTCTTCTGCTCTCATTTCTGACTGTCTGACTGCTACTCAGTCATGGTGCGCTGCTAACGATCTCTGCCTTAATGCCAGTAAGACTGAGATCCTTCTCATTGGGAACCCTACTCCCTCCTTCCCTCCTACTCTCTGGTCGCCCTCCATGGGTCCCCTCACCCTCTTGTGAGGCTAAAAACCTTGGCATCATCTTCGACTCCTCTCTTTCCTTCTCTCCTCACATCGTGCACCCTGCCAAGAAGTCCCACTTTCATCTGCACCTCCTCCTAGGCATTCACTCTTTCCTCACCTTTCCTCCAGAAACTCAAGTCTCCAGAACTCTGGTCCTCTCTAAGCTGGACTACTGCAAAAGCCTCTTCCTCAATCTGCCTTTATCCTCCCTTTCCCCCATCCAACTAATCCAGAACAGGACTGCAAGACTTATCCTTGGCCTCAAACCCAGGGACCATATCTATCCAGCCCTTAATTCTCTCCACTGGCTCTTGGTGGCTGCGAGGATCAAGGTCAAGACCCTCTGCATCATCCACAAGGTTTCCTGGGGCCTGGGAACCCGCTACATCCAACTCTCTCTCCCTAAATCCCTCCCTGCTAGAGCCCTTCCGTCTTCTAGCTCCAACTCTCTGCTGATCAGACGTTTTTCCAAGCAAAGAGCCGGGGGTAGATCTCTCTCTTCGGCAGGAGCCTCCCTCTGGAATGGCCTCCCTGCCCCTCTCAGGTTTGAGCCGGATCTCCTTAAGTTCTGGAAGCTTCTCAAGACTCTCCTTTTCTCCTCTTCCTTCCCTCTCCCCTGCTAATGCCCCCCTCTTCAGCATTGACTGGATTGCTGTTCCCTTCTGAGTCCTACAGGGCAACAGGCCCTCCTCGCCCAGTCTACCCTATTACCCCGGGTTTCCTTAACGCCCCCGCCACCACTTCTCTTACCTGCACTTGCCCTTCCAGGCCCCCTTCCCCTGACAAGCCTGGTGGGGTGTGCATCCCTGCCGAGCCTGGTCCGCCCCTCCACCCCCATCGCACTTAGGATGTGGTTCTCACTCCCTGCATCCCCTGGCACTTGCCTACCTGGCCTCCCCTTTCCCTTTAGCACTTGCGTAGCCCCAGGGTCCCTCTCTTCCGCTCCTCCCCTCCACCACTCTCCCCGGCACTTCCATCCCACCCTAGCATTATGCCTTCCCTCTTTCCTGCACCCCTCCCATAGCCCTTCCTCCCTGCATTTCTTGTTACTGCACTTGCACAATCGGACTGACACAAGGCCTAGTAGGACCGTTATTGTTGTTTTTCTCCCCTGTGTCCCTGGCTCCCCCTTTTTGTCTTGTGGAGCCTTGAAACATCATTTGTTGTATAGGCGCTTCATAAATACACAATAAAATAAAAATAAAATGCAGCCAAATCTATTGGCTTGGTCAATGCTTTTTTCTGTGACTGCTGTTTTACTGTTTTCTGGGCACTTTGTGGCTGTGCATACCCCAGGGCACCAGTGTAAAGGAATGCCTGAACTGCAATATGTGGGTGGGTATCTTAAAGTTTTCACTTACCTAGGATGTTGCTACAATGAGAGAATAAAGACAAGTATTTGTACAGCTTTCCTAATCGGCAGACTTGTTTTTTCAGAACAGTTTATCTATGGCCTAAGAACATTGAGCTATCACTCGTCTCAATCAGTGTTGCACACCGCAGGATGAAGGGCGGCATGGCATCATGGTGCACTTTGGTCATGTTTGCAGTTCTGGGTGTCCGGTCAGAATTGTGACCCATTGCGTCTCCTTGAGTGGTTCTTAAAACTTCCTGGCAAACAATCCCACAGGGACTCGCTCATGTCTGTTGCTAATACTAGCTAGGAGGTGCTCTCCATGTGGTCTCAGAGATAGGTTTTTCTAGGAGTGGCTATTCTGCTTGAAAGCTCACCAGGAAGCTTTGTCTTTTGGAGGGTATGATACAGGCTCCTATGACGATACCATTCTGCTACATTAAAAAACATGTTTCTTGAGCACTTCCTTGTAGCCCCTTCATTTACACTGTCATTTAAAAAGTAAGAACTTTAAGGGCGCTTCCTGATGGCTTAATTCTGGCTAATTGTGTGTGCCTCTCAAACATTTCAAATCAGGAGTGGTCTTTGTTACCTGGGAGATGGTAGAATTGGGTCTTCACCCATACCTTCCCTCTATAAATATAGACCTTTGGTTTTTCAGGATTAGTTACTGACGTATTAGACTTTCTTGTGAGATCCAGGAAATTATACCAGCAGCCAAGAGAAATTCTATACTAACATAATATCTAAATTAGGTTATGGCACTGTTCTTTTGGTAAAACCATTGTAATTGCCCATACTTGTTTCACACCAGATACATTCTCCTAATTAATAGCGAATGTGCTACATCATATTCAGCTTGTTTTAGCATATATATAAATTCAGAGAAATGGATATAGGTTTCTCTAAGCATGGTTTGAGTGACCCATCCCTGCATTATTGTGCATTGTACAGTGCCCTATCTCTACATTATTTTGCAATATACAGTTGTGGTACTATCCGCTAATGGACAGCTAAATTAAAATAATAGTGCAAGAAGATTTTCTGAAAATACTGTATGCACTGTTTTGAAAACTATGCATTCCTTTACCTCCCTGTTGGTGATATTGTTGTAATCCGGTGGATATCTGAGACTACCTCATGCAGTAACAGTAAATATCTTATACAGGAATCCCAGGAAAGAAATCTGCCGACCTCGTAATGAGGGCCCACATTGGGAATTAAATGTGGTTTATTGAAATTCTGCCAATGCTGTAGCAGATAATTCAAGAGTTGTATTATTAACATAAGTAAGAACTAAAATGTACCTAAAACGCTTTGTATTAGTGCTATGCCATCATGATAATAAATTAAGGTACATCTTTATATTAATGTTTAATACTGCAAAAGTCATAATGTTCCAAAGCAAAAAATAATAGAAATTTTTAACTGTGTGCAAAAAAAGCCTGATGTGTTCATTTCTTTACCATGTATGCAATGCTTAATGACCTTTTCCATTCTATGAAGGTACATCAGGTCGAAAACCTCCATTCAGGGGAACTATGAACCCAAACATTCGGAGAACTTTCCAGAGGATTTTAAGGAGCAACCCAGAAACCAGCAGCAACGCTATTCAATCAGGAAGCAGTATCAGATCAGCATCACCAGAAAACAATCAGATCAGAGTGTTCACTAGAAGTGGCAGCGGTACAAACAACACTGACGATCCAAACAGTTTGCAGAGGTTAAGAGGGTGCCACCATGTCCAATCAAGGAGAACAAGAAGAGAACACATGACATCATCAAAAGGGAGACATCTGTGTTAAGGGAGATGGGGGGTGGTGGGGGTAGACTGGAGAAAAATGTTCAAAAAGCAAGTAACCACTAGCGCAAGGTACCATAATTTCAGCCCCAAGTATTTGAGAACATCTGTCGACTTTGAACGTCACAGGATTCGTTAGCTGTTACAAGAATTCTGTTGATGAAAGTTGTGTTTGTTTAGTACTTAAGAAAAGCATAGAAAGGTAAATAAATCCATGGTGCTTGTTGTTGTAAAAACAGCTTTCACTGTTGACATCGTTTTTCTTAAAGCTTAGAGGAATTATTCACTGCGGATTGCTATTAAAATGAACAGGAAAGTTAAACATTTGATGATTTCATGGAAGACATACAAAGGACATGGAGTGATAACGAATTATAGTTCAGGTTAATAGTACTAAAGCGCTGTGCATTCAAGGTTTACTTCATTGTTGTTGTGTGTAAGTGAGACAAATTCAAAAAGCGAAATTTGTTTACTGACCCTATACTGAAATACATTGAGTAATGTTTTCCAGAATGTAGATAGTTACTAGAGTCCTGGGCAAAATGACACGTTGTTATTTTGACTAACTCTGGGAAAAAATGCACATTTCTGATGGCCCTTCCTTTTTGAGCCTATGATTTACTGTCATGCACACCTTATAATAATGCTAGAAGTATAAGTACATGATAAATGTATGGAGGTCTAGGTTAATTATGGGTGCAGAGGAGAAACAAAGCGGCTCTGGCACACTAAGCCGCCACTAAACCAGGAGAAGAAAAAAGTGTTAAAACTCAATAGGATTTATACAATCAATTTCAGACAGTGAATTATACTTTCAATAGTTAGAGTGTGCTGACTAATGTCAGTCTTTTATTTATACAAAAGTATAAAGTAAACAGGTAATTTAAAAAAAGCAGTGAGCTCTACGTGTTTCGGAAGGACAATCCCTTCATCAGGAGCAGTAATTCTTGATAATATTGACGATTTCTCAATTCAGAGTTTCCAATCTTTCTACATAAGATCAGAAATGTACAATGTAATCTCATACAAGTAATCCCTGTCCGTACATAAGTGAAGCATCACCTTGATAATCTCTTCTGATTTAATCAATTTGTAAGGTCCTGAGCGGTATGTTACTAAAAGTTGATATTCATCTACTGATCTGTGTCACGCTCCACCTGTTATAAAACATGTGGGAAAGTATATTATCTATAATATCCCTGCGCGTATTAATGGGGTCTAATCATTAATAAGTTCAAAAAGGTGCCTACCTGCTAAAGGGGGAGACCACCTGCCAAGAGAATAGAAGCAGAACGGTACCCGATAAGAGTTGAGATCTTGTGGTGTTTCACCACAAAGTAATCTGCAATAATATGTGCAAGTATTACAAGTTGATCAAGTCAGAAGGGATTATCAAGGTGATGCTTCAATTATGTACCAACAGGGATTACCTGTATGAGATTAGATTGTACATTTCAGATCCTATGTAGATAGATTTGGAACTCTGAGCTTACTTTTGTTATTGATTTGTTTGTAGATTTTTGAAGTACACGTCTTGAAGAGAAATTGTCAATATTATCAAGAATTACTGCTTCTGATGAAGGGATTGTCATTCCGAAACGTGTAGAGCTCACTACTTTTTTTAATTACCTGTTTACTTTCTACTTTTGTATAAATAAAAGACTGGCATTAGTCAGCACGCTCTTTAACTATTGAACGTGTAATTCACTGTTTGAAATCGATTGTATAATCCTATAGAGGTTTGACTGAGATTCCATCAGTGCAATTGGTTTGCAGGGGACGGGAGTGTCTTTCAGATTTGGACACATTTTTCTTATCATGGTCCTTTCTTTTTTTGACCACTTGCAATTCTTTTGAATTTTTTTATGAATAGGGGTTATTACCCTTAAAGTCCCTTGCAATCCCCCCAACCCCTGCCGGTCGGTTGACCTTTCCCTTGTTTTATGTATCCTTTCTCTTTTTGTTTTATTGCCACTTTCTAAACTTTTTGCACTTAACTTCCCATCTGGCTTTGGTGGTCATGTTAATTAATCAATAAAAGATAATTTTAAAATGTGTCTATTTGTGTCGGCCAAACTGATTAAACATCAAGCCTTGCAGTCTCACCTCCACCTATGTGGATACATTTAATTATTTCTGCTTATCAGAAAATGGGAGGAAGCATACAGGCCCTTGATTTCCATTAGTAAGATAAAAAATAAATAATTGACAGAATTTTGCAAACTAAGTTTAAATCAGATTTAAAACACACCCACACGATGAGAAACTGCATACAATGGTTCACATTTTAAAGCAACCAATGGTTTTCCAGATGTGTTGTCCTCCTTTAAAGTGACTACGTGAACTCCCCCCTCAGTTCATAACTGCATCCACATCTTAAACTTCATAGATTTGTTGCAGAACAGGAGAACATTTTATTTTTCCTTATGTTATCTTTTTTGAATGTTTAGAACAAGTTGAATGGCTGAACTTGCATTTCTTACAGTTAACACAAATGCAATTTATTATACATAAACAATAATACTTAACAGACAAAATCATGTTGTATTACTACATATACAGGGCTCCAAATACATTTTTGATCAACAGGAGCTAAAAGACGTCCTCGAGTAATCAGACATCACCCAGTGAGCCGGAAACATCTACTGAAGAATGAGGGGCTAGTCATAATGGGCAACAAATCTAATGTCCACGTGAGACACAAAGTATACTTTTTGTCTACAAATGGCCCATTTAAGCAATAGTGCCCCGTTTTGAGGGTCATACGGAGTGATATCTGCAGCCCCGTGGTACTTAGAAACAGTTAGAATTTGCACAACACTGGCCATAACAATTACGCAAACATGGCTGTTGAATTTAAAGAAACAAACTGATGCAGCCCCTCTTTCATTTCAATGGCCAGTGTGTAGAGGTGCCATTAGAGGATCTGGAGGTAAAGAGATATGGGGTGAGGAGGTCAATGGGAAGCATGAGGTAGCGTGGAAAGCGTCTGTGGGAAGGCAGGCAACTGGATGTCCCTGGGGTTTGGCACCAGCAGGGTGGAGCACAGTCTTTCATCTGCAAATAATGTGTTCTGCATACCCTGATTAGCTGGTATTCATACCTCAGGTGCTAATTTGCTGTAAATGTCTTCTATACAAGTCATAATGCTCGTTTATACTTATTCACAAACAAGACCACAGTCTGGTTACCCCTGACCAGGACACAATACACCACTATCCTGACATACTTATGAGCTGTAAGAGGACTATGGTGGCGATGGGCTCAATACAAATGCGTATTAACATAACATGGCATAACACAGAGTTAATGTCTCATAGGTGTGTTTATTTGGCATCAGTTTTTTAAATGTATGTTCTGGTAGCTGTTGGTGCTAAGCTAACTATGCTCGGTTAGCCTACATGTACGAGCTAAACCACTCCCTGCCTTATCGATACCTTCATGTATATGACATTTGAAGCAGATATACAGTACTTTATTTTCCTACATTGAAGTTACAGAACAAATAATTCCTCTAGATAACTATTAAAATAGTTCTCTGGGGTTGGATCATTCATAGCTTTACAAATGTGTGAATATTTCTCATGGTGTCTGATGAAAGTCCCTGAAATTTAGTTGGTTAAGCATCATTAACCTGCGCAATTGTATCTGTCCCAGGGATGTCAGATTAACTATAAACATCCCTCTTCTCAACCACACACTAGCTTAAACTATTATTTCCACATATCAATAGGAAGGATGTGTATATATAGAGAATTAAGACACAATGGGCCTCATTACGAGTCCGCCGACCCGGACTTAACGCCACCGGTAAAACCATACTGGCGTTGTTTCCGTGATCGTGAAATCACGACCCACGGACCCGGAAAAACCACCACCACAAACCGCCGCCACGGAGTTAAGGGATCGGTAGAATGCGACGGCGGCGAAACCACCCAGTTACCGGCAACACGGAACACCATGGGCATCACGAGTACCACAGACATGGAAACACTGCCACAAAAATGGCGGAATAACCGTGGGCACGGAGGCGGTATCAACGCCACCACGAACATGACGTTAAACAGTACCAGGTGAGGTGAATCAGGCCACAGGTGCCCCAAATGAGGCCAGCAGGTCACTGGGAGGCTACAAAAGGGCCACGCCCACACCCAGGCCAACTCCAAACACAACAATGCAGGCAGCAGCATTGGGACTGGGACTATTGAACCTACAGGCAGCAGTGCACATGGTGGCAGCAATGGTGCAGAGGAGGATGAGGCGGAGGAGGCGCAGGCGTCAGTTAGCAAACCCTGCACCCATGCCAAACCCAATTGCGCAGCCAGCATGACCCCGCAGGCAGCCTGCGATACCCCGCATCAGGGCCTCATCCTGGAACCTGACCCCAGGACAGATCCACACATTATACCGGCTGGACCGTCCAACAATCATGTACATCACCGCCATGATTGAGGACAACATCAGCAGCCACATTGCCATCTCGACCGCAATCCCCCCCCTCCTGAAGGTGGTGTCAGTACTGCATTTCCTAGGCACCAGAACTTATCAGCACACAGTTGGTGAGCTGCACGGGCTCTCACAACCCTGTTTTTCAAAAATATTGGGACAGGTACTGGACGCTCTGCTGCGCCATGTGTCGGAACACATCGCCCTACCCCGTACACTTGCAGAGGTCATTGCAACCAAGTTAGCATTCCATGCCATTGCAGCCATGCCAAATTGCATAGGTGCATTAGACTGCACCCACATAGAGCTGACAGTACCACATGCAATGGAGATGGTGTACCGCAATAGGAAACAGTACCACTCACTGAATGTACAGATAGTATGTGATGCTGGACTGCTGATTACACATTGCTGCGCACGTTTTCCGGGGTCAAGACATGACTCAATGGTCCTGCGGAATTCCAAATTGCCACGCTACATGGAACGCTACGCTGGACAAAGCACATGGCTATTGGGTGAGTACAACTGCCAATGCATAGGCCCTGTGGAAGTGTGTTGAGTGCCCAGGCCAATGATCTGTGTAAGTGGGATGCTACAACTGCACATGCATCACCCCCTGGCCCATGTAATGGACGGTCAGCATAACCCACACATCACATATCTACACATGACAGGTTGCCACAGTACACACCCTGCCTAAGGAGACATACGACCAATGCTATCAACAGGCCATACAAGTTGATCCACTCAATCCAGCCACCCACACTTAGGACCACTTCCCCCCCAATGCACATGACGGCTGCACATGAGACATCCTCCAACAGCCAAATCATCACAGGCCATGGAATGACTCCCCCATGTGTGCTTGTCATTGCACAGTGCCTTACTTACCAACCACTATCGTGTATAAGGTCCACTTCATATGCACAGCAAGTAATAGTGCAATGTCCAAATGCCACCATCTACAACAATTACCCATGGATGGCAATCACCCGCCCTTCCGACCACGGCTCGGCCCATATGGATGATTGTATGATGACACAATATTGCATTGCATCAGATCGTGAGATGAACCACCAACACTGACATGTCCCACACATTTACATCCCATGTAGGTGATGCTGGATATGCACTCAAGCCATGGCTGATGACACCTGTACTGAGGCCAAGGAACAGGCATGAGGAGGCGTACAACAGGGCACACGTCCACACACGTGGCATGATTGAGAGGACATTTGGCCTACTGAAGGCCAGGATCCGCTGCTTGAGCAGATCTGGAGGATCACTGCTCTACAACCCAGTGAAGATGGGTAAAATTGTGCTTGTGTGTGCCATGCTGCACAATCTGTGCTTGCACAGGAACATTCTGCTGCCCCCAGACGCAGAAGATGAAGATGGGGATGGAGATGGTGATGGGGATGGGGTGGCACCACAATCTCCCAGGGGTGCGCAAGATGGCCAACAAGCACGGGATGCACTCATTCGCATTTACTTTTGAGAGACTGCACATTGACAGCAAAGCATGGATATGACGATGCTGGTGAATAAATGATTTTTGTCTGCTAATGAAATGACAGATGTCCACTCATTATGGTAGTTTTCAAAGGTTTTGTATTATCAATTAAACAGGGAAGAAAATGCATTGGGTAGGGGCGCTGTTGAGCTGCCGACAAGATGGCCGCCTAGCTACGGAGCTCCGAGACCCACAGACAACGAGCGATAAAAAACGGCGGAATCCGCACATCACTGACCCCGACACCAGCACCAGCTGACTCCCCTAGTTGTGGGGCATACGCCGTCGAAATCCCGCCGCCCGAGACCCAGCGGCGGCCAAGATACGACCGACGGTGACGGCCGGGCCTGCGCTGACGTGGAGCGAGGACGGACTGCTTGGCCATCCGAGGGCGCCGAAGAACCGAGCCGCGAGGAGAGCTCCTGCCGGGCCGCTGCCTTGAGCCGCTAAACCCACGGACTGTGGGTGTGTAAGGTGAGTGCCTGGGGACGGTCGAGCGGGCCGCCAGCCATCCGCTACCTCGCCGGGGCTCCCCCAAGCCCGGCGGCACCTCCTAGGTGGCTGCGGCTCTCTCCCTCCCCCCCTCACTTCGATTGTCCTTCCCTCCGAGTGCGGCGGCGGCCTCTGGCAATCCTGGATCCTGCTGGCCGCGGCCCTCCGCGGTACGGGAGCCGGACTCCCTCCTCGCTCATCCGGAGGCGGGCAACGGCGCAGAGACAGCTCGCGAGCCCTGGCCGCGGCCCTCCGCGGTACGGGAGCCGGACTCCCTCCTCACTCATCCGGAGGCGGGGAACGGCGCAGAGACAGCTCGCGAGCCCTGAAGCGCCCTGAAGCGCCCTGTTGAGGCCCCCGGCCCACAATAACACCACGGGCACCCACCACTGACGATTCCGGCAGCGCGGACCCCTGCCCAGAAGATCCCACGAACTGCCCGCTCGTGGACTGTACACCAGCAGGCCCTGAACGCCGCCGGGCACAACACTAGCCTCCCTGTGGAGGCTCCCGGCCCACAACAACACCACGGGCACCCGACGCTGGCGACTCCGGCAGCACGATCAACTACCCAGAAGACCCCACGGACTGCCCGCTCATAGACTCTACCCCAGAAAGCCCCGAACACCGCCGGGCACAACACTAGCCTCCCCGGAGACCATCATCCCCTCCAGCTGCACCCTACGGGCCCCCCTGGCTAGCCTCCCTCTACAAAATACAGACTGGGGCAACACCTGCGACACTCGGCAGATACCTGCCAAATTACTAGCCGGCTGCCACCCCTGCCACGGCAATTCCGCTGCGAAACCGCCCATCCGAGATAGGGATGTCGAACAGATCGCGGGGAGCAAACAAGACAGGAGCTATGGACAAGTTCGCCAAGGCGGCGCCCAGGCCGGACCAGGCATCCTCGTCCACCATACAAGAAGACAATGAGGCCCAGCCGGATCCACCACAGCCCGACCTGACGGTAATGATGGAGTCCATGGCAAAAAACTTTGCAGCGTTCCACGAAAAACTGGACGATATTAACGCCAACGTGGCCTCTCTAAGGGCCAAACTGGACCAACATGGCGCAAAGATCACGGAGGCGGAACAAAGAATAGGGACAAACGAGGACAACGTCCACACACTACAAGACACTGTCGCAGGACTCGTCCGGGACATGAAATATGTCAAAGCCAAGTGCGACGACCTCGAATCGAGGTCGCGAAGAAACAATATCCGCATTGTCGGGGTTCCCGAGGCTGCGCTAAAAGGGCGTATGGAGCCAGCGGTCGAACAGCTACTCAAGAACCTACTTGGCAACCCTGAGCTATCACCATTCTTCACGGTGGAGAGGGCACATCGGTCACTGGCCCCACGACCCAAGCCCGGAGACTTTCCCAGACCAATAATCGCAAAATTGCTCAGCTACAAAGACAGAGACCACATATTGCGTCTGGCTAGAGAAAAGGGGGAACTAAGGCTAGACTCCCAAACAATCAGAATCTTCCCCGATTTCTCCGTGGGAGTACAAATGGAACGTCGCCAATTTGGAGGAGTCAAAAAGATGTTGAGAGACAGAAAAATTGAATATGCTATGCTCTTCCCGGCGCGCCTAAAATTCACTCATCGTAACAAAATATACTTTTTCACCGTCCCAGATGAAGCAGTCAAATTTATCGAGGCGCAAATCCCGCCAGTGAACCAAATGGAAGAACCAGTGAACGATGTTTGAATCCCAGACCCTGCCAGCTAAACCTGAAGGTTCCATTCGCGCTATGTGCCGGATAGGGGTGCGCCACCGCAACTCGAGATCAGGATAACACCCCTGGTCCTGAACCTCGCCACCCCAGCCTAGAGACCAGGCACCAAATCACTCCGACAACAATGCAGACTTTGGGACCCAAGTACACACTTGCTTTCTTTGTAACCCTCTGTTTCAACAGCCGTGCAGAATACGTATGATGTACCATCATGATATGTGTAAACAAATGTGGGTCGTCGGCAGCGGTAGCCCCCACTGCAGCTGCAATGCCGTTTGCGACGAAGAGTTTATGGTTTAGCCCCTGTTGGGCTGTTGGTGAAGCGTTGCCTAACTTCAAATGGCACGCGGTTGGTTATACCGGGGGTGGGTTATGTTACACTGCTGGCTCTGCCTGGGCGGTGAGGGAGGGGGGTGGGGAAGTTGCGGGAAGTTATGAGAAAACTGGCAGGAAGTCGATGACCGGGTGTGTACTGATGCATGACAATACCACAGACACACATCTCATGGCAATCAGACACAGATCCCCTTGCACCTACAGTTGGGATGTCCCATAAAATGTCAACATGGCTCTCAAAATAATGACATGGAATATTCGGGGACTGACAAACTTTACAAAGTCCCGTAGGATCACAGCGTACGCACAAAGACACGGAATCACAGTACTCCTGCTACAAGAAACACATGCCCAGAAACTCCTATCGTCCAACCTCGCACCGTCCTGGGGCCCCAATAGATTTTATACCCAATTTTCTACCCAATCCAGAGGAGTCCTAACACTCATTCACAAATCTATACAATTTAAACTCCATGCAACCCACATCGATACGGGGGGCAGGTATGTGATCCTCCATTGCACCCTAGCGGGCGAGGAGTGCCTACTTGTAAATTCGTACGGTCCCAACACCGACTCCCCTGAATTTGTAGACGCCGTAATGGCCATTGTCATGAAATATGTGGCGGTGCCCATTATATGGGGTGGAGATATGAATCTCATACTGGATAAAGACATGGATAGGACAACCTCGACCCGCAGGGTGGTGTCCCGAGCCGCCAGGCGGCTCCTTACACACATGAGCTCCCTGAACCTACATGATGTGTGGAGGACGCTCCATCCCCGGGTTAGAGATTACACCTTTTACTCCACGGTGCATGACAGCTCTTCCCGTATAGACTTGTTCTTGTTGTCGGGTTGCCGGGTGGGCAGGGTGCTGGATGTTAGGATACTCCCCCGCACACTCTCCGATCATTCCCCCGTGTTGTTGCAGATTCAACTGGGTAGCGCTATGACCACCCGGCCCGCCTGGCGGTTTAAATCGGAGGCCTTATCTGATATTGTCTTCAAGGCCGAGATACTGTCTGACATAAATGCTTTCTTTGAAAACAACAACACGCAGGATACAACTGAGGGGACTCGTTGGGAAGCATTTAAGGTTTACATTAGGGGGATGTGTATCTCGAGGGAGGCTGGGGTTCTCAAAGCTATACGGCAAGCCTTACACAGCTCCGAAGCGAAGCTCAAAACGCTTGAACAACAACACACCTCCGCCCCAACTCCAGCCACCCTTGCACAAATCAGAAAGGAATTAGAAACGTTTGAATCACATGCCCAGAGTGAATTGCGGTATCTGGCCCGACCCGTGGCCGCCCGCCGTTACGGCGAAGGTGACAGACCTGGCAGGACCCTGGCCAGACTGGTGCGGGCGGAAAGTGGCAAATCCCGAATAGACAGCATCCTAGACGAGCATAACGAGCGACATTGGTCGGACCAGGCTATATCTGATATATTCTCTGGCTTTTATGCCAAGCTCTATGGCCCCCAGCCGGAACACAACACGCATGACCTAGACGATATGCTGGAACACATCCCCATGACCATCATCTCCCGGAGCACCAGGGAACAGCTCGACAACCCGTTCACCCTGGACGAGATAGTCCAGGTGATCTCCGACCTTCCGAAGAACAAGGCCCCGGGCCCCGACGGGCTCACAGCTGAATTCTATCGCGAACACATCGCCATCCTGGCCCCCATTCTGCACGGTGTCTGGGCCGAATCCCTCCTAGCGGAGTCTCTCCCTCCCTCCCTAAGGGAAGCCCTAATTGTCGTCCTTCCCAAACCAGGGAAACCTCCAGATGAGTGCGGATCCTACAGGCCCCTATCGCTTATCAATACGGACACAAAAATTTTTGCCAAAGTAATCGCGAATAGATTCCTCCCATTCATGCCCCATATGATCCATGCAGACCAAAGCGGATTCGTCCCGAGCCGCTCCACTGCACTTAACATCCGCCGATTATTCAATATAATGTCCAGAATTGACCCAATAGCAGACGCAGTGGCAGTCACGCTAGACGCCCAGAAGGCGTTCGACATGGTTTCCTGGAGATACCTGTGGGCGGTGCTGGAAAAAATGGGGATAGGCCCGAGCATGCTTTCCTTTATTAAACTCCTGTATACTGACCCACGAGCCAAGGTGCTGGTCAACTCTGTTGTTTCCTCCCCCTTTGTGCTACATAGGGGCACCCGACAGGGTTGCCCATTCTCCCCCATCCTTTTTGCGCTCGCCATCGAGCCCATGGCGGATCACATCAGGCACAGGCATACCCGCAAGGGTATCCGCCTACGGGGCACGCCGGAAATCATTTCATTATACGCCGATGATGTTCTCCTATATGTCAGAGACCCCTCAACACATCTCGACCCAATAATTCGAGACATAACAAAAATAGGAACATACTCAGGCTTCACCATCAACTACTCAAAATCCGAGATATTTCCCCTCACTGCGGCGACCCAGAAGCCGACATGTGAATTCCCCCTGCGATGGTCACCAGGAGGCATCAAGTACCTAGGAGTGCGGGTGTCGCGGACCAAGACCTCCCTATTGGCGGACAACTATGAGGCAACAGCAGAGCACGTCGAATCCAAATTGCTCAAGTGGCGCAACCTCCCCTTATCCCTTGCAGGCAGACTGTCACTGATCAAAATGATAGCGGTTCCTAAGCTCCTCTACGTCTTCGCTAACGTGCCGGTATGGCCCGGGAAGCAGTACTTTAAGAGGCTCCACGCCGCGTGTGCCCAATTTCTCTGGCACTCCGGGGCAGTCCGGAAAAAGTGGCTTCACATGACCCCCCCCTACGAAAAAGGGGGCTTTGCAACCCCGGACCTTACTATGTACTGGATTGCGGCACAGGCCCAACACGCCACGCACTGGTATGCACACCTGAACCCACCTTCACACGTCAAACTAGAGGAACTGGCGGGAGACGGCACTAACATAATGACCCTGCTACTACACCACACGTTCCAAACTGACGCCCCTGCGGATCCGGTGGCCACCACGATCAGGGCATGGAATATGATTTTGACCCCCACAGATGGGCACCGCCCATACTACAAATGGCTACCCCTGCGACAATTCCCAGGCCTGTCCCCCACACATGACCACCATTTCATCCAACATTGGGAGGCCCTGGGATACCGCGCACTCGCAGACCTGTATCCAGAGGGCAAATTCATCACCCCCCAAACATGGAAACCAGGGCACTCTAACTCAGCTCTGGAACTACTACAATACTTCAGGCTGAGAGCGGCGGTCCGGGCAATGTGGCCATCATACCCAAATGAGCCCCCTGACGCGCCCGAACTCCAGTTCATGGCAAATTCCGTGGGTGGCAAAGGGGTGGTCTCCTCCCTGTATAAAATGCAGCTAGGTAAGCGTGAGAATACGTCCCTAAAACCAAGGGAGGCCTGGGCCAGGGAGCTGGAAATAGAGATCACTGACGAGCTGTGGAACAACATGTGCGCGCACACACGCAAAGTCTCCCTGAGCGCTCGATTCCGTTGCATACAGTATAAGCTACTCAATAGACTATATTACACACCGCTTAGAGTAGCGAATTTCACACGCTCTTCTGCCCACAGATGCCCGAAATGCGACTCCGAAGAGGCAGATCATGTTCACATGTTCTGGTCCTGTGCTGCGCTGAGCGCATTCTGGCAGGGGGTAACGGGAGCGCTCACAGAGATAATTGGATCCCCCGTAGACCCCGTCCCACAGGCCCTGTTGTTTGGAATATGGACAGGGGAGAACGCTAAAAAAATGTCCAGATTCCTGAATGTGGGCGCCATGGTTGCTAAACGGTGCATCTTACAATGTTGGAAACGCCGCTCTCCCCCCACCTTCGAAATGTGGCTCAGAGCCCTTACTTGGGTTCGGACCTGTGAGGAGGAATACATTGGGTCTCTGCCAGCACCATCTCGCCCCAAAAATGTATGGACGGAATTTTGCACCTATTTGAACAATAAAGATGAGATCGAGGACTCGGTGCCCTTGACCGTTCCTCTGGACACGCTACCATGAAGACGGGGGCGGCCGTCCCCCCCCCCTCCTAAGTTGTCAACACCCCCCCCCCCCTCCCTGAGCCGTTCAGAAATGTATGATGTAATACCTGACTGTACTAATGCGAATATGTGAATTTCTGTGTAAACTATGCTATTCCTGTCTTGACTTCCTGCCAATAAACAAAAGTTTTAAAAATAAAAAAAAAAAAAATAAAAAGAAAATGCATTGGGTAGGGAAGCTGTACACCCATGCCCACCCACCAAACGTTCCCAACCCCAACCAGGCCACTAACAACTAACCCCCTAATGGGCAACCCCCACCACCCAAACATTCCCACCCCTCCAACACCCATGGTGTCCCCAAATGTCATGTTGACTGGCATCCCCACATGCCACTATTTGCGGGGGTGCTTGTGCGCAGGTGTGTCCTTGCTGGCGGATCCAGTCAACCGACTTGAACGCCTCCGTGGGCTGCCAGTGGCAGAGCTGGATGGGGTGGTGCTGGCTGAGGTGACTGTCGGTGTAACTATGGGCAAGCGTCCTTGAAATGCCTGCTGGGCTACCAACATTGACTCGGCAATGCTGGACTGCACACTGTTTCCTTCCCTGACATGGCATGCCAGGGTGAGAATTGTGGCCACAAATCGTCCAATCGACCTGGTGAGCCAACGCACCGACGTGGCATTGCTCTCCCGCTGCAGCCTGGCCTCCTCCCGCTGATGCATGGCCTCCTCACACTGCAGCCTGGCCTCCTCCAGCTGTCTTTCCACCAGCTGCATCAGGGTGGCCTGTTGTTGCTCGATGTGCTGCAATCGTGTACAGAGCTCGGCCATGGATGGAGTTGGGGAGCGCATGGGGCTGGGCAGTTCTGGGGGCTGAACTGTAGGCCATGGATGGGTGACAGGCCATCCATGTTGTCCCCCTCACCTTGTTGTACTGCTTCGGCCTGCATGGCCGGGGCACTCCCATCACTTGATGCAGCCTCCTCAGCTGTGCAGATGGGTTGTGAATCATCAACAAGGGTCAGGGTGGGTGGCTGCATGGGGATGGTGTCGTCTGCTGGTGTGCCTGCTGCAGCCGGTGTGCCTGATGTTGCAGGTGTGCCTGGTTCTGCTGGGGCCTGTGTGCCAGAGCAGCTCGCATCGTCCTCCAGGACATGAGTGCTGCGTTGCGCGCTTACAGGTGGCAGCTGCGTAGCCTCTTGTCCGTCGCCGCTGTCACTTGTCACGACTGTGGGGATACAGAGGGCATGCGGTTAGTTGTGTGGTGTTACGTAATGTGTCCATCACATGCATCAAACATCACAATCCATGTCCACTTGCAATTCAACACTTTTGACTATTGATGCACACAGGTGTGTGTCTCTGCTTCCAGTCAGGCACGCACTGTGTGAATTTCAAGGGGTCGTGCTTTGGGGATGTGATACTCGTCGTTTGGCCAGTCAGTGGGTCCATTGGGTCACTCCTGCCCTGTTTGGGGGGTGGGGGGATTGGGAGTGGGTCCATTGGGTCACTCCAGCCCTGTTTGGGAGGGGGGCATTGGGAGTGGGTCCATTGGGTCACTCCCAATCACACGTATGGCTTTGTACTCTGTGCACTTAACAGCATCTGCAGGTGGGCTCACTCCTGCCTCTGCTTCTCCTATGCCGTGGATGGCTTCGAGGTGCATGACACTGCTGCAGAGCTCCTCCCACGATTGCAGCTTCAGAGGGGATGCAGGGCCTCCACCAGTACCAGTGCTGTGTTGGCGGTGTGCTGTGATGAGGTTGCGCACCTGGAGCCTGAGGTCATCCCACCTCTTGTGGCACTCCTTCACTGAGCGTGTGGTCACGCCAACCGCTGTGCACGTGCGTGCTGCCTCTGCCCACACCTCCTTGCAGAGTTGCTGAGTAGCGCACTGCTGATCTGCACTAAAGAGCATTTCAGCATGCTCAACAATGTGCTCCACCAGTACTATGAGCTCAGCCTCACTGAAGCGCTGCTTTCTCTGTCTGCGTGCTGGTATCCTGGATGCCATGATGGTGTTGGATGGTTTGTCAGTCTCAGGGAGGTGATCTGACCTGTGGTGTCTGAGGATGGCAGTGGAATATGCTTTATATAATGGCCGCCTCTCTGTTTCAGTTTTTTTCCCCGCGGTAATGGTATTTCCGCTTCTGGTGTTTCCGTGTCGGCGGGGGCGGACACGGTTCTAGTGCCGTTTCTGTGGCGCTAAGTCTGCGCGCATAGGTGTTTATGTGACGGTTTTGACCCGTTTGCGCGCCCTTCTTCATAATCGGCCCTTCTTTCCGCAACCTTGCGGTCGCGGAAGCGGAGTCACCGTCGACACGGAATCACTGCATTCCAGCAAAGCGGACTCGTAATGAGGCCCAATAACTATAAACACTAATGATTGTGCTTTACATGGAATATATAACCTGGAATTGTATTTCCAATATTTATAAATTCCAACTCCTTCCATAACATGAAACATTAAATCGGCTCCTTTACAATATATGGTAAATCATATTGCCCTTGAACATTGATATCATGCCTTTGGTATTGGATATGGTATCTCTTTAATTGAGTTCAGAATGGACAACTGTAAGAGGGGAGAGTCAAGTGCATCATAGTTATATGGGGAGCAAGATATCAGACTCTTCTGTATGATCAAACTTAAGTAAAGAATTTCGACCTGGTGATTTCTAATATTGGAATTTGAGGATGTATATCTTTATTTATATATGTTAATACGCCAAGTATGCTATTAGCCAATGCTATGTTATGTTAGCTGTATTTGATGAGCACGTGTTTACCTGAAGGCATCATGGCACTGGGGAGGAGAGGAATAGTTCCAAGTTGCCGTTACTAGAAAAGCAAGGTCTTCAATTCAATGCTAATTTAATGTACCACCAGAATTACCTGGTATCTGTATTTCTAGAATTGAGGATGTTGTGAGAAACCTGATGGTGTCTCCCTGTCTGAAACTCGAGGATCTGTCATCCAGGTGGGCAGGACACGTCCATCGCTATTGGATCCAGTTCCATGGGGTGAACTAGTGAGGGAGTATCACCTGGATGGGGGGTCCTTGAGGAGTGGTAGTGAGACAGCGACAGGTGAGACGCGGTATTCCATTACCTTTGACACTGTTTTCCCCCTCCTCTCACGTAGAACTTTCAAAACCACTGCCCCCTCCCCCCTTTTTTGACACGAACACTTTCGAACAACACAAAGGACAACGGACTAACACCAGAGCCGTTTACTTGACATGTCGCAATATAAGGGTCAGGCAAAGTCAGGCAATTGATCAGAATCACACACACTTGACAGCCTTTTCCCTTCCCCACAGGGATAAAAGGTGGAGCCAGCGAGCACAGTACGAGCAAGGCGAGCACGTCAGACAGCACAACGAGATGGCTAATCAGGTGCAGCAGTTCAGACGAAGGACAAAGACAGCAGGCATCGAGAGGGTGGCGAGGAGAGAAGTGACCTTGCCCTTTTCGTCCCAGACCCGCAGAACCTTTGTGGAAGAAAGCCTAAGAACGCAAACAATAGCACAAGTGTCTTGCAGCAGATGTCAACGGTATATGGGGCAAGCCTACGCCGATTAGTAGGAGTGAGGGAAGCTCCTGCAACATTGGTACCAGCCTTGACTCCAATGAAGAGGAAGGCCAAGCAGGTTCATCACAGCGGGTGAATCGAGGGGAGAGCCGATAAGAACCGGGCTGTGTTAATTGATATGCGCGAAGTGGCAAGCTTTGAACCAAGTTCGAGGAACGTTGTAAGATCTGTAAACTGTTAAGGGGGAGACAAGCTGCAGAGGGAAACTGGCACCACGTGGGTGCTAACTCACGAGACTCTGGTCGATCCCCATCTGAGAGAAACTACCGATACCAGCAGGCCATAGAAGGGCCAATGGAAAAGGTCAAAGCGGTCTTACTGAGGGCCAAGCAATATCCCTATACAATCGAAAGACTTTGATCTACAAACTGTGTGAAAGTAAGGGGAACGAATCCCATCAACATTGAATTGTGAATGTGAAGTTAACAGGAGTGAACCCAACCAATGTCCACTATGAACTGTTTGAAAAGGCATTGAGAAAACAAGGGAAGTGAATCCTGCTAAAGGAGAGAAGAAGAGGGTCCAAGCCCAACCCAGGGAGATCTGGCTGAGATTTAAGAGAGGTAAAGCCCTCCCCCAAGTATTGGCTGTCCAGAGGGGTCTGAGCCCGGCAGAGGGAGATCCAGAGGTGAAGCTATCATCCAAACGTCAAGTAAGAAAAGAACTGACAGATAAATTAAGGAATACCATACGTGAAGGGTCAGCGCCCGGAAGAGGGGGACCAAGGGATGAAACCATCGCCTAATTTGAACTGTGGATTACAACTGAGAAGGGTCAGCGCTCAGAGGAGGGGGACCCAGGGGTGAATCATTGGCACCCTAGCAAACTTTGCATTTTGAACATGTCAGGCCCCGAAGGCAAGAGACTTTCAAAAGAAATGAGACTTGTCCATCGACGGTCCTGAAAACAGCCATTGGAACTGTTGTCTCGTGCTGGAGAAGCCCGAGACTGTACTGTGCTCCAGACTCCCATTGTACCCCATGCACAAAATGTGGGCAAGGGAGACCCAGGTTACCGCATCCCGACATATTATTTGAGAACATTTCTTTCTTTTTTTGAGAACTTTCCCACACCCCTTTTTGTATTAGCTGTGAGGTTTGGCAATATGTTTCTTAGTGTAGGCCCTTTTGTTTTGACACAACACAACTAGGACTGTCTTATTTTTCATTTGATGGTCGACACTTGTTCCCATCTTAGATTTAAGTTTAGATTAGGCGTTTTTCCAATCTGCATCCAACATTAATTGTTCAATATACACCCTTGAACTGTGATCACGTGTGTCTGTCTTACTTGTTGCCAGCATGAGTTCCTCACAATGTACATGTCTGCACATGAGAATAAGCCAAGTATGTAATTCATTGGGTTGAATGGGATCAAGGATTCCAGAATTCCATGTGGTCAAATTATTCGGATAGGGAAGAGCAATCCCCAAGACACCATGTATACTATAACAAACAATAGTGAACAGAGACTTCTATAGTTCACTATTAGTCTAACATTATTATGCCCATTAGGATCAATATTTAACATTGCTCACACATGTGAGTATAACTGAAATGGCAGGAATGGCAAACGTTTCCAAGTTGTCACATAAATATTCAATGGGTAACAGGAGCTGTACAGTCTCATATTACACCAGATATAAAGGATACATTTCATTTTTAAATACCCAAAAGGATGGGTTTACAACACGATTACAGCAATAATGCTTCTGTTTACATAACATTAGGAATAAGGGAGATAATGCCACACGTTACGTACGTGTGACGTCACCCTGCATATATAATAAGGTAAAGAAAATGCCGGTCGTGTCATATTTAATGCAGCACGCTGATCACTGCAGAACTACACCTTAAACAGGGTAGTCCATGAAAAAAAGGTAGGTAGGCATGTTGGGCAATCGGGTTTTTAGAGGCATCACTTGATGATTTATCCTATTTAGGATAAGACCCGCAGAATGCTTAGGTATTCAACTTAGGTTAAGACAGGGGGAGCTTGACTAATGTGCAATACTATCAGAACCAATATTCTATTATAATAAATGATTATCATTCAACTAAAGGGATGATAATTTGACCATGATTCATTTAGCATTTAATGATATGAAGAATAACATTGTGGCGAAGACAATAGGAATAATGCATGGCTATGAATTACAGTATTTAAGTATAGTCTATGGACAGGATGACTACAATCTTTAAGGGCATGTATAGCATTTTCATGGGCAGTTAGCTCTTACATGATTGACCATAGTTTGTGAAGGGACTACAATCATCAAGGGCATGGTATCAATGTTCAAGGGAATTTAGCCCTGCTATATAATTGATCATATTCTGCGAAGGCACCTTTTTAATGTGTCATGATATGACAGGAATTGGAATAGTTAAATCTTGGGAATATTATTCCAGGTTATACTTTCTAGGGTAAAGTGCACTCATTAGTGTTCACAATATAGTTTAGTCACATTCATTTCTGGAGAGGGAGGTTTATTGATCAAGACTGACAGTATAATTTTAACTTCAGCCTATAGAATTGAATGAGTATATTAACCACTGAGAAGAAGAACAAGTGGTCAAGTCGAACTTATTGGTGAGTTAGATATTACAAGTTATTACTAACAGAGCACTTGATAACCCGGAGCTCCAAGCGTGTTAATAATTTGTTTTCTTTCAGAATATATCTCAGTAGCAATGGATGATTTGAATTGCCTGGCAAGAAATATGCGAAATATTTGACATTTATTGGTGAGTTCTAGAAATTGACACTGCACAATAATTAGAGTTTAACATCACTAGGACCTTGATCATGACACTCACCAATTCACAGTTGGAATATCAATTAGGCACATGCACACTATGGCGAATGGAACCTAGTGCATGTCATAATGGTGTGGAGGGTAATTTCCTTGCATGAGTACACAAAGTATTAAGATGTCTGAGGACCAAAAGCTGTAATTTGACACAAGAGGTGTTTAAGTTGAAGGGAATGAAGTATTAAATAAATTGAAACCAGCTGACATATAATGTTTTTTCCTCTTTGTTTTCTTTTGTGTTCTTCTACCGGTTGAATGTGGAATTGTTTTATTGATCTATGTTCAATGTCAATTTATGTTTATGTGGATTCTAAGATGGCCACTAAACATTCATAATTGCTGTTTCTCAGCTAGTCAGCGAGAGTAGAGTCCACCCACCCTTGAAGTAAGAAGGTTGCGGCGAACCGCGGCGGCGGAGGCCTTTGGAATGGAAGCTCCTATCTAGGGGAAGTGCGTCTGGCAGGTGTACAAACCGTGCCTCCAGGAGCTGAGGGGAAGGGTCCGGAGCAGAGCGGCTGATGGTGCAGACCTTGCGGTGTGAGGAGGAGAGAGCGAGGGAAGTGGCCCGGGACGCTCTGGTGGAGTGGGCGACTAGAGGAGCAGAATTGAGGGACTGCAGACACCCACGCAGCTTTCCCCTCCGGGACGAGGAATTCAGATCGGCTTCCCGGCATCAGCAGCGGAGAGTGCGGGGGACCCTTAAGAAGGGAAGTGAACAACTCCTGAAGCACCCGAGCATGAGCTCTTGGGCAGTGGAAGGCCTCTCCCCCCCCCCCCTAACAACACAAGGAAAAGAAGAAAAGGGAACGCTGATTGGAGGCATAAGGAGGTAGAGAAGAGTAGACTTGAAGTTCCCCCCTTTGAAACACCGCAGACACCATCTGAAGGGCCCAGGTGCCCTCCTGCCCAACGCAATACCACCAATACCCATATGGTTTTATATGAGCAAAAAGGGGTTGATCAAGGCTGGTGTGTAGCCTTTAAATGCCGGCCTGGAACATAGCTGTGACCTGGGGAGTGATAGAGAACTTGGTCATTAGAGCCCCTCCCCCCACCCCCTCCATTCGAGCTGAATCGCTGCAAGACAAGGCACTAGCTATCTGAAAGTGCTTGTTTCAAGACAAGGGGTTCGCAAAAGTCCTGCGGAGGCAGTCACTAAAAGTATACTTTAAAGGGGAAAAAGGACGTGGGAAAGATCCCTACAGATGCCAGGGGCCAGCAGCAGGAAGACGTGCAAGATTCAGCCACCGGAAAGCAATCACCGGTCGAATCCAAGGATGCGAGACTGCATACTATGACCCTGAACAAGGAGGACTTGCAAGAGTGCCTCAAAGGCATGGAGGACAGAATGAGCAGCTCATTTCAGGACCAACTAGGGAAAATTAAGGAAGACTTGCGGAGCACACTGCATGAAGTGAGTAAAGAACTTACCGACCTTGGCACAAGAGTGGACACGCTGAACCGAGGTCTGTCGGAAATGGAGGAGGTCAATCAAAATGTGAATCTTTTGGAACAGGTAGGCAGGGCCAACCACAATCTTGATCTACAAGTGTAGGATTTGGAAAATCGTTCCCGCAGGTCGAACATTCGAGTGAATGGTCTGAGTGAATCGATCCTAGATGCTGACCTGAGGGACACTATCCAACAATGTTTTAGGAGCCTCTTGACAGAGACTCAACCAGTGGATCTGAGAATAGATTTGGTGCACAGAGTGGTGCCTAAGAGGTGGGATACAGGTGCACGGCCACAAGATGTCCTGGTGGCCCTATCTTCATACACAATGAAGGAAGATATACTTAGAGCTGCAAGGGCCCACTGAGGAGTAAAGATTAATGTAACCCCGATAAATCCAGACCAAGACTAACCACACTCCGTAAGAGGAAGGCTATGCAACTGCTGACTAAAATCTTAATTGCAAAGAGCATCGCCTATAAGTGGACATTCCCATTTGGTCTCCTGTTTACGTCAGAAGGCAAGCAACAGATTCACGACCACTGATGAGGGGCTGTCGGTGATGAACATGGAAATAGAAGAGCTGCATATTTCTGGATCTGTCCACCCTGGAGATGGCAACAGACCTTGGGAATGGTCTGGAAGAAGGGGAAGGGGGAGTGGCAGCGGCGCAGTTCGGAAAGGCCCCCAGGCCAAATGAAGGAAGGCATACCTGCTCTAAGGTACATTGAAATAAGGGGCCTTGTATTGGGGCTACACGGTCCATGAGAGCTGTGAATAGAGGGAGTTTTGAGGGGGCACAAATTTTAACAAGGAGGAGAGGAGCCTGCAGGGGGAAAGGGTCGATCTTGGAATCCGTTATGGGGTGTAGTTCACCCTTCCAGGGGAGGTTCCAGGGGTTGAACCAGGTCCAAGGCCCCAGGATAGCATCTGGGGTGGTTCTTGGGAACTCAGGCCCTGACCAGCAAAAGGGAGGGGGAGGGGAGTGGGCTGGGGGGTTGGGTGGGGGCAGAGGGGGAGTGGGGTTTTGGGAAGTTGGGGGGAGGGGTGTGTTAGTAGAAGTAAGGGGAGAGGGGGAGAAGGGGAAGGGGGCACTAGGACTCTTGCCTGTAGAGCACTTCAAAATTGTGGTAAGGTTCTAGGAATGATACGAAGGAAATTAAAGGGCCACTGTGGGTACAAATGTCCCTTAGGATCATATTGTGTAATGTTCGGGGTATAAACTCTCCCGTCAAACGTAACAAAGTTGAGGGGATGCTAAGACGGTATCAAGGAAGACATCATTACGCACCAGGAGGCCCATATAAAGAAGACAGATAGATTGGTTCCCAGCTTTCAGCACTTTACTCATAATCACCAAGCAAACGCGCTGGGGAGAACCGCAGGAGTGTTGATAGGCTTCAGGGGCTCCATTCAAGCGCAAATCCTACACACACTTGAAGATCAGTTGGGGAGGTTCCTATTTTTTGCAAGTATAATTGGGGCACACGAGATTTGACGCTAGGAACTATTTTGAATCAATGCATTCATACTGAAACTTACAATACTTAACATCACTGAAAGATATATCATCTCCATTCTATGATGATTAGAGTGGTACCCCCAACCAATGCCTCCCACCCCTAAATACCCTCCCCCACCCTTTTGTAAATACCAGTCCTCACCACACTCACAAATTACACCCATATGTGTGAGTAAGTCTCTATAGAGAATTTGTCATGAAGACTGCATACCCTTCGTACCACTAAATCACACATGCACATCATGGTAATGCTAAGGACACTGTGCTACATGCGCATATAGTACCTTTTCATCTATGACCCATAACTGACACACATCAATTCCATGTGTGTCATTTGCACAAGAAGTGATTTAGCTCATGTGTATGAACGGCCCTTGTGAATGCAACTGCACAACACACCCCCCACATGCATACTGACCAAGTGCCCTATCTGGTACACGAAAGATGAAGAATGAGAGCTGAACTCAATTGTGCTTGTGCATTTATTTGTCTCAAATGTACACTATACCAACATGTGCAACATGCTATAACCAGGAAATTGACATGTACACTTTCTGTTGCTCCCCTGCTGGGTATCCCCTGAAGCCATGCTTATTGACTCCCGTCAGGCAACCACACAACATCCATGAACAGGCGTACAACCATGCCCATGTGCATACTCGCTGCACCATTGAGCAGACTTTCGGCCTGTTGAAGGCCAGGTTCCGCTGCCTCAGCAGATCTGGTGGTGCGCTGATGTACAGCCCGAAAAAGGTTGGAAAGATTGTGCTTGCATGTGCCATTTTGCACAACATGTGCATCATGCGCAACATCCCCATGGCCCCCGACATGGACATGCTGCCACCGGAGGATGATGAGGACACTGATGGTCAATGCCGCGAGGGTGATGGTCGTGCCACACGTGGTGAACTTATTGATCACTACTTTTGAGCACCTGTTACACACACGGCACATGACATTGAGCACACAGGGCACTGTACTTGAATAAATGCACTCACACTGAAAGATCAATGTCCAGTCATGAATTCTTTTGACAACACCAAATATATTGTGATTATGAATATTTACAATTGAAAAAGGCCTTCACTCCCTCTACCATCCCACCCAACTATCCCTCCCCACACCCCCTCAACACCCCCCTCCCCAGCAACTCCTCCCCAACTATCCCTCCCCACCCGCCAACATATACCAATGGTGTCCTATTTACGTCCCCTCCTAGGCTGAGGGGGGCGCCCTTCTGCAGGGCAAGTCAGCCGCTCCAATCGGCGCCTTGGGCTGTTTGGTAGGGAACTTGCAGGAGTGGTATTTGTGGATGGTGCCAGCGGCAAGGGCATGTGCCGTTGGTCGGCAAGTGCCTGTACCAATACGGACTCCACCAGTGATGACATTACCCCGTTCCCCTCCCTCACGCGCCCGGCCAGATGATAGATGGCTGCTGTGGCTCGGCCCTGCACTCGTGCGGACCCCTGGAGGTGGCCTGGAGTGTCTCACGCATGAGCTGCGCCTTGTGCAGGTGTTGTTGCAGCATTTTGGCCATTGATTCCTGTCTTGCCTCCATCCTAGACAGGCGCCCCTCTATATCCCTAACATTGCGTAGTGGTGGTGGTTGTCTGGGTTGGGGGTCGATTGGGCCCACAGGACTGAATCTCTCTGCCTCTGCATAGCTCTGGTCGCTAGATAGATTTTTTACCCCACCGTCTTCCTCAATGTTGTCGGGTAGACCCCCTTGCAAAAGGGGTGCGGGTTCCTCCTGCTGTGCTGGTGGTTGTGCCACAGGTTCCTCCTGCTGTGCTGGTGGTTGTGCCACAGGTGCCTCAAGTTCTGATTGTTAACGTGCCACATATGCCTCCTGTTCTGCTGGTGGATGTGCCACAGGTGCCTCCTGCTATGCTGGTGGATGTGCCACAGGTTCCGCCTGTTCGGGTGGTGCATGGGCGGCAGCTGCCACCTGGTCAGGTGGTGGATGGGCGGCAGGAGTAGTTGCCCACTCCCATCTGCTGGCAGATGCACTTGAATCCTGGGTGGAGGTGGTGGTGGTCCGGCGGCATTGTGGCCTGGTGTTCTTCGATGTGGTTGGCTGTTCGGCCTCATTGCCAGATGATGTGCCTGTGTGGGTCAGAAAGACAGGGCATCAGTGATGGGTGTGGATTCATCAGACAGACATAAGTGCTAGTACTTTCAGGAGTATATGCATTGTCATGGACATGGTGGTGGCCATGGCATGGTGCACACATGCATGTGTCGGATATGCTGTGTGGGTGCATTTGTGATGTGCGTACATGGTTTGTGCAGTGACTATTGCCTGGGGTACTGGTATTTTCCGGTTTCAGTGTTATGGGTGTGCCACACAAGTTGTATGACCTGCTGTTGTCTGATTGAGACACGGGTGTGTTACACATGTGACTGCTGCCTATGGCAGTTGCTGCGTTGATAGTGATTTAGCGGGATGGGATATGGTGAATGGGACAAGTGGCCCACATGGATCATTGATGTGTGCATCTTGTCATTTGCTGGTGGTGGGGGTGCTTGACACTGACGTGACTTTGGCCATGTGGTAGCACAGCGGTGCCACCAGCTGTTGTGCAGTGTCAGGGGATGTGTGTCAGAGTGCCTGCAGGTGCATCTTGTGGGGATTGCAATGGATTGTATTTTGTTAATGGTCGCCAGTATATTTCCTTTTCCGGCAATCACGTTATTTCCGGTCACAGCGGTGCCGGTAGGTCCGTGAGCGCAGAGCCGGAATCGGAGTTAGCGAGGCTGCCGCTATGGGTTTTTTTGGGGCTGTTTGGTGGTGTTACTGGCATGCCAGTGCTACCATTTCACGGACACGGTAGCACCGGCATGCCTGTAATTCCAATTTTATACCGGCAAACTTGTAATGAGGCCCATTGTCTACAATTGACTACATCTGGGTCTCAGCTGCCCTCCTGGGTGAGGTAGAGGATGTGAATCTAGGAGAAATCTCATTGTCTGACCACCCTTCACTAACAATCACAATAAAGAGATGGGATCCACATAGAGGGTTGTGGGCATGGTAATTTCCGCAAGACATTCTGTCAGATGAAACAACGGTGGGAAAACTGGGTGATAAGATAGAGGAATTCTTTGCTGAAAATGAGAATGGAGAAACGTCACAAGAAGGGATCTGGGAGGCCTTTAAAGTGGTACTGCGTGGGGAAATTATAGTGTTACAGTCGCAGAATCGGAAAAGGAGTAGCTATCGAATTAGAACTTGAATACCAGATAGCGGGGTCCTTGTAAATGTTAGCTAGAAAAGAGCCAGGTTATATATAAAAAGCTGAAGGACCAGTTGCGGTTACTCCGTTCGCGTAGGGTGAAAAGATCTCCATTGTACACAAGCAGAGGTACTATATAAACACGAACAGGGCACACATACACCTGGCAAGACAACTGAGTCAGGCTGAGACAAAGCGTACTATAAGGGCCTGATACAGAATGATGGGTCGATTGCAACTGAGACGTAGAGGCTATTTCATTAATTTGAGGAATTCTATGGTTCCCTATGTAAGTCTGATAACCCTGACCAGCATACAGTAAAACACTATTTTGGCCAACTTCCATTGAAGAAATTGGTGGATTCCGATGAGGAAGAGCTTAGAGGAGAAAATCACTGGGGAGGAAGTGGAGGCGGTAATTAAAGGTTTGCTGCAAAACAAAACCTCGGGCCCGGACGGCTGTCTGGCATGTTTTTACCAAAAGTTCTGCACAAAACTAAGTTCAAAGCTTGCAGCTCTTTTTAACTCATTTGGCCAGAGAGGAATGGTGACCCCTTCAATGGCAGAGGCCAAAGTTATAGTGCTTGGTAAACCCAATAAAGATCCGAAACTCTGTGGGTCTTATCGTCCCCGTGTTCTTTTAAATTTAGATGGAAACATTTGCACAGGGGTCCTAGCGGCTAGAATATTGCCTCTCCTGTCAGATCTAGTGGAGACAGACCTATCTGGATTTATTTGTGGGAGACACACATTGGACAATACAAGGAGAGTGGCCCATCTAATAGAAAAGGTTGAACGGCAGCGAGTTCCGGCAGTACTGATAGTGCGCGACGCTGAAAAAGCATTCGACCATGTTGAATGGCTCTTCTTATTTGAGGCTCTGGTGTGCATGGAGATGGGCCCAAGATTCATACAGATGATTAAGGCCATCTGTAGCAGACCCTCGATGAGACTTTCTATTAATTCATGCTTGTCGGTAAAGTTACAAATCTCAAGAGGAACGAGACAGGGGTGTCCTTTGGCCCCTCTCCTGTATGCATTATACTTAGAACTCCTTCTGCTCTCCATTAGGTGAAACCTAGCCATATATGGCATAAGATTCGGGGAAGAACCCAAAATAGCAACTTTTGCTGATGATATGCTGATGACTTTGACAAATGCAAAAACCTCAATAGCAGGACTTCTGCAGGAACTCTTCAGGTTGGAAAAATGGTTGGGGCTAAAAGTTAATATGGCCAAATCGGAACTGCTAAATTTAGGGCTTGCAAATAACCAGCTGACTGGTTTGCAGAGAATGTCCCCATTTAAAATGCCAACATACAAGATAACTTGCCTTGGGGTAAACTTAACTAACTCTATTTCGACCATATATGGGGCAAATTTCCCCAGAGCTGCTTTCTAAAATAAAAGGTAAATTTAAATAGATGGACTCCATTGTGAATTTCATAGTTAGGGATGATAGCTTCCATAAAAATGGTTGTGCTTCCCAGGTTATTTTATCTCTTCGGGTGCTTCCAGTCAAAGTTCCTTCATCCTTCATCACGCTCAGATCAGAGCAGCAAGTGCTCAAACCGCTGAGCTATCTTACCGGCATAGCCTTAGAGACCTTGATGGTGCCCTGGTTGAAGGAGGGCTTTGATCTTCCGAATTTCACGAAATATTATGCGGCTGCTCAGTTGAGAATCGTACGAGAATGGCTTTCGAACGACATGTCTATGTCATGGTCTAGAGTGGATCAAGCGTTAGCAGGGACCACCCTTAGAGCGGGTGCTATGAATGTGTAAACATGACAGGCCCAGGAACATGGCTCTGAAACATCCTCTTAATTATATGTAATATATGGGATTGTCTGATTAGACAGGGGCAACTGTCCACAATCCCTTCTCCTTTCACCCCAATGTTTGGGAATATGCAGCTTTCCCCGGGAATAAGCAAGGGCTCCTTCACAAGATGGTGGGCAGTGGGGTACAAAAAGGTGGGTGACATGATGGAGGGGAGAGAGGTCAGATCCTTTGAGGAATGCAAACAACAAATCGGGTTGTCTGAAAAGGATAGGTTAGAATACTACCAACTAAGACACTGGTTAAAGCAGCCCAATATAAGATAAGCAGGGCAAAGATATTTGACACCATTTGAAAAATTCATTACCAATCATGCGGGGGACAAACAACTAGTATCAAAACTATACGCTATTCTACAAGGTGAGGGCCCTGACCTTACTTGGCCGTATATGTCAAAATAGCAGAGCACTAGTGGGGAAGAAAATACCTGTAAACCATTGGGAAACCCTCTGGGAACAAATTCCGAAATTAACCAGATCCATCCAAACCAGAGAGGCATGGTACAAGATGATGGTACAGTGGCACTATATTCCGGAGAGATTGCACTCAATGTACCATGGGGTAACGCAGGAATAGAGGAGAAGCTGCTCTGGGAGGGGTTACTGGAGGCATATATGGCAGGAATGCCCAGTAAAACAAGCTTTTTGGAGAAAAGTTAAGACTCAGATCCAGGAAATAGTGCACGGTCCACCAACCTATTCTACGAAGGAATGGATGTGCAGCCTCTTTGACCCGGAATTTCTAATCCAAACAAAACCCCAAAGCAAAGTGTTTATGACCTTGTTGATAGCAGCTTGGGTAGTTCTGGTGAGGAGGTGAAAATAGAAAGCACCTCCCACGAATGTATGTTTATGTCATTGTATGATATTTGGATTTACTTATTTTTCCTAATGCCAAATGTTATGTTACCAGCAAGTGCCTTGATTAGAGAATTAGTCTTGAGAAAGACCTAGGGGTCGAAACACGTGTTGACTACAATCTTCAAGGGCGTGTTTTCAGTTTTCAAGGGCGTACAGCTCTGTTATATATATATATATATATATATGATCATATTTTGTAAAGGGGCTATAATTATCAATGGCATGATATCAATGTTCAAGGGCAATTTAGCCCTGCTGTATGACTGAGCATATATTGTAAAGGCACCTATTAAATGTTTTATGCTATGAAGGGAGTTGGAATTAATACATATTGGAAATAAAAATCCAGGTTATATATTCTATGGTAAAGTGCAATCATTAGTGTTGATAGTGTGTCTTCATTTTACTAATTAGGTGTGGGGCAACACCTATATCAACTAGGGTTGCAGCTAATCATTTATTTAATAGATTAGAGAGTACCTTAGTGCACGTTTACCCTGACATTGCCCCAAGTTTGTTAGGTTATATATATATATATATATATTTACACACACACACACACGTTGCTGTATCTTGCAATTCCTTCTTTGGGAGGTTTCAACCTCTTTCTCGTTTCTTTCTCCAGTGGTGTATTGTCTTTGGTGTCCAGTTGTTAATCCCTGATACCAAGTTACTTTAATTAAATCCTGGTGTCTTCTTTTCTAGTTGCATGTGTTCCACCTGCTTGTTTAACATATTCTTGTGTCACAGATTTGTCCTTGGCCTTATCTCATAATGAAGTGCAAACGGGGATGCTGGTAGTGGAGAACAGAGAAAGAAGATACAGCCACATCTTCCCTGTGCCACTGGTGAATAAAGACTTTTACTGATTATGTTATGTTCTCCACCATTGGACCTTTCATGTATTTACATGCACATAAACAACACCTGCATTAACGTTCGTGCCCTTCCCACCTTATTTCAGGCCTTTTGCTATCTGGCCAATGAGTAAGATAGCCCAAAGGCTGCACCCCTACAGGCCATCTTCAGATTCTTTACCACACCTCCTGAGACACCTAATATTAATGTAATGTTTCCTTCATCAGAGCTACAGCTACAATGTCAACAGCAACTGTTTCAGACATTCAGGGTGAAGACATTTGGTATGCGAGAGGTTGAGAAGGGTTTCTCTCGCCTGGTTCTCTTCAGAGAAGGGAATGACCAGTGGGCTCCTCACAGGGTCCAAGCGCCTGTGGAGGGTGACACGCCCCTATATGTGAGTCTACCTTTAGGTCTATCTCTGCAGTTAATTTGGTTACCATCGCTGAGGGAAAGAAGGTGAGAAAGTGGCTCTATAAGAGTTGACACCTTCTGCCTTAAGACATGTATGTGGAATACTAGCATTATTATTATTTAAATGGCGTCTCATTGGGTTGTCTACATTGAAACGAAGAGTACAGCCTTATACCCATAAGCCAAGCTCATTAATAGTTTTTCATTTTCACTGTCCCTTATACAGGTTTTCCGGTGCGGGAAAATTGCAGGTAAAATTGGCAGCAATTCCATGACCAGCAATTTTCCTGGACCGGCAAACTACAAGTTTACCAGTGGGGGTCACAATCAGGCCCCCACCAGCAAAAAACAGCCAGTATTTCCGTCCACCGGAATTACCGGCGGCGGGAATACCGGCAATCCCCTCTATGCAGTCCTATGGGACTCAATAGAATGGAGATTTACTGCTATTGCCGGCACCTGTAATATCCCAGTAATTCCATGATATCAGGTGCCAGTAATGGTAGGATCAGTTTGCTGGTATCCCGCCGGTAACCGGCAAACTTGTAATGACCCCCATTGTGTTTAACTGCGCCTGGCCATGAATATCTCCTGAACACAAATTGAGTTTCTTTTGTTTGTCTGTTAAACTCATTCAACCAACTCTTTCTTTTTGTGTCCCTTGATTTATTAGATATTCAAATCGATCATGTGGCCTATTAAGTCCAAATAGCCATCTCAAAACATGTAAAGAGACGTTTGGCTAGCAACCAACAACAACATTATTCACAAGATATTGAATAAACACTGGCACCTCTTAACGGTTTATTATGGACCTTTAACAGTCCTGGGGCATAATAATAAACAAGGATGGCATAAAGTGCAACTGAATGATATCAGGATACATCAAGTGATTTCTATCCACATGTCTGTCACTCACCAAGGAAGTAAAGAGGTGTACAAAGAAAAAGAAAAGTCTCTTTCACAAAAATGTTTCGAGTTCTCCCGGTATCCAGGACTTGCCTTCTGCTGGTTTCATCATGTTTGAAGTAATCGCTAGTTTCACTTTAACATTTCTCCTTTGTTTCTCCTTTTCCTTCATCCCTTGTCCTTGCTAGTCGACTGTGGGTGAGATTCGACAGTGGAACCCTCGGTTTGATCTTCAAGATGGCCTCCTCATTGGAAGTCCTCCCTCTCCCCTACCAAGGGAAGCAGGAGTCTGGGTGTCAATTGTGGCCCTTCCCAAAGTCTGTTATTTGGGCCAAGGAGACTGAGTAGGGTGAAGGGGCTGGTCAACTACTCTCTTTAGGATCACAACCCTCAATCCCGTTAGTAAAGTCCAACTTGAACCTTGAGGGTTCTGTTTTCATATTCCACCTCTGGGCTGTTCCACTTCACTTTCCCTTATCCCCCTGTTTAAACTTTCAATCTCTGAAATTAGACTTTCGATGAATACCAGGTCTCTGCTTTCTTGAACTCTCACCTTTTCTAGCCACCTCTCCTATATTCATTATACCTCTTTATACTCAAGTTTCAAAGTTTATTTCAAATTGCAATCCATAAAACATACAGTAATAACAGTAATTTGCAATAGTTTAAACAGGCCATATCATAATTAGACAACCAGATAAGAACAAAGTACCTCCAAGGATATGTCTCCACAGAAATTCCAGGCTCAACCTTTACCCTCCAGTCATTTTCATCTTTATACTTTCTTCAAAAAACATATTAGTGCGAAATTGACCAACAAATTGGTTGACACTAATAAAAATGGCATAGCCAGTCAGTGTTGTCTCAACCCAGAGCCCCGAAGTATGCCCACAAGAAACCCTTTTCTAAAATCATTATACAATGGCAGATTAGAACAAGGTGTGGAAGAGACACAACATCCCTGTATAAACAACTATTAAGAGCATCAGAAGACTGCTTCCACCTCTTACAGGTAACAGCTTTGAGGCAGATTATAAAATCTTGCTCTTGTAAGGAACGTGTAAAGGATAAGCTGCAGGTCCCCACATGGGGGATAGAGGGACATAGGCAATAACATGAGCTTTCAGCAGCACATCCTCTACTTTAATAGCCTCCATTGAGTTCAGAACCTGCAATTTTATTGATGTTTTGGAAATACTGCTCATCCTTTCAGGATTCTCGAAAACAGGAGTCATATTGAGAGCTCTTTCTACATGTATTGAATAAACTGGGGTTAAGGAGGGCACCATTAGTAGAGGGGACAAAAAAGAATTCTTCACTTTATGGAGACGGTCCCGCTGAGCCTTCCCGTACCCCCAAATGTTCCTATAACATTTTCTATGGCTCTTTACTGGCACTTGACTGACACATCCCCCGCCCCATCTGCTTCTCTGACACAATGTGATGTTGTTGGACTAATTTCTGCCCAAGCCCTACCAGCTCTATAAAGACCCTGTCCCACAAGTTGTACAGAAGCTGATTAGTGCTCCTGTTGCAAGCCAAACGGTTTTCTTTTTCTTGTCCCTGTCCCCCCACTCAGACACGGAGACGCACACTATACAGCACTATCGTTTTCACAACAGCCTTCACAAACCAAAGAGCCAAACATTACATGAATAATTGGCTTTCTAGGAGCACAATGCTGAGGATGTGACCAACAGTCTGAATGATTTTCTAGATGCAATTGTCCAGCGGGTGGCTGGTTGTGTTTCCTGTCCCAGGCTTGGCCGTGGGTGGGCATGGTGGGCAGCAGGCTTAGTGGAGATTGACATGCAGTTGACTATGCTAACACATACCAGCCTTCAGTAGGTGTGCTATGACTGATTCTATCCCATTCCTTCATGCCTCTTTGAGAGCAACCCAGCACTGGTTATTTTCTCCTGCCTACTTGCAGGTCATTTGCAGTGCTCCACTTACATGTTTGTGACTGGGATGCATGGGGGGAACCTCTGAAGTGTAGGGCTCCTTGTGAAGGAAAACAATCAGAAGCAGGCACGAACATGTAAGGCAGTCCAGAGGGAAATGCATGGACTGCCCTGCTATTCCAAAATCTTCATTCTCCTCCTGTGCCTGATGAAGTAATTTGAAAATTACAAAAGCTTGCAAATAAATGACTTTGTTAGCCTAACTAAGGTATCATGTCTTTTTTGGAGCAACACATTTTATACTACCATTGGTTAGCACAGTACAAGAAAAGTGAACTCAAAATATGGAAGATACCACAATGTACCAAATCAAAATGAAACTGACGAAGCATTTGAAAAATCAAGGACAGCTCAACAGTGGACTGTCCTTTCTAAGCCAATGCAGGAGGGAAAGCACAGATATACCCTTTATTAGCCAAAATCAAAAAAGATGGAAAATGCCATTTCCAAGTGAACAATCAGGGAAATGCCTTTAGGGTAGAGGCGGGGGGAGGTAATAGGACACCAAGTTAAATTTGAGAGTTCGAGGTGGTGTAGGGACTGTGTTTGCAACACAAGGCTTTTCTGTAACCCTCGCTATTACAGAATAGCTGCAAATAGCCACATTTTATAGCAAACTATGTCACAGAAACAGTGAGTGCTGTGGAGGGAATAGGGGAGGTGAGGAGGCTATTGGAGAGTGGGGGTAGAAGGCACACATGAGGGTGGCACGTGGTGAAGGTCTGGGAGGGCAGGTAAGCGTTTATTCCCCATAATTTGCAGGCAATAAGGACTACAAAATAATAACCAAGGGTATTTGTAGTTCATAGCCGCAGTTGTAGAAAAAAAGTTTATATATATGAAACATTGCGCCTGTTGTATCATCACTTCCATAATATCTAAGAGATACCAAGGACTTCCTCACTAAAATAAATGGTATATCCTGGGAGCCCAACTTCATGCTGGCAACATTAGATGTATCTTTGTACACTTCGATAAAGCACACAGATGAGAAAAGAGCATGCCCATATTTCCTAAACCCAAGGTCACTCAACTACTTGTTACTTGGCAAAATGAATATCAAAATGATTTACCCATGTTTAACCAATAATGTCTTCCTCTTCAATAACGAGTATTTTGTCCAACTCCAAGGAATTGCAAAGGGCACGGCTTTTTCTCCTGCTTACGCAAACCTTACACTGCTGTTGGTGGGAAAAATGTGTCGCCTGAACAGAAGAGAACAAAAATGTCACTGATAAAATCATTCTTTGGCTATGCTATATTGACAACCTTTTTATCATCTAGGAAGGAGGTGAAAAAGAAGGGCAAGACTATGTAAAAACTTTGAACACCAATGAACTTAATTTTAGTGAAACCCATAGCTGGGACACTATTGTTTCTTTTTGGATGTGAGAGTCAAATCCGATGAAGGAGAACTGATTACAGAACTATATCGTAAACCCACCAGTTCTAACATGCCTTTACCCGCCAGCAGCAACCATCCAACTTCTCTCAAGTGGAGCATACGTACGGTGAATTCATCAAAATTTGCCAAAACTGTTCAAGAATAGAAACCTTTGATAAGGAATGTCGAATTACAGCTCAAGGTTTCCATCATCGCCGATATCCAAAATCAATACTCTAACAAGCATACACAAAAGCATGCAATCTTAACAGAGAATCCCTGATGACATCCACGACCAGCCATGATGCGAATCGGAAAATGAAGCCATTCGCCTCATTCTCACTTTTGGAGCACAATGAAGACATATTCGTCGCATCTTGGATCGTCATTCGCATGTGCTTGACCTGGATAAGACATTAACTTTCATTATAGGAGAGAGAGTCAAAATCACCTACAGAAAATCTCCATCCATAAGAGACTGTTTAGTTCCTAGCTATAGGGGCCCTGAACTACTTGCATCTACCAACTCCTGGCTTAACACTTGTCCTCCAGGTTTTTTTAAATGCACCAAATACAAGGCCTGCCCATATTCCCATAATAAGACAAGCTACCCACATCCGATACTCGGACACGAAGTGAAACTTAATTCAAGAATAACGTGTAACACAGAATTTGTTGTGTATGTGTTATGTCCCTGTAAACAATGGTATGTGGGTAGCACCATAGGGAAACCTAAGCTCTGTAATTCTTCAACACACGAGAGCAATCAAGATCTTTCCTACCCCATAGCACTAAATTTTAAGAATAAACACCAGGGCAAATTGGAGGGCTCTGCCTTTTTTGCCATTTACAGTATCGAAAGATCTTAGAGGGGGGCAACCGGGAACTATTATTGAGACAAAAGGAGACAAAGTGCATACTGGACTTTGAGACTAAAAATTCACATGGGCACAACTTAGATGAAGAACTGTACACATTTTTAGAGACTTAAAAAATGCACATGTATGACATTGTAGATTTTGCACACTAATAATGTTCTCAGCACATACCTTTTTTCGGCCAACATAACTTGCAGACCAACCTTTAAAGGGTGCCTTTTTGCTTTTAGTAGTTATTTCACTGGGCCTGATTAGGACCCTGGTGATGACGGTATGAACGGTGCCGGTAAGGTACCGGCACCGTTCATACCGTCCCGCTGCATTGCAAGTTCTGCTCGCGGGTTTCTGACAGCCCGCCAGGTTTGACCTGTGGGGCAGAATGGGGATCGGGAGCCCGGCATTACCGCCACCCGCGAATGGGCAATTACCAGCCCATTCAACTCGTAAAGGGCCGGTTATTTCCCAATCGCAGGTGGCGGGGCTAGAAGCAAGCATGGCGGTAGCCGTGCCTGCCATACAGGCACGGCTACCGCCATGCTTGTAATGAGGGTCTGTCTCTAATATTCTATTATTGTTTCATGGTGACACTTGCTGTTATTGACTTAGTTGTGTATTAATGGCTAGAGCTACAACTTTTTAAATTTTAGACCTGTATATGGTAGGGTCTGGACTATGACTTTGTGCCACCTTCTAACATCATCTAAGTAATACACTTATATTATCGTTTTCTTCCTTTCCTTCTTCTTTATCTTTTAATCCTCTTGTTTATTATTATAAGATTTATCTCTCTCTCTGGTATTTTCCCTAACCAATTGATTCCTGTTTCTTTTCGGTTATTTTTCTATTTTTAGATCCGCCTTTCATTCTAACTTTCTTAACACCAGACTTTGCTCACCCTTCACATTATCCCTATGCATTCTGGTTTTAATGTACCATTTTTTACAAGCACTAGACACCCTACCAGCAAATGCAAACGGTCTGCTGATACTCCTGACAGTTTGGACAGCTTTGATATTGTCATCTAGCACAAATATCTCAAATGAACGAAAAATATTGCAGTCATATGTGTTTCATGTACTATACATTTCATCACCAATTTGCACAATATTAATGCTGTTATCGGAGCTCAGTGTCGACTATGCTTTTGTAGCTGGCAAATTAATATCAATGCCCTAATATTCAGCTCAAGCATTCAGTACTGTATATGCACTATGCACTTTGATGCCTATTTTCACAGTTGCCAATTTGTACAATATTTATGCTGCTAATTTGCACCGCCAATGTCAATGTAATGGTAGCTGGTGCTATGGTATTTATGCCTGAACATATAGCATAACCGTTTTTTATTTAGTACTCCAACTTCCAGTACTGGATATGCACTTTGATACATATTGTCACAGTAGCTAATTTGCACAATATCTATGCTGCTTATTAATACAGCCACAGTCACTGCAATGGTAGCTGGGTGCAATGGTATTAATGCGTTAACACAAAGCATAAGCGTTTTGTACTGATTATGTACCATGCACCTTGATGCACATGCGCGTTGTCAATGTCACTGGGCCTAGTAAGATCGTTGTTTTGTTCTCCCTTGTTCTCCTCCCTTGCCTTGTTGCGCTCTGAAACACTTGTCCTGATGCCCAACCATAGAAACTATCTTCTCAACCAGTGGCAGTGGCATGGTCCCTACAAAATACATTAATCCATAAACCTCCCTGCTAGAGCCCTTTGTTCTTCTAGCTCCCACTCTCTGCAGATCAGACGCTTTTCCAAGCAGAGAGTGGGAGGTAGATCTCTCTCCTCCCCAGGTGCCTCCCTCTGGAATGGCATCTCTGCCCATCTCAGACTTGCGCCAGATCTCCTCAAGTTCTGGAAGCTTTGCAGGATCCTCCTTCTCTCCTCCTCCTTCCCTCTACTCCTCCCCAGCTAATGTCCCCCTATGCCTCTTTCTGACTGGCTGCCTGGTTCCGTCAGATTCTTACAGTGCACCAGGCCCTTCTCGACCAGTCTACCCATGCACTTGGTCTCCCCGGACCCCCACTAACTCACACTGCCCTTTGTGCACCCCTCCCCCCTGCATTTTCCTGCTGGGCCTGCAGCCCATTGAGCCCTTAGCACAGGGACCTTCTTCCCCTGCAATCTCTGCTTTCCCCTGGCATTTTTCTACCTGGCCTTCCCTTGGCATATGCATAACCCATGCGCCCTCTGGCCTTACTGGCACTTCCCCTCTCCCCCGCACTTTCTTGGAACTGTACTTGCAGGATCCGAATGACACAAGGTCTAGTAGGACCGTTTTTTTTTTCTTTATCCCTGTCCCACTCCCCACTCTTCTGCCTTGTTGCACCGTGAAACACCTTTTGCTGTATAGGCGCATTATAAATACCCAATAAATACATAATTAGATTCCACCAACCGGAATGAGAACATGAATCCCAGATATACTATGCAAACTGGCTGTCCTCAGTAACTTGAGGTAATGCTACTCATTCGTGTGTGTGCGTGTCTGCCCACACCCAACCGAGATGGGTGAACATTTGCATAGCTACGGTCGCCAAAGGCAGTATGGCACGAGACACGAGTAAGAGAGAAGAGTATGTGGGAAAACGGTTTATTTTTTAGCAAGTAACAAAATGCAAGATTGTCAATGTTGTGAAGGAAATGAGGATGATTATTCCAGAGAGCAGAAGTCTGCACCAATGAGGCTTAGTCCCCTTTTTTATGCCTTTCTTTTGCAGGGATGACAAGCCCCTCTCATCTGAATGCAGAGCAGGAAACCACTAATGATGGCACATTAGTGACCTACTGCCCTACTTTCAGATGGGAGGGGGTGGTAGGGTTGTGTTACGGGGCGGATGTGCCCCAGGACGCCCCACACGCATACAAACACATGCCCAGTAAAGGTGCGCAGACACGTCTTGCTGGTATGGGGTCCCGGCAGCAACTGCCGTCTCGGGACCTCGTTTATTGTAATGCGCATGCGCGAGCCGGAACGAGGCTCACGCATGCTCAGATCCATTGCGTACTACGCAACATCCCTTCTGTTCTCCAAACAAGAAACACAATTAAACATTAACCATAACAGTAAACCAACATCAGTTAAACACAAACAGTTCTCATTCGGCTAGGACACTGGGTCCATCAGATAGTCTTGGCAACTCGCTGGGCCTTGGCGCCCTTCTCTGCTCGGGTACATCTTGCCACCTTCCGGGGACGGTCCAGGCGCTTCCGGTGGGCCGTGGGCTCCTTCGTCCTCTGGCATCATAGTCGGACCGCTATCTTCTGGGGGCACCTCCTCATGAGCCTTCGGACTCGCTTCCGGTTGGTGGGTCTCGATCTATTTGAAGGAGGACACGTTCCTCGTGATCGTCCCTCACCCGTTGGCTGCCGTAACCATAGACCCTTTCACATGGGTCACCCCTAGCGGTTGTGGTTCGTACGTGAGGGATAGTTTACCCTCTGGACGTCTGTTTCTCACCAACACAGTGTCCCCTACTCCGGTTGTCTTTTCCTGGAGATTCCTCCACTCACTCTCTTTCTCATTCTTAATGCGCTCTTGACAGACACGGTCGCCGTCGATTACCCCTGGTGTCCGCCCCTCCATCTCAGGCAAAAGCCCTCAGGGGCAGCGGCTGAACAGTGCTTCCGAAGGTGCGTCCCCGGTGGACTGGTGTTGGGTCGTTCGATAATCTCTGAGGAACTCGAAGAAGTTTTGGCGTAGTTTCCCTCCCCCGTTCAACAAGATTCTGAAGACCTTATTTAGCGTTCTCATGAACCGCTCAGCTTCCCCATTCGCTCACGGCCAGAGCGGCGTGACTCTCCAGTGTCTGATACCCCTATCTTCCAGATACCTGGCGAATTGCTGTCCCTGGAACGGCGGGCCATTATCAGAGCACAGTTCAATCGGGAACCCATGGGTGGCAAAAATCTTTTCTAGCGCCAAGATGGTGTGGTTGTTCGCTGTTGATTCTACTATTTCCACTTCTGGGTATCTTGACCACTGGTCTACAACTGCCAGGAAGTACATTCCTCTTCCCGTAGATCCAAAATCGGCATGCACCGTCCCCCATGGTTGTTCGCTCCTCTCCATGGACCTTATAGGCGGGCCCCTTTCCGCCAGACTGGCCGCTTGGCAGGGAACACAGGCTCACACAAACCCGTCCACCTGCTGCTCCAAGTCAGGGAACCACACTTTCAGCCTCAGGCGTGCTTTTGTTTTGGCTGCCCCTTGGTGTCCATTGTGAGCTAGTTCTAACACCTTGGTCACCAAGACTCGCGGGACGACAATCTGTTGACCTCGTAACAGTAGTCCATCATCTGTCACCGAGAGTTCATTGCGTGCCTTCCACATCGCATGTTGGTCCTTCTGTGGCCCCGGCCTCCCGCTGGGCATTGTAAGGAAGCACCTCCTTCCACTCACCGTTGACCATCGCTGCTCTGATGACCTGGAATATCTCATCGTTCTCGGATGCCTCAGCTATTTCCTGCCGCGACACGGCTACAGGCAGAGCAGCCTCCGTGAGAGCCTTGCTTGCATACGCTATGGGGCGCATATGTCCATGTGTGTCCGCTTGCATCAGAACTGCGCCCAGTCCAACGGGGCTGGCATCCACAACAATTTCCGACTCTCAGTCTGGGCTAAAATATGCCATCGTCTCCTGGCCCGACAGTGCGTTTTTGAAGTCTGTGAACGCCCTTTGCTCTTTGGCTGTCCATGCCCATGCCACATCGTTTCTCGTCAATGCTCACAGGGGCTCTGATAGTGACGCCAGATCGCGAATGAACCTCCCGCAGTAATTTACCATGCCTAGGAAACTTCTTATTTCAGCAGGTGATTCTGGGGGGTTTTCTTCACGAATGTCTCGCACCTTCTCCGGGTCGGGAGAGATGCCTCCGGCGTGGAAGACGAACCTGAAGACGAGTCCTTGAAGAACTCGCACTTCTTCCTGTGTAGTGCCAGGCCCAGGCTTTTGAGCCTTTCCAGTGCACATTCCAACCTTTTCAGTTTTGGAACACTTCTGCTGCTGACGAGACCCTGAAGCTTAGTCTTTTGAATTGGTATAACCATTCGTGGGTAGTGAATGTTGTTATGTAGCGTGACTCTGGGTGACGTTTCAGCTGATGATAACCTGATCGTAGGTTGAGCTTGGAAAATACTTTAGCCCCTCGCAGCTCGCCCACAATGTCGCCTAGCGTGGGCGTGAGGTGTCTTTCCCTCTTAATAGCAGCGTTTGGCTGCCGCATGGCTACACAGATGCGGACTGCTCCAGGCTGTTTGGGCTTGGGTGCCACTACGATAGGGGACACCCACGGCATCGGTCCTTCTACCCTTTCAATGATGTCCATGTCGATCAGTGACTAGAGTTCCTTCTCGACCTGCGCCCTCAGGTGGAATGGTATCCTTCTATGCTTGAGGGCTGTTGGCCTCATGGACCCATCAATGTGAAGTCTAATTGGGTTCTTTTCAGTTTACCCACTCCTTGGAATATGATCTCGAACCGGCTCAGAAGGCAGTCAATATCAGTCTGGTACACCGCCATGGTGAAGTGGACGATGTCTAAGGCCTTGGAGGCAGCGCAGCTTAATAGGGAGTGTGGGCTTACGTCGGTTACAAAGAATCTTGCCTTGATTGTATTCTGCCCATGTGAGACAGGTGCCACGAAGGCTCCGTGGATTGGTAGCGGTATGTCCCCTCCAAAAGTATATATTCTGGCTTTGGACTGTTCCAATTTGGGAGGGCCTGGAAGAGCCTCGTAGTGTTTTGCTGCCAGGACACAGACCGACGCCCCTGTTTCGATCAGGACAGGTGTCGGCACATCCCCAATGTGCACTGTGCAGGTCGGTTGCCTTCTCTTTTTGGCACCTGTGGCAAGGTTTGAAATGAAGAAGACCTCCTCCTCATCTTCCTCTTCCTCAGTAATGTCTAGTTTCTGCACTCCCTGTTCGACAGCCGACACATTCCTAGATCTCCTGGGGTAGCCCCCCACTCACTCTTGCTGGCCCCCTTGACGTGGTCACCGGGACCGCGGCTCTACACACCCTTGCATAATGTCCAGGCGTACTGCACCTGCCACAAACCCTTGCTTTCGCTGGACACTCTCCCGTGTGGGGCAGATCATACCCACAGTACTGGCAGGATTGTGGATTCACAGGCGTCGGAGGGGCTTCGGCCCATTTCAGGCCCCAGCGTGACTTCCCTGATGCAGGTCGATCAACAGCAAAAGCGTCCTCACTCTTTCCCGGGTGCACCAACGCGTCCATCCTAGCACCTCTGTTCTCAGCCAGTTCATTTGTGTGCCCTGTCTCCAGGATCTGCGGGAGCGTCAGACCTGGCTCTCGAAGGACTTGTCCCCGCAGCTTCCCTGAGCTGCACCCTTGTATCAGCTGGTTACGCACCATCTCTTCTTCATTCACCCACCTGCAGGTGCTCGCCACGTGTCTCAGCTGTGCACAGAACTGTTCTAGGGACTCTTCGCCCTGTTGTTTCTCCGCACACATAACAAATCTGTCGAAGTCCACATTCGCCATGGGGAGGAAATGGTTCTGGAGAGCCAGTTTGACAGCATCGTAAGTAAGATTTAGGGAGTCAAAAATCCTGTGTACTTCTGTGCCTGCTGAGTACACTAGAGTGGCCACTTTTGCATCATCTTCTGTCCCTCCCGTGGCTCTAAAAAACATTTCAAGTTTTTTACCCACAACAGCCATCTACGTCCAAGTTTAGAGTGGGGGCCTGACGTGTCGAATTCTGGCATGGGAGCCAGAGTACCTTGTTGCCTGCGTTGTCTTGGCACAGGCACACCATCACCTTCATCCTGCTCACCCATCTCAGCAAATTACGTGAAGATGCAGTTGAGTTATCAGCCCTACGGATAGCAGGATACTTGTGGCACGATGTGGCCCCACTGACCTTCTTTCCTCTGGGAGAGGTGGCTGTAGTTCTAAAGCAGAGTGTGATGGTTTGGCCAGGTTGTAGGCTTGGGTATCAGCCGACACTTGTGGTGCCTCCTGCACATTTAAATTTCTGTAGCCACGGCCATTAGGTCACTAAAAGCCGTGGATTTTCCCAAAAATGTTTTCAATTAACTACAGACGGTGCACGAGCACCCTTCTGGGCCGCAACCGTCGTGATCGATGAAGTTAAGATGGCCGCCGGCTATCTGTGTCGGGTCCGTAGCCGCGTGGCGTGACGAACACTTTCTCTGACTTCGAACGTCGCTGCAGAAATGTTGCGCTCACACACACACAGTACCGCCTCGTCACCAGTGTTACCGGGCGGATGTGCCCCAGGCCGCCCCATACGCATACATACACATTCCCAGTAAAGGTACGCAGACATGTCTTGCTGGTATGGGGCCCCCGGCAGCAACTGCCGTCTCGGGACCTTGTTTATTGTAACACACATGCGTGAGCCGGAACTAGGGTCTCGCATGCTCACATCCATTGCGTACTACGCAACAGGTGGGTGGGCCAATCCATGGCAGCCAGCTTCTCTAAGCTTGCATTTGGCAAGGGTCACAAGCTGTGCTGCCGGCTCAATCTGGCTGACTGACAGCCAATGAGGACGGAAGGCGCCACTTCTTCCAACAATAAATAATACTCACCTGCTGCTTCAGTGATCCTGCTTCAGATTGCGTCCATCAACTCCAGAGTTGCGTGCTGGCACAAGGTTCCTGCTTTTCTATTCTTTTACTTTCAAAAGGTAAGCGGTATTTATATAAATGACCAATATATAAAGTGCCCATAAACAAGAGGAAATAAGAGGCGTGGGGCCCTCTGTTCTAGTTGATAGAACAGAGGTCCCCGCGGTCCTCGTTTCTCCTGCAGCAGCAGTTGCCAGGCAAGGCCCAAGGGCATTTCAACCTTTTTAAATTAGAGGCGCCAGGGCATTAGACATTTTTTTACCTAAGAGGGGCCCCCACGGAGTCTTGGGGTAGGGGGAGGGAGCAACTGCCCCCAGGTTGCAAGTCAGAACTCATTTACCTCAGCAATGTATTCAGTTCTCTGTTTTTTGTCCTGGGGCTTAAAATGTGTGCTTTGCATTACAAGCTGTGTGGCGCAGACTGGTTCCACTCTAAGCGGGGGAGAAATGAGGACCTTGGGGACTCTGTACAAGTGAATAGAACAAAGACCCCATGGTCCTCATTTTTCCTGCCGCAGCAGTGGCCAGGGAAGGTGCCAGGGTGTTTCATCCTTTTCAAATTAGAGGTGCCAGGGCATTTCAACCTTTTCATGTGAGGGGCCTTCACTGAGAGTGGCGATCTCAAAAATAAAGCCACACATTGACTCACTTTCTGCATAGAGACATGCCCACCCTTCCCATTAGTACTTGCTCTGTAAAATCAAATTACATTCTGCTGAATATACTAATAAGAATGTATTTTGAGAAAATGAAAGCCCTACTGGAGAATTTTGTGTTTATTTGCATGGTTTCTATGTTTGGATTGGAAGTGATTGTCCTACTGTCTTGGAATGTCTCCCCAGCATCATATCCCTTCAAAATTATGGCACCACGCATTCTGCAGCCATCACTAAAAATAAATTACACCACCACAGAGGGGCGGGGCAAGGGGTCCTGAACAATTTATCTTTTGCTCAGGGGGGCCTTGGCATAACAAGTTTGAAAACCACTGCTCTAGTGAAATCTTCCCTAGAAAACAAAATCCCAATACGAGACACGTGTTTGTGGTCTTGTGGTCTACACTGGGAACATGACAACCTAAGCTAAATCCTGGTAGCCAAATACTTCAGCAAGCTTGTCAACCTCAAACAAAACAAGCGGTTGTGTCTGCCCTCTGAAAAAAAGTTACCCTGTCCACCCACATGTGTCATTTATTTGTGCCCTGAAAAGCAGCCACAATCAGGGGAAAATAACTGCACCAGTGTCCAGGATTGCAACCTCGCTTGCCACATCCTGGCCAAATATTCATGGCTTACTTACCCTCTCATCATTTCCCCTCCTCACCCCCATGTCTGGCTTTTAACAATGTTCTGCTTTATAAAGATAACTTGAAAAGTACACATACCATAGTGTCACTCAAATATATAAATCCTTATAGAACTATGTGGGCAAAAAGTGTACAAGTGTGGCATTATTCCCCCTATCTTGACTGGGAGACTACAAATACCAGAATGCAATTCAGCAAAAGGTACATACAATGTTTTCTCAGAGCATAGAACTTTAAACCATATTGGGGCATAGTGTCCCCAATACGGTTTAAACAAACCAACAAAAGGTTATTCTAGTTTGCCTTGCATGTACATGCTGGATTTGCAATTCTCCATGTATAAGCAGCTCTTTACCCACAGGTAGTTGCTCTTTTCATGTGGGCCTCATGGCAGCTTGACCTTTGGAGTGCAATACTTTCAAGGACTGACAGTAGCAGGGTTTGAAAAAAATAATGCAGATGCTGTGTGTTTTCTTAGCGTGTTGTGAGATATTTAAAAATAAGAAAACACACAGCATCCTGGACTGTGGACTGTCTCATATCTGTGCAGTAACCGGCAACGACCCTGCTTCACTTCAAATCGAGGAAGGGGCCGGCACCCTCAGGCCATATTGCTCTAAGTGGTCTTGTAACTTGTGCTAGTTTATTAGGCAATATGGCGTGAGGGGGCCAGCCCCTTCCTCGTGTTGAAGCAAAGCAGGGTCGGTCCCAGTTACTGCATGGATGCGAGTCCTGGATCCAATGGCCAGTGATTTTTCACCCCAATGTTACTGTAGCTGTAACAAAAAAAACAACAACAATAAAACTAATACAGGGCCTGCAGTAGCGGCCCGGTAGTTATGGTTAAGTTGCGCAACCCATAGGAAGAGCCCATTTTGGGCGGCTTATAACTTCGCCCCCTCTGGACGAAGCCTCACAAAACTTTGGAAAAAAATAGTATATGGCTGTTACACTCACCTGGTCTCTGCAGAGAGCGTTGGGGCACGGTTGCAGCCCTCCCGGGTGAGGTCGCTCGGGTCCGACTTTGACCTCTGCGCTTATGTGGTGACTGGTGGTTATAGGTGATGCTGCTCAGAACTGCTCCTGCGTGGAGAATAGGGGGCGTGAGTATGCCAGCTTGTGCACCTGATCCCCTTGCAGACTCCTTCTCCCAAACCGTGGTACCCGTGGGATGCGCGGTCCCTGGAAAGCTCACCTGTTGATTAGTTTTGGCGAGCGCTCCGTCCTGCTGCTTCTGGCAGGGGCGCTTGTATGATCTGGACTGAGTTCCTTCACTGGTCCCTTGCACGTGGTAGTCCAGTCCTGCTGCGACTAAGCCACTATACTTCAGATAAGTGTTCCTGTTTGCCTTGGTCTTTCCTCGTCTGTTTTTGTTGTATTGTAAAGTTAGTTGTCTTGTATTGCTGTCTGTTCCGCTTTTGATGTTTGCTCTTTTGCTTTCTTCCCTTGCAGGTGATGTTGCCGGCCCGGCAGAAGCTGCGGAGCTTGAGGCGGCAGCCGGAGGGAACGAGGAACGAAGCTGAAGCGGTACAGTAGCTGGTAAATTGTTAACTAGGGGCGCGAAGGGTTCAAATGCGGCGCGGCCCCAAGACGGATGTTCTAACCTTGTCTTTCTTCTTCTTCACAGGGTCCGAGTTCGTGGATGCGGAGCGTGGTGCTGCAGCGTCGGGATCAAGATCACTGGATGTCAGGAGATGAGTCTGCAGATGAAGCGATGAAGCACCGGTTTCCTGGAGGTGAGTATGCAGGAGAACGCCAGGTTCAAAGGTAAGTAAACTGGTCCAAGCGGCGGTGAGCGTCACTTTGCACGCGAGTGCACAGTAACGCGAAGCACCGGCCTTAAGGATGGAGCAGCTTATATAGCTGAGCTTCTGAAGCCACCCCAACCAGGTTCAGCCTGCCTGCCACACCTGATGAGTCAGCACATGAAGACTAGGCCTAGGGAGCCACACCCGATGAGTCAGCACATGAGGATGTTCTCTGGAATAAAGGCTTTCAGCTCCTGGAAAGTTCTTGTAAAATTAAAGCACACCTGTACTGAAATAAAGTAAAAGCACTCCTGCACTGAAATAAAGTGTTCCTGCTCACATCTCTATATGAGCCTCGCGCCAAAGGCGCCAGGACTGAGTCCAGCCAGGGCCCCTGTGTTTATGGGTCCCAAAGGGACATAAGTGAGTCAAGTGACCCATTGCCCCCATCACTAGATGGTGTGGTTTTTGTGTTCTGGTGCCTGTGGCCATGACAGCACTCCCCCTCAAGGTCCCTCTCAAGGGTGGTTTCCCCCCCTGGACCTGGTTTAGTGGGGTTATTGTGGTGGAACTGCCTGATTAATCGTGTAGCGTGGACATGCTCACTGGGTTCCCAGGTCCGATCTTTCCAGTGTATAAGGTAGTATAACTTGGACCGGACCATCTTAGAGTCTAGGATCCTTTTAACTTCGTATTCTGGTTCTCCTTCAACTATTTCGGGATCCAGTGGAGTATCGATCCGCGTACCTGGTCTCAATGGTTTTAGGAGGGAGACATGAAACATGGGGTGGATCTGCATGCGGGACGGTAATTCTAATTTCATGGCCGCAGGGTGATCACAGCCTTGATAGTGTAGGGTCCCAGATATCTGGGACGGAACACTTGTGGTACTTTCAGGGGGATGTTTTTGGATGCTAACCAAACCTTGTCTCCGACTTGGTAGTCGGGAGCTTCCCTTCGGGTCGATCCGCAAACTGCTTCTGTTTCTCTTTGGCTCTGGCAAGATGCTCTGCTGCTTCCTTAAGAACCTGGGTGATGGTTTTGGGTAAGGTCATTACAGCAGGCATTTCTAATGATTCGAGTGGGTCGAAAATAGATGTCCGTGGATGTCGACCGTACACTATGTAGAATGGGCTTTGTCCCGTACTGGTGCGAATGGAGTTGTTATATGCATATTCTGCTAACCAAAGTATGTCCTTCCAGGTATCCTCGGTTTGTTGCAGCAAACACCTTATGTATTGCTCGAGGGTCTGGTTAGTCCATTCGGTCTGGCCGTCGGTTTGGTGGTGATGGCTTGTAGATAACCGGAGGTAGATTTTGGCAATTTTACCAAAATGTTTCCAGAATGCATAGACAAACTGAGTTCCTCGGTCTGATATAAATATTGATGGGAACCCGTGTAGCCGGACAATCTGTTCCAAAAACACAGTAGCCAGAGTAGAAGCAGTTTGGAGACCTTTCAGGGGAATAAAGTGGACCATTTTGGAAAACAGATCTACGAGGACTAAGATGGTATTGTATTCGTTACAGGAGGGAAGGTCTGTAATAAAATCCATTGATAGCATATGCCGAGGTGCTGGGGGTACTTCTAAAGGACATTGCAGACCTGCAGGACTTTGTTTTTGGGACTTTTGTTGTGCACAGGTGCCACAGGTTGCGATGGACTGCACAATATCCTTTCACCAAGTTGGCCACCAGTAATTTTTCTTTATTTTAGCCAGGTGTTTGGCTATTCCCGGATGCCCTTCTACTAATGAATTGTGATAGTTTGCGATGATTTGATTCTGTCATTTCTTTTCCGGGATGTACAATCGTCCTTGGTAGTATGGTAGGTTGTCCACGAACGTATACCGGTCTCCCTTCCGTAGCCATTCCTGTTGCGCTGGTGGACTCATCAAGTGTTGCAGGCCAGATTTTAAGTTGTCTAGAGTGATGGTTGCGGCAATCATGCCTTGGATTCGTCCTTCCGGGATGATGGCCACGGGGTCTGGTGTAGTGAATGCCTCTTCTCCCACACTCATGCGAGACAGGGCGTCCGCTTTTCCATTGCGTACTCTGGGTCTATAGGTGATGACAAAGTCGTATTCCGCAAAGAAGAGAGCCCAGCGGAGTTGGCGTGATGATTGCGATTTAGCGGTCTTCAGATATTGTAGATTGCGATGACCCGTGACAACGCTGACTGTATGTCTAGCTCCAAGAAGATAATGTCTCCAGGCTTTGAACGCTGCCTTAATTGCTAGCAGTTCTTTATCAGTGATTGCATAATTCAATTCAGGAGCTGAAAACATGCGAGACCAGAATGCCATGGGATGCAACTGACCTGTTTCGGGGTCTCGTTGTGACAGGACTGCTCCTATTGCTATGTTGGAAGCATCAGTTTCAACCACGTATGGCAGTTCTGGACGAGGATTCCGTAGAATTGGTGCTGTGGTAAATGCTTGTTTTAGCTCCTGGAAGGCTTTCTATGCCTCTGCGGAGCCAATTAAATTGTTTATTTTTCTGTAGTAAAGAGGTGATTGGGTGGACGATCTGGGAGAACCCGGGAATGAACCGGCGATAAAAGTTGGCGAACCCGAGTACACTCTCTACTCCCTTTATGGATGTTGGTGAGGGCCTGGTGAGGGCCAGTTAAGGATAGTGTCTACCTTGTGCATGTCCTTTCGTACGCCCCGTGGTGTGAGAATAAAGCCGAGGAATTCTACCTCTGTCACATGAAAGAAGCATTTCTCCAATTTGGCATATAGCCGGCGTTGCCGCAGTTTCTCCAAAACTGCCCGGACATGATTGACGTGGTCCTCCTTGGTGGTCAAATAGATAAGAATGTCATCAATATAGACAAGAGCACCACATCAGGACCATTATTTCATCTTTGACTTTAAACGTTTCTGTGCAGGCCTTGTGGTCATGTCAACTCATGTGCCTCCAGTGCCGGTACACCACAGGGAGAGGGGGTATTCTGCTATTTTCACCCTCACTCCATTGGAGGCTCTTGGGGAGCCATCTTATCTGATGGCACACCTAGCCACGCCCTGATTAGGGACAATTTTAATAACTTGATTGCTGATCTCTATGGGAACAGGATCTGTGACCAGAAGATATTAATGGCTTAGACCTGCATACTTCGCACCAGACATCCGAGCAAAATGTGTGCGCATACCATTTGACGGTAACAACTTCTTTGAATCAAAGATGGATGAGTCAGTATAAAGGTTTAATGCTTCTAAGGTCACATCGTAGTAATTGGTACTGACAATGAAACACCCTACTATGGCTCCCTTCTCTTCTAAATTCTTCTTTAAAGGGCAAAATGTTTGTTACTACACCTCCTATGTCGGCAGGGGCTGGGGCCAAGTGTTCACAGCCAAGCAAGTCCAAAGATGGTATCTCTGTTCAGGCAGAGGGAGGAGGAGCCAGAGAGGCCAAGTGATTTTGGCCATGGTCCCTTCATTCACACCATTTCCCAAACCTCTTTAATGGCGACTTTTTCCATTTGTCTCCTATGAGGGGAAGACTAACCATGTACTCCAAAAAGTGGCAGCGCACTACCTTGGATGCATGGGCCCCCCAAATGGTGTCCAAAAGTTACTCCCGTTTCTGTATTGTGTCCCCAGACCATCTACTGTCCCTTCTGTTCTTGCCTCCAGATTCCCTTCTCTTTTCCAAGATCAAGAGTCTCTTGGCAAAAGCAGTCATCAAGATGGTTCCAGTGGGGAGAAAGGAAAAGTGTGGCATTCCCCTATTTTGTGGTTCCAAAACAGGACGGGGCCTGTGTCCTTTCTTGTGCTTACAGCGCTAGAACAAGTTGCTCAGAAAAGACAAGTTCAAGATGGTGACCCTTCCCCACATCCATCGGACCCTCAAGATCAAGGATTAATTTCAAGTGCATGTTTATCAAAAGCACAGGAAGTCCTGAGGTGTCTGATTGGAAAGACCCCATTTCAGGTCCTGCCATCCATTCTGATCTTCATCCTAATGGTTTTTTGCAAGTTGGGGATGGTGATCACAGCGTGTCTCAGGAGAGAGCCCATGTCTGGGCAGGACAAAGACTGATATGTTTGGGATATTTCTTCTCTGTGAAAGATAGTGAGCTAAAGACTCTGGGTAAGTCTCTGGTAACCAGGACCAATGTCTGGCAGAGGGACTCCCAGGACCCCCATTGGTAATTTGCATATTTAAGTAACTTTGGGTCTCACCCTAAGTTACTAGGGGAATCCAGACGTGGACCCCTTGCTCACTATTCTTAGAGAGGCACAGCTCCTCCCTACTGATGAGGTCCAACCAGACCGAAACACGTGTCTGGGGATGCTGTTGGTACTCTTGTTCAGAGGAGAATTGCCTAGCATTTCGGTGCGGGACTGCCCCAGGGCAGGACAAAGACTGATATGTTTGGGATATTTCTTCTCTATGAAAGATAGTGAGCTAAAGACTCTGGGTAAGTCTCTTGTAACCAGGACTAATGTCTGGCAGAGGGACTCCCAGGACTCCCATTGGTAATTTGCATATTTAAGTAACTTTGGGTCTCACCCGAAGTTACATGGGGAATCCAGACGTGGACCCCTTGCTCACTATTCTTAGAGAGGCACAGCTCCTCCCTACTGATGAGGTCCAACCAGACTGAAACACGTGTCTGGGGATGCTGTTGGTACTCTTGTTCAGAGGAGAATTGCCTAGCGTTTCGGTGCTGGACTGCCCCAGGGCAGGACAAAGACTGATATGTTTGGGATATTTCTTCTCTGTGAAAGATAGTGAGCTAAAGACTCTGGGTAAGTCTCTCGTAACCAGGACTAATGTCTAGCAGAGGGACTCCCAGGACCTAATTTGCATATTTAAGTAACTTTGGGCCTCACCCTAAGTTACTAGGGAAATCCAGACGTGGACCCCTTGCTCACTATTCTTAGAGAGGCACAGCTCCTCCCTACTGATGAGGTCCAACCAGACCGAAACACATGTCTGGGGATGCTATTGGTACTCTTGTTCAGAGGAGAATTGCCTAGCATTTTGGTGCTGGACTGCCCCAGAGCAGGACATAGACTGATATGTTTGGGATATTTCCTCTCTGTGAAAGATAGTGAGGTAAAGACTCTGGGTAAGTCTCTCGTAACCAGGACTAATGTCTGGCAGAGGGACTCCCAGGATAGGTAACCAGTGCAGGGCCCGCCTTGCAGTAGTGACATGATCTACACGGTCAAGCCTCTTTAGCATCCGACACTGGGAACGGATATCCAAGATGAGGAATCTGTGGGAGATAATACAATAGAAAGAACATTACCTCCTCGTCCCCCTTCCTTGTCACAGTCGTTATTCTATGAGGTGAGTCCTCACCCGGGAGAAATATGCTTCAGAAGCCCCCTTAAACATTTTGCTTGACCCATTTCTTTCTTTTAACTCCTCCCCTCAGCTGGGAATAAAAGCACCTCGGACTCACTGAGACTTTTGGTTTTTGTCTGCCTCAAGTCGTGGCAGGTTCACGTTTGCCCACCCTCCAGTATGTCATAGGTAAGTAGTATTGCACTGTTTAGACATGATTATGGAAAGCTCTCTGTAAACATGTTCTTCCCTTTCAGAGATACCTTGGCTTTTTGGGCCAGAGGAGTGTGTGCAATATGTACCTATACATGGGTGACTCTTAACGTATGGAGGATATTTTCTTTCTAAACGATATGCTATAGATTTCTGCCGGGTGCGTATGTGGCCCTTGGAAGTCCTGCAATTAAAATGCACCAGAACAATGCAAGGGTGATTTCTGCAGAGCGTGCAAACAAGGAGAAAACCCAGTCTAATCCCTCCATCACCGGGATTACAAACTTGCACCTTCCAGCAACGAAGGAGAATTAAATGTAGCAACAATCCTCCCCAGAAAGATTTTCTTACTGTAGAGTCACACAATAGCAGGGCAGAAGGATTCAGGCTCACACAGGTAATAACATATGACTTGTAGAGGAAGGAAGAGGGACTCCAGACTTGCCGATAACCCTTGTGAGATTCAGGATGGCTGCCAGCTACATGGAACCTCAGGCCAGCCCTGTTCCAAACCACATGACCCTCAACATAAGGCCCAATCACAACCAAGCACAGTCTCCAGTACACAGGTGTCCTCACTGCTCGTAAGCACCACTGCAGGGGTGGAACGACGCTCCAAAATATAACAGCCAACTCAGTATGGCAGGGTGAAGTGTTCGAGTAGAAATTGGAGGAAGCAGTTTGTTGGAGAGTGGCAAGAGAGGTGTAATGAAAGAGGAGCAGTAGGATGGAGCCGGTGGTTGGAGTGAAAATCTGGAGGGGGTTGAGGCTAGAGACACCAGAAGGGAGCAGGAAACTTGTCATCAGGAAGAGGAGAGTTGTTGGAGAGTAGTACAGGTTGGAGGAAAATAGAGTTACCAGCAGGGAGAGTGAATTAGTATATATTATTACAAATGGCATTTACAAGATGTCGCCCGTGTCTCAAAGACATGCAGGACGCTGAGGATGTTTCCAAACAGGACATCCTGTTAAGAATAAAGGTAAGAGGGGGACTTAACGAGGATTATTGGCTTTTTAGCCAAGTTAAACTCAAGAATACTTACACAAATGTATCTATATCTCCTAGGGAATTTTCTTTGGCTATTAACAGATACATAAGCCACATATAACGTTACTGTGGCAAAAGACTTATTTGAAACATACTATTACTGTGGCACAAAAATCATTTGAAATATAGTATGTGAACATTATGGTAGTAAATCTTGAAGAATACATATTTAATTGGTGTGTTAGCAATAATATTAATCAAACGTATAATGCTTATTTACCAAATACACTGCATCTTGGGACAATCTACTAATGCTATAAGTTAATATGGCAACAGCCAACTATGTACTATCTATGCCCCTTGCAGCTATTAAACCAGTTTTGTGGAAGACCATGTATTACATGAAATCAGAACATTGCAATGCAATCAGACATTTTTTAGGGTAAGTTAAGCTAGTATTATACCACAATATTAATAAATAACTGTACTAGGATGGATCATTGCAACATTAATTCGGATCATACATGTTTACAGTTCTTTAAGAAGAAATAATGGCAAATAGCCTATCCACTGATACACCCTGTAAGGAAAGAGACGTATTCTAACATTGGGTAAGTGACTGCCCATGCATCTTTTTAATTTTAAGGGAGAGCACGAGGATAGAGCCCACTAAGGGCAATACTAATGTATTACTTTAATTTGTAGAATACTTCAAGTAACAGCATTGGTGAGTTTTTTAGCCAAACCTCACATTTACACAAAAGGTGAGGCACTACATTGGATTAAATGCACAATAATTTGACTTTAGATAATACTCATTGAGACGCAGGGACTCAACAGCAACTCTGCACTCATTTTGGGTAAATGGCACTTTGCATGGGTGTATTATGAGCGTATTACTATTTTTCTAAGAAAGACTTCTATGTATCTGTAGATTTTGGGTGCCTCGCTGAATCCACACTTCTTATAATGTATAATCGGTAGCCTTTAGGGGTTGTTCATAGACAGGACATGACAAATATTATAATATAATACAGAAAAGGTATTCAATACCTGGTTTTGTAACTTGAATTTTATTGTTCCTTATGTATTCTGTTTGTTTATTTTTTGTCTCCCGTTCTTGACCTTGGTATGTATATGCACATTTTGGCACTAATTATGTTTGTTTAAGATGTGCATTAAGAAAGTCAACATTGAATAAATATCAGCCTTGAAAAAGAGCATGAGTCGAAACACGTGTCGGCTGTGGCTATGATAATTAAATTGAACTGTTTTAGGTTTATGAATTGTGTATGAATTTTGTCAAATAACTAGATCTGATAAAACAGAGCATCGGATTACAATATATATTGCTGCATAATCAAATTTGGGTGTAAAACAACCTTCTTATAAGATCCTCTGGACACACTTAAATGCAGGATGAGCACAGTGTGCTGGTTTATTTTATATCCTTGTACACTATGCTAGGTTTACGGTATGACCTTCAGTCACCCGCTCTGCAGCACACCAATATTCACTATTTTGTTTAAAAACTTGTTTTGGCCAATCCTACTCTGTAGCGGTTCATCCGACTGATTTTCCTTTCCTTCAGTAACCATTCCGGATGCTACTAGTGGCCCCACCCTGGGCCATACAGTATTGGTTTTCAAACCTTCTGCATCTGCCCAAGAGGATCAAATTGTTCTTTATCTGCCCCTCAACCCATTACCAAGAGCAGAACTAAAAGCTTCATCAGGGCCCAGCTTCCCTCAACCTGAGGGTGTGGCTTCTAAAATCTGCATATTTGGGCACCTAGTCATGACACAGGAACGCAGACCATTCCCTCAGCGGCATGAGCACCTTCCACTAAACATTGTTACAATAAGAAATGTAAAAGGTTTTGTGCATTATGCCTTAGTGAAGGTGTCTCTGTTTGCCCATCTTCCACATCAAACACTGACATACTTGCTAATACTGCCAAAAGATGGTGCTGTGTACTCTTCCATCAATTTGGACTTGCATTGTATCCAGCTTTGCTCGTCATGTGGACACTCCTTCACTATGCACCAAGAGAGTTGTTGAGATCTTGAGAGACGTATTCAGCATGTATCCTGTATTCAGGAAGACTCCAGCCTTGGAGCTAAACGATGTTCTCAACACTGATGTAACACGCTTTCTAACTAATGCATAGCACCGAATCGAAGTTTGTCTATTGGAATACAGCATTTCTGATTGGTCTTTAGCCCAAGAGCAGCAGAAAACGGTCCTAGAACTCTCGCATTGCAAGGTGGATGTCGGCTTGCATCGGAATGTGTCACGAAATGCTGGAAGACCCTTATCAAGAAGAGTTAGCGGTGGGCGGTAGTTCTGTGAGAAATCCTAAAGGGTACTCCTCTCAGTCAGGGACTCTGTTTTCAGCATCACTCACTTGAAGAGTCTGTTCTCCTTTTCTGCCTCACACGCTCTTCTCACATCCAACTCCTGCTTCCCTGTCTTGTCATAAGTCCTCCGAGTAATTGGTCCAGTCATCTGTCAGTCATGCAGTGACCTACTGTCTGACCACAGCCACAGCAGTGCAGAGACACCCAATCATTGAACAATCAGCATGACGTCACACCAGAAACCAGTAATCTGAAATGTAATTAGATCCCATGCAGCATGTGTACCTCTACTGGCTACTTCCATAGGTAAACGAGCATGCTGATGTTATAGGGAGTAGCCTTTAAGCCAGCCCAGGGACATTAGGCGGGAAGCAGGAGGAAGGCGGAAAGGGCGGAGCCGAAGGGTCGGCAGTTAAGTTGGTCTAAGAGGTGGAGGAGGAATGACATAAGGTTGTCTCACCAGGATTTAGAGAGGCCTTTTTTTAAGAGGAAGAGTAACTAAACCCTCTTTCAACAACGAAGGGAAACAGCCTTCTAGAAAAGTAGGATTGATCATGGAAGGAAAAAAAATGGGCAGTAAAGCAGAGTGGCATTTGTTTAAGGAGTCATGTAGTGGCATGGCTTGTAATGGGGGTTGGATTGTTTAACTGGCTAAGAGCAAGAAAACATCTGATAGGGCTAAAAGGGAATCATAGAAAGACGGAAACTGTACTTTATCGAGTAGATCACTGAGTCATCCACAGGCTCCCACGGATCTCGATTCTGTCGGATTGTTACACAGGGCTATGCAGCCCGCCCACATCGTTGTGTGGGCAGACCGCCGTTGCGGTCTCTATTCCCGATAGGGAAGTGACGTTGGGTTAGGGAGGGGGCGGGACAGGAAACGCGGTCACTTCCGGGAGCTGCAAAGCAAAGGTTCCAAGGCAAAAGGAAGGGAGGACAGACACCCAGAGAGAAAAGTGCAGGAAATGGAGATTGAGGCCAGAGAAGGCGTGGTCGCTGTATCCCACTAGCTTCTAAGGATTAATAGAGTGAATCATAAATGATAAAAGATCAACGCAGATGTTGGCAATTCATTGTAAACGTTGACAAGGCCATCCCATCGCCAGCCCACCTGTGCTCCAGATACTCCTGCCATTTTGCCTGCTTCTTCATGCCTGCCGTTTCCTTTTGCCCATGCTTAGGTTCTGTGCTCCTGCGCTGGAAGGCCAGAGTGAACATTGCTTACCAGAGTAGTGCCCGCGGTGGAGCTCGCCCGGATTGTAGTGATTTTCTTGGTGAAGTGCGCTTTACAGATGTTACATGTTTGTGTACAGGAACAGGGGAAAGGCCATATTTTGCATCATGGTGAAATGGACAACGTAAAGAAAGTGGAACTGTAGGTCTGGAGGGTGGCCTCTGTGAAAGTACCTTACTGGCGCCCTGGGACTGCAAGCGGGAGCATCTTTCCCCGTCCTCAGAGCGAGCTGCCGCGATTTGGTAACTCATTTCTACCACCCTTCTTTATTGACCTGAGCCAGACTAAATGCCCTACATGTTAGGGTACGGACTAGCACCTGATCTGGCACCAAGTATGCAAATGAACCCCCCCCCCCCCCCCCCCCCCGTGGTGCCGCAGAATCTCTGGCACGCTTTGGCCCCTTGTATTATTTATGATCTGCGGAAACGATGTTTTGTTCATTTACTTGGGAGTTTCGGTGTTAACGTTGGAAATGTGCTTTTTTTACGCTATTATCAAGTCCACCAGATGGTGCCTACAAAACGCTTAGAAAAGGAGAATATCTCCCCACCTGTCCCAATGGGAACTATTATTTCACGATTAGTGCTTTGTGATCTCATATGTATACTTGGCTGGATTTTGATTTGCCTAGGATTTGATTATTGTTCTTTGTGATTTTTGGGAAGGTATGTGCCCACCACCGTACTGCGCTTGCCAGATATAGGGAAAAGGGCGGGCTACATTACATCATCCGTGACAGTTATACATGAAGTGTCCTGAGAATGCTAAGTGGAAAACGAAAATAAGGGCTACTTTCGTACAGTAAGCAACGAAATCAAATTTGTCAGATTTATTTTGAAGAATGGTGTACACTTAACTAATTGGGCATATTCAGTGAAAATTTAATTGACATATTCATCTGTTCCAAGTACTGACCTCGGTGAAAATGTAATCTACATATATCTGTTCCAAGTACTGGCCTCAGTGAAAATGTTATCTACATATTCATCTGTTCCAACTACTGGCTTGGTGAACATTTAATCTACATATATCTGTTCCAAGTACTGGCCTCAGTGAAACTGTAATCTATATATATTTGTTCCAAGTACTGGCCTCGGTGAACATTTAATCTGCATATTCATCTGTTCCAAGTACTGGCCTCGGTGAACATTTAATCTACATATTAATCTGTTCCAAGTACTGGCCTCGGTGAACATTAATCTACATATTAATCTGTTCCAAGTACTGGCGTGAGTGAAAATGTAATCTACATATTCTCATCTGTTCCAAGTACAGGCCTTGGTGAACATTTCATCTACATATTAATCTGTTCCAAGTACTGCCCTGCATTTATTTTCACTTGTTTTTGATGTTCCTGTATTATGGATTGTTTTTACTAATCGGAAATTAACAATGAATGAATGTAAAGAAAGTGGGGCCCCAAGTGTCCTAGCAGCCTAACTGCGCAAGGGAAAATTGTATGCACTGCACGGCTATGCCCATCATCACTCGTAAAATCGGCTAAATAACGCTTCCTAACACAAAATCTGGTGCGAGTACATCTAATTAATATTCTCTGCTTGACAGGGCATTCCAGCCTGCCGACCCAAACTCAAAAACCGACGCCATCCTAGTCTTACAGAGACAAAGGAATTTGAAATCCCTTAGAGAGAAGATGGCTGACTCCTAGTTGCGCGCTGACACAAGTCATCAAAGTGCAGAAGCACTCTTGCTAAACCCACCGCATCATTTTTATATGTCTCAATCGCAGAATATGGGGCCCGGATAAAATAGAAGAACGCAAGAATTTGATATGCTAGCAATGGGCCTCAAAGATGAGAGAATGATGGACCCTATGAATAATACAATTCTTACACCCGACATAAAAGCAGCTTGGAGAATCCTTGGACAACTTGGTTTCATAGCTAAAAGCCCATAGGAAGGATTGTGATGTTCACAATTAGTCCAATGAGGAGACAGTCACGTCAGAAGTAATAGCTATGTGTGAGTCCGTTTTGATGGGAACTGCTCCAGAAACCATGCAGCAATGATGAGATTCTAGACGTGGCCAATACAGTGCCCACCACTGACATGCAAGCTCACATCATGGACAGAGCTGAACCAATGCAAGCCAGCATCAAAACACTGGACATACAACTCGGGGAGTCCCTATACAACCATACACTGGCAGGGATATCACAGTAACCATAAAGTGCCAAGTGCCTCTATCAAGTATAAAGTGCCTACTAGCTAAATCTTTTACAATACTATTGGCTAAATTAGGTAGGGACTCGTCTCTAAACTTGAACCAGCGCTAGTTTCGACGAGGGCTTAGCCTTCCTCAGGGTATTACTTCCTTCATACTGTGAATCTTGGTACTCTTCCTGGGTCTAGGGGGAACTGATGACTCAGTGGCTCTGCAGAGACAACCTGTGCAATAAGGTTATGTACTCAATCTCGTTCCGTCCTCATCAGTCAAGGTGCCACATTCTGGGTTTGCTTCTTGTGCTTTTGTTCCATACTTTTTTGATTAATTTAGATTGGCGCACCCTGCCATGTCTTGTTTCAATTGTGCGTAGTGTTTTGCGGCATCTTTTTAGGAACTTATTGTGCCAGAGTCGCATTCTCTCCCCCGCATTTTTGAATTTGTATAAAATATTACAACTTGTTTTATTGAACATCTTAACAACAAGAGGTGTGCGCTCCAGATACTTCTTGATCCCCTTTCCACCAGATCATACTGCCATCGATGTAACAACTTAATCGCATGGAGTTTGTATTGACACAGAATCGAAACCTTATATGCTCTATAACGCAGTTTGTACCATAACGTTCCAGTCCCAAATCCCTCTGCCATTGCTCCCAAAGCCTGTCCGTGCTCCCTTTCCCTTCCTCTACCAAAGCACTGTATACAGCCAAGATAAGCCCCTTCATCTCCGTCCGAGAAGCTAGGATTTTCCCCATCGTAGTGAGATCTCTCTGTATCTTTTCCTTCCAGACTTTGGCCGTTATCACCCCCTTCAGTGGCAGATATGAGAATACCGACAAACTTCAGAGCGCGCGCTCCAAGGAAGTGGGACGGAAGTGGGCTGTCTGCTGTCCGCTGCTCGCAGCACAGCAGAAGAGCAAGCTAGACCAGACCTTTTCATTTCACATGCTTTTGGAGCGTGTGAGCCGCTTCCGAAAGCCTGCAATCCTTTTGCTTTCAGAGAAGACACTGCGTGCTTAGTGCACGGTAAGTGAAAACTCTGCTATTCTACAACCCACTCGTGCAATTCATGTTGTCTCGTAGCTGATTTTCAGCACGAGCAGTTAAAATCTAGCGTGGGTATTCACTGTTCATGCGTTGCCTTACCTGATGTTGAGAGTGTATTAGGAAAGCATCGCAAACCGCTGCCTCTAACGTAACGTTTGTGTCTCTGTCGTGGTTGTGCAACAGTATTTTCTGTGTGCTCACTTAATTAGACTAGCACTACATGAAGGCAGCATATTTCCTAGAAAACACACGCGGTTACTTTGTTATACGTGTATTTGAAATCCGCATGACCGGATTTAAGGCTGTTTAGCAGCTCGAGTTAACAAAACTCAGCGGGACACTTATTATTTTACGTTGCATTACCTGATGTGGAGAGTGGAGAGCGGATCGGGAATAAAACGTAAAACGTGATTTGTTACACAAGGTCTGTGTTGTGTTTATAGGTTAGCGCACCGTGCGCCCACACTCAATCACGCCATTAACACGAGGATACAGCATATTTACAAGCCACATTTACCGGGCTCTCTTTGCCACAGGCACAATGGCGAGTAACACTCGCAGTGGCAAACAGAACAAACACACAGCAACTATAATCAAGGAAGGTGCGTTTAAGTTTGCGTGGGGAGTCAAAGCACAATATCAAAGAAGTAGAAGATATAATTGATATTCATAATGATGCAAGTATGGATGGTACTAAAGCTGCAACCAGCTCGCTCGAGTTTAGTAGCAAGAAACCAAGTGATGTCAATTTGGATAAAGGTACAGGTGTTAACACTACTGAGGAAGGGACTACCTCCAATAAAAATAAATGCTTTCTAATTAAGGAGATGTATGATGGGGAATTGTCCATACAACATAGCTTTTTAAGTGTGAGAGATAGTGTTAAGATAGTTGTGCAAGATATTCCACCTGAACCTAACACCAACCCTATGAATGACCATATCTTGGATATTTCCATGATGGGGGCTACTGTATTGACTGAACTATCCAAGGGGGCGCGTCTCTCTTTAGGTCCCTCTACTCCTGCTACAGGCAGAAATGGTGCCTTGGAGCATGTGCACTTGCACACAGCCACTGGAAAAAATGCGCATGCGACTATCCTACCTGTAGCTTCTAAAGTGGAAGACAGTGAGGTCACAGGTAATTTGAAGCTGAGTCCATCTTCAATTGCCCAGTTAAAAGCATTTAGGGTGGCCATGTTCCAAATAGAGACGGAAGGGGCTTCTGAAAAAAATGCCCACATAAATAATTTAGAGAGAGGTGGGTGCTCTAGTCCTGTTGACTTAACTACCCCGCTGAGAATAAACTACGAGCCTGCACTTAACTCCTTCTCGGGGCCTTCTCCTGTTGCATATTCAGTGGAGAAGGTGGACTCACAGTTTCCTGTCATAAGTAGAATCCTCAATCTCCTAGACAAGGGACATGAGTTGACTCATTTGGAAATAAGAGCTCTCAAACGATCGAACATGGAGATCCTGGGAAGCATTAGCAAGATTGAAGGGATGCTATATGGTACTTTAAGTAAGGTGCCTCCAAATAATAAAGCATCGATGGTTCTCACTCGAGAGTGTGCCTCTAAATCTAATTTCCATGAAACGAATGTGAAGGGTTCCCAAACAGAAATTGGTAGGAATGCAGCACTGTTTCTGACACAATCGTTTTCACAAGCGGTCTCAGAGCATAAGGAGGATAGACCACTTAGTAAAAACGATTTCAAGGAACAAACTCAAAATCTGCAAGCTGGACAGATTTGCAGATTGGAGGACATGTTTTCAAAAATTGGCAGTGATCTAGCACGTTTGGCCAGTCACATAGGCCTACCTTTGGAACAAAATTATGCTCCATCTTCCGCAAGACGGGTGGATAGTCCTTCTGCACTTGTTCACGCACTTGAACTTCAGCAGCGTGAGGATGTTGAAAAAGAAACTCCACAGAATGTCAGTGTGGGTGGTGGGTCAGACATAGAGGACTTGAGCTCGAATAAAATACCTTTCATGTCTCGTAAGCAGAGGCGCTTACATTTAAGGGCTTTAAAACGAACTCAAAATGCAAAAAATGGCTCACCTGTCCTAAAAAAAAGGGGAGAAAAAAAATGGAAAAGATAATTCGAAATCCTCAAACCACCCAAGTAACACACATGAGAATGGGGAATCTGGGACTGACGGTCGGAGCGTTGATGAAGCTGTGGTAGATCTAGATCAACTAAATGCTGAAAGCAAACTTGCGCTGCAGCTTCCACAAGGAAACGCTGACCCAGAGTGCTATAAAAAAAAAGAAAAAAGTGAAGGCAGTTAAAAATAAATTAATCCCAAAACAACAGCAGGGAAAACGTAATGAGGAGGTTGGCATTGAAGAAGGGAATGCGACTGACGCATTCCCCGTTCACATCAGCCCGCAAGCAAATGCAGGGCGCAAACAAACCCAACTCTCCTCCTTTTATCCTATTAAAGTGGTTTCTACAAAAAACTCAAATCAGGCGAATGGGCGCAACCCTGCATCATTGATTCAGGGATATTCAGGTCAACCTAAAGGTCCCATCATTGAGCCTAAAACGACAGAGGCTATACAGCCTTCTGTGGAGACTAAGGTAGACACCAATTTGGATTGTGGGGATACACATCCAAACACAGTTCTTCCTCTCCTCGGTTGCCCGATAAGTAAGGAGAGGGACGTGCAGGGAATAGCTGCAAAGGGAGAGAACGATGGGGAATCCTATTCATGTGAAGAAGAGATTGCAGCGATACTGAATCCTGCTACTGTACTGGGTTGGAGCAGTGATCCAAAAATACATGGCAAAGTAAGATTGAATAGAGAATTTATTTTCAAACCCTTCTACAAAATCCCTATGTTAAGAATTTTGAATTCGAATGATGTTGAGTGAGTGAAATTGGCTAATGTTAACAATGGCAGAATGATTTGTAAGATATCCTCATCCTTCATTCTAAAACAGATATGGTACTTCAAAATGGAATTTGAACAATTGGGGCTGCAAATGAATTTATTGCATGATGAAAAGAGAGCTGTTTACTTTTTGAATTATGTGGCACCGCAACCTGAGACCTCCCTTAATATATCTGGTAATGTTATTGCATCATCCAATGTTTCTACGGATGCAATTGTGCAGCTAGCAGCCATTGCATTAAACATAAAGGATTGGTCATGGTTAAGTAACGTAGTCAATGCGGTAACCAACAGCAACATGGTAAATCAGTCACGGAAGTCAAAATAGTATCCAGGTATTTTCCTGGAATGTCTGTGGGTACCATAATTTTTTTCAGCATTTTTCTTCAGCACTTAAATTGAAGAGCTTGTTTAGTAATACAGCAAATATTCTCCTGCAGGAGACAATGCTTACTAAACAGATGTCTGCTGGTGGGTACTGTGTTTTTTCTACTAGTGCAATAAAGTGTGGGATGGGTCGCCCTTCTGGCGGCCTGGCGATCTTGATCAGCAACAGGATCAAGGCCTATTCAGTTATATCACATTTATCGACCAATATTCTAGCTATAGACATAGAACTAACTGCTGGAAAGAAGGAAATGATTATTCTTTTAAATCTATACTTTAACCCGCTTAAACATAATATGGATGAGTTTTTAAATACTCGATGCAATCTTTGAAAATGCAGTATTTAGCAACAAGTATGAGGGCATTATTGTTGGAGGTGATTTTAATGCAGATTGTCTAGGCGGTCTGTATGGTTGTCTTTCAAATAGTCAAAAAAAGCCATCATAATTGGCCTGCCTTGGAAGGAATTTTTCATGGCTTGGAACCTGCGATTTGTAAGAATGTATCAAGATACTCTACAATATACTTGGCATAGAGACAACTGTCTTTCTTCAATTGACTTCTTTGTTATATCCAAGTTTGTTGAATCTTTGTTCTTTTACCAATTCCATTGACGTGGGTCTGAGTGATCACTGTCTTATTTCTACTAAAATAGATTTATTTTGGATGCAGCTGGCAAATGTTCCGGAATTGGCCCTCGTAGAAATAGAGCGTCTCCCGGGCACTATTCGATGGAACAAATATTTATGCCTGAAACTGGTTCAAAGACTAAACAGACTGGCTTTATATGATCCTGGCCTGAATTATACAGTACCGGATCTCATTTGTATTGAAAATCTCAATAATGATATGATAAGAGACACCTTAATCTGGCTATCTGAAAGATATGTAAATAATCAGGCAATGCATCTACATCGCTTTGACCCTCATATAGTGTTGCTTAAGAAGCAAAAACGTAGTGATCTAAAATACCTAGCAGCTCAATAGCTTTCCATTTCTGAATACATGGCCAACAAAAAACAAATTGTACGAATGTTTAGCAATAATTGCAGAAGACATCGCCAACTTCTTCATCTACGTGACAATCAAAAAATAGTAAATTATTTATGTAAACACAATACTAAATCTATTTGGCAAATGTTCAAAAAGTCTGGACAGAGCATAACCGAGACGGCGCTACCCAATGTAATATCAGCCAACACCTGGGTTAAGTTTATTGCGGAAAACTTTAAACTTACTGGGTCTTTTTCCTCTCATCAATTTACCATAATAAAATATATACTTTACCTTGTTTTTGCTGGTCAATTGAAAATATTATCTGGGCAATAGGCAAGCTTAATTTTTCCATGGCTTCTGGTCCAGATGGCATACCTGCATGTGCCATTATGGCTGATCCTTCATTCTGGGCCAAAATGTTGTTTATAAAGTTTGAAAAGATCTTTATTACAGGGTCCAATCCTCACTCGTGGCACATCGCTATGATTGTGCCCATTTATAAAAAGAGAAATCCGGCAGAGCCAACAAATTACAGGCCTATCGCCCTTATGGATTGTTCTTACAAAGTCTTTACAATTCTGCTTCTGAATGAGATGGACCAATTTATAAAATCTCACGACATTCTATCCCAGAATCAAACTGGTTTTCGAAAACAAATGGGAACATCCATTAATGCGATTATTTTATCGCATATGTTGTATTCCTGCAAAAAAAATCAGGCAGGTAATATTTATATGGCATCTTTAGATTTGCGCTCAGCGTTTGATTGCTGTGGTGCAAACTACAAAAACTAGGTTTCCCTGAAACCATTACACAGTTATTGGCCCTTCTTCATACTGATACATACTTTAAGATTCAAATCAACAGGCAGGGTGATGTTACGCATTAAATTCTCACCTGCACAGGGGTGAAGCAAGGCTGTAGCCTGGCTTCTAATCTTTTCAATCTTTACCTGGTTGATATCGAAAAACTTTGGGAACAAACTATATGCTATCCGGTCAAACTTGGGCACTTCAAGATTCACTGGTTAGCTGATGACATTATAATATTTGACAAAACACCACAGGGTCTGCAAAATAAATTACAGGTTTTTTCGACCTTTGCTACCGAACATAACCTTCGGGGCGAACGTAGATAAATCTAAGATTCTAATTTTATCAGGATTGAAAAAAATTCCTCGCTACTCATGGACTTTTAATAGTCACAAATTGGAAAGAATTTCTATGCTTAAATACTTGGGTTTTGACATCTCCAATGACTTTTCTAAAAAATACTGGAGGAACTTATTAACTGCCAAAGTTAGACCTTTGATTTCACTTTTGAAAATAATTAATCAAAAATTTTGCAAATTCTCTTTAAACCCTGCACTTCAATTCTACATACTAAAGATCGAACCGATAATCTTGTACAATTTGGACTTGTGTCCGCATTAAACATTGATGATTTGCTAAACTCTATAAAAGGGCGCATTTGGAAACACGTATTAAATCTGGCTAAATCAGTTCCAAATGCATGTATATGCATAGAATTGGGTTTGTCAAGCTTGTCTTCGCGCCTCTGACGGCATCAAATGAATGCCTACGTCAAAATGTTGAATGCCCCCAGAAATTCCATTTATGTGGAGTTTACCAGGATGCTGGCTTTCGAGAATCCTACCTCGATGGTACTCTTTAAAAAAAAGGATGGATCGGGGGGCGTGGGCTGGAGCTCTGGCGACTCGGATGCTCCTTTAAGAGCCCACCGTGACGGGCCCGCTGCGGTGCTAAAATCTAATGTACAGACGGCGAAATAAACCCCCCAAAACCCACCTGGGGTGTCCGAACCTCCGCTGCTTACTGCGGCCTCCACTCCAGAGCTGAACGGGACCAGGAAGCCAGCCCCCTGAGCTCCGAAATCAGCAGCCCCTCCGCCGCCTTCATCCAAAATGGCGGGCGGAGCTCGAGAACCTGGCGTGTGGGGGATGCAGACTTCGGCAAGTGACTAATCGACATTGGAGGCAGTCCGGACCACAAAACATACCTGATCTGGGTGCCCCCACCAGCCGCCACACGCAGGCTTAACAGTGCTGCGCCTCCTGGGTGCCTTCCAGTCCCGACGCGGCACCGCTTTCATTCCTGTGCTATGCCGGCAGCCCCACCCCGCTCTAAGTAGGCTCTTGGGCGCGTGTGCTGGTGCGGGCTCCGCGGGCATGAGACGGCGCTCGTGAGGGAGAACCCTTCTGTCCACAGCGGTCCCTCGGGTGCCTGGAGGCCCCCAGGTCACAAACAGGTGCAGGCAGAGGACTAATACGGGCACTGTGCCCTTACAGCAGGCTACCTCCTTGGAGGACTGGACCTCCCAAATCGGCAAACCCGGATCTCCCAGGAGGGGCCCCACAACGTGGCAGGTGTGTTACACTCACCTGGTTCCCACAGGGGCGTCGATCGGACCCGGACAGCTGCGGTGTCCACCAAGGTGATGCGTAGTGAAGAGATGACAGTCTGTACTGGCCCGCCTAATCTTGTCTGCTGGACTCGTAGAAGTATTCTCCTGCAAGTGGAGAAAGGGATTTAGCCACCCGTGGACTTTAGTGATGGCCCCTCAACTGTTCTCGTTCTCCCCACTAATCACCTCCGATATCCCCTTTTGGTAACCTCACCTTATGTTTTTAAATGATGAGCTCTCCATCCTGCATGGCATGCAGGGGCGCCTAGATACCAGTTACTTCACTGGGTTGAAGGTACTGGAGGAGTTCCGGAGGAATATTGACTCCAGTGTCTATAAAGTTCAAAGAGTTCAATATGTCCGATGTTCACTCTTGTTCCATTCCCTCGTTAGTTTGCAGCTGCGTCCAAAAGAATATTGCCTGGAGGCAGCTGATGGCGTTCAGGTAAGAGTCTGTATTACCAAACACTGTCCGGTAAAAGTTGCATGAGTTTAACTTGCTGTTTTCTCTCCCTTTATAGGTGCGGCATAGGAAGATGCGGCGAATTAAAGAATAATACCTCCGGTGTTAAAGCAGGTATGCCTATGGTGGCAAAGAGATTGTCTTTGTCGGTTTTCTCGGCTCACCTTGTTATTCCTTTTCTTTTCCCCCCCAGGTGCTGGATTTCGATGAAGAAAATGATGGAGGCAGCGCCGAGTCGAAAGATGCGGTGGACTGGTGAGTATAACGCGCGCTGCTGCTGGCGAAGCGACGCATGCTGAAATAATGTCCTTTCCAGGCTACGAGATGTGCTGGGTCCGGAATCAGGTAAGGAATCAAATAATGTCCGTGATCTAACCTCTTCTCCTTTCTTTTCCTTTTGTCTAGGAGTTCCGGATTCGAGGCGGGCGTGGCAGAAGACTGGATGCTGACTTGCAGACACGGTGAGCGTCACGCTGCTGGATGCAGAATAACACGAAGCATGGGCTGCTGTTCGGGTGTGGTTTAAATAGCCTGCAAAGTAGTCCCAGGTAAGAAGTTCCCCAGAACCACACCCGAGTGAAAAATAGTCCCTGTAATAAAATAGTCCCAACCAGGCCTCACGTTGGCTTGGACTCATTTGCAGCATGGTCTGCATAAGGTAAGTAAAGTCTATGAGCCTGACGCCTGTGGCGCCAGGACTGATTTCTATGATGAGCCTGGCGCCTAAGGCGCCAGGACTGAATCCAAACAGCCCCCATCCGGGGCTGTTGGGGTTTTAATGAGTATCTGGATGCCTGCTCCCGGGGCTGATGGACTCGATCCGGATGCCCGGGGGTAGGCATCATAACAAGGTGCCCCCCCACAGCATCACCCCGGAACTCCTCTGCCCCAGGATAGGAGCTCTGCTGCTAACGGAGGGTCTGGCATTCACCCCGCAGGTGGCCCCACTCTTCCGCCGGGAACCGTACCTCTCCCATCACGCACCGGACTTGACTCGCCGTGCCTGGGCACCCCCGCTGGGGGCTAGGGGATTTCAGAAGCGGCCCTGCACCCCTTTGGCAGCTCTTCCCCTCCCGGGGCGCCCCGGCCCACTCTGCTTCCCCCCACTGCCTACATATAATGGTGGGGGCCCTCAACACATGGACTCCCTCAGCCCAGCGAAGATTATCCGCGGAAGGCGGCAACATACTCCACGCATAAAGCGTATTTATCAATATCAAGAAGTCCATATCCTCCTGCCCGGACCAAGCCTCGGCCGGCCCTTCCCATTCGCCCAAGCTGAATATTGAGGGTCATTAGAAGCCCCCCTGCTCTTCTCACTCTGCAGCCCATACTTCCTGGGGCGCCGGGCCCACTCTGCTCCCCCCCCACCGTCACAGCATAACAGCAGGGGTCTGCATTCCACAGCAGGGGACTGCAATCCACGGACCCTTTGAGACCGCCAATTACCAGCTGCAGAACCATGTTTCCCACTTCAACATCCTCCACCTACGCCTCTGAGGGTCCTCGAGTCCACCTCAGGAACCAGATCTGTAATAATGGCGAAGCAATTGAAGGCGGGCAAGAACTCAGACATCGTATCCATGTTCTCGATGACGGACAAACGGAAGAAGCTCGACCTCCTGAAAGCCACCCCACCAAAAGCCCAAGAAGACCGGGGCTCCCTAGCTACCAAAGAGGACATACAGGCGTTCATGGCCGACATTAAATCCGAAATCAGATCCTGCATGATGTAGCTTACCACCCAGCTAGAACACACAGATCAAAGGGTGAACGAGGTGGAACAAAGACTGGGGGAAATCGACGACCGCTCCCAGGACCAGGCAGTCGCGCTGGGGGAAATCCAAAGCTCTATAAGATCCCTACAGGATAAGTGTGAAATCCTTGAGTTCAAGCAAGAGGATTTGGAAAACAGGGCCCGGCAAAACAACCTCCAAATCCGTGGGGTTCCATCTCCGGTGCCAGACAAAAACCTGGCCGAATACGTGGGGGACTTCATCCAAGCTCTGCTTCCACACCTAGATAAACCACAACTCCTTTTGGACCGCACACACAGATTGCACCCACGACGAGGGGTGGATTCGGATCTTCCTCCAGATGTGATAACAAGAGTGCACTTCTTTACCACAAAGGAGGCAATCTCAGCTATCAGCCGCACCCGAGACGAACTTTCCTTTCAGGGGTCACCTCTCCAAATATACCAAGACCTCTCCCTACTCACCCTCCAGAAGAGGAAAGCCCTCCGGCCCTTGGCACTCTACCTGCAGGAGCAACAGATTCGGTACAGATGGCTGTTCCCAACCGCTCTACAATTTACGTACAAGGGCACGCTACGCAGAATCAGCCACCTCGAAGATGCCAGAAAGATCATGCAATCCTCCGCACCTATAGAGGACACTTCACCAAGGTCGGAGGACCATATAGGTTGGAAATCAGATGTCCTTCCAAAGCCTAGAAGTTCCTCATGGTCCAAAGTCCCGCGAAATAGCAGGAGAAAATAGAGCGTAAAAAGATACTCTGCTGGAGGGTTGCCCCCTCTGGGGATGTCCTCCAAATACCGTTACGGAGATGCCTCGCCGTCTTTGACCCATCCACGGATGATCATGTTCGACGCAGCGGGCCCCACCCACGGCCCATGCCCAGTTCCAAGGTACATTCCACCCCTGAGTCCTTGGAACTCCGTTACTTTTGTATTTTCACGATTGGCCCTGTTAGCCAGGGGGATGGCCACACTTACAAAATTGGCCCCTCCACCAGTTAAAGTTATGCTCCCCTGTTGGGGGCACATGTTAAAACCCCAAGAGCAAGGTGATTTAGTGCTAACATTCCCCCGGGATGCTGGCTAATCAACACCTCACCGACCCTACCCCCCGAACATAACAGCAGGGGCGGATCAAGCACAGGGACATCAGACCCTAAAGTTCCTTACGCTGAATGTTAACGGATTGAACTCTCCCGCTAAACGGAAGTCGATCTTGAAAAAATTCCAGGACGAGGACGCAGCAGTAGCTCTGATACAGGGGACCCATCTGCTACCGGAAGATTGTGGACGGCTCCGCTCTAGGTTTTTTTCCCACTTCAGTTTTTTGCTTCAGGGAGCTCCAAGAAAAGCGGCACAGCAATCCTTTTTAGAAAGGGCCTGAACCCTCAAATTCTGGATACCAAATCATGCTGGAAGGCCGATTCATGGCTGTCAAGTGTCAATTGCTGGGAGATATCTACTCTTGTTTCAATATATGCCCCCAACACTGGGCAATCAGCCTTCTAAGACTCGGTGGGCGCCACCTTATCTCACTTTATAGAAGGCCAAACTATAATCGGGGGAGACTTTAAAGGAGTGCCGGACCCCACGGGGGACAGATCCCACCCCCCCCACTCCCGGAGACTTCACTCAGCCTCCTACGCTTGTTTAGAACACTCGAAGTGGTAGAATCATGGTGGATTCTCCATCCTTCTGAAAAAGATTACCCCTTCTACTCCTATGTCCATCGGACCTTCTCAAGGATAGACTTCCTTCTGATGTCCACTCAGGTGCTCACCTACACCGAAGAGGTATCCATCGGTCCCCGGATTCTGTCAGACCACGCCCCAGTAACCATGGAAACCCGACCACACATACCAAAGCCCAATTGTGCCCCCAGATGGTCACTATATGACCCAATGCTCAATGAAATGCCGCTCAGGGATACGATCGCAAAAGCGGTCAAAAACTTTCTCAAGGAAAACCCGGTGGAAGACACCTCCCCCGCAAACACCTGGGACGCCCTAAAGGCGGTGATCAGGGGTGAGCTAATCACACAAGGGGTGGCATTTCATCGTAACAGATGCCAGGCCCGCCTAGCCTTGGAAGAGGAACTTAAAACAGTGGAAGAGACTCATAAGGAAAAAGGCTGGTCCCCCAGGACACAGCGAGCCATCCGCATCGCCAGGAAAAAACTAGAGGCTCATTACGCCGAACATACGGCCCACCTTATGGCCAAAGCCAAGCAATTTTACTACGCCAAGAACAACAAGGCTAACAAGCTGCTGGTAGCCAAACTAGCCAAGGTGGAACGTAACATTACCATCGTTGGCCTCCGAGACTCACAGGGGATAATACAATATGCGGAACGCCAAAAACTACACATGGCGGCGGAACATCTGTCCCAGGTAATGACGGCATCCTCCCGGAACCAGATGGAACAAAGAGAGTACCTACGGAAGGCGGCACTCCCCCAACTGCACGACTCGCCTAGAGAAAGCCTGGAGTCCCCAATTACAGGTTAGGAGGTTGAAGAAGCTATTAAAGCCCTCAAACCTCGGGCCCCAGGCCCCCATGGTTTCTCCACGAGATTTTACAAAATCTTTAAACCCCAACTGATCTCCCCCTTGGTGGCACTCTTCAATTCCTTCAGGGAAACGGGGACAGTGACCCCTTCAATGCAAGAATCCACCACAATCCTCCTTCCTAAGCCAAGGAAAGACCCGAGAGACCCGGCCTTTTACAGGCCAATAGCCCTCCTGAACATCGACGCCAATCTATATTCCAAGATCTTGGCTAACCGTCTGGCGCGCGTGCTGCCTGAGCTAATTCACACTGACCAAACAGGCTTTATCCTAAATAGATCTGCAGGCGATAACATGCGCAGAACCCTGAATCTGGTCGACCTAGCCACGCGCAACTCCCAAGGGATAGTGTTGATGCCCTTGATGCCACCAAAGCCTTTGACAAGGTGGATTGGTCCTTCATGCATCTTACGTTGGAGGCCTTTGGATTTGGCCCGACATTTCAGACAATGGTCCTGGCTAACTACAAAGCACCAACAACTCTTTAGAATGAATGGTTCTTTCTCTGCTCCGATCTCCCTGACCTGTGGGACCAGACAAGGCTGCCCCCTATCCCCACTGCTGTTCGCGCTCATTATGGAACCATTCACCCAAAGCATCAGACAGAACAGCTATATCAGGGGCCCTCACTCCAATCTGTCACAGCACAAAATCGCCCTATTCGCAGATGATGTTCTGCTCACGATCTCGGAACCCCGCACCTCACTACAACATGCCCTAGCCGAAATAGCTAGCTACGGTGAGGTCACTGGCTTCGCCATTAACTTTTCCAAATCAGTGGCCCTGAGCATAGGTCTCTCCCTGGAGGAGCGAGAGGCCCTGATCCCAATGTGCCCAATTACATGGAGGAGAAAGTCCATCCCCTACCTAGGGGTCCAGATCCTGGCAAACCTGAGGGATACATTTCCAGCTAATTTCCCCAAGCTCTTCAAAGAATTCGAGGATGACTTGAAACGCTGGGCATCCCAAGAAATCTTCCTAATGGGTTGCATAATGGCCTGCAAAATGAACCTCTTACCAAGATTCCTCTATGCCTGTTCATCCCACCCGGTAGCAATCCCAACATCCGACCTAAATGAGCTGCAGAAGAAGATGCTCCGGTTCATCTGGAAGGGCAGAAAAGCTAGAATCCCCTGGAAGACACTAATAGGGGACGAAAGACTTGGGGGCCTGGGGGCCCCGACCTGCAGGCCTATAGGGCAGCAGCACAACTAGCTCATGTCCGCGCCTGGCAAATAACCTCGGACCACCCAAAATGGGTGGAACTTGAGCAGGCACGGCTCCCGCTCCCCCTCAGATTCCTTCCGCACATTCCACCCGCCCTTAGAGAACACAGGGAGGGCCTCCTGCTAGCAACCAAACACACGCTGGCCTCCTGGGACTGGGCGTTAAAACGCAAGGGGATCCCGAGGGGACTGAGCCCCCTATCTCCAGTTTTCCACAACCCAACCTTCTCACCCGGGACGCACCCTCAAAACTTCCAGAACTGGATCGAGGGAGGCCTCGAAACCTTGGACCAACTATATGAGGGCGCCCTACCCCGCACATTTGAGCAATGTAAGAAGCGGTTCCAACTTCAAGAGAGGGACAGGTTCACATATTTTCAGCTACGCCATTGGTGCTCACATCCGCAGACCCTCCAAGCAGCTACACCCCCCCTCACAGCCCTTGAACTAACTCTCAAGGACCTCCCATCCCGAGGCAGAATATCTATTCTATACCAACAATTTTCCGAGGACTTCCTGACCACAAGGACCCGGGCTATGGCTCAAAGGGAAGCGGGCTCGGGACACCCGCTGGAAGACCAAGCCTGGGTGGACATCTGGTCACGAACTCACGCAGCATCTACCTGCGTCACCAATAGAGAATGTGCGTATAAAATTCTACTGCGCTGGTACTACTCCCCTCTCAGGCTCCATCACATGAACCATTCCCTCGACCCTCTTTGCTGGAGAGGATGTGGCCGACCGGGCTCTTTCTTCGACATGTGGTGGGCATGCCCGAAGGTCCAACAGTTTTTGAAACTATGCCTAGCGGTCATCGAACAGATCACCTGGACCCCACTTCCCCTTGACCCCAGACCCGTTCTCCTAGGGACCCCGATCCCAGGAATATACCTGCGCTCGGGAAACAAAGCTAAACTACTAACCCAATGCCTCCTGGCGGGGAAAATAGAGACCACCTGCTTCTGGAAGGCCCCGGAGGGCCCCTCGATGATCCAATGGTGGGGGAAACTATGGGACATCCTAATTGGCGAAAAGGTGACAGTGGCAAAAGCCGGAATCCTCCACCGCTTCCAAAACATTTGGGCCCCCGTCCTGGAATATGACCAGAGATTCCCTTCTCTGACCTTTAAGCCCAATAATGCCCGGCGAGTCCTGGGGGACCACAACGCCACCTGAAAGGAGAAATACAAAACAAGGTGGACATACCGAAGCACAAGCGTGTGGGAAACACACCTGCACCAAGGGCAGGGAAGGGCGTCGGTTGGGGGGACATTGAGGGGAATGAATAAGAGCCATGCTATATGTTGGACTTTCTGTAAGCTTGTTACCTTGCCTTGGTTTAAAATAAACATATAAAAAAAAAAAATGGATCTTGCCATTCTACGAATCAACACCGCCAAAGAAGATTTAGCAATGAGAGTGAGTTATTCCAAAAAAATGTTATATCAAATGGACTGGGTTGACTCTCACGATAAAATTGGTTCATATCAGTTGTACAAAGAGTTTGCCTTACACACACACAAAAGGGCTCTGAGGCTGATGTATGTAGAGTGTTTCCCTGACATTAATGTACGGGAAATGTATATGCGTTTTCGTTTGAACCAACTTCACTCAAAAGAACGTATCAGTCATTGGATGCATTTTGATTCTGATATATATCGCTTTTGCGAGATAGCTTCACAAAAGGAAACCATAAAACATCTGGTTATTTATTGCAGACATTTTGAAAAAGACAGAATTGCGTTTTTGGGAGACAAAAATGTTGGGAACTCTATTCCTTCACATGAAATGCTATGGTATACATGCATGAATAATCCTCACATTGCTTTCATGTGTGCCTTGGCCAGACTATTATTCAAAATCGAAGAAGAACTTGTGCAGAAAATGAAGTACTGTGAAAATGATGTAAATTGAGCATTATGTGCATAGAAACTTTGATAGTAATAATATCCAAGGCCAATGAGGCCTTTTTGTAAGCGTGTTTCCAAACATTAGATTTTTGTGATTTCTGTTTTGGTAAATTGGGATTATTTGTGTAATTTTACTGTGAAGAAATAGGTTACTTTGAATGTCCTTTATGGTTTTTTTTAATCTGAGTTTGATGAAATGTAGAGCTACTTTTATTGTGAACACCTGAATTTGTATTTTAATTTTTGCAAGTGTGAAAAGTTTCTTTTGTAAACTATAACACACTATATTAATAATAAAAATTAAAAAATACTGACAAACTTTGCGTCCCCAGCACCTCTTCCAATTCCACCAAGGAGATAAACTGCCCCAGTATCCATAGCTGTCCAATTCTCGTTAAGCCTGCCTCAAACCAACTCTGGAACCTGTCTAAATTAGGAATATGATCCCTCACCCCTGGTGCCCATAGATAACTAACGGGGAAAGCCAAGTCTGCACACCCCTCATCCCCAGACCCTTGTGCCATATGTCCCAAATAACACCCAGGATAGGATGTTCTCTAATCCTTCTTGGGATCTGATCCCTCGGTACCCACAGCCATTCTCCCACTGTTGTTGGCCTGAGGTGAAAGTTCACCCACTGACGCTCTACCCGTTACCTCAAATGCAGGGTCAATATTTGAATCTGAGTGGCCTTATTATACAGATACAGGTCAGGGAACTCTACCCCTCCCCTTTCCTTCGGAAGCACCAAAACATCATACGCCACCCTAGCCTTCTTTCCCTGCCTGCCACAAAAACTTTAGAAGACGCTCCTTCACCGACCAGAACATAAAATCAGGAATCCTAATAGGGAGCATCTGAAATAAATATAAGATCCTGAGCAGGAAATTAATTTTTATAGTGTTAAGCCTCCTGAGCCACGATATATAGTTAGCCTACCCCTTTTTTCCATATCCCCAAATAGCATTTGTAACCAGGGGGGATAATTTGCCTCATAGAGCCCCTGTCTGTCTCTCGTGAGAGTCATCCCCAGATATCGTAAATGGAGAAACCTAAGGGTACATTGACATCTCAGAGGGCTTCTGCATACGAGGTAGTTGTATCGAATCCTGAAATCAAAATAGTCAGGTGTAAAATCGTGAACCCTGCCACGTTTGTAGCTGAGCCTGTGGCAGAGGGTGAGCATGTGCATGATTGCTCTAATTATGAGGAGTTCTACGGCGATATCCTGTGTGTAAAGGAAAATGTGTTAGCAGGGGGGGGTATTCTTTACCTTGATGTGTCTTCAAAAATGTATCAAACTGATGGGGAAAGGAATTCAGGTTCAGCTGTGGTAAGGCACAGAGCTAATGGAGAATTTGAAGTGGGAGCAATTGCAAGACTACGTCTCACTTTTCAGCGCAAGCAGCAGAATGGGTGGCGCTTATTGTCGCGCTCAAGAAACCTGCAGGGCAGGAAGTGACGGTGTACAGTGACTCTGCATCTGTGACATCAACCATGCAAGCAGAGCTATCACGTTAGAAAAGGAGGGGTACTTCCGAGCGGACGGCACTCCAGTGCAACACGCAGCATTATTGAACAGGGTTATCAAGGCACTACAACTCCCAGTTGCCATTCTAATAGTTAAATGGCAGCACATACTAAGCAAACTGACGATCTCTCGTGGGAACGAAGCCACAGACGAGGCCAAAAGGGTTGCATATTCACCAGATATTTCGAGTCAATACTCCAGATGTAAAGGAAAAAGTAGTTACAATTATGATTGGAAATGAAGGGTTTAATCATTTATCAAGAACAAAGTTGGAGGTTCAAGGTTGTGCACCACAGGAAGAGCAAGAATTGTGTAAACAAAGGGGGTGTCCTTTATCCCCCTCTGAAGCATTGTGACCACAGGACCGCACTGGAAAGCCGGTGATGCCTATAGCCTTGTTAACGGTAACACTTGAATAGCTGCTCTACCCTGCACATGTAACTAAGGAAAACCTTGCAGCAGCTATTGCGGAAGACTGGTTTGTACTGAACTGTTAGAACACGTTGCATTTTATATAGTAAATTGCTTTGTATGTCAAATGTTTACCGCTGGGCACACACTGCAAGCGATCTGATGCATGATTCCTCAACCAAACTGTCCTTTTCAGCATTTACATATTGACTATGTTGATATGCTGCAAGTGTGTAGTGAATACAGGCAGTGGGGGTGTGTCCCTTTTCTAGGTGGATTAAAGTAGGTCCTTTTACTCACCCCGATGCCACTTGTGCAGAGACGTTTTTAGTCCGAGAAGTCTTTCCTAGATGGGGAGTGTGAGGTGCTGAGATCCGACAATGGGCCCCATTTTGTTAATTAAGTATTTGAACAGATTAGCCTATTGCTTAGTATAAAACATACGTTTTCTTCTGCTTATCACCCGCAACTGAACGGGATATGTGAGAGACTCAACAGCCTCCTTAAAGAGAGAATTGCCAAAATTGAAATTGACATTGAAAAAGGGATGGCTGTATTGCCTGCCCCTTGCATTATGTGCATTAAGGAATCAGACTGGGTCTGACCACCGCCTCACATTCCACGAACTAGTGACAGGGAGATGAGTGAGAATGCCTTTGTCTCCTCCATTGAGGAGAAGAAGTGATGCCCAGAAGACTGCAGAAATGTTAGAAAATGCAGAAATGTTAGGAAATGAGTTACATGCTTATTTGGCATGTATGACCGCTAGTATCTCTGTCATTTCTAATCAGCTCAAGCGTAAGGGATTCGGAATCAAGACAAGAAGAAGCAGTTCAGCACGTGCAGACTCGATCGATGACGAGGAAGAAGGACGCCAAGATTGCTGATTAAATAAATGCAAGTGTGCATTTGGACTGTGGCTCACCTTGGACACTCTTTGTAGATATTATAGCAGGAGTGCAAAGCAAAGTTCTTGAGCCATAGGAATCTTTCAATTGGACTTTAGAAAAGTATTGATGTGCTAAATATGGCAAATCTAGAGTTCGAGTTCAATGACTGGAAGCTCAAACAGTTTCCTGATTCCTTCCTTACAGAGTTTCTCTTTGGTTAAGCCCATGGCCCTGTCAGATGCAGATGCCCATAGACCAGTGGTCTTCAAACTTTTTTGGCCAGGGCCCCCCTGAGCAAAATTAGGGCAGGTCGGGACCCCCCAGAAATGCCAAATGGACAGTATATATTGCGCGCCGTCACCTGCTCCCATCAAAGTCGCTGGGCTCCCTCATCCCACTCCTACCCAGTCGCTGGTCTCTCCCCACCCCATCACACACCCAGGGCTCTCCCCACTCTGCTCCCATCACTATCCCATGGTTCCCGCCCATTGTGCTCCCACCATAGTCCCTCGGCTCCCCCATCCCGTTCCCAACACAGTCTGAGGGCCAGTGGCGGCTGGTGAATCTTTTTTAAGTGGAGGGGCATTAAGGGGAGGTTCGGGGGGTTTCCCCCTGTGAATTTTTTTTAAATAATAGGTTAAAATGTTGCATTGTAGAGCATACTTTTAACAAAAAATGGGTAAATAGCCAAACAGTTTGCAATTGTTGCTGGGAGTCCAGGGGGCAGGCATTGATATTTTATTTCTATCGCGCTCGTACACAAGTGTTTCAGAGCGTGACAAGGCAAGGGAGGGGAACAGAGGAGAATTAAACAGCGATCTTGCTAGGCCCAGTGACATTGAGAACGCGCAAGTGTGAGGGGAAAAGTGCATGGAAGGGGGGAGAAGTGGAAAGTGCGAAGCAGAGGAGAAACAGATAAATAACAATAAATAAATAATAAAGGCAACAAACAGTGGTAGTGCAGCCAGCAATTTGCAAGTGCTACGTTTAAGGCAGCAGACAGGGTAGGTCTGATAAGTGCAGGAAGAAAGATGGTTCTCCTCAAGTTTTAGAGTGGCAGGGCGCTGTTCCAGAGGGAGGCCCCAGCCGAAGACGGAGATCTACCCCCAGCTTGTTTCTTTGATAAACGACTGACCCTGAGGGAGTTGGAGGTAGAGGAGTGAAGAGCTCGAGAGGGGAGGTATTTGCGGAAGAATAGCTGAAGGTATTTTGGACCGAGGCCCCAGAAAGCCTTGTGGACAAGGCAGAGGGTTTTGAATGATAGATGTCCGGTAAAAAGATACCATCCCTGTCCCCTGGGCCCCACTGGTCCTAACACAATGAACATGATTATGTGTATATGCAAGGCGCTGCACATTCATACAGCAATCACTCTATCATTCACATGAGCATCCATCACCATACACTCACTCATAACGCATCCATACACATGTTTAAATAAAAACAATGAACATAAACGTACCTTCTGCATTGGCCTGTGTGTGGGTGCTGCTCCAGCTGCTCTGTCCGTATGTGCGAGGAGGCGCAGGAGCTCCCCCTCGGACATACAGACATGCAGTGCCCCAGCCAGCATTTCCAATGAGCTATGCAATGCTGGCGAAGCAAAACGCCCCAGCACTTGCATGGCTCAGTGAGCATGTGCGGCTGGGGAACTAAACTGAACTGTCAAAGGGAAACAGTGTTTCCCTTTGACAGTTCAGCCAGCCCAGGAGCACTCCATTAGCTGGATAAAGCAGATGAGGGAGTGCTCACTGTTTCACTGGGCTGGCTCCTTAGCTCCTCCATAATGGGTGAGGGGCCACTATGCAGTTAGTAATGTTGACCATTGTTGCTGAATATATCACAATTTACTTACATTTTAACACAAAGCACCCCTTTGGGTACTATTGAAACAGTGGGCTTCATAACTACTCTGGCGGTAGCTGTGCCGGTAAAACCGGCACGGCTGCCACTGGAGTTGCATCCGGGTCTGGCACCCGCGAATGGGCAATTACTAGGTCATGCCGAGTTAGGCGGACATGATAATTGCCCTTTCGAAGGTGCCGGTAGATCCCCATTCCCATTTGAGCCCCATATGACTCAAATGGGAAGGGGGAGCTCGGATGCACCGGCACCGTTAATAACGGTGCTGGTGCATCCGACGAGCTGAGGTCAGACCTGGCGGGGGCTGTCAAGCACCCACGAGCACAACTCTTACTATGGCGGAACGGTAGCAACGGTGCCGGTAGCTTACCAGCACCGTTGTTACTGGTCCGCCATAGTAGTAATGAGGCCCAGTCTGTGACTAAAGGAATGAATATCCATTTACAACTGTGGGCCACTTTTTCATTGTTGCCTGAGACAGTTTCATGCTTCAGCCCGCCCATGTGGGCCACCCCTGCCCATTTCTTCCAATCTAAAAAAAAAAAAATAATAAAAAAAAAAATAATCTTTTTTCATGCTGAGCTCTCAGGGCCCCCCTGGGATGCACCCGCGGACCCCTAGGGGGTCGCGACCCACAGTTTGAATACCACTGCCATAGACACTACTTCTCGCTGTCTTTGTATACATATTCCGAGTGTATCCTGCTCTTGTTGGGCGTACTAGTAATATATGTGTTTTTCTGCAAGATCCTGAAAATGGCCCTGCAATTAGGAGGATACTTGTGGTGATAGTTGAACAGATCCTGCAGCTACCTGATCATTTAACAAGGTTGTCTGCTCGAAAAGGTTTTTTCCTTCCTTAAAGCAGTGCAGAGGCACAATGTGGACTGTCGACAATGGTACAGTTCCGGAAAGTGAGCAAACTCAACGACGTGTGGAAATTCGAAAATGGTTGGGACTGATGTATTGGTGCATAATATATAGTGCTCAACATTTATTATTGTTTTTCTTATTTTGCTAATTCATTGGCCCAAGTAAGGTAGAAGTCCCTTTGATTCTTCCCACTCCAGTTACCTATGCAGAATTATCTGTTATAAAGAGACCAAGACCATTCGTGATTATCCCTACAACAGTGACACATGTAAGGTCACCTATTTCTCTGACAAGTGTTCCTATGATTCCCCCTGTAGGAAGGACCCTTATTGATGTACTTCATGAGCATTATGCACACACCCTCCTTGCAAGAGGCACACACTAGAGAAGCTCAATGGAAGATGATTATGAGTTAAATAACGATCTAGACAGTACAGCACATTTGGAGAATAACTTGTGGTATCAGCACATGAAAGAGGTGGGAAAAGGCACATCCAAGGAGAGTTGCCATGTTTGTGTTCTCCTACCTTATGCTCTGGGGAGTTCGAAGATATTCATAGCTATAGAAGTAGATGCCCAGAAAGCTCACTGCCTGACACACCTTGCACTCTGCCATACGAGTGTCAGTTCCAGGGTCGAACAGCATCCTTGGTATGGGTGACTGAATGGACAGCTCCAGAAAAAATTATTATTTGCAAGATTCAAAGACAAGAGCGAGAGCACACACCAGAGAACATGTGATAAGATATGAACAGCCTGGGATGAAGGGAGCAGGAATCAGATGGGAAATAAACAAGAAACTCAATTGTCAAGGAAAGAGCTTTGAAGAAATACAAAGATGCAAGGAGAGAGGTCAGCTGCAAATCAAGGGAACAGTGCTTTCTCCATATGGATGGGAGAAGGGCCTGGTTGTGTGTAAGGGGCTAGCACTTACAGGATACTATGGGCCTCATTACAAATCGCGAGGTATGGAAACAACGGTGGCGGTAAACCCGCCGCCACCGTTGTTTCCATGCCGGCCGTCACAACTCCTGCAGGCGGGAGGTGATGTTCCCGCCAGGTCTGACCTGGCGGGTTTAACACCGCCCGCCTGCAGGCGGACGAGGAAACACCGGCAGCATTACGAGATGCTGCCGGTGTTTCCATGATCCCCATTCCCATCGAGTCCCATAGGACTCGATGGGAATGGGGATTAACACCATTCCGCCTCGGTGATTCCCAGAAAACCGGGGTTGTAATGCCCCGGTAATTCTGGGAATCACGGAGGCGGAATGGTAATACGAGTCCGGCGGTAACCAGGCGGTTTTACCGCCGCGGTTACCACCGGACTCCTAATGAGGCCCTATGAGTCATTTATAAGAACTGCAGAGAAAGAATGGAAACCGCGTTGGCCGAAGATTGCTAAATTGCTGACATGGGTCGATGATAAAGGAGGCCCGCTGCAGATAGTGCATCTGGCCAGTGCAGAACTATGTTTCAGAAACAATGGCACAAGTAAGGTTGGAATGAATCAGCAGGGCGATCGAATTATTGATGTGCCAGGAATGAAGGATGGAACAGTAGTGATAATGGACCACTACTGGGCCTGTGGATACAGAGCATACATGAAGTTGCCCAAAGACTGGGAGGGCTGTGTTCTATAGTGATTGTCCATGTTCCAGCATTGGTGATTCCGAAGAGTGACCTGAATATTGGAGAGTTTCCAAAAGCAGATGCTCACCTGAGCAAGAGGAGATCAGTTGAATTCCTCAGTCGAACAAAGAGAGAGAACTACTTCGGCAGTATTTGTGACAATCTTCATGCCAGGGATCCAGACTATGGCGAATGCCAAATGGTTACAGATTACCAGATGGGAGCCCCTGCAGACGATCAACACTACCATAACGGGATTCAACACTATCAAAGAAGAACGGAGAGCCATAAGACTGATGACTCTTCACAATAGATATGTCCTGGATATGATTACAGCCGGGATGGAGGTGTTTGTGCCGAAATCGGAAAATCATGTTGCACATTCATACGTTCTCACAATGAAGATAATGGGACCTTGACAGAGGCCATAACGATGCTAACGAAATTGCACATCAAGATGGAAGATGAAGTAGAAGATATTGCAGATGACAGCTGGTTTGCATCGATCGTCTCATGGGTTCCACAATGGATGACGAATATCTTCAAGTTCCTCGGAGCATTGTTGGTTATGATTATGTTTGGATTCTGTGTGATCAGAATAATAGTTACACAGTGCAAGAAGACAGCAAAGAAAGCAGTAGGAATGAAGATCATGATCGATGTCGAGTCAGGATTTGGACCCAAAGAGCTGACCGATGAAGAAATCAAAAAGTATATAGAAGCAAGTATTTTAGCACCTGTAGGAACAAAGTTCCTGTATCTGAGAAACCACAAGAAGTATGTGGGAAGATGATCTACTGCAGCCTGAATGGACAATGTAGTCTCATGACCTGGAGTGTTGATGACCATGTGAAATCAGCAGAATCACAGAAAGGCATAATGAAGGTATGGACTCCAAAGATGCACTTTTTCAGACGAGGATGTCTAGATGTGAAGACTGATAGGATAGTGGTCGATGAATCAACCAGAAGGTGGAGTGTAGAGGAGGAGGCTAGTGCCTCTACCAGAAGTCCCGTCCCCATTTTGCCTATATGTTGGAAACCGGAAATTGCAACATGCACAACACCAATAATGGTCCATATACCACGAAGAGTCCTCGAAACAAGGTATCCATTGAGAAAACCCTATATGATGTACCCGCAGAGAAATGGCAGTCTTCTAAAGGAGGTTCCAGAGTAAGTTTGAAGATGAATGAAAGAGAGGACTGGTGATGTAACATGAAGCAGAAATGACGCACCCAGAAGAGATGCCCATGAAAAGAGTATATAGACCTTACAGAATCTGATGGCGAAGTAAAGAATTGAGCAACATTTAATGAACAAAATGAAGATTGCACATGCAGAGAGCACTGAAGAAAATGAAAGCTGTTTTATATTTGTTCAGATGCTGAAACACAAGTAGACTAAGTAATCATAAGGCTGGCTATACATAGTGAATAGACTGCAGGCAGTGCCGCCTATGTATATGTGTGTATAGAATCTGGATGTTCCACAACGTACTTTAGCAAATTAGGACCCGATGAACAGATGGGCTGAAAGTGTGGCGCAGTAGAAGAAAACAGCTGATGAACGAGGGAAGATTCGAGAAAGGTTGTCTGGCCCAGTGTCAAGGGTTGGGGCAGGCAAGAAACTGTTTATCTATTTGAGAAGATACAATGAACGTGAGAAGCGAAACAAGCTCCTCTTGAGGTGTAATGGAAAAACACTAGAAGTGCCAGGTTTTATTCATTTAATAGTGTTAAACTCAAAGAACTAGCTCAGAACACGGTCTCCTGTCACATGGTCAAGATGAAAATAGACTTTGGGTGAGCTACACCGAGACCTGAAGATAAGACCATGCTCACACTCCCTTCTATTCTCAGGCACAGCGATACTTGCAAGGCCGATTTCAAAGACTAATTTGAATGGCAGACAGTAGGAGTGATGATGGATGTTGGGCTAATTGGGTGTGAAGGCACGGTCAAGTCCAGTAGGGTACAAGCGTGCCAACCAATCATAGAGGGCCACTTAGTAAAGAGCCCTATAGTTTGAAAGCCAATGAAATGTGTATTTCATGACAGCAAAGATGGCTTGCCCTATGGGTGGGCATAGCTGTCCACCTGACCTTAGAGATCCAATCACAGTCCTATCCCCCATAGAAAGTATACCTAGATGTTCCCCTTAAGCCTATCACAACCCAAGTAGGTTTTCTTATTTTGCCACATCGTATGATGTCACGTATGACACATTTTCTTTCCTAAATATGTGTTTTTTCTTGTGAAACATTGAGAATGCCGGAGAGAACGTCCGTTGTACTCCCTGTTTTAGATACTGGTTAATAAAACAGCTAAAGATTTGCAAACTTCCTGAGTCAGTTTGATCATTGGTGTCAGTAAAATCTGCATGCCCATCCATCCCAGATAGCACTACCTCGCTTAAAGGGTCTACGGATTCAAGGGGCCTATGAACATGCCACCATATGGGTGGTGAAGACCAAGCCTGTCTTCTCAACCAAACCTCCTCCAATGTGTAAGAACGTCTGGTTTTGAGAGCAGCGAAAAGGATATTCCACTGAAAGGGGCAAGTAGGGCATATGTTCTCAGTTTCTTTCAAACAATACACACAACCAAGCCTATGTATCAACAGGGACATTCCTGTGGCACCTATCTCCACAAATAATTCTACGCACATGCATAGCTGTTTAGCCTGAATCTGCCTGAACATTCCCTCAGTGAGGAGAAAGGCAGAGCATCTTCAGATTTAAACAGGTCCCCATACATATGGGGGTTTCAGCCAAACGATACCGTACTGACATTAGCTCGACTCAAAGTGCTGTGCTCCACAAAAACATCACAGCATAGCGGTTTATATACACTCACACGGGATATCTAGGTAGACAAACATCATCAATGTTACAGTGGGCTTAAGAAGCATGAAAATACCTTTTACGAGCCACACAGTAGCAATTCCTGGAAGTTTCCCTCCATTTCAGAGTCGGTGAGCAATGCATTGTGGGTGTGAAAGTTAGCTTAAAAAGCATGCATTTTGCTCAAGAAAGTGCTCACGCTGCTTTATACATACCTTTATCAAACCAAGTCAGACAGTTCACAAAGATGCAAATAACTAGATATGCGTTTCACTCATCAGAGATCAAATGGTATAGTCAGTCTGATATTCCTGTGATTGGAGTATATTTAGCAAACACCATCAATATTATGATGGGTTTAAAAATGCAAAATTTTTGCTTTTCAGCTAATTTGCATTCCCACAATGCATTGTTCAGTCGCTTTGAAATGGGGGCGAACTTCCAGGGGTGATGGCTTCTGGTGGGCGCTGTTTTACATGTGGCTTGTTAACTGGAATGGCTTAGCATTTTATACATACACGCTGCAATGTTAGGTGCCATTTTAGGTATAGGGCAACAGAGCTGCATGGATATTGGGGCCTTTCTAATACAAATACATTTTGACTCATTTGATGCATCCGTATGACATTTTCAAAAGATGTTTTCTGGCCCAGACACCCAAATTGAAACGTTTCATGCAACAGTTCAAAAGATGTAAAGCATTGGAAAAATTGGAAAAATGTAGTCACAGTGAGCTAAAGTGTGGCTGCGGACTCTCGAGTGGGTACCTTCCCAAAGAACAGGCAGGGTCGGATTGGCCCCTCGGCCTTTCGGCCCGTGGCCGGGCCGAAATCGTCCCTGGGGAGTGGGGGCTGGTTTCTGGCCATGCCTGGGCCGGTTTGGTAAAAAATAAATCGAAATTATTATTATATAAGCCTTTCATCCTTCTTAGGTCGATAAACGAGTACAAACACAGGTTGGGTGATATTGTATGTATATCTGTTTTATTTAAAACAGAGCTTAAGCGTAAGTGCTATACAATAACATATCATTTGGCCTTGGACGTCTACTTGGATTCACAGTAATTTGACAATATGGATCTATACACAGATATTAATGATACATATGGTGATCCATTCTTGTATGAAATCTATATCACATTAGTGAAATCATAATCATTCTTTTCGTAGTGTACTTAGGAACAATGCCATTTGATGCAACTTCCTGTTTTGTCAAGGGGTGAAAGGTCATGTTTCATCACTTCCCAGGATGTCACTTTGGGGTGGGGTCAAATGACATCACTTCCGGTGATGTCAGCAGAGGTCAAGGGTCTTGAGGCGAGGGGTGGGCCACTTTTCTTTGGGTGACCGGGCCTATTTCTTGTCCCAGTCAGACCCTGAGAACAGGTCAATGGTCTCTGTTTGTTCTCACAGAGGGGCGCCTATAACTAAATTGATTATTTCAAGGGCCTTAGGTCTAGTCACCCTAAGTTTCCCAGGGTCATCCAAACGTGGACCCCTTCCTCACTGTGCTCAGAGAGGCACAGCTCCACCTCACTGATGAGGCCCAACAAGGCTGAAACACGTTTATGGGGTTGTTGTTGGTACTCTTGTTCGGAAGGCAATTGCCATAGTATTTCGGTGCTGGACTGCTCATGTGGGCGGGACAAAGACCGATATGCAAATGGGTATTTCCCCATCTGTGAACGGTACAGTGAGCTAAAGTGTGGCTGCGGACTCTCGAGTGGGTACCTTCCCAAAGAACAGGTCAATGGGCCGTGTTCTCACAGAAGTGCACCTATGACTAAGTTTTGATTGGAAAAAGGGGTGTTCACTTTTTGCTTTGTATTTCCCATAGTGAAAATTCACAAATACTGAACAGGAGAACAGGAAGTTGGCGACAAAGCAGAGCAATGTGCCTTTTGATGCAAATCCAACCAGTAGTTTTATTTTCCTTTTTTTAAACTTAGCAAAGAACAGGTTGCCTCCAGCACCAACATCTTTCCTACATCTCCCAAGGTGCATTACAGCAAGTGAGGCTTTTCAGAAATAGCCTCCATATTTGTCTTCACTGATGAGTGGTTCTCGTGAGAATTCAAAAAAGGAAAACCAAACATGGTCAAACGGATATTAGGTGGGGCAGAAGGGGAGGTTTGCCTTGAGGTGGATGCAGGGAGGGTGAAATAGGAGCAATTGGGTAATGTGGGGCTGGGGAGGGCTAGGGAAGGCGTTCTTTTTTTTTCTTAAACAATTTTATTAGTTTCGTCAAACAAACAATACAAACCAAACATGCAGTGCATATATCAACAGTCCAATTGTACATTACTAAATTCTGATCACTGCTTCCCTTATCCCACCCCCCATTCTGAGCCTATTACTTTCCACATTCCGTTCCTGCATCTTGTGGTAGGGTCTCCTCCCCTTGCATGGGTTCTGTCGGGTCTTGTATTGACCCAAACAACTCTGCTATTAATAATTTCCAGGCCATCAGGGTCTCTGTCTCCTCCTCCCCCCTACACTGTTCGCTCCTTGCCATACCATGGTTTCTGCATCCGCCCATTTCTGCAAATCTTTCCACCACACCTCTACTCGTGGTCTGTGGCATGTCTTCCACCCCATAGCAATTCTCCTGTTTGCAAGCACATATGCCAAATCTTTCAATTTACCCACATGCTTGAGTTTCTGTGATCTGGGGAACCCCCCCCCCCAACAAACAGGCCCACACTGTATCCACCACAATCTTGACCCCCTTCTCTACTAGTTTTTGTGCGACTTCACTCCAGAAGCGCTCAATAACCGGGCATGACCAAAACATATGCACCATACCCACCTTCTCTTCATCACATTTTGGGCATGCTTGCCGTCCTGCATTTTCAAACCTAGATATCATCTGGGGTGTCATATACACCCTATGCGTGATATACAGTTGTATCTGCTTTAACCTTGCATTCCTCGACACCTTCTTATGGTACCCCTGAGCTCGTTCCCACATCCCGTCCTCCATCGGGGCTCCTACTTCCGCTTCCCAGTCTTGTCTCAATTGTGTTACCTCCTTCCCAACTTTAGACATCATCATCTCGTATATTCTAGATATCTCATGTCCCCCCTCCGTTGTATCATATATTATATCTATGGTAGCATCCGGTTCTTCCTTGAGTACCACTTCTATGGTATGTAATATACTGGCCTGTGTGTAACCCGGTTTCCTCACCCAGCACCTCAAAATCTATGATAGACCCCTCTCAGCAGATATCACCCTTTGTTGCTAACCCGACCAGTTCCCAGTGGTTTCTGATTATCATCCTTAGCTGCTTTTCTCCCCCTGTCAATGCAACTAGTGGTACCTGCGGGGAACATGGGGATGGGTTCTCCATCATCTAGCATGCCCTGCCCCACATCTTCCATCCAAGTATCATCATCTTGGGACGCCCTTCCATTTCTGTCTTGGGCAACCACATCATCTCTTAGGGAAGGCGTTCTTTCCTTTTGTTTTCCTCTTTTCGGGAGAAGAATTATGTTCTTGCAATCTGTTCCAAAGCACAGTGACATTCCTTTGAGAGTCCCCGTGAGAAGTCAAATTAAAAAAGTGTCACAGGAAAAACAATGTGGTTTAGGATGGCACATATTTAATATATTTACTTTTTTTGGTCTTCGAGAAAATGAATGATGTATTTTTGCAAGAAGCCTGTGCACAGGACGTCGTGCTGACAATGGGGATTTCATGCGAGGTACTCTCGCAAAAAGCAGGCAAACCAGCGTGATCACATGCAACAAAATAAGAAAGTACAGTTTAGAAACATAGAAAGTTAAGCACTTCACGTGGGCTGAGGTTACAGCGAACAAAACCGTTGAAATTCACTGACAACAACTTTAACTAAAGTGACGTTAAAGTGATGGTTTAACACAACAAATCCTTTGAAATTAGGCATGTTTTGGAAGGGACGGCCCCTTAACTCCGAGCCCTTGATGACAGCTCGTATTATATAAATGGCATCAATGGAAACTACATCACACTGCTGACAACTTAAATATCAGGAGCAACAGAGACAAATTACAAAAATGCTCTGGTCCATTCCAAGACGTAGGACAAACATATTATAGGTGTATGTCTAGTGCATAGCAAGATACCTGCAGAGCCACTATAGGGATAAAATGCCAGGGGTAGCGGAAGTGACATCACTCGACCCTTGAGCTCTCATGACATCACAGGAAGTGATGTCATTTGACCCCACCCCGAAGTCACATCACAGGAAGGGATGGCATCAAATAGCATTGTTTCTAAGTATGATATGATATGATAGGTTATTTATAACGCGCTTAATACCCAGAGGTTTCTAAGCGCGGACCCGGGGATTGAACCTGTGTTGCTCCGTGTTATCTTGCTTCCAAGGTGAGCACGTTGCCCCTGAGCTATCCTCCTGAGTCATACACCAAGTTATGGTTACAAAATCACTGTAATGTGATATACCTTTCAAACAAGAATGGATCACCATATGTATCGTTAATATCAGTGCGTATAGAACCCATATTACCAAATTACTGTGAAGGCAAGCAGACTTCCAAGGCCAAACAATAATGATGTGTTATTATATAGCACTTACGTGTCAGCCCTTCATACAGACCAAATATACATACAATGTCACCCAACCTGTGTTGGTACTCATTTCTCAAACTCAGCAGGATGGAAGACCGATTTGACCTTTCTGGGAGCCGAATCTGCAACCTGCACAATGCAGCAGCGAGCGCTCAATCCACTGAGCTATTTTACCGGCTATAGCTATCAGAAAACAAGCCACTTTTTTAAAAACCCTTTTTTTTTAGGGGTAGCAAGGGAGACCACAGGGGTCGCAGGTGTGATCCCTGGTGACCCCTAAATGACGTCCCTGATAAAACGGCCACTAGTAGCTTTTCTACTACTTTGTGAATAAATGATGAGGATGGGGGGGGCAAAGCATATGCAAATATCTCGGACAAGCTCTTCCATAGTGTGTTGCCTAGCGACCTCTGATGTGAGTACTTGGATGCAAACCTTGGGCATTTGGCAGTGTCCTTTGATGCAGAGAGGCCCATCATTGGCTGTTCCCCATGTCACAAACATATGTGTGCGTTTGCGTTGAGTTCCCACGCATGATCTTTTACCAGGACCCTGCTGCAGGACTATGCTGCTCCCCAGAGACTTGACGTGCTTGTATGCATGTGTTAATGTGTCCTTTTTGAGGCACCAGTGCCGGATGTTTTGTGCAAATACTGACACTGTTTTGGAGTGTGTTCTGTCTAGTTTGTCGATCAAAATAAAAAAAACAAAAAAAAGAACATGATGGTTGCATGGTCTCTGCTGATTAGCACAGTTGTGTTTGCAAGTAGTAGCTGAAAAGAGAGCAGTGCCAATTTGACAGGTAGGAGTACATGTATGTACAGCTTTGCCTGGCAGTTGGTCCATTTGTGTATGGTGTGAGGTCTCAACCATGCGCTCCCCGTCACGCAAGTGAAGAGTTTGACGTTCTGGTTACTTGCACAGGCAGATATGTGAAAAGTCTTACTTTCTGCATATTTGCCTTTTTACATCGTTGTAGTGCTCTTACCACCCCTTACGAAATTACCACTAGATCACCCTACTCTAGCGTCCACCGAGACCAATGCTTTGTGAGCCACTGGTGTGTTGGTCGCATGGTGAGGCGTTAGTGGGGAATTCTGAAAATGAATGACGCCATCCTGCCCATCAGTTTCATCACTTTCCCGACTTACCTGGTGACCTGCTTTGTGACACGGGATTTGAGCCATTAGTGCTTGAAACCTTTCTGGTGACGAATGAGACATTGATCTTTAGGTTTAGGATCATCCCTGAGATTTTTTTGCTTGGACTTGCAACCAGATTGGACTTTTTTGTGGATGGAAACCCCCACACGATGAAGGAGACGTATGGTGTCCTGGTGTGGTTGTGACACATTTCGGTGCTCTATACTGGAATGTTCCTTCTAGGAAGGTGGGGCACCTTCGTGCAGACATGTGGTGTTGAGGTAATTCCAAATGGCAGCAGACAAACATCACTTTCAATTCAAAGGCATTTGCGAGGACAGGGAACATTGAAATATGAAGTATGCATCTTTCATGTGCAGGGTTTTCATCTAACCCCAATTTAACAGCAGAATGACCTTCTAATAAAGGGTTGTCACCCTGAACTTAGTCATCCATAGATCTACTACCAGCCACTCCGGCTTGTCATATTTTGGGCACAAGGAAGCAGAACGAATACATTCCTGTTTACCTGGACGGATTGGCGCTACCTACTGCAGACATTGCTTCGTTTTGCAGTAGCACTTGGACCTCTTATGGAAGCGTTAGATGTTCGTGCTGCGGCCTTCTGCTGCATGGAGGCACAGCCCGTGGCTTGAAAAGGAGTTCCATGCAGTAGCCTTCTCGGACTGGACTTAACACCCACTTGTCCAATGTTATTCCCTCCCATTCATGAATGAAAAATGTTAATCATCCTCCGATTGGAGAAGCTTGGGAGGAGAGTATTAGCGTGAAGTAAAGTTATTTCTTTTTTGGCCTTTTTCAAAGCATCGTCCACAAGCTGGCCAAGTAGTTAGTTCTCTTCAACTGGCTTTTGCAATATGTATGCCCGAGTTTCTGGCCTGCATCCTGCATTTCTGTGCCATGCATTACTGTTGTCTGGGGAACCTGCCATCCAGGGGTTTCTGCTGCAGGTAGTGTATCCTTAATAACATTTAGCTGGCTTTTTCCCCACTTTGATAACCAAGTCGTCCTACAGGGCGCAGTTGTACCTCGTCATTAATACTGTGCTGCTGAGGTGGCCACTTTACTATCTAAGGCAGACTTTGTTCTACTCTATTTTTCTGGAGGGTACTCATTTGGTGTTGAGGGGCCTCACTTCTCTTTCTATCTGTGGTAATTATCAACAAGCCAGGTCTTTCTTAGCGCCCTCCCCCCTATGTATAAAGGGTCTGTTGGGGCAGGTTGGTAAATGTTATCTTCCCTTGGATTGTCTGGTTTTGTAAGCAAAAGGTCAGTAACGGACCGTATTATCCTTTTTTGGGTGGGCTTAAGAAGCGGAATGCACTGGGAGACCAGCATCTTCTCTTGGAAGAAGTCTTCAATAAAGTCGTAATCCTCGTCAGATTCAACGATCTGCCGCTTTAAAAAAAAAAAGGTGTATGAACAAGTATTGATCTTTATTCGGAGTAGAAGAAACCTGTGGATCTCCTTCATTTGGAGAGGGCATCACATTTGTCTGGGTTAATATCCTCTTCGTCATACACATTATTGTCATCAAACATTATCATCATCTTGGTATGTAAACTCTTTATCCTATGGTTGGGTCTTTTCTGCTGGTGCCACTTCTAAACTATCTTGCTTTCTTTTTTGAGCCTAGTGTTCGATATATTCCAAAAAAATTCTTTTTAAACTAGTGATGTAAAAATCCTCTTTTGGCCAGCTTTTTTGGCATGTGATCTCCCACCCCCTTTGAAACATTTGGAAGCATGAAGTGTATTTTCCCTGCTCTATTGCCTCATCCAGTTCGTCCTCTGTTTCAGAAAATTTAGGGGGACCTTTCTTTTTCATTGTGAATATGAGAGGATCTTCCCCCCCATGACTTGCCCTTGGATATCATTGAAGTTTGTACGTTCAGTGTCTTTTTCCAGCGTCTATTGTGCACAATGTCTAATGATTTTCATGTTCTGAATGCTTTGGATTCAACAGTGTCTGGTGCTCAGGACAGGCCTCATCCGTTTTGGGCTTTACTTTAGACCTGGAACGTGCAATCTTCTAGACGCCAAGCAAGGACTGTCGCCACAGCACTACTTGACACACAACCACCTAAGCTTGCGGCAGACTGCAAGGATTTTCCTGTGGGATTCTCGATCTGCTGCAGTGTCGCTTTAGAACTAAATGGCCATCTCCTCAAGGTAGAGTTCTTCATTAACCGATGTTGCTCCTAGATTGTGCCATTTGCTATATTGGTTTGTATCACATATGCCAACACGCTTGGCATCAACTTCCAAAGTAGTCCCTGCAGTCATGGAACATGTTATGTTAGTGACATTTCTAAAGCGCGAGCGTTCACCCGAGGGCATCTTGGCGCTAGAGAGGGAGCAACCTCCATGACAGGAGAACAGAAAGGAGCCATCCCTTATCAGAAAAGAAATGTCTATCGCTTTCCTAAAGGCAAGGTGATCAGATTGTTTCTTTATAGGAGGTGGCAGCTCATTTCATGCAATGGCAGCGGCCACAGAGAAGGCCCTACCTCCTACCCGTGCTCGTTGATAAGGCGGCACGATAAGTAAGTCCGCAGTTGCAGAGCGCAGCTGGCAGGTCGGAGAATAGCGCACAAACTTGACTTGGAGAAAATCTGCTCCCAGATTGTGTACAGCCCGGTGAACAATACACAGGGCCTTAAACCTGATGCGTTGATTCACAGCCAGACAATGAAGGGACCGTAAAACAGGAGAGATCTGGGCTCCATAAGGGGAGCCAGTAGACACTCTTGTGGCCAGGTTTTGCAGACGCTGCAGTCTGCTACCACCGGATGACGAAGAGGATCAGAGGGAACACTTTCTTCAAGACTTTCAGCTGAAAGTGGCCTGTTTGACAAACAGCAGCGATCTAGCTCTCCATAGAAAGAGAAACCGATAGTGTTACACCCAGATTTCTTACCTTCCCAACAGGAATGGGAAGGGTACCAAAAGATACAGGCCAGAAAGAAGACACCCAAAGTGAAGGATCGGGGGACATCCCACCACCAAGACCTCGGTCTTGTCTCCATTCAACTTGAGCCAGTTGTTCATCCCCTTACCAACAGCAGTCAGGCATCTACGCAGGCACAACGCCATCTCAGCCTGATCTAGATCTAAACGTATCAGGATCTGAGTGTTGTCAGCATACGAAAAACACCTGATGCAGAAGGAGCAGATGAGACAGACAAGAGCCCAAATATAGATATTGAAGAGAACTAGAGACAGGGAAGAACCATGCAGTACTCCACAGCTAAGCGGGCAGGGAGTAGATAGAAAAGGTGGCATAGAGAGAGTCTGAGTACGATCCGCCAGGAACAAGGTGAACCATGCCAGTACTTGACCAGATATACCCATCAGGGCAAGACAGGACAACACGATGGGCTGGTCGACCGTGTCGAAGGCCGCTGATCTAGTAGAATCAGGGCACCCACCACTCCCGAGTCCACCAGTCTGGCGATATCATCCTGGACGGAGACCATGTTAGGGAGAATTCTCATTTCATGGCTAATTTCCCTTACCTAGTGAGTCCCTCAGCAGCTTTGCTGGATCTCTAGAGTTATTTCTTTCCACTTGGTAAGAGTGTGAGCTTTTCCCCCACTCTTACCCATGTTTTGCTATGTGTCTTTTACCTGTTTTTATGAATGTGAGCTTTGGAGTACACCACTTCAGTGGCCCCCTTCTTTTGTGTGTTACACAGCACCTTCAGAGCACAGTGACACACGGTTGTCGTGCAGACTTCCCCCCGACTCCATTTCTGAGGCTGACTACTGTCCCCCAGAAAAGGGTAAAGTTGCCATTAACTTTACTTAGTCAATTTAACCACAGATCCAGTACACCCCATTTTACATGGAGTACTGGAAGGGTTAACTCTTAGCCCTTTTTATCTGTACCTCCTAGAGCATTGTTTCGCTCTTTTAACATTTAGAATTGGCTGGTGGCAGTGGTATCTACCCTAAACTTTCCTACCGCGGTTATCTTATATAAACGTGGTAATATTGTAGGCTATTGTATTAGCCTTGAACTTAAACCCGCTTGAAATACTTTTTCTTTTGGCTCCGGTGCGGTTTAATCACCATTTCTTTTTGTTAAACTCCTTCTTGTGTTTTACTTTGCGCGGCAAACCAGGTTTGCTTTCTTTGTTCACTGTCTTTTGGCGGGCTTCTGCCAAGAAGCCCTCCTCTAGGCGCCTGGGTGTCTAGGTGGGCTGAATGTGATGGAAGGGTGTAGTCACCCCGTGCACCGGGTATGCTAGGAAACCCAAGTCACACTTTTCCATGATTGGCTGAGGTGGTTGTCCGGGCTGGGCAACCCCCCTGCTGTGTGATTGACAGCCAGGCTGTGTGAATGAATGGGGGATTTTCGCATAAAAGGCAGGTCTCTTGGGCTGGAAGTCAGAGAGTCGCCACTGGAACTACAAGGAACCGAAGAGAAGCGGAGGAGAGGTCGACTGCTGCAACTATCCTGTACCGGTGAAGCCCTGCTGCAGTCCTGAGCTATCTACCCTTCAACGACTAAGAGAAGATCCAGTCCGGAGTCTTCTTCCCTTGAGCCTGGTGGGGATAACCAGCTCGTCTTCTTCAGTCAGAGGAATCCCTTCGTGGTTGAAATCACTGCACACTGCTGTAGCCGCTCCTGTTTTTAAGGAGCGCACCTTTTATTCATCGTCGCTGCTGCCGGCCTCATCCCTGTGTGGTGCAGACCCCCTCATCGTCCTTCTTCTTGCTGAAGCTCCAGGAATCGTGGGTCTGCAGGAAACTACCAGGAACAACTGCCGTGGCACCAGCTTCATCCTTTGAGAAAGGTACTGTGTCCTGCTTGAGGAATTTGGGTGAATCCATATTTCTCTTCCTTAAGGCTTGTCCTTACTTTTCCCTCCTTCTTATAACTTTTGCTTCCGAACATTGACAATATCAAAGTACTCTTGGCTACGTTGAATCGTGAACTGTCCGACTGTGTGATCCTTGACAACAGGCAACCAGTGTCACTTGACCCTGGCTCCGGCCCTTTGACTCTTGAATTCCTGTCTATGAGTGTTCTTCGATTCTGTCTGCCTAACTATAATATTGCCTATGATTTTTGCCCCCAACTCCCTCTGGATATCTCAGGTGCTAAATGTGTTTTTGCCCCAGTAGCATTTCTTGTCACGGATACACATTTATTTAGTAGACCGAACAGTCATAAAGTAATCGCAATCGTATTCACGATAACGTGTCTTGTTTCATAACACCGGTCCGTTCAAACACAGGGTACTTACCTTGATGTATACCGTACACAGTGAATTGGTTAGTTGTAGTGTATTTTACGTGTGGTTTTGAATTTAATAGAAGTCTTGTGTTTATAACAAATGGTTTAAAAATAAATGTACTTATATTTTTCTACCTGAAACCTTGAGTCAGTGTTTGCTTGAGTCACTGTAATTGTGGTCCCTTTGTGTAATCTCTGCTACTGCTCATATACTCTTGAGATAAGCCTGGCTGCTCCACTACTGCTACCACTTTAACATAGTAGTACAGGCTTGTACCAAAGGTACAACTTGTATTGCCACCTGTAGTCTTAAATGTGTGTAGTGGTCCCTAAGGGCACTGCACAGGATTCTGCCTAACAGACCAGAAAACTCTCAGTGCCGCAACAGGTCTAAAGCCAGACTGTGCAGGGTCAAGAAGAGAAAATTCCAAGAATGAAGAAAGTAAGGGGGACCCCAGTCCTATCTAGGGAACTTGTTGCACATAGGGCAAAACTTAAAGGGTGTGTTTTCCATTGGCGCCGAGAACTACCTAGTAATTGTTTGAATTTTATTGGTGATTAAAGCCATTCTGAAAAGCCTCTGGGTAAAATGTGTTATCGACCCCCCACTCTCCCTACTGTATGCCTTTTGGCTACTTATTGAGTGTAGTTCTTGATCCCCTCTGGAATCTTTGCCTGCACAATTGCCAATATCTTTAATGTCAAGGTAACTGTTCGATCTCTTAGTCCATAAACGAAATCTGTGTTTGCATCGAACCCAATGATGGGAAGACATTTTTTTTTAAAAATCAGGAAATAAAATAAAAAAAATCAGAGAACCGCGGCTTGTGAAGGATTATGGGTCTGTGTACACATAGGATAGGGATAGTGTGACCGGAACGTCCCCCGTTGTCGCCCCTATTCAAATTTGAAAACAAAACCAAGATGGAATACTGTGCACTAATCATTAGATGGCGGCCTATACAAAGCATGGGAACCCAAGCAGATTTACATGGAGCACCACGTTTCAGCAAATGCCATTTTGCCATACCACTGTGGCCGCAGAGCCCCTTTTGGCACAACCACAGTGGCACTACAGTCAACTCAGCGCTGGTCATTTGGCATGAGGGCCATTTAAGCGTGGCTGCTAAGTTTCAGCATTTATCAGCTGACATTGCAGCCCATTTCAAATTACCCTCACACCCAATGAGTTGCAGGAGATAAATAGGCTGCAACGTCAGCGGCTAAAGGATAATATTAAGCAGCTGTACCTAAAAAGCCCTTGTGCCAAATGAGTGCATAAAGCAAAGAGTGCCTGGAGACTGCCGCTGGGTGATAGCAGTGCATGGTATAAAACATAAAAAAAAGAAAAAAATAAGTGTACCAGTAGTCACAAACCTGGGCCATCTGTGTTCAAGACCGAGCACTTAACCAAAAGGCAACATAGAGCTTAGTGTGCGATTAGGTACACGTTTCGTACCTGGCCTGCAACTGTATATATGTATACATGTACAAGTGTATTGTATATATATATATATATATATATATATATATATATATATATATGTGTATTACACGGCCCGCGTTAGCGGTTGTGTAGTTATGGTTAAGTTGGTCATCTCATAGGAAGACCCCTTTTTGGCCGCTCCCTTTTCTACGAATTTGCATCAAACTTTGCAAAAAAAAAAGTGTATGGGACTCTGAATTTTTTGGGGAATTTGGGTGAGGTTTCGTGGAGAGGGTGCAAAGTTATAGTTGGGGTCCCAAAATGTTTTTTTTTCCCCATTGACTGAATGGAGAAAAACTTACAGGGCAAACGGCTGGATGGATTTTCACCACGTTTGTGGCAGGAGCGGCGGCTCAGTCCCAAACGCGTGCTTTTGTAAATTTGGTGAAAATCCGTCGAGTACTTTCTTTAAAAAACAGCTAAAATGTATGCCTCTAAAAAATAGTGATATCTGGCTCTGCTCCGCGGTCCCATTTCCCTGTTCGCCCGCGGTCCAAAGTCTCATTGGCCTGGAGTGTGGCGTGATGTCGGCAAACATCGGACGCGCCCGCTAGTTGGCTGGAGGGAAGCGTGCTGTGCGTCACAATTTTGGGTTAAGCCGCCATGTTCTATCCGTGGACAGTGCAGCGCCAAAAGGGCGCAAACATATTTTACACCATGTGGTGGTGGGAATAAGGGATGGAAAGGGTGGGGGAGTGAGACGTGGTTCATCTGATATATCTCATTAGGTGGAAGAAGACAGTGGTGGGCCTGCAGTATCCGGGCGTACTGCGCCAATTCGCGGGTACCTGCAGAGGTGAGTACCTTGTGTGGTGAATGCAGGCAGCCTTCGTTACGGCACAATAGCTTGTGCAGCGTCTTTCCGTGTTGACTGGTGGCAGGTGAATTGCAGAAGGAGTGCATTGCACATGACATTGATATTTTAACATAGCGTGTACTGCTGTGTGTTGCATGAGGTAAACCCGTAGCTCCTTACATGCATGGCTGAAGGCCTTGTACCAACAACTTTGTGCCCTGGTTGCAAGTAGATTTGCCATTGTTGTCTTGTTTGTGTGGTTTGTCAACATTGCATACTTTGTTAAATCCATGGGTGTGGTGATTGTTAGCACATCCTACAGTGTTTACTCCATGGCTGGACTTCATGGAGTGAACACTCCTGCAGTGTGTCAACTGGGTACAATGTTCAAATGCTGTGTGTATAGAAGTGGATAAGGTTGAACTGCATTTTTTATCGGCTTGGGTAGTGTCCATTGCGCAGACTGCTGACTACTGTACTGCACTATGATGTATTGGTTTTGTGCACTTATGCTGGGAGCAGGGCCACTGTTGTGAAGGTTTTCTAGTTTGGTTGGCAGTAACACCATAGTATGGGAATGAAAGTGGGTAGGGGTGCCAGAGGCTGCGTTATCTTTGTAGATTCTGATAACTGTTGCATTTTTCCATGCATAGCTTTATTATGGTGCGGAGGTTGGGTAGGAGTGTCAGTGGTTGTGGTACGTTTGTGGTACTTGGTCACATGTTCGCATGCACGGCTGCATTACGTTGCGGCGGGTGTGGCCAAGGCCTAGACTTTTGGGTATATGGCCAAAGGCCATAGACCACACCCATCGCAGCCATGCAGTTTTCACTCTGCATCTCTCAGATGGTGGTGACCTTTAAAGAATGGTTGTGGAGCACATTTTAGACTTGGTACCGCACCAGAGGTGAGCTGACATGCGTATATTGTTGGTTCCATGGGTGAGGTGATTGTTACAACATCCTACAGTTTTCGGTGTATGGCTGGAGATGCTGCAGTGGCAAGTCCTGCAGTGTACCCACTGAGTGCAGTGTTGGAATACTGTCAGTATAGAAGAGGGTAGGGTTGAACTGGATCTTCTAAGTGCTTGGGTACTCTCCTTTGTGCAGATTGCTGGGAGAAGGCCCAATGTTGTGAAGATTTTGTGGTTTGGTTTTCAGTGACACAATACTTTGTGAATGGATTTGCGTAGGGGTGCCGGAAGCTGTGGTAGGTTTGTGGATTCTGCTGTTAGATGTTTCCATACATCGCTGTGTTAGGGTGCGGGGGTTGGGTGTAAGTGCAGCTGGCTATGTTACGTTTGTGGATTGTGGTACCTGGCCACATGTTTGCATGCATGTTCCATTATGTTGTGCTGGGTGTGGGCAAGGCCTTGACTCTTGGGTGCATTACCAAAGTCGTGATGGGTGCCGCTCTGGATGATTTTGGATGCTGAAATCGTGGATTCTTTTGCAGAATTTTCTACTGGAGGTGTTTTGGAAGCACATGTGACGTGTACTCTGAGTGTTTAACAGTACATACGGAGTGCTGTACAGAAATGATAGTGTTAGATGCAGAAGTCTTGCATGTGATTGGTGCATGCGTGTGTGAATATTTCACAGTACCCAATGAGGAAGTGCTGCAAAAAGAACAGTGGAAAGGGAAGAAGGACTGTCCCTGCTTCACTGGGGCGTGGCCCTTGCTGTAGCTGGGAAAGCGCATGTGCCACATCCTGCCCTTCTTAGCATGGTGGGCATGGAAATAGAACTGTGGGGATTATCCAATCAGGTGTTCAGAGTGTGGTTCACAGGAAGGGGCGGTACTATTTTTTCCCACTACTCTGTGTAGTGAGGTTGGCAAAGATGGAGAGACGCACAGTGTTGATCGTGGGTGATACCTTTGTGCAAGATCTGCACAGGTATTCTGTGCAAAGAGGCATTTCTGCTAATTTCATGTTGGAAAGAGTGGAGGCTTTTTGGTGCAGTCTCTATGAGTGCAGTTTCGGCAGTACAGTTCACCTTTGCAGATATGTGGCCTCTGTTGATATGTGGCCTCTGTTGATGTTGTTGTGGTGCATTACAGAGGTCTACATTTGGGTTACATGTCGTGTGGACTTTTGCTCCGGCACCTGAAGAAGTTGAGGAATGCAGTGATGCAGATTTTTCCCAATGCCAAGGTTATTTTCCATACCACCAAGAGGTGTATGGGACCATGCCAGTGTCATTTGTCCCCAGCCATAGCTCGGAAGGTGTCTTATAAACAGAAGCATGTGTGAATGAATTTATGAGCACTGATGGGATGTTCTCCACCCACTATGAGATCATGAATTCGGAAAATATGCACTGTTTCCATGCAAATGGCATATCTTTGACCGTCATTGGCAATGTTATTTTCTGACCAGAATTCAGTAAAAATGTAAGGCGGAGAAGAAAGCGGCAGCTCATATAAAGAGGAAAAAAAAACTCTTTTCAGAGCCACCACTAAAGTCTAAATCCCCTACCATGTTTCAACATTCTTCCCCGTCCCGTTCCTAGCACGATAACTCTGCAGACTCCACGGTAGTTTCAGGATTACACGTGTCACATCCGAGCCTTCTCAGGATGGCAGCCATGGCAATGGGACTGTGGGGGCTAAGGCATTGCTCAATAAGGTTTTGGGTTGTGGTGTGTACGCAAAAACGGTGACAGAAGGTCTATTTGTACAGAGAATGCAGAAGCGTACGGTTGAAGAGTGGCAGGCATCCTGTTTGTATACATGCACTGTATGTACTTACTTTACATTGCTAAGATACATTCAGTGCTGCTCTTGTGCGATATTTTTACACATTTTGTAGGAAATGGGTTAGTGCTGTGAAAGAATGTTGTGAAGTGTGCACGGTAAGTGGCAGGCATCCTGTTTTTATGCATGCAATGTGTGTTCTTGGTTTAGGTTCCTAAGATACATTCAGTGCTGCTTTTGTGCGATATTATTACGATTTATGTAGGAGATGGGTTAGTGCGGAAAAACATTTGTAGCATTGTCAGAAGGAAAGAAGAGAGTTCCCGTTTGGATAATACAATGGCTGATATGGGTAAATGAAAACTTTGAAAGCATATACCATTGAGGTGGCACTTGATGGTAGGTGATGGGAGAAAAAACAGCATGTTTTTTAAGTATGTTATGCACGTTCTGTGGGAGATACCGTGCTCAGAGGCACTTATAACAGAGTTGTAAACATACTGTAAAAAAAGTATTCATACCTCTACTTTGTGGTGATGGGTGTCCATGTGGATGAAGAAATCTTGGATAGTTTTATTGAACTTTCTACTGGAGGTGCTTTCGATTCACACAACACAGTCTGAATGTGTAACGGTACATATGAAGTGTTGTACAGAACCAACAGTGTTAGATGCAGACATCTTGGCTGTGATTGGTGGATGCGTGTGTGACTATTTGAGGTAATGCTGGACAAAAACAATAGTGGAAAGGGAAGAAGGACTGCTCCTGCTTTACTGGGGCCCTCGCAGTACTTGGGGTAGCACACGTGCCACAGTCTGTGCTTCTCACATGCTGGCCAATGGGAATGGGACTGTGGGAATTATCCAATCAGGTATTGAGGGTGTGGTTCACAGGAAGGGGCAGCAATACTGTTTTTCATTACTCTGCATAGTGAGGCTGATTGACCTGGAGAGACGCACTGTGTTGATTTTGGGTGATGCCTTTGTGCCTTTGATGCCTTTGTGGTAGATCTGCACAGGTATGCCCAGGAAAGAGACTTTGATGGTGATTTCAGTTTGAAAGGAGTGGAGGCATTGTGGTGCGCCGTCGATGTCCTCAGTTTCGGCGCTATGCTTGCCCTTTGCAGAGAAGTCGGCAGTTTTGCAACTGCTCATGTTGTCGCGATACATTATGGCGGCATGCATTTGGGTTACGTGACTTATTCACGTTTGTTCCTTCAACTATCCTAATGTATGTTGTTCCCAGCCAGAGGCTGGAAGGTGTCTCATCAACATAAGCATGTGTTATTTTTTGTCCGCTCGTGGGATGTTCTCGTGCAACAATGACATCATTAATTCTCGAAATGCAGAGTTTTTCCATGCAAATGGCATTTCTTTGTCCAGCACTGGAGATGCTGTTTTTTTCCCCCCATCTATAGGAGGTGCTGAAAAACTTATTGTAAGAATGTGAGAAGAAAACAGGAACCCTATAAAAAACAAAAATAAAGGAGTTTATCTAGAAGCATCAACAAAAAAATGCTCTTTTTAGAGCCACCACTAAAGACAAAAATCCCCTACCCTGTGTAACGTTCACCTAGTATCCACGGGGACGTCACTCAGCCTGTGCTGACCTCTTACAACCTCGAACCCTTCCCTGGAGTCTACTCGACTGGAGACTGGGCCTGACACACAGGATTGGTAGAGTTTAACTCCCTATTGTCTCTGTGTGCTTGAACCCCTTCTTCCCCGGGGTCCAACCCTTCCCTTTGATCCACAGCTCACCTTGTTTTCTTGGAAAGTGTGCTCTCCGTCCTGCTTTCAGCGCAGGGGCGCGTTGATTGATGCAGGCTCTTTGCTGCCTAGTTACTTTACTGGCAAGAGTCCGACAGGTAAGTATAATGAGCTTTTTTAACAGTTCTCTAACTTCGTTCCTTTCCTTCCTTAGATGATGGCCGGCGTCCTGGGATGGCGACGTGCTACTGAGATGAGTAGCGCTGAAGGTGAGTGAGAGCGCGATGCGCGATGGGACCCTTTCGTATTTGTATTGAACTGAGTTCTTTTTCTGTGTCTTTTAGGTACCGCAACGTTTTCAGCATGGATGTCGGTTATGAAGAAGAAATGCGGTGAGTAAGCGCGGTATGCAGCGCCTCTAGATGTTTCCACGCTAACCTGGAGTGTCTTTTCCCTCTTGCAGATGGATGAGAAGTTCCAGAGACAGAGTTCCCCCAGAGCGGCTGGGATTCAGGTAAGCGTTTGAAGCTCGTACAGTCTTTAAAAATAAGCAAAGATTTGCTGAATGCTTACTAATGCCTTTTTTCTGTTCTTTTCCCTTTTCCTTATGAAGCGGCGTTCCGGGATGGGAATGAGACCGCCGAAGATGCCCGCAGAACAGAAGAAGCGATGAATGATGGGCAGAAGCGCAGCAAGGTAAGGCTGTTCTTAACGGTGTTCTTGCAGGAGCTGAGCGCAGAAGAAAGATGCAGGCCTACTGGAGACCGATCCGAACACAGTGAGTGTCACGCTGCAGGTGCAGAAAACACAAAGCATGTTTCTCAGCCTGGGCGTGGCTTAAATAGTCTCTGGGTATCCCAGGTGTCTCTGGGCTGAACCACACCTAAAAGACTAGACTGCACATGCAGTTCTGGGAACCGAAATATGTGGGGGCATCCATCTTGTCCCCATCAATGCACTACAAGTCCAATCCCCAATGTTATCCTATGGGAGTGAGTGAGTCTGGTGCCACAAGCGCCAAGTCTGACTCCAAGGGGGTCTTTGGAGGGATGGAGAGTCCCTTGAGGGCCATGTAGGTGATTGTGGCCTGGCTCCAGTCTGACATCTTGGAGGGCTGTGGACATGAGGGGCAGGAATCATGACAGCACTACCCCCCCCCAAGGCCCCTCTCAAGATGGCTCTTCTGTCTGGTCCTGGTTTGTTTGGATGGTTTTGATGAAATCGTCTAAGCAAGCGAGGTGCATGGATGTACTCACAAGGCTCCCATGTCCTGTCTTGTGGACCATACCCCTTCCAGTCTACTAAGTAGTATAATTTGGATCTGACGTACTTTGAATCCAGGATGTCCTTGACTTCGAATTCTGGCTCCCCGGCGACTACTACTGGCTGCGGTGGCGTTGCTACCCGGGTCCCAGGTTGAATAGGTTTAAGGAGAGACACGTGGAACACAGGATGAATCTGCATGTTTGACGCCAAAGCTAGTCTGACCGCCACAGGATTTATCACAGAGGTGACGGTGAATGGACCCAGGTATCTTGGACGGAAAGTTTGGGTTCCTTTAATGGACACGTGTTTAGACGCCAGCCAGACTTTGTCTCCCACTTGGAAGTTGGGGGCCTTTGCTCGGTGTTGATCAGCAAACTTCTTTTGGCGGTTGTTAGCTTGAAGTAGGTGTTCAGCTGCCCTTTTAAAGGTTTGAGAAATGGTCGTGTGCAAGGTTTTGACTGCTGGCATTTCCAGGGTTGTAGGAACGTCCAACTCAGAAGTACGTGGGTGCCTGACATACATGGTATAAAAGGGTGTCTGCCCAGTGCTGGTGTGTAGGGAATTATTACAAGCATATTCAGCTATCCATAATAGGTCCAACCAGCTTCCTTCAGCTTGGTGTAACATGCAACGCAGATACTGCTCGAGCGTCTGATTTGTCCTCTCAGTTTGACCATCCGTTTGGGGATGGTGACTTGTGGATAGCCGGATGTCGATCTGGGCCATAGAGCAGCATTTTCTCCAGAAGTTAGATACGAATTGAGTACCTCGGTCTGAGACTAAAACTGAAGGAAACCCATGGAGCCGTATGATGCCTTCAAGAAACACCTTTGCCAGAGTGGAAGCATTTGGGAGCCCCCTAAGAGGAATGAAATGTGCCATTTTTGAAAATAGGTCCACGACCACAAGAATAGTGTTACACCCTTGACTGGGTGGTAAGTCAGTAATAAAATCGAGGGACAACGTGTGCCAGGGTGCTGGTGGGATTTCCAATGGTTGTAATAGCCCAGCCAGTTTCTGCTTGGATGACTTGTTTTGAGCACACACTCCACAAGATAGGATGAATTGGATAATGTCTTTATGCCACGTGGGCCACCAATAATTCCGTTTTACCTTGGCTAGGGTTTTAGCGATTCCGGGGTGCCCCTCGATCAAGGAATTATGATAACCGGACATGACTTGTTCTCGTAGTTCTTGGTTTGGTAAGACGAAACGATTCCTGAAGTAGGGCAACTGATCTTTTATCATGTAATGTTCTCCTTGTGCACTCCACGCTTGTAATTGCTCCGGACTCATCAGGTTTTGGATTTTTTCATATAATTCTTTCTGAGTTATGGTTCCTGTGATTCCTAGGAGCTTGTCACTCGGGATGATTGCTATTGGGTCAGGGGTCTGATACCCTTGCTCTTCCACCCCCATACGGCAAAGGGCATCGGCCTTCCCGTTTTTCACCCCTGGTCGAAATGTAATCACGTAGCCATATTCAGCAAAAAAAAGAGCCCAACGTAGTTGTCGTGAGGATTGGGCCTTTGCCGTTTTTAGGTACTGGAGGTCAGTTATTACGATGATTGTGTGTCTGGCGCCCAAGAGGTAGTGCCGCCATGCCTTAAAGGCTGACTTAATGGCCAGGAGTTCTTTGTCTGTGATAGCGTAATTGAGTTCAGGGGGGGTGAATTTACGCGACCAGAAGGCAACAGGGTGTAACTGGCCCATTTCGGGGTCCTTTTGTGAGAGGACGGCTCCCATAGCCATGCTTGAGGTGTCCTTTTCCACCAGGTATAGGAGATCAGGGCGAGGGTGGTGTAAGATTGGGGCAGATGTGAATCTTGCTTCGAGTTCCTGGAAAGCTTCCTCAGCTTCTGTTGTCCACTAGAACTTTTTGTTGCTTTTCCTTCGCGATGATGTGATGGGATGCACGGTTTGCGAAAATCCTGGGATGAACTGGCGGTAGAAGTTTGCAAAACCCAGCATACTTTGAACCCCCTTGAATGAATTTGGGGATGGTCAGTTCAGGATACCATCTACCTTGTGTACATCCATTCGGATTCCATTCAGGCTGAAAATAAAGCCCAGCAATTCCAGCTCAGAGACCTGCAATGAGCACTTTCCGAGCTTGGCGTAGAGCTGGTGTTGACGGAGTTTCTCCAATACGGATCGGATGTGTTTAACGTGGTCCTGCTTTGATGCGGAATATAATAGAATATCGTCGATGTACACTAGAGCACAGACATCAATCAATTCTCGGAGGACATCGTTCATGAAGTATTGAAATGCTGCAGGCACGTTGCAAAGGCCAAAGGGCATTACTTGATATTCGTACAAGCCGTATTTGGTGCGAAAAGCGGTTTTCCATTCATCCCCCTGTTTTACGCGAACAAGGTGATATGCCCCCCTCAGGTCTAGTTTTGTGTAGATTTGGGCATCTTTAACTTGATCAAGCAATTCAGGGATCAGTGGCAGGGGGTAGCGTTTTTTACGGTAATCTGGTTCAGTGCGCGATAGTCGATGCACGTTCTCAAGTCCCCCGCCTTTTTTGGTACGAAGGATAGAGGGCTGGTGGACACTTCGAGGGACGGATGAACCCGTTGGCCAGGTATTGGTCAAGATAGGCCTTCAGGTGCTGGTTTTCTGGTTCCGTGAGTGCGTAAATTCGCCCACAAGGGATTTGTGCGCCGGGTATCAGGTCGAATTGGCAATCGTATGGTCTATGCGGCGGCAGGGTATCAGCCTGTTCTTTCTGAAAGACATCTTGAAAGTCCTGGTATTCACTTGGTAGGGTGCCGATTGCCACAGTCGCAAGCGTGGAGGTTCTGGTGTCTATTGGTTGTTTCTCTTGGCGATAACATGTGTGGGCGCAAGTCTCGGGAAAGGCCAATTCTTTTGCTCGCCAATTGATTCAAGTATTGTGAGCTACCAACCATGACATTCCCAAAATCAACCAGAACTGTGGTGCCTTAATGAGGTCGAAAAGGATAGATTCTTGGTGTCCATCCTGGCACAGAAGGGTTAAAGATGCAGTGCATTGGGATACAGGACCAGAAGCTATTTCCGTGCCGTCAACAATGGTAACAATGTCGGTGGTTGATTTAGGGCGTAACGGAAGCCCCATCTTTGGCGCAAAATCCTGGTCGATGTAATTCCCAACGGCTCCACTGTCAATGTACGCTCTTACTGCGTGCATCCGAGATGGTTGTTGGTGATTGATCAAGACCACAGATAGTGCAAAATGGGAAGTCTGTAGTTCACTTTCTAAGCTCGACAAGTGGACCCCTACACTTGCCCGGCTGGGGAGTTTTCCGATTCCCTGATGGTATCTTCCTTGTCCGTGGCCCCGACCGTCCTCCTTGGTGGCTTCACAGGGCACTCTTTAAAGAAATGACCTGACCTTCCACAGTACAGACATAACTGCTGCTGTCTCCTTTTATCCCTTTCCGCTTTAGTCAAGGGGAATCTGACCCCCCCCGATTTGCATTGGTTCTCCTGAACCTTCCATTGTGGGCAATATTGTCCTTTGAACGCACATACATAGGGCGAGGGTCCGGTGTGGTTCGATCTGCTCTTCGGTCCTGAAACCTATGATCCAGTTGAACAACAAGGTCAATGAATTCTGAGCAGTCTTTCGGGGGGTTCACTACTTGTGCGAGAACATCCTTGAGCTCCCCCCGTAGCCCCCGATGAAAAAACGTGGTTCTCTTCTCCACTGGCCATTCTGCTTCAACTACGAGTCTATTGAATGTGGCTATGTATGTTAATAGGTCTTGATTCCCTTGGCATAGGGAAAAAAGTTTGTTGTCCAATGCCTGCTCATGAGTTCGACGGGCGAACAGCTTTTCCATCTCCTGCTGAAAGCCCCTGAAGTCATGCAGCAAAGGATCGTCTTGGGCCACAAAGGGTACAGACCAGTCCGCGGCCCTACCACTCAGGTAGGATAGCAAACAAAGCGACCCGTAATTGGTCATTCGGAAAGGCCCCTGGTCTACAAAGGAAGTGCAGGCGGCACTGGTTCATGAATGTTACAAACCTCTTGGGATCCCCCGTAAATCGTTCAGGCGTGGCCAAGGGAACTGCCCCAGGAAGGGTTACCTAAACGGGATTGGCTGATGGTGCTGGCATCGAGGGCACGCTTCCCGGCAATGGTGCATGCCCTGCTTGTGACTGGCGAAGTTGTTGGCTTAAATCATCAGTGCGTTCTTTGGCTAGTATCAGCTCTCTCCTCAGGGTGTTGGTCTCCTGCCTGTCTGCATGTACCTCGGAACGTAGCTGCCCCAACATGTGGGCTAACTGGTCAGTTTCGGACGTTTCCATGACGCCCAGGTGGATTTTGATGTGAGGCTTTGTGTTCTGTAATGCTCACCTGGTATCCACAGGGACGTCACTCAGCCTATTCTGACCTCTTACAACCTCGGACCCTTCCCTGGAGTCTACTCGACTGGAGACTGGGCCTGAAACACAGGATTGGTAGACTTTAACTCCCTATTGTCTCTGTGTGCTTAAACCCCTTCTTCCCCGGGGTCCAACCCTTCCCTTTGATCCACAGCTCACCTTGTTTTCTTGGAAAGTGTGCTCTCCGTCCAGCTTTCAGCGGAGGGGCGCGTTGATTGATGCGGGCTCATTGCTGCCTAGTTACTTCACTGGCAAGAGTCAGACAGGTAAGTATAATGAGTCTTTTGAACCGTTCTCTAACTTTGTTCCTTTCCTTCCTTAGATGATAGCCGGCGTCCTGGGATGGCGACGTGCTGCTGAGATGAGTAGCGCTGAAGGTGAGTGAGAGCGCGATGGGACCCTTTCATATTTGTATTGAACTGAGTTCTTTTTCTGTGTCTTTTAGGTGCCGCAACGTTTTCAGCATGGATGCCGGTTATGAAGAAGAAATGCGGTGACTAAGCGCGGTATGCGGTGCCTCTAGATGTTTCCACGCTAACCTGGAGTGTCTTTTCCCTCTTGCAGATGGATGAGAAGTTCCGGAGACAGAGTTCCCCCAGAGCGGCTGGGATTCAGGTAAGCGTTTGAAGCTCGTACAGTCTTTAAAAATAAGCGAAGATTTGCTGAATGCTTACTAATGACTTTTTTCTGTTCTTTTCCCTTTTCCTTAGGAAGCGGTGTGCCGGGATGGGAATGACACCGCCAAAGATGCCCGCAAAACAGAAGAAGCGATGAATGATGGGCAGAAGTGCCGCAAGGTAAGGCTGTTCCTAACAGTGTTCTTGTTCTTGCAGGAGCTGAGCGCAGAAGAAAGATGCAGGCCTACTGGAGACCGATCCGAACACAGTGAGTGTCACGCTGCAGGTGCAGAAAACACAAAGCATGTTTCTCAGCATGGGCGTGGCTTTAATAGTCTCTGGGTATCCCAGGTGTCTCTGGGCTGAACCACACCTAAAAGACTAGACTGCACATGCAGTTCTGGGAACCGAAATATGTGGGGGCATCCATCTTGTCCCCATCAATGCACTACAAGTCCAATCCCCAATGTTATCCTATGGGAGTGAGTGAGTCTGGTGCCACAAGCGCCAAGTCTGACTCCAAGGGGGTCTTTGGAGGGATGGAGAGGCCCTTGAGGGCCATGTAGGTGATCGTGGCCTGGCTCCAGCCCGACATCTTGGAGGGCTGGGGACATGAGGGGTGGGAATCATGACACCGTGGTTGCAATTTATTCCCCCACGCCTGCACACAGCACAAAAGCCACATCCGGGGCTTTTGAGGATGGCGGCCATGGAAATGGAACTGTGGAGGCTAAAGGATTGCACAATAACATTTCTGGGTGGGGTGTCTACGCAGAGGAATGTTGTACAGAACTGATAGTGTTACATGGAGAGCTGTTTAATGTGATTGGTGGATGCATGTGTGACAATTTAACAGTCCCCAATGAGGGCGTGCTGGAAAGAAGATAGTGGAAAGGGAAGAAGGACTGTTCCTGCTTTACTGGGGCACGGCCCTCGCGGTACTTGGGGAAGCGCACGTGCTACATACTACCATTTTCAGTATGCTGCCCATGGGAATGGGACAGTGGGGATTATCGGTTCTGAGGGTGTAGTTCAAAGGAAGGGGCGTTAATACTTTTCTCCATTACTGTGCGTAGTGAGCTGGCCTCACACGTTTGCCATTACTTGCAAAGGTAATGTAGCATAGCAGAATTGGTCCAAAATCAATTACAGGTCAAAGCTCTGTTCTGAAAAACTACAAACAGAATGCAGCGCAGCTCTGGGGTGTGGCCTTTTGTAGGGCTGCTGTGGAGACCTTGCAACCAGAAAAGAGGCCTACATCGTTCAACCAAATACATACATGTGCAATGGCACATTGTGGGGTGTTTGTAAGCATGTACTTTCCCATTAACACTCTGTAGATTCATTGCACTTTTCCGCTGTCCGAGGGTCTGTATAGTGTACGCGAAATAAGGGTGTGGTCATATGGTGACGTCGCAAATGTTCTCGACTGGGACGGCTGTCCGCAGGACTCATTTTGGGCGGAATACTTTGTGCGCATGTACATAGGTGTCCTATGCACACCGGTGGGCTCTCTGGACTGCTAAATAGTGCAACACACGTGGGCTGACCATATTGGGACAAGCTGAGTTTTTATAGGGTATAGCAGGTGGGATGTTTATGTGTACTGCTACCTGTAGGATGTGGGTGGGAAGCTCGAACTACTCAATGTTTGTCACAAGTGTCTTTGCATATGCTGGTCAGGGGTGCTGTTACCAGGAGACAGAGGAAGAGATATGCATGCGCGTACTTGCGCAATGGACAAACATCCACTCCCAAAACTAATTATAGGTAGTTCACAAGATGCGGACATACAGTTCGTACTTTTGTCGTACAGATGCCTCCATTGTGATTGCGGCTAGGCCAGGCAGGTGCGGTGTCCATAGGACACCTCCCTTTTGCTTAATTGCGGTCATTCCCACCAGTACTGCGCGCCGCTGAGTCATAACAGGATTTTAAAAACAAAGGAAAAGCCACATATACACTCAGCAACAATTTACATATCAACCTTTATTTCCACACATTCATAGATACTATTAGGAAAGGAAATGGGTAGAAGTGGATAAATATTGTGGGGAATTGGGAATTTGTACAAGTTGGTCATGAGAGGAGGAAGGGATTGAGGTATCATCGTAACATCTCTGATCACACGGATTTTGAGGGGATTGCAGGCTGTGAAATGGGGAAGGGGTACACGTGCAGGTCGGGCAGTGGCAATTTATTTCGCCCATAATATGTCTTTGTACGTAATCTTTTAAGGCAGCAACATTGTTCGCCAATTGCTCCATTTTGGCTTCCAGGCTGTCCACTTTACAGATTTTCTTTCCTTTCCTATGCCCGCATGCTGTTGTGGAAGGGGTGCCGCTTGTGCTGCTTTGCTTTCCTTTCCAATATGTTCTCATAAAGAAAGAAAATCTGTTAGGTGTACATGAAGCAATAGATATTAAATATTTTACGTTTCAGACTACGGTGCATACCAATGGGGTTACTATCGTAAGTCATTTTGTCATGAGGGAAATTCTCTTCCAGGCACTCTAAGGTGCTTGCCATTGCTGCGTAAAAAAAGAAACGCTATGGTTATCTACCATTGTATATTGCACCACCTGTGCAATTATCAGCCAAACTTTAGTGTGCTTACTACGTTGTAGTGACGTTCTGGTGCTCATACTTTCCAGTCCTTACTCTAGCCGTTCGTTCTTTGTTCCTATGTAAAGCAGCAGTGCGGTAAGATTGTTGAAGGCAGACGTCACTTCTCTTGTTGGTGCATTCCGTTATGCTGTTCTCCCTATGCCTTTATTCTGTTTCTTTCCGAAGTACACAGTTTGTAGATCTATCTATTTTCCCTTGCAATTCACGTACATGGTGCTGTTTGTATATGTTCCTTGTGTTTGCTGAATGGTACAACCATGTAAGAGAATGTCTGCCTTTCTGAGCAGGTTCGATACCACCCGATGTCCGCGACCAGACGCATACTCCGCGACTGCTGTGCGCATTAACATGGTGCCAGCAGGTTCAGTATGTTTTATCGTACACCTTTACAAACTAAATGTTTCCTGGTAAAAACCTATGAAATTCAGTGAAAAAACATTGTTAAAAGGGACATTATGGTTAAGTAGCACTAGTAAAAACCTCATAAATTCAATGGAAAAATGTTGTTACAGGGACGTTATGGTTACAGGTAAAACCGAAAAACCTCAGAAATTCGCAAGTTATGGCAAGCTAAGCAACCATAATTCGCGCCACCACTGTGCACTGCTAAGACTAACAGCCAGGTCATCAAAGATGACATCACAAATGTCATTGATAACATCGCATACCTGGCTCACTTGTTTTTGTTCATTGAAATATCTAGGCCAGGTGGTTTTGTTCACTGACATTCAGAATATTAAAATTCAAAAAGTGCTGTATATCTAGATGTTAACCTTGGCATATGTTCTTAAATTACTTTCCTTAAGGTTTGGTCTCAGCTCATGTTGTACATACATGGGGCAATAGCAGGCCTCAAACACACAATTTATTTGTATACCTAAATATAAACTTTAATGTTAATAACATTTTCTGATAATCCATTTCTTTCTTCCTTACTTTAGTTTCCCTGTATGTGCCTCTGATTTCTATGCATTGTAGGTCTTCATATGTATTGTTTGTAGTAGCACAAGTGTGTAGTAAATCTTGAATTGTTAGCTAGTTATTACATATTTAACATTACACAATCACCCCCGATATCTCATAGGTTTTTACTAGTGCAACTTAACCATAACGTCCCTTTAACAATGTTTTTTCACTGATATATATATATCATACATTACTTACCGTAATCGTATTTCTGATGCTTGCATCTGCTTAGATTCACATGCTTTGCATAGCCCGACATCTAGTGGTAGAAGTTTTGAAAAGGGACATCAACTGGGCAGGTCTGTAATTCTATCTCTAGTGTGACATTGACTGTACCCCATGATCCCTCACATGTCAAGGCCCCTCACATTATTTGTTTCCGAAATGAGGGAGTTTAAGTTGCAAGTGTGTAACGTAGGTAGAGATCATGTGGTGTAAAAGATCTATGTTTTCCCAAGAAACTTCAAGAGGGGAGAAAGGGTGGTTGCATGTGAAGCTAAGCAGATACAACCATCAGAAATACAATTACGATAAGTAATGTATGCTTTCTGAGGCTTGTGGATCTGCTTAGAATCACATGCTTTGCATGGATTAGAAAGCAGTACTTCGAGAAGGTGGGTTGTTTGAAGGTAACGTTGCAAATAGATATTGTAACACTGCTTATCCCACCTTGTATGGTTACAAGTGATTTTAATGACCGAATAAACGAAGAATGCATTTTTACCTAATCCAAAACAACGAAAAAATATTGAATTGGTTTCTTTTGGGGGGCTCCCGCCTCCCAAGCCCCACGTTTCCCCTTGTTTAAAACCCCCTCCCCACCAGATTTAAGCCCTTATCTCACATATTTAAAACAAATATATATATTTTCATTGTTTTTCGATTCATTAAAATTTCATTCTTTGTTTGCAATCGATTAAAATCACTTCATACCCCTTTGCATCACCCTTGGAGTGTGTGTCTAGACCTTAATGTTGGGTGAAAGTGTGAATTGAACTCCAAGTGGCAGCTTTGCAAATGGCATTTAAGGGCACATTTGCTATGAAAGCTAGAGTTGCCCCTGTTCCTCAAGTTGAGTGTGCCCTAGGCTTGAATAGCGACGTTCTCATAACAAGAGGATTTCAAAATTGGATGCAGTTGACAATCCATTTTGAAATTGCAAGTTAAAGATAGGGTCACCTTCTCTTACTGTTGCTATGGATAAAAAAAAGGTCAGTTTTTATGTTAGATTTAGTCTTTTCTAGTTAGTACATGACAGCCCATCAAACATCCAGTGTATGAAGGCTTTTTTCTGCGGCGTTTGTGGGATTTTGGAAAAAACACAGAAAGCTCTATGGACTGGTTCACACAAAATTATATGCATTTTGGTGAAAACCGTGGGTGACTGCGTAGTACTAACTTGTCTTTGTGGATAACAACAAAGGGGTCTTGTACTGACAGAGCTTGCAGTTCACTGACCCTTCTAATAGATGCAATAGCTACAAGAAAATCTGTCTTATATGTGAGATGTTGAAGCCTGGTCTTGGCATAGGCTCAAGGGGGAGAGGGGGATTGGGCTGTGAGCCGTGCAAGTACAATATTTAAGTGCCAGCCGGGAGAAGGATTGGAAATTGGAGGGTATCATTTTTTTAAACCTTTATTTTTCAGCTTGACAATACCAAAAAAGAAGCATATGACATTGGTGAATAGTACAAGCTTATACAGTAACTACAGTGCAGGTACAGCGCGTGCTCACAATCTGTATTCATAGAACTGGAACATACTGTTGAGCAGTGAGGGCCAAGAAGCCGCAACTCATGAGGTGGTCTCAGGAGGAGGGGGGGGGGGTTATGGAGGGATGGGGGGAGTCCGAGTCAGCGTACATGGAAGACATGTAGGAACGGAACCTCAGCCAAATGTCTCTGGGCCTCGAGTGTATTGGTTGCTGGTTTGCGCAGGAGTCTTCAGTGTCCGAAGCCCATGTGGTTGCTCTGAGCCATTATGCGTGTGTAGGTGCTATGGGACGGAGCCAGTGCATTAAGATGCAGCGAACAGCAAGAAGCATGCAGAGGCCAGCCAGTTTTTTAGAGTCGCAACCCAGTTCGGGGAAATCGTGGAAAAGGCACCCTGTTAGAGACGAGTCGATGGTGTATTCTAGCATAGTAGACATAGTGAGACATATGTCGGCCCAGAATTGCGACAAATGAGGGCAGGACCAGATCATATGGATATATGTAGCACTGTCAGAGCCACACCTGGGGCATCTTGGGGAGATTTCCTTGAACATATGGTGCAGCCTGCTCGGGGTGTGGTGATATCTGTGCAATACTTTGAACTGTATTAACTTGAATCGGGAGTTGAAGGATACGTTATGGGTGCGTGCACACATACGGGCCCAGCGCTCATCGGTCATTTCCACCCCCAGGTCTTCTTCCCATTCGTGTTTCAACCTAGTGAACGAGGGGGATGCTCTGGCTTGCAATTGAGCATATAGTCTAGTCGCCTTCCGCTTCGAGGAGTCGAAGGCGCACAGCTCTGCTATAACGGGGTCGTCGGGTGGAATCTTACGGAAATTAGGGTATTTAGCTTTGAGAGTTTTCCGAAGGGACGAGTATTGGAGCCACACAGATGGTTTCAGTCTCAGGAAAGGTGGGAGATCAAACCATTAGAGGAAGTTTCCTTGAACAAATATGTCCCGGAGCGATACGTACCCCGCCTCGTTCCACCGACAGACAATAGGCTGTGGCACTTGTGGGACCTCTGGGAGGAAGTTCCACAGCGGCAAGTCTCCATGAAAGGGATGGGGTGTATCTAGTAGTTTCCAAATTTTGGACAGGGCAAGAGAAGTGCTAGCAACAGGGTCAGCTGATTCTGGGTCAGTTGGCGTGGGTTTTAGGATAAGAGAACAGATATCTTGATCACTGACAACCCGTTTTTTCCAGTCGAACATGAGAAGGAGGGTCTTGGGTACTGAACCAGTGTGAAGTAAATTGGGATTGTGCCACTAACCAGTACCTGAGGAAATCGGGAGCGCCAAATCCACCACTCTCCATGGGAGTGGTCAGTGTCCCCAGTTTGAGGCGGACTGCGCCGGAATGCCATAAGAAGGTGTTGATAATGCAGGTTAATGCCTGAAAGAAGCTATCGCCTGGCCACAAGGGGAGGTTAGTGAATCTATTTAGGAGTTGGGGTAATACAACTATATTTAGTATCCCTATCTGGCCCGCCAGGGAGATTGGGAGTTTTGCCCAGCCCAAGGTCTTCATGCCTAGGTGTGTGAGATAGTTCTGGTAATTCTCCTCAAGTAGTACCTCGGAGCAGCGTGCAACTTCCACTGCAAGGTAGGTGAATTTAGATTGGGACCAAGTGATCCCCATGAGGTCTGGTGGGGGGGCGCATGCAGTCCGTGAGCGGAAAAAGGGTGGATTTAGAGCAGTTCACCTGCAGTCCCGAGATATGCCCAAAGCGTACCAAGTCTTCCAATATCAGGGCCAGGTTGGTTGCGGGAGGAACAAATCTAAAGCAGGGCATCATCAGCGTATAGGGAGATTATGTCCGACTGACCCGTTGTTCGCAAACCTCTGTGTGAGTGGGACTGCTGCATCATGTCGGCAAAGGGTTCCATGGCTATGGCATAGATTAATGGAGAGAAGGGGCAGCCCTGTCTAGTCCCTCTGGTTATTTGGAAAAGGGGTGATCATCTATCCTCAATACAGACCCAAGCCACCGGTCTGGAATAGAGGAGCTTAACCCATGAACGAAAATTGTGTCACAATTTACATTTTTCCAGGACTCGCCACAGGTATTCGCACGATACGGAATCAAATGCTTTTTGCATATCCAGCGTGGTGGCCACTGCCTGCACATCCGGGCTGATTCTACTAATTACGTTGAACAGGCGTCTTAGGTTCAGGGAGGTGGACCGACCCGGGATGAATCGCGCTTGATCCCGGTGGATGATGTATAGCATAAAGGAGGCTAGGCGTTGGGATAGTAGTTTGGCGTAGATTTTGATGTCACAGTTTATCAGTGAGAGGGGTCTGTACGAGCTGCATTGGGTTGGGGGCTTGCCGTGTTTGAGGAGGACCGTTATCATGGCCTCGCGGAGCGAAGGTGAGAGTCTACCAACTTCACATGCCTCCTCCCACAGGGCCATCAAGTAAGGGATCAAGAGGGATTTGAACTGTTTGTAGAATTTGATTGGTAGGCCGTCCGAGCCTGGGGACTTGAACAATTTTTTTTTTTCAAACTTCTTTTTATTGAACTTGGCAACACAGGTACAGGTGAGCAACATACAGGGCATGTATAATCAAAACAAGGCAGGCAGCACAGTTACACTGAGCAAATACAAAGATCAGTTTATACACACAGGGGTTACATCCAAGGTAAGTGCAGGCGTAAGGAGGAAGCTTTTCAGGAGTCAGAAGGGGAGGGGGGAGAAGAGGGGGCTGGAGATGCGGGGTCTGAGTCCGTGTCAGGAGGGGACATAAATGAACAAAACCTTAACCAGATATCTCTAAGCCTGGAGTGGGCGGGTTGTTGTAGCGCCCAGGATTCCTCGGTGTCCGAAGCCCATGTGACCGCTCTGAGCCACTGTGCGTGTGTGGGTGTGGTGGGCCGGAGCCAACAGAGTAGGATAGAGTGCACTGCTAGTAGCATACAGAGGCCAGCCAGTTTTCTGGAGTCCCTGTGGAGCTCTGGGAAGTCATGAAAAAGGCACTTCATCGGGGACGGGGCGATGGGGTGATCAAGGACCGCTGACATAGTGGAGCATACTGCACTCCAGAATTGAGTAAGGTGGGGACAGGACCAGAGCATGTGAATATAGTCTGCGTTGTCGTAGCCGCACCTGGGGCATCTCAGAGAAACATCATTCGAAATGCGATGCATTCTGGTTGGGGTGTAGTGGTACCTATGGAGTATCTTGAATTGGATCAATTTGAAGCGTGAGTTGAAGGAAACCCCATGGATGCGTGAGCACATGTGGTGGGCCCACCGTTCGTCGGTCATCTCGAGAGCAAGGTCGGCCGCCCAGGTGGGTTTTAATTTGGAAAGCGTGGGGGGCGATCTGGTCTGTATCAAGGCGTACAGTCTGGATATTTTGCCCCTCATAGGGGAGGGGGAGGAGAGTTCCGTAATGGCAGGCTCATCAGGTGGTAACGCTGGGAAGCTCGGGTATTTATGTTTAAGGTTTTTCCAGAGGGATGAGTATTGGAGCCAAACTGAAGGGCTTTGCCTCAAGGATGAAGGGAGGTCAGGCCACACTATGAAATTACCCTGATCAAATACATCCCGGAGCAGTTCATATCCCGCCTCAGCCCACCGGCGAACAATAGAGGGAGGGACCCGTGGGACCTCTGGGATGAAGATCCAAAGTGACAAATTACTGTGAAAGGGGTGGGCGACGTCCAACAGTCGCCACATTTTAGATAGGGCCAGTGACGTACAGGTCACCGGGACAAGTGAGTCAGACACCTTCGGAATGGGCATAATCACCAGGGAGCGGATGTCACGGTCGTTTACTGATAATTTTTCGAGTCTGACATGGGGGGGGTCTGATGAGTTGAACCAGTATGCGTTATATAGGAGTTGCGCCACCAGCCAGTAATTAAGGAAATCAGGAGCCCCGAAGCCGCCAGCCTCCATTGGGGCCGCTAGGGCATTCAGCTTAAGCCGGACCGCGCCCGAGTGCCAGAGGAAGGTGTTAAGGGTACGAGTCAGCGCCCGGAAGAACCCATTACCCAGCCACAGTGGAATGTTGGCAAACCTATATAGGAGCTGAGGCAGTACCACCATCTTCAGAATCCCTATCCTGCCTGCCACTGAGAGCGGGAGTTTGCTCCAACCATGTGACTTTACTGTGAGATTTGTGAGATATTTTTGGTAGTTCTCCTCAAAGACCTGTTCAGTCTGACGCGACACCGCAATGCCCAGGTAGGTAAAGACAGATTGGGCCCATGTGAATCCCAAGGTATCAGCGGGAGGGGGTGTACTGCCAGTGAGTGGAAACAGGGTGGATTTAGAACAATTCACTTTGAGGCCTGAGATTCGACCAAAGAGGACAACATCCTCCAAGATCGGTGGTAGATTAGTATCCGGGGAGCGGATGAAAAGGAGGGCGTCATCGGCGTATAGGGAGACTATGTCCGAAGAACCGGTGATACGCAGGCCCCTGTGTGCATGACATTGGCGAAGCATGTCCGCAAATGGCTCCATCGCCACGGCGAAGATTAAGGGGGGAAAGTGACAGCCCTGTCTCGTACCTCTAGCTATGTGGAAGAGGGGAGAGCATTGGTCTTCGGTACACACTCTGGCCACCGGATTGGAGTAGAGTAACCTGACCCAGGAACGGAAGGTGGGGCTGAATTTATATTTATCAAGCACCCGCCAAAGGTATTTCCACGAGATGGAGTCGAAAGCTTTTTGCATATCGAGTGTCGCGGGCACTGCGTGGACATCTGGGCGCACCCTGCTTATAATATTGAAGAGGCGCCTCAGGTTCAGGGACGTGGATCGTCCAGGAATAAATCCCGCTTGATCAGGGTGAATGATGTGTATTATACCAACTACTCCACCCAAAGCCGTCGCATGTAGGGCGCGAGACGTAAGGCAAGTAGTTTGGCATAGATCTTAACATCGCAGTTGACGAGTGAAAGTGGGCGGTAGGAGCCGTATTGAGTTGGGGGTTTACCAGGTTTTAGCAAAACAGCAATTATGGCTTTGCGGAGCGAAGGGGGTAGCTGACCCTCTTCCACAGACTCCTACCAGAGGGCCACCAAGTGTGGAAGCAGGAGTGATTTGAAATGTTTGTAAAATTCGACGGGGATTCCGTCCGAACCTGGGGATTTACCTGAGGAAAGCGAGTCTATAGCTTCAGAGAACGCTTCAGGTGTGAATGGATTCTCAAGGGAGCCAATAGTCTCAGGGGAAAGGGTTGAGAGGGGAAGATTATCCAAGTATGCGTCAATTTCCGATGTTGTGGCACTGTCCGCTTGGGCATATAATGATTCATAGAAGGAGAGGAATTTGGAGTTAATATCTTGGGGTGAAGTAGCCAGGGTTCCGTCAGGTCTTTCTATCCCGGGGATGGGAGGGGCGCCAAATTCTCAGCGAAGGAGTCTAGCCAGGAGGTGGCTCGGGCGTTCACCCTCGCCATATTTCCTCGCAAGGCCTGGACTGTCCAGGAACCTCAGTTTGCGATCCGCAAGGGAACGGAAAGCATCCAGTTCTACCCCGATTGACGCCAGGATTTCGGGAGTTTGGTGCAGCGCGCATTGGGCTTCTAGTGTGGACAAAGTGGGCTCACATTCAGCAATTTCCATTCGGATAGTTTTAAGGATACCATTTTCCTAGGAGAGAGCAATACCTCTGATATAGACTTTAAAGGACTCCCAAAGGGTGGCCTACGAGGACACCGAGTTGGTGTTGATCTCGAATAACTCCTCGATCGCCGACTCCAACTCGGAGCTGAAAAGAGTCGAGAAGGGAGTGTGGTTTCATTCTCCAGTGTCTGGTCCAACCACGGTCTGGACCCCAGCACATGGTGATGGTCAACAGTGAGTGGTCAGAAAGGGTTCTGGGTAGGATCGCGAGGGAAGATACACTCATTATGAGTATATCAGACACCAGCCACCTGTCAATTCGGGAATAGGAGTCGTGCACCGAGGAGTAGGAGTAAGAGCAAGAGTCGGGATAAAGGAGCCTCCACGCATCTACAAGGGCCAGGTGGGGGAGAGACGAAAGTGTAGAGTAGGCAGCTTTAGAAATCTGATGGGGTCGAGAGCCCGATCTGTCAAGGTCTACGTCGAATATTGTGTTGAAATCACCTCCCCAAAGGATTGGTATCAATGGGAAGCTATCAAGGAGCGACATGAGGTGCAGATAAAAGTCTGGATCATCAATGTTGGGGCCGTAAATGTTTAGCAGGACCACCTCTTTGCTTTGCAGGACACCATGGAGTAGTACGTATCTGCCTTGGAGGTCGATCAATGTGGCTATGGGGCTAAACCCAAAGGTCCTGTGAATTAGAGTCATAACCCGACGGCTTTGGGTGGAGTAGTTGGTATAATACACCTTTGAGGACCCCATATCTTAGCAAACTTTTCACAGAACTCAGTGCGGGATGTGTCTCTTGTAGGAACAGAACTTTAACCCCATGGCGCTCGGCCTGGAGCTGTAGTAGTCTCATTTTCTTGTGGTTCCCCAGCCCACGAACATTCCAGCTCATAAACGTCAAGGTGTCTTCACTCAGTGGGTCCGGGGCAGCCATTGGGAGTTGCAAGGAGAGGGAGGGGTGCCCCCCGTAGACCGTGCGCAGCCTGGCTAGGTCTGCAATACCCTTGGTTCCATGATGCCCCGTACTCTAGCCTCACTGCGTGTGCCAAGTCTTTTTAACATATAACCCAGAACCCCCCACCCCTGCCCACATCCCTCCCCCAAACAGACGAATGACAACCCCATAACCAAACAACCAAATCCAAACCAATGGCATCAACGCCTGGGGGTCCTGTGAGCTGGCCTGGCGGCGATGCTCTGAGCCGGGAGGCAGTATGAGGATATCGTGGTGTCTAGTGGTGGTATAGAGTATCACCCGGGCAGGGATTTCTCCAAATCAGCAAGGCACGGTAGCACCATAGGGAGACAGCGTGCACAAATCCGGGATGAGTGGTTTCTCTATCGGATCATGACGATGTGTGGGTACAACAATACGTAATATGGGCATGTCATGGTGCTAGATAGATTCTGGAACGGTTCCCAACATTATCTGCTCAACAGCTAGTCTATGTTGAGGTAAATCAATGTCGCAGTACGTTTTCATAAGCGATAGGGAACAAAACAAACAATATATGTTGCAACAGGGGTTCAGCCAGGGAAGTGTTCATCAATGAACTTGGAGGCCTCCTCCGGAATCGTGAAGAAGTACAACTAGTTTGCATGTTCAATTGTCACTTTGGCGGGATGTAGCATGGCATATTTGACCTGCAAGTCTCGCAGCCTCCTCTTCACCGCCAGGAAGGTTTTGCGCTCACGCTGGACCGCCACCGAGAAGTCCGGGTATAGGTGGATTCTGGCTGCACCCAAAAGAAGTTCTCCCATGACCCTCGCCGCCCTGAGGAGGGAGTCGCGATCGCGTAAATTTAGGACTCTGGCTATGATAGGCCGTGGTGGTGCGCCCGGTCTCGGTTTTGCCGGGAGTGCGCGGTGGGCTCTCTCGACTGCGAACTGCGGGGAGAGTTTTGGGGAGTCCAGCAGTCGTAATAGCATGCCCTCTACGTAGTCCTCCATGGGTTCCTGTATACCATCCTCCGGTACACTGATAATGCGGAGGTTGTTTTTCTTTTCTACCTCAGTGACACGGGCTGATAGCGTGGAGACCTCCGCCCGGAGGGAACTCAAGCCGTCCTCGGTGGTGCTCACTCGGGTCTCGATTTCGGCCACCCGACCGTTGGTCCTCTCCATATGTGCCTTGATGGAGGATATCGTGCGGTTCATGTCGTCCAGTTCGCTATGGAGTGTAGTGAACCCTTCCCAGATGGATTCCATCATTTTCTGTGAGTCAGGCTGTTCCGGCGCTGGTGAAGTGGATGGTTCCTGACCCGACGTCTCCGCCACCGCTCCCACCGGGGACTTTGTAAACATGTTAATAGGGGATTGTTTCTTTCCAGCTCCCTTTGTCATGATGCCGGTAGAGGGTGGGCCTAGGCCCAGGAGGAAGCCGGGGCTCCGGGGCCGGCCGAGGGAGCGGACAGGGCACCGGAAAGGGGACAATTTAGCTGTCCTGGGTGTCGTGGACGCTCAGAGGGCCTCAATATCAAGGTGGAATGTAATGTCGCAGATTGAAAAAAGGGGGGCTGATCACCGATGACTGACAGATCAAGTGCCAAGGAGGCCTCGCCGGCCAGTAGGTGCACGTGGGACCAAGTAGTCAGTGGATGAGCCCACCGGTGCAGACGGCCCCAAAAGTCCCGTGAGGGGGCCGGGGCCCGAAGATCAGTATTCCGCAGCTGAGATGAAAGGGGCTGAGGCCTTGGGTGCTGGGATAGCAGAGCGGATTGCCGGCACAGTCCCTGTGTCGAGCAGTTGGGCGGCCGACCACCCAGTTCAGTAGGCGCCGAGGGGCAGCAGGGGCACCAGGAGTCCCGACTTTGTAGTGCAGGCGGTGTGGGAGGCCACAAATTGCAGTGCATTCAGGTGGGACCGGAGGTCCAGCAAATGGGTGACTCGATGAGGAGAGGCAGTCCAGGGTACCCCAAATCTGAGTTATTGAGTCAATGGGTCTCAAGGACTGGGTGGTGGGTGGGGGGAACCACAGCGAAGTCCTCCCGTTAGTGTTGCGGGACAGGAGGCAAGTTCCGTGTCTGGGGAGAGGCCGTCCAGTCCCCCAAGCAGTGTCCGTCGTTTGCTTTGGGGGCAGGGGCCCAGTGTGATAGGCAGGAGGAGGCAGGCAATGGAATCCGAAGGCCACCGCACGTCCAAGAAACGGGGGCCCAGGCGCTGCACGAGTCCACCGGGAGCGAGGAGATGGAAGCCTGGGTCAATTAGCACTGCGAGGAGGGTGGGAGAGTGGCTGGGGCCCAGAGCGACTCACCGTGGCGGCCCGAGGCGGGGACATCTGGAGGGCCGAGCTGCAACGAGATCCCCGGGGGTTGTAAAAGGCAGCACGCCGCCCAGGGAGGGGCGGCGGAGTGGTCTGCTCTGGACTTCAATGACAGCCCCCAGGTCACAGCGGGGAGGCAGAGGGCACAGCGCGAGTCGCCTCGGTCCCGCGACAGGAAGGGGAGGGTGGCAAAGCGCGGCACAGGGCCCCTCCCCTACAGCAGGCCTCAGAGCCGCGGGTCACAGGCGCGATCTCCTGGAGCCAAGAGCGGGGCCGAGGAGCGCGAGCTCCCGGCCCACTTCCAGAAGGCTGTAGCTCCGCAGCGGGGGTGAATTAAAGGGCGGCGTTCAGGCAGCACACGCCCGCCACCTCCAGCAGCCCAAGCGAGTGTTCGAGTATTAGTATTGTGCAGGCAGCAAGGCAGGATTATGAGAGGAAGGTGCCTCACGGAGCAGAGCGAAGCATCAGGCGGCCATCTTCTTCGAGCGCAACAGTGCACCCCCCGCACCCCGACTTGAACGAATTTAAGGACCTGGGGGCCGGTTTTATAACAAGCCACCCTGGGCCGGTTTTTTGTGTGTGCAATATTGGTTGTAATATTGTTTTTGTAACTTACGTTACTTTAAGTAATGCAAGTTACTTTTCTCTGCCTGGGATTGATGATGACTGCAGGCCTGCAGCATTCATCAAAGCAAGGTAACACAAACACGTTGGTTACCTTGCTTTGAAGAATTATAGAGGAGGGGCTGTGCTCACTGGCCTGACTTAGTGGTCTGGCAATGGCTTCCACCGGCTACGGCGTGGCTAGTGCCAGCCAGGCCACTCCAGGCTGTGAATTGTAACACCGGCACCCTGGGCTACAAGTGTGGGCTCGGCCTGAGCTCGTGCACTAAAGCACAGACATGGTCCTGCAAGTTGCTGAAAGCAACTTTGTTTTCGGAGTGCCCTGGGGGCTAATGCCCGGGAAATTGCCAGGCAGCACTTCGAGTCAGTGGGGACTGGGGCTGGGGTCAGGTGATTGGCTGGGCATTTAATTTCGGTGCACACATGGTCCTGCAGACTGTGCCGGCCCGTGGGGCAGCCGTCAACTCCTGGGCCAGTGTGGCCCACTGCTGGCCCACACGCGCACACTACTACCCGACCGTGAGTGACCCTGCCCAGTCTGTTTGATAGGAGGTGAGCATTCACTGCTGTTGCCTGTTATTTGTGCGTTTAAAATACACCCCTTGCTACACATGTTGTACCCGCTGTTAAGGCGGTTCACACAGTGCCCAGAGGCAGACCCCCTAAGCCTGTGCGCAGCATTCCCTTTATTTCCCTCAGCTCTGCTTATTCACCCTGTGCATGGAGGTTCTGCCTCTGGGCAGTTCGATAAGCACCCCCAGGCATGCATTGCTTTCCTTGAAAGGAACGGGCACACAGTTATGGACCTCCTACGTGTAGTGGCACGTGACACACAAAGAAGATCCCCAACTCAGCCAGTTCCCATGGCAGAGTGCCTCCAAGGGGGCTTCCAGTTCCAGGGACTAAGCCCAGTGTTCATGGCCCTATTACCGGTCTGGGTGGTGGATAGCTCAGGAGGTAAAGCGCTTAGCGGACATGGAGCCAGTAAATCCTGCGACAGAGTCAACACAGCCCTTCCTGCTGCTCCCAGGGGATAATACAGATACAGTGACTGCTACCAATAGATCGGATAATAATTGCAGCTGTTATTTTAGCGCTTGGAAGCGTGTGGATTCCAGCATGGAGCGCTGTATAAGAATACATATTTTTGTAATACTCTAAGAGGCAGGGACTCACAGCGAACGTGGCAGTTTAGTCAAGTGCGTAATAAGGGGAGCAAAAAGGAAGGGTCGGGGTGGGACAGGTGTTACCACCTAGAATGTGAAGCCGTTAATGTATTGATTTAATGCGTTCATATAGCGCATTGTTACCCCAGGTTCTTCTAGCGCCATTCTTCTGCTTGACTAGGAGGACACCTGTTCTTTAGAGGCCAACTCGAAAGCTGGAGAAAGAGCTAGTGCGAGATTAGCGGCATCACACAGGGTGACTAGATACCTCGGTTTTGCCACGACCCTCCCTGAATTGGACCATTCCTTTAATTAAAAAACGCTGTCCCGTTTTAAATAAAGCTGAAAATAATGTAGAATCCCGTAAGGGGGAGGAGGAATATGAGGGCAGCTGGGTTGCTAGTAATTTACTTTACTGGAAGTGCAAGAACTAACCAGGGCATGCGAGTACAACGGCAGGAGAAGGATGAAAGGCAGAGGAATAAAAGCAACCTAAATTAAACACAAAGGGAGGAATGGAAGGCGAGAAGAGGAGTTGCGGTAGGGAAGCCAAGAGGAGGTCAAGAAAATTGAAAGACTTAACAATATATGCTGTCATCACATGGACCCAGCAGGCAGCGGGAGGGTGCATGCACCAGTAGACCATTATTTCATATGTATGTTAGTTCGCATGGGCCAACATACAGTTTGAAATAGGTCTCATTCTTCTGCCCAGTTAGGGCATACACGCACCAGTGGACTGAATAATATGTCATCCCACATTGAAGAGAGGAGCTTTGCAAGCAGGAATTTATTAAACAACATCAGGGCATGGTGAAATACATGCTATATTTCCTGGGCACAGGCGTGGTGAAATACATGCTATATTTCACTGGGCACAGGTTGCTCACGTCAAATTTGCCCAAACGATCAAAAAGATGCTTTAGAAGGCTGTTCGAAATGAACGATTTCCGTTGGTTTCAAAATGCATGCTTTCCATTACTTTTTTTTTTTTTTTTATTATTGTGTTTATCCATCTTTCTGGATTTTAACAAATGCTTGATTTTGCTTTGATTAGACGGTGACTTTGGCAGACGCCCCTTGTAAGCACTGCGCTAAGGCGACTTGTAAGATTTTTGCCGCTGCAATAGACCAGTTTGTCTTCTGGCCGCTGATTAGACGAGCCCACCATATTTCCTCTTCACTCACAACGTGGGTTTCCAGGAGAGGGAGTAGATAGGCTTGACAAGCGTGTTCAGTCCCAGGGCATTGGAGTAGCAGATGTCTAATTGTTTCTGTGTCAGCTTTGCATAGGCGGCAGGTTTTGGAGGGGGACTGACCTCTCAAGAACAGGATTTCGTTGGTGTGTAGCAAGTTTAAGTGGGCTCTTAAGAGGAATTGCCGTAATGGTTTGCTTGGGAATCTTTTGAGTAGTTGTGTTGTTTGATTTAGCTTCTTTGGGGAATGAGGAAAAAGAGCCAGTGTTTTGTTTCCTTTGGCACGCTCTTGGGTGTCAACCCAGTCTGCTTCTTCCCATTTTTTTCTATTTTATTGGGGTTCTTGATAAGGTCTTCGTTGGAGCAGCCAATTTCGGTCAACTGCGATTGTATCTGCTCGGCCCATTTGACAATCAGCCTACAGGTGCCTGCTTTGATCTCCAGATCTATTAGGTTGTAGAGGCGGGGCGCTTCAGGAAGGATTGTTTTCCGATATAGGAATATGCTCGCTAGGTTCACTTTGGCACTCAGTGAAGAGAGGCCCAGTTCACGCCTGATTGCTTCGATCTGGGTGGAGTTCGGAAGATTCAGGACTGCTTTCCAAAAGAAGCCTTCGAGTTTTTTCCATATTGTCATTGGTATGGCTGGCATCGCCTCCGCTCCATACGTCAAGGCAGGTATCACCTTGGCTTTGTAGAACCTTATCATAGGTATCAGTGAGAAGCGACCAAACTTTTTATCCAGAAGACGGGCTTGGGAGGTCAGTAGTCTGGCTTTCCTCCAAAGGTCTTTTTGCATGGCTGAGTCTGTAGGAGTGCTGTCTATTATTCTTCCCAGGTATCTGAAGTTTTGCACTGTTTCGACGTTGACTTTTTCCAGGCTCCAGTTGAAGCGCTTCAGTCTTCTGTTTTTTTTTCTCCAGTATGAGGACTTTTGTTTTTGCTTTGTTTTGTAAGAAGGTTTGCCTGCTTGATGTAGTCAGCCAGGTCCGTCATTTGTCTCTGGAGACCGATTTCTGTTCTGTCCAGTAAGGTGATGTCATCGGCATATAGCAAACGTGCTGTTGGTACGTTGCCTATTTTGGGGGGGAATGATCTGGAACTCTTGTTTATTTCTTTCAGTCACCAATGAAGGCTATGAAGAGTTCTGGTGCCAACGGGCACCCCTGTTTCACACCTCGATTGGTCGGAATCTCTCCGGAGAGTAGGCCCTGCTGGTTTAGCTTGACCCTCATGGTGGTGGCCTTGTGGAGGGCTTTTATTGGGGCGAGGATGCTCGGGGGGCAATCCCATGCTGTTAACTTCTCCCATAGCTTTGTTCGATCCACCAGGTCAAATGCTTGCGATAGGTCTATAAACGAGAGAAAGACTCTCGATGTGGATTGAATGGTCTTGCTTTTGATAATGCTCAGTAGCATAATGTTTACCGTGGCGGATGAGTTTTTCTTAAAGCCTGCTTGAAATGGGTCTGCACACGGAGCTGCCCTCCCCATTTTTGGAATCGTTTTAACAGCAGTGATCCGTATATCTTCCCGATTGTGTCCAGGAGTGCGATTGGTCGGTAGTTCTGTGGGTTTGACTTCGCTCCCTTTTTGTAGATAGGGACCACTGTGGCAGAAGTCCAGGACCTCGGGATGGTTCTAGTGGTTGAGCAGTTGCTGAACACCTGGCTGATGAAGGGGACCCAGTTTTCAGCGTGGGATTTCAAGTCTGAGTTTGTGATCCCGTCTGGGCCGGGGGCTCGCGAGGCTTTGAGTTTTCTGAGTGCGTCTTGGATGTCTTCTTTATCAGAAACGTTGACCCACTCTGATTCAGCCTCAGCTTGAATTGAGGACGATGCTGATGGTGGTTCCTGAAACAGATCGGTGAAGTAAGTTTTCCAGTTTTCTTCACTTACTGCGTTGCAGGGGCTTGTTTGGTATGCAGGGCCCGCTTGGTTTAACAGTTTCCAGAATTCTCTGGCGTCTTTTCTGGCCCCCTTTTTCAACATGGCTTCTGAGACGTTTTGATATAAGGTTATGCGGTAGTTTTTTATCCAGGCTTTGTATTTTTTCGTTTCCACTGTCAGTTCTTCTTGCATGGCTTCCGAGTAGTTAGTTTTGATCCGCCTTCTTAGTCTTCTCAATACTGCCCTTCTTTCCACCACCTGTTTGTCGAAGTTATGGGATTTGGTCACGACCGTGGATTTTGTCCCTTTCGAGGTGACTTTGAAGGGGCTTAAGAGTGGTTGGTAGTCTGGTGATGGACCGCCTGCTCTATATTTTGATGTTAAATGGGCGATGCGTTCTTCCGTTAGTCTGAGGCGGGTCCCTTGGTTGTTGCTTTCGACCGAGTAGCCCGTCAAGGTGTTTTTTCCTCTGAATGAGTACCAGGAGGCTTGAAGTAAGTTGTGGTCACTCGCTTCGGTTTCGATCACGTCGAAAGAGGACATCACCATCTGAGTTTCTGGGGATATGAAGATGTAGTCTATTGTAGCAGACTTATTCATTCTTTCCCATGTCGGGAGTCTGTTTGGGTTGGGAAATAGCTGGGCCAAATTGAGAAGCCCTCTTGACGCCATCAAGTCGTTCCATTGGGTTCCTCTGTCTTCAGATTTGCTCTTTCGGTTCGCTGCTCTTGGCCATGCCGTTCTTGGCTGGCAGGTTGCGTTTAAGTCTCCGCATATTATTATGTGGGCTGTATTTTCATCCACACGGAGGGAGTCGATTGCTGTTTCGATCAGTTTGAGGAACTTTCCGTCCGAAATTACTTGAGGGTTCCAGTACACCACGATGATTCCAAGGATAACCATCAGACCCGCGTCTTTGTTTGGTTTATCTCGTGCTGGTTTATTGTCCCATGACAATGTGGCGACCAGGTGATGTTTCGAGGTTACTAGAACTTTTGATATGCTGATTCCGCTGCCCGCTCGGGCCGCCAGGAGAATTCCTGATGATGGTCTGCCAAGGCGGCTTTTTGCAGCCGGCGCGAGCACAATTTCAAAGCCATCAAGAGCTGGAACCTCCGTAAGCCAAGTTTCTTGTAGGGCCAAGATGTCAAACTGCCCTAGGTTGATTCCTCCTCTTTGCGTCAGATGTTTGAACCCACACATGTTCCAAGATCCTAGTTTGAGGATGTTAGCTGCAGCCCCGGGGGATTCTTCTCCGTTTGCCCGGTCCGGCCCTGCTGCGGGGGCCTCGGGTTGCTATTTTTTTTCGAGGATAGTGAAAAAACGTTCGGCAACCTGGACCAGAACGAAGTCCTTGTATTTTGATCCTCCTGTAACAGTGGGTGTTCTCTGATTCTGTCGTTGATTTGTTTTGAGGACGGTTGCACGTCCTGGGATTTGAAGTCTCGAGCTCTGACTTGGGTGTAGTGCTGCCGCTTTTGCTCTGTCGCCTTTGCTGTTACCACCCTTACTTCTTTGGGCCTGGCTTCCATGTGGGAGTTGTGATCTGAAACTCGTTCTCTCGAATCATTATTCTCAAGGGCGTTTTGGGGTGGGTTTCTCCGAAAAGGTCCTGAGTTAGTATTCTCTTGGTTAGTTATGTGATGTTGACTTGCCAGAGAAACTGTTTTCTTTGCTCTCCATCGGGGGGTGCGTGAGTAGGAGTCTGAATGAGGTCTTCTCCGATTTGGAGTTAGTTGGCGTCTCGTTTGCGGAGTTCTGGACTTTTCTCTCCTCCGTGATACATCACCTCTGTTCTCCACCCAGTCCAGTATCCGGATTCCTTGCTTGTGTAGCTCTCTTTGGACCTCCTCAAAATCTTTTATCTGGAAGGACGATTTTAGGTGTATGTATGCTTTAGCTATTGCCTTTTTGTGGTACGGTTCTACCAGTGCCAGATCTTCTGACCTCAGGTTTTTTAGCGAGTTTGTTTTACTGGAGATTCTAAGTATGGTGCTTCTGTTCAGAGTTTGAAAATCTTTATTCCAGGCTTTCTGTTCAAGCTTGTACGTCGTTGTTTGCGGTTCTGGTCTTTGTGCTGACTGTTTTGTTTAGGGGGTGAGTTGTTTTCGGTCTTTTATGGACTCTTTGAATTTCCCAGGACCTCGACCGGGTTCTCTTCGCTCGGGTTCTTGATGATTCCGCCCGGGGAGCGACTGTTTTTTGTTTGGAGGGCTGTTTCGGGTGGGTCTCTTTGTTTGGTCTTGCCCAGGGGTTCGACCTGGGGTGTGGAGGTCCCGGGCTCCCGTTTCTCCCCGTCTGAGGCTGGATGGGAGAATAGACTTCATCAGATGTCAGGTCTATAAGGTCTGAGTCGGCCGTTGAGTTCAAGTGCTGGGAGATGTTCATCGCGACCTTGTCCCTCAAAAAGTCTTCGACCGATTTGGGAGATGTTGAAGGGGGCTGCTTATCAGGCGGTTTATTGCTTGAAGCAGGTGCTGTGTCTGGTGGTGTTTTGTTCTTAGCCATCATCTCTTGGGGGGGCCGGTCAATTGCCAAGATTGAGCTTGGCGGGGCTCCGAGAGTTAATACAATTTGTGCAGGGTTGGACCCAGGGGTTGTGGTACTGTTCTTGATACCCAGGGAGCGAGTTGCCTTTGCCGCCGGGACCTTGCCGGCTTCCATTATGGGGATTGAGCTATCCGATGTTGGTGCCAGTGCTTTTGTTGACGTCGAAGTAGGCTTAGGGTTGATTGTAGGCACGCTGAAAAGCGCATAGTTCCCTTCCCGCTTTTGTTTTAAAGTTGTGGACAGGTTTTCTGCCGAGCCCCTCGGTGGGCAACGGGGTTCTGTTTGAGAGGCGGTGTTTGTCCTTAAGTGGGTCTTTGGTACCTGCCTGTCCTGTCCTGTGAGCACTGAAGAGCACTCTGAGACAGGTGTGGTCTTTTCGTTTGTGCGGACCTCCAGGGCTGTTATATACCCTTCAATGAAAAGCAATTTGGTGTGGGTCATTGCGAGTAGGGTGGTCTGATCTTTCAGTGAGTCGCTCAATGCCTCGTAGAGCTTGCAGAAGGGGGCGAGAGCTATTGTTATTGCTGACATGAGAGCTAAGGAATCATGTTTCCTGCCAGGAGTTTCCAGTTTGCTTTGTGGAGCCACCTCGCTGGTTCTTCTTGCTTTAATTGGTGTCGCAAAGATCTCATCCAGCGATAGTTGTTGTGCCACTTGGTGAGGAGTGAGGGCGCAATGTTTGTTCGGTTTCTGGTTTGCTGCCTCCTGGAGTTTTTTGTCAAGGGGGGCCCCGAGGATTTGGGCTTATCCCCTCTGACTGAGATAGAGGTTCCACTGAGGTTTGGCATGATGCTACCCTCGGTAACCCAGCTGCGGACTTTCGACGTTGCCTTGGTTCTGGCTGGGTTGGCATCTTTGTAAGTCCGGAGATGGGCAGTGTAGATCCGGGGGCCACCCTTTCCCAGATGCCCGGGGACTGTGGTGTTTGGTGCTGGAGGGGGGGTAGATCGTTCTTAGCGCCCTGGATGCTAGAGTTAGGGAGGAGCACTGACGGGTCTGTTTTCTCTGGCTGAGTACTGGAGGGCGGGGAGTTCCTTAGGGTGCTCGGGGTTGCATCGCCAGGGTTCTCAATCGCGGGTATTGGGGTGTTTCACTGAAAAACTGGGGGGCTGGGCCTCCCCGTTCGTTGCCGCCTGTTGATGCGTCCTCTGGTGCGCTAAGTGGAGGTGAACCCGGGATTGACTGGTTCTTGCTGTTTCGGCCAAGCGGCTGGGTTTCTGTCCGTGGGGGCTGCCTGGGGCCCATACTTCCTTCTGTTTTCCTCAGTTTGGAGCAAGGCGCTGGATCAGTGATTGCTTCAAGAATGTCCGCGTCCGAGATTTCTGCATCAATGGCAAGTTTTCTTTTACCTAAGCGGTTAAAGAAGTCTACCACCGTCATACCCAGCTGATTTTTGCCGTGTGCTGTCTTCACGGGGCCATTCGGCCTGGCTTTGATGTTTGTTTTTTTTTTCTTTTGGTGTAGTTGTTGTTGCGAGGAGTTCAATGTGGACTTGTGCGTTGATGGGCTTGTGGTGGTTTCATTGTTTTTTGATGTCGTGTTTTTTTGCTTGGATTTTTTTTTTGTTGAAGGTCGGGTGAGCTTTGCTCTCTGCTTGAATGTCGGGTGACCTCGCATATGGGGTGGCGTAGGGGAGGGAATGCTGTTCACCTCCTCAATCTCTGCCCATTCCCCTTCTGTTGTTGAAATTCTCTCGCCGTTAGAGCCCAGTGGGCCAGTTGAGTGGATGGTTGAAGCCGCAGTACCTGGACTGGACGTGGGGGGAGCTCTTTCTAGAGAGGCGTGGATCAGCGCCGTGGTTACGAGAGCTGCTTCTGCTCTTGCTTCTGTCAATCCCTGAGCTGGGCCCTCCGCCCCCTCCACCGCCGACGACCCGAACTCCATCGGCTCCGCAAGCAGATGCAGCGGCCCCGAGGCACTCGAGGTGCAGATGGGACTCCTTACAGACGCCCCCGGGGGGGCCGCGGACGGAGCCCCCAGGGTGCATCGAACGCGGGGGACACTCAGCCCCGTGCTCGGAAGACCGCGCTCGAGGTCGTCCGCTCTCTGCGACCCCCCCCGGCCCTGCGCCAGCAGTGAGCCACAGGAGCCGCTCGCGCCTATAAGTGCTGGCTCGAGCCGAAGTTGGGAGGCCGCGTCTCTGGGCATGGCCGGCATCCCCAAGGGGTGCAGCTGGACGGTTGGAGCTGTCATGTTTATCACCGGCTCTGAGAGGTGAGTGCTGCATGTCGGTGTTGTGGTTGCTGGCATTTTGCTGCGATCCGGCCCCAGGGGATCGAAAGTGGTTTGAAGTCTTTGGCAGCTCGGCGGTGGGGGAAGCTCAATCGGGGGCGGCTCGGGGAGAAGAAAGGAAATCTCCCGTTCATGTCTCTGATCCGAGGTTGGACTCGGGTTTGTGAGGTTAGCCGCCCAGT